>NW_024609846.1:111027623-111627623 GCF_016920785.2 Ixodes scapularis | reverse complement strand
GTTTTCTTCTGGTCGGGAGTCGCTGCCAGCGTGCGCTTTTTGATGTGGTTCTCGGTTGCTCGCGTCGGCTTGTACATTCGTTCGTGCTGCATTTTTCTTTAACTCGTATTGGAGATTCTCGGAAAGATCACGCTAGAGTGAAATATTTACCCCGCATCGTATCTGAATCTAGCACAAAAATAAGAAAAGAAGATATTAGGTTCTGTTGGATTAACTTCCTATAACTACGTATTGCATTTTTCTGTTTCAGCAATTGCACACATGATCAAATCACTATAATCAAATATATCCAAGGAAAGAGACAGGCCTTTGGCTAAAATGTTAAGAATAAATTGAACCTTATCCACTCCTAACTCCCATTTTTGTGGTACATGTTAACTCGATGTTTTGCATTACGCCAAGAAAATTGAGTTTCAGTGCAATTTGGTTTATATAAAGAGATCAAGAATTAATCTACCGCTCTGTCTTTAATACTAAAAGGGAGCTTAAAAAATAAGCTTTTCACCCTAAAGCGCTTACGCGGGCCCTTATTTCCTTTTTATTTTTTATAATGCGAGTTTTCCTAAGAGAAATTGAGTTTTTCTACCCGCTCACGCCTGCAAGAGTCATAGTGGAAGACAATTTGGACTACCGCTTCGGTGTAAATTTCGAATAATTTAGAATCGTATTGTCCCGGAGCTAGAAATCGAAAACGACCGGCTTTTCCCTTTCATCGACGCATACAGTAGACTCCGCAATTTTTCTGGAGGACAACTACTGCCGTTCAAGGTTACAGAGATTGATATATCGATCCCGCCGTCGGTTTGGGGACTCAAATATAGCGGCTGCAGCGGTAGAGTAAGCTTTTCTGGCGCACACTTAACGAGCCTGGCCATTTTTCTCGAACACAGCAATTCGTTCAGACTGTTCTCTCCTTAGGAGTTCGCTATTCAGGAACATTATGATCAATGATCGGTTTAGCAGTAACAGTTTTTCAGATCACACAAATATGACAGTACCTATCAAACAGGATCTAACATACAAAAAGAAGGGCAGAATTCAGACAATACTCAGAGGCCGACGTTGCATTTGAAAAAAAAATCGGTTTGGTGTTTCCAACGTCAGAGACGTACAGCAAAACTTTGAAAGCTTATGTCGATTCCTCGTTTTTGTCTTTCCAGTGATTACTTATTTATTTGCACTTAAAAGGTTTCGTCGGTGCTATTGCGACGTCAGGCCTCCATACAATGCACCACATGTGCTTGCAACAATTCGCCACTTTGTAATCTCGACATAGGCTTAAGAGACTCAACAAATATCAGCCACTACTCCCAACAACGCCACGCTGCTTGTTTCTTACGTGAATGGCTCATTTGATATATAAGGCACGGTAAACCATCAGTTAGTTTCAGTTCTGAATAGCTTCAAGAAAACCTGAACGCCGCTCGACAAGTGATCTCGATATTTTCCGCTCTTTCGTCTTTTAAACATAGAATTACAAAGAATTACAGGCCCGAAGGTTGGGTGAAATCGCCCCTCAGGTAAGTGGTCATTTTTTTTATAAATACAAATGGTTACGAAAGTAATATTTCTATAATCCTAGCTACATTGTTATATTTTTGTTCCAAGTAGATTAGCGCATTCTCAAGGAGGATTTCCTATTGCCGACCCCTCTCCCCCTTACTTACTTTTAACGCATGAGTCGTCGGATTGTATTAAAGAGTTCAATAAAGTGGCAGGAAGATATTCTGTGAACGGAAACATTTGAAAGTGAATCATGAGAAAACTATGAAGAACATGCATTCCTCGTTTTTCTTTATTCCCAATGTTTCTGTTGGGAATGCTGAATACTTTGCGACATCAACTGAAATGGGTATTTTTATTACCTGATATGCATTCTTGAATCGAATTGTAACGGATCGTTTATCAAAGCTATGTGATTTCATCAAGAGACACGATGCTATTAAAACAAGCCTATGAACTTTGAAAAAAAAATCGCGGCCAAATTAATGGAACTACAGAGTAAATTACCATTTAACAACAATCCTTTTAACGTTAAAAATAGCATATCAGATTTATTGTGCGGGCGGTCCGAACAACTATGGGTTAACTTGAAATATACAACAAAACCCGATTATAACCTAGCTCGATCCAAAACTGTTATTTACATTGCCATGAATATTTAATGTCATCACGAGAATCGACTGCCCACACCTCAAGTGTAATAAATCAGAACACAGTGTAATATTTCATCTAAGATTAGTGAGTTCTATTTGATGTTGAAAGAGATGATTCTCTAAATGAGCTTGTACTTTTAGTTTTGGTATAGAACCTTCGAGCACAAAATGTTAGGTTCATGGAGCTAATGCACCAGCCTCTTAAAATTAACTACAAAATGGCGCCAATAATTTCCCTAAGATACATGTTCAGTGGTCATTTATTTAAATAATGCATTCTTGTTCTTTCCAAACATAGTCACCGTGTTCTATCCGAATTTTAGTGTGCCCCGAGTGATCCTATCGACCCACCAATAGCTGCTGTCTTGTCAACTTCCCGGTAATTATTTAAACCTACTTTTTTCTTCTCCCCGAAATAGCGGTAGTAATCTGATTGGAAACATCCGAGAAAGAAAGCCAGCATTTTAGAGTGCTATTGATTGACCCTGAATTATATAACAGGTCTACGGAACCAAGGCCTCACATATTGATGGTAATGTGTACGCTCCAATCCTGTCATTCCAAACCCAATTATATCGCCGCAATGTCTTGAATGTTTAACATAGGAGGAACACCTTCTTAGGCCAGTTTGTTGGATTCATTCTGCTAAGTGGTGCACGGTCGCCATAATCGTATAGTTAAATAACATCGTCTAGTTCCCCAGCTCTCGCCTTCCATCGTGCGATGAACACAAAGTGTTGGAGACAATCTCCTGCTTGACAGTGGCTTCTAAAAGCGCCACGTATGCGCGTCAGTCGTTAGAAATTTCTTGCTCCTTCTCTATCTCCCTCTTGATGGCCATTGGACGCACCTGTCTTTGTCTTATCGTTTCCCTAGACGAGGACCCGTATCTTGGACACAATGAGCGACAATAAGGTGGAGGCTTGGTTGTTGAAGCCAACAACGAGCTGCCTGAAATACTTGTATAGAGTGTGACGCCAGTATGTGTTCGCGCAGTATGTTGCACCGAGCAGCTGCTGCGTTGGCATGTTTCCGCAACAACGAATTTTTTCCTTGCCTATTTTTTTTTAAGACAGCGTGCCGATGTGTAAAGCAGCACACTGACCGTTCTTGCAGATCTCAAAACATTTTAACTTTGGTTTGCTCTGATGGCAGTTCGTATTGCCTGGATTGTGACATCTCCTTTGCCAAGCGAACGTGGTGTTTCTTACTGCTTACTAAGACACTTGTTTTCTTGCGCAGTGCTCAATTTTAAAACTGTTTATATATATATATATATATATATATATATATATATGGGTGATTTCATCTCAAATCGGGCAGGCTAAAAGAGTCTAATTTTTAATTTTCACGAAAAAAATATATGTTTTGGGGGTATTTTTCAAATGCAGGAGGGCGCGAACCGCATGTTCTCCCGATTTTTTGTTCTCGAGGTACGAGCCGTAGAATCCGCAGTGGGAGAAACTAGTGTTTTTGCCTGCCGTCGCAGGTCGCGTGTTTGACACAATCTGCTGACGCTATTGTTTTTCCTACACCCTTTTAACTTTCTCCCCTCATTTAATAGGTATTATAAAGATACCTTGATGTATCCAAATATTTTTAGGAATTTGATTGTTTTTTTTTTAAATACGTGTAAAACTCGTCATTCCGGTCGCTTTTTGGTCAACTTTGACAGCTCATCACTTTGTCTGTACTTAAGGTAAATTTTTTCTCTGTGGCTCTACAGAAAGCCCAAAGAAAGGCCATTATAGATATAATAATATCGTTATGATCTGTCGACTAGCCGCTCCGCTACCTTCACGTAAACGTTGTAAGAAATAACAAATGTTGAAAGTTTGAGGTCGATTTTTGCATCCTATACACGTTTGCAAGTCCGGCTTCAGGGCGCTGCCATCTTGCTCGCTGGGGTGCGCTTGGACACGTCCTAATCCGATTACGAAGCCTTGCTAAGGCGTCATAATCGGATTATGGCCGCTCCCAAGGGCACCCCACTGGGCAAGATGGCGGCACCCTGGGACCGGACTTGCAAACGTGTATATATATATATATATATATATATATATATATATATATATATATATATATATATATATATATATATAGGATGCAAAAAAGGATTTTCGAGCAATCTGTCGTGTTTTGAATGTTATTTCATCTTCAACCCAATACGTTAAGCAAAAGTATTTGGGAAACTTTTTTTTTAATTAGAAAATTATTCATTCAGCGAAAACTAATTGTAGTTACAAAACGTTCGATAATTTATATAAATTCTTGATGCAAGGGCGAGCTCCGGCGTTGTGTGCTATTTCTAGCGGTAGCCATCTTGACTTTCGACGGCTTTAGAAACAAGAACTTAGCTTTCGAGAGATTGGAAATGAAATATTCCGAAAAGTACCATATTTTCCAGTGTATGAGTCGCGGTTTCGTTTCCAAAATTTCCGTCGGTCTGTTTTATACAACAGTGCAAATTATCACAATTATTTTCTATAAACGGACTCAAACTGGGGAAATTTGTCACGGGGATTATACAGTGCTTCCCGAGAAAGAGTACTGTATTTTTTAATCCGGGTAAATCAACTATGCATCGCAGAAAACTCAAACCCCGTGAGAATGTGAAGTCAGCAGTTTTTAATAGAACGCGAAGGTTTGAGAACATGACGTTACGTTAATCTGTAGAAAACTGAGAAAAACTACATTTCTCAATGAGCCAACGTCACCTAGGCCTAATATTGTCAAAACGAGAAATGAGATTGCGGGCGCCTATAGCACCTCTTTCAGTGAAAAAGGCTTGTCATCAAAAAAGAAAACAATTTCTTTCTTTTTTGTTGACAAGCCTTTTTGGCTGATATCAGTGTCTCAAGCATCCACATTGCCAGGTCTTGTTATCAAGGTATTAGGCTTAAGTGGACGTCGGCTCATAGAGAATATTTATTTTCCGCAATTTTCTTTTAATCCGGGTAACGTCATGTTCTCGAACTTTCACGTTTTATTCCAACCGATAGCGTCACATTCTCACAGAGTTCGACATTTCTCCGGTGCATAATTTACTTACCCCCGGCAAAAAAACCCAAAAAAACTTGGCATTGGTTTTGCGGGAACTCCCTGTATTTCTCGTTCAATCCGTTGACGAGAAATTCGAAACTTACTGCATGAAAATCCCTCATTTGATACACACATGCGTGCTTTTCAATGAAGTTTCGGCATGCCGAGCGCACAAAATATTTAGGTACGAAGATATGCAGAGGTGAGACTTATAATCCAACTTTGTTTCTTAGAGCAGCCGTTTAAAGGGGGAGTGAGCTTTATATACAAATATGCGAACTTGTGGAACGGAAAATGCGGTGCATTGCGTTTGCCAAGTATAGCAACTCCGTGACGAGTTAAAGAAAAGGAAGGATTCAAGGCAGGATGCTCTTTAATATATTCAAAGAGAAGAATATAGACCCTTTTCAAAAGTTCGTTAAGCAACATTGGGGTAGCCATTTTGTAGGGCACGAAGCGTGCGGTTGGATCCGAGACCCCGCCGAACGCTGACGTAGTACTCGTTTTTGACACGAGCTGAGCTGAATCCACGCCGAACGCTCATGCGCAGCCCTCGTGCGCAGTACATGCTCAGAGTGCGCGCCCAAATAATGGCGGACAGGCAACATCGGACACTTTTGAAATAGCGTCTGTTGGGATGGAGCTTTGCCTCACACGTTATCACCCCCACGCACGCTTTTGGGATTATTTTTAGAGCGCAGCTCTTAGGGGCCCGTTTCCGGCTTGAGCGGCGTCGGCGTCGCCGTCGCCGTCGCTGTCGGCGTAACCGCGCGGTGCATTATGGGTAAATTTCCCCGCTAAATCTAGCGGAAACATTTCCCCGCTAGATTTAGCGGAAAAATTTCTCCGCCTAATCTAGCGTAAAAATTTTCCCCGCTAGATTTAGCGCGGAAAAATTTCCCCGCTAAATCTAGCGGGAAAAATTCCCCGCCAAATGTAGCGAAAAAATTTCCCCGCTAAATCTAGCGGAATTTTTCTCCGCTAAATCTAGCGGAAAAATCTAGCGGGAAAAATTCCCCGCTAAATCCAGCGGAAAAATTTCCCCGCTAAATCTAGCGGAAAATATTCCCCGCTAAATCTAGCGGAAAAATTTCCCCGGTAAATCTAGCGTAAAATTTTCCCCGCTAAATCTAGCAGAAAAATTTCCCCGCCAGATTTAGCGGAAAAATTTCCCCGCTAAATCTAGCGGAAAATATTTCCCCGCTATTTCGCGGAAATAATTCCCCGCTAAATCTACCGGAAAAATTTTCCCGCTAAATCTAGCGGAAAAATTTCTCCGCTAAATCTAGCGGGGAAAATTCCCCGCTAAATCTAGCGGAAAAAATGCCCCGCTAAATCTAGCGGAAAAATTACCCGCTAAATCTAGCGGAAAAATTTCCCCGCTAAATCTAGCGGACAAAATTCCCATCTAGCGGAAAATTTTTTCTGGGGGGTCGCGTGACCCCCAAGGTTACATGACCCGCCCCCCCCCCCCCCCCCCCCCCCGCCCCGAGAACAGGTAACCCTCAGTACCCTTCCCCCCTCCTCCTCAAGAGCTGCGCTCTAATTCGGTGTTACAGGAATTTGTAAACGCCTTTCATTTTTTAATTAGAGAAATATTTATTCAACGAAAACTAATTGCAGTTACAAAACGTTTGATATTTTATATAAATTCTTGATGGAAGGGCGAGCAGTCTCTGGGCAGTCCCCCGCTCAGAGACTGCTACCCTTTTCAAACCTCCGCTCTCAAAAAATGAAAGGAAGCGTTTTCGTCGATTTTTCCGCCGCATAAGGCACTGTGCTTCAATGGTATGGGCTTCTATAGCTCAAAAAGTTCCAGGCATTTATTAGACCCTTATAAACATTGTGTGAAATGTGCAGTCTAAAAATGCCTGCGCGTCGAAATATCCGCAAAACACTCGGACAGCCAATCTCTGCGATCTACAAAATCAGCTCAGCGAATGATGAGGCGGACCATCCGTTTAGACCTAAGAATGAAGTCTGCGCTGTGGCATTATTCAATGCAAAGCGTCATGCTTGTACTGCGTGATGCCACAGCCCACACTTCCTTTTTGAGGTCTAAACAGATGTTCCACCTCATCATTCACTGAGCTGATTTCGTAGATCGCAGAGATTGGCTGTTTGAGTGTTTTGCGGGGTAAATAGACGCGCAGACATTTCTTAGAGCGATATGACCAGGAGTGAAAGCTACAGGGTGGTTTCATGTGAAATGGAACAAACATGTCGGGTGTGTCTTTCGAATTTTTCTTGAATAAATATATACAATGACCTCTCCTTAATATGGACGTCTCCGTTCCTACAAAGAATCGTCCATAATGTGAGTTGCCCATATTAACGAGACAAAAATACACGTATTTTACCAGTTTGTCCCCAAAAATGGTGTCCATATGGCGAGGTATCCATATTAACGGGGTTCATATTAACGAGACATCACTTATAATAGTCCCATGTCTGCAAAAAAAACAATTCCAATGATTAAACTTTAAAAAACATAGTTCGCTTTACAAAAAAAAAACAAAACAAAATAAAACATTGAATTGAAGCAAAGTGAAAATTAAAATTTGGGCATGATCATTTTCGCAGGCAGTTATGTTGGTTGGCATAAAAAAGACATATACCAGATTAATAAATTTGTAGGATTAGTATATAGTACGTTGACCACCTTTTCATTTGACCTAAATATTTTACAAAATTGTTTTAGCCGAGATAAAGGAAAATCCATGCACTGAACCTTTGACGATATGGCAATATATTTGGAGCGTCGTATCTTATGAGGCATCGTAGATACTGCTTACGAGAAACTATACATCAGAAATCGAGTGGCATACTTTATGTTTAATTGATATGATTGAAATATCTTAAAATAAGATTGGAATTTGATCAACAGTAGAATTAAAACCTGCCATTTTTTAGTTACTTTACATTAGTAACGTTACATTTTTTTAATTATTCGCTATTTTGTTAACTTTCTAGTATTGAAGTATGATTGTCTTAGTTTTTTGTTGGATTTTTTTTGAAGCGTTGAAACAGGCACCCGGAACGGTGAAATTGAAGTTTCCGTGGTTGGCTTCACTGCAACGTGTAACCTCCCTTTTGACGCTACCTAAATACTATTGGCGTGTTTTCGTATATATGGGTTTTCGACTGATATTATCTAAGATTTTTTTAGAGCGCAGCTCTTTGGCGCCCGTTTCCGGCTTGAGCGGCGTCGCCGTCGGTGTAACCAAGGTCATCCCAAGGTCCCCCGGCCCCCCAAGGTCACCCCAAGGTCACGTGACCCTTCTCAAGGTCACGTGACCCCCGAGGTTACGTGACCACCCAGGTCACTTGATCCCAGTAGGTCACGCGACCCCCGAGGTCACGTGACCCCTTCCAAGGTTGCTTCAAGGTCACGTGACCCCCAAGGTCACGTGACCCCCAAGTTCACGTGGCCCTCTCCCCGAGGTCACGTGACCCCCCCCCCGAAGTCACGCGTTATATTAACTTTCAAATTTCATCGAATATGAAATTTAGCCAACATTTGATGTTACTTAATATAAAAAGATCATTATTTGCATATTTTTTTTTAAATTTCGTATTATAATATATTTCAATTGGTTGAATATAGAGCTTCCTCTATTTTATTAAAACGACTGTGAAACACATTCACACAACTGAGTTTGCAGATTGATGACCTCAATATAATTTAATAATGATGTAACAATTGGCAGATGAGCCTAAACATGGATAAGTGTAAGTTACTATCATTCACTAGTTCTACCACTTCGACTTATTTTCCTTACCAACTAGGTATCAATAACATTGGTCACTGCACACCATATAAGTACCTAAAACTTTACCTAAACATCGATCAACAACCCCGTTAACAAATTCGTTCTAAAAGCTAACCGCCCACTTGTATACTTAAAACGTAACCTCAGACACTTTTTACCCGAATTCAAACGGCTAGCTTACACTATCCCTGGTTCGGTCCCAACTATAATACGCATCATAGAGTTGGTCACCATTTCAAAATTATCTCTCTAACGAACTAGAAAAACATTCAAAACAGAGCATTAAGGTACATTTACTCCCAGTACTCTTCCTCTACCAGTATCACTTCACTTCGTATTCGGGCTGGTATCCAAACACTTTCTTTTTGTCGAAGGCTCTCCCGACTTTCCCTCATTCATAAGATATATTATCACAATCCGGAGATGAAAATAGCCTCTCTAAGCGATATCTGATATATATAAAACTACATAAAGATAGCTTTTTTTTTTTTTGTAAGCAGTATACCTTTTGCATCATGAGATACAATGCTCCTGATATATCGCCAGATTGTCAAAAACGCTCTGTTTTGAGTGTTTTTTTTTTATGTCGGCTAAAATATTCTTGTAAAATATTTGAGTTAAATAACAAATAGTCAATGTACTATTTGCCTTACAAATTTATTGATTCGGTATAGGGCTTCCGTATTTATGCCAACCAACAGAGCTTCCTACCGAAATCACGCACCCAAAATTTAATTCTCGCCTTGCTCTCGTTAAAATACGATTTAAAAAAAAAAAATTTTTTTTTAGACAGTATGGTTGGAACACGCGTCTCAAGAAATAAAGCTAACGCGAAATTTTTTTAGAACACTATGGACGGCGCGAGACGCAATTTAGTCGGCAGTCACCTCCTTTCTACTTGTTTTTTTTTTCTGGACTTTTCGGGCGCGTAGAGAACAGAAGCTGTGACAATGAGAAGCTGTGATTATCACGTTCAGGCGGGGAGGGTGTATGACCATTCCCTGACGTCGTGGAATTTGCGCGCATAATTCAGACGCAACTAAAATAATCTCGCGCCGCCAATATTGCTCTATAAAGTTGGTATTTTTTCTTCTAAAATTAATTTTTTGTCACGCGTGTTCCAATTAGACTGCTAAAAAAAATTAAGCGGTGCTTTTTATTTTCAGCAGCCCTTTAAAGGGATGCTAAACAGAAATTTGGATTTTGCAAAATAAGGCCGGAGAAGCGTTGAACGGTACGCTACGAACTCTAAAGTCTCACTCGTACATCAATATCTCGAACGGATGGCCGTGTATTTGGGAAAAAAGGGCGCGATCAAGCGAGGACTTTGATGCCATGACCCTCATGGAACAACTGAGAATAAAGGGAAGCGGCCTCGCTTCTTTTGAAAACCGCGACGTCACATGAGAACAGTGACGTCACATGTCTCGTAGGCCTCGTCGGCCGTCTTCAATGGCGCACTTCTTTTTCAAAAATACGGCCATCGGTTAGAGATATCGCTGCATAGGAGTGATAGTTTTTGGGTGTTGCAACGTCTTACCTATCATTCCAGTCTTGTTTGATGACTAGCTCCAAATTTCGGTTCAGTATCCCTTTAAAGTTTCTTTTTTTATGTAGGTCGATTTTTTGTTTACTTATAATGATTGATTTTGATCCTTGTAGGCATGGGGCTTATATATATATATATATGTATGTATGTATTTAATTAATAAAATACGAAACATCCATTCCGACATGCCTGCTCAATTTCAAATGAAACTACTGTTCAACGTCTGATCATTTCAACGTCATTTAGACTGTGATTTGAGCTACTTTACTTCGACAAGTTACGTTGAGCTTTACTCGTGTGTTCAACGGCACAGTTAAGTTGTTTCTGGAGCACACGGTTTCAAAATCAAGAACGGTCCGCAGCTGCTCCGTTCTGTAAAGCTGTATGTAAAATGTAACGCGTTCTAGCGAATCGTAAAACTCTCACAACCATTTAAACCAGTGTTCGGTAAAGTACGTCTAAAAAATTGATTGAAGTAGACTACAAAGTAAGTGAGAGGCTATGTACTTCAAGTAAAATAGAAAGTACACAGGGCTCAAGGTACTTCAAGTGATGTATTTTAAAAAGGTGTAGTATTCTCAAAGTGCAAGTACTTTTTAGCAGAATCTTTCACGATAGAGAGACCATGACTATACTACATTCACCCTTAAGCCGAGACTGCGGTGGGGGGTACGCTCTCTCTGGACCAACTTGACCGCCTCCCTGTCTTCACCTGACCCAGCTCTTCGCGCGAGAATGAGGGCGAGAGCGTGACCACGTGGCGAAGGATCGACGTATCACCGGTCCAACGCCACAGCAGTCACAGCTTAGGGGTGAACGGGGTATCGAAGAGAGCATTACGTCAGCCCCGTAGCTACCGCAAGCAGTGAAGCAGTCATCTCGTGGTAGAGTGTCCACTCCTAAAACTAGCAACCTCCTGTCCGCCCCCAGTGCAGAAGGAGCGACGCGTCGACTGCCCGCGTTGCTGGTGAGAGTAGGCTCCCAGTATTCCTTTACTCATGTCAAAGCACCATTTGGTGATTTACATTTAACAAGACCCAATTTCGTGTATGTACTTTAAAAGCAGGGAGTTGTACTTTTCTCGAAAAGTACCAGGAAAGCACAAGCCTCCAGTATCCTATATAAGTTGTACTTGATGCAAAATAAACATCAAATATCAAAAAATACTTTAAGTGAAGATAATAAAATACTCAGAGAATGCACTCCAAGTAAAGTACAAGTTTTCTAAACCTACTAAAAGTACTACTTTAACTACAATGTACTTAATGTACTTTCCAACACTGGTTTAAAGGATGAGGATGAATGCGTTTGACTGGCAGCGCCATCTCGGAGTAAACATTGAAAACAATTTGCAGGGTGCAACTTTGTGGTTCGCGTTTCACGGCGCGCGCTTTGTAAACAAGAGGGCCGAGGAAATATTTACCGGTTGGGATTTAAAAAGCTCTGAAGCTAGATAGAGTGAAATGTGTCGGAACGACCAAAACTGTAGTTGATGTGCCTCTATCCTCTTAAAGTAAAGTGGTTCACGTCGTGTGCCGTTGAATCAAATCATTTCGTCCACACACACCCCCTAGGGGGAAGGGGGGGAGGGGGGGGGGGGTTACACCGTTCTGGTTTTTCTGACGGCACTTCCTTAATTCGCAATGGCTCCTCTATTTTCAATCCCCCCCCCCCCCCCCCCCCCCCCATCTCCCCCTAAAAATTAGGCACACACCCTAATTTTAGTTCCTGGGGAAACCCCCGATTTTGTCTGCTCGCGGTCGCCTCAGCGGCTCGTTAGCCCGGATCATGAAAATTTAATCACGCGTAGTTTACAGCATTCACGATCGCTTGCAAACTGCGGGTACTCTTCAAAATGATTTGATTCTACTTTTCAGAGCAAGCTTAAAGTTCCAAGATGGCAAACGATTGCCTCCCGCTGTGGTAAGCCTAATGCTCGGCTGAGCCGGCGGAGTGGACCGCCGTCTTGCATTTTCCCTGAGTTATCAACGGTGTTGGCTGCGTTGCGATGACATCTTTAGCGGCCGGAATGGGAGAAACGAACGAGAAGAGTATCTGCAGCCCAAAGACTCGCGCGCCTATGACCAGTGGCGTTGGCGATGCGTTCGAGGACGAACCGCTGGTTTCGAAATGACACACTAAAACTCCCTACTATATATAGCTTGTTTCTTTCGAAGCTTCGAGTAATTCAGCGCCTGAGAAATAAATTATATCAGGGAACCTGTCTTCAACAGGCGACTGGAAGTCTTCTGAAAGAAAAAAAGGAGTGTTTATTCGCAGTAATAATTTTTTTTTATTTTTTATGTGGGTTTAGTGAAAGGAAATAAACTATTACGAGCGACCTGAGCTTCGACTGTTGTCAACGAAAAGTATGTTGTAAAACGCCTGCACGCGTGCACAAACGCCCAAGTTAACGATACATAAAACGGCGCCATCCCATCGCTATAAACGGGAGCCGAACTATGAAAGTTCCTTCTTTTATTGCGGTTAACAGCGGATTCTATAAACCTGCGGCATGCACCGTTCCGCTTGTAAACGGCTTCCAAAAAACAAAAACAAAAATCTTAGCAATGCAACCTAACAAACGAAAAAACAATATAAAGTTATAAACACAAGACCTGTGATTGCTGCTGCGTCGCGTTCAAGGTAACAGCGCGGGTGGGAGAGGTAACTCTCGCTTTGTCTCTTTTTTCCCCTTCCTTATTTCCCTCTCACTATTTCTCGTTTCATTCGCGGCGGAAAGAGAGTGATTAAGACGTCGCATCGGCGGCGGCCCAGCCCGAGTAATAACGAGGACAGGCTTTTAAGCAAAGGGGGCCGAGATTAAAGAGAGGAAGCAACTCAAACAATGGAGAGTGTTTGCAATTTAATGGCGGATGCCGCCTGCGCACCTTGGTCGCAAGTGCGTGCGCGTTGCGTTTCGTATGACGAGAAGGAAAGCAGGCCGAGAGGCGGAGACGAGTTGCATACGATCCAAGCTTTCGACAACCTCCTCGCAGCTTCTATAGAAAACGCGTACCATAAATCACGTGACCCCGAGCAAAGACTTGGAAACACTCTCAAATCTAGGCACACTATCCCTAAGCTCTTTGTGACGCGTGTCCTGGTGTCTTGGGACTGGAGCTCGAATTCCGCAACCAAAAACACAAGCAATAAAAGATAACAAAAAAACAAAAAGAAAAATAGTAATGAAGGCTAGAGAAAGCAATCCAGAATGACTTGAAGGTTTGGGTAGGGGGAAAACTCTGATCGGCGTATTCGGGATGGAGTGGGAAGTGCTCGGAATGGAAGTAATGTCAAAGGAAAAGAGTGGGAGTTTTACTGCTCAATTGTCGGGCTAGTGGTTCTTCACTGGGAAAGTCAAGGTGCAGGGAAATAAATCTGGGAAGCCCATAATCTTTGTGTTATCGTGTTTACAAGTCCCGTGCATGCCTTTGTTAATTGTTATAATGCTTACGTATATTATATATATATAAATTATTCATATTGCTAATACGGCACGACCACTGGCACTTGTCGCTGGGGGAAGTGCCAGCGATCATGACAGGTTTAGGGATGTCGCGAACCACCCTAGGTTCGATTTCGAAAGGTTTCGATATTTGCGAAGCGAACTGAGGTTCGATTTCGAAAAATTTCGATATTTTCGTACCGACCGAGGTTCGATTTCGAAAAATTCGAAACTTTTGTCCACAGCGGAGTTTCGATTTCGAAAATTTCGAAGCTTTCACGGTTTCTAAAATTTCGAATTCGAATATTTCGAATATTTTTTTTACTTCAGGTTCGATAAATTCGAAGATTTCGAAATTCTTTGTAAAAAAATTCGAAAACTTCGAACGCTTCGAATTTTTATAGACATGAAGTTCGAACAATTCGAAGATCGAATTTCTTTTGGCATAAAGTTCGAAAAGTTCGAAAGTTTCGATTCTCTTTTAACGCTAAATTAAAAAAAAAAAAATCTTAAGATTTTGAATTTTTTTCTAATCCAAGTTTTCAAAGTTTGAAGTCCGATTTTCAAGTTTTTCTAAAGTTTCAGTTTCAAATAACGTTTTCACGACTCACTTGTTTTCACAAAATCAAGTTTAGAAAAGTTACGGTGTGATATCTAGATTCTGCGAAGTTGGTAAGGCAATTAAATGAGACGACGAGTGTCCCGGACGTGCTAGAATATTTGCCAGTGCAGAATTGTGACCGCCAGCCCCCCGGGGGGTGGGGGGGGGGGGGGGGGGGGTCTTTATCACGCAGTAGTGATTGCACGAACACGCTGTTTTACGAGACTCATCCAGTTCGAAACGGCCAGGGGCGAGCAGGAGGTTGAGGCTCAGAGAAACCTTGAAGCGACCTGGCAAACTAGCTCGCCACCCCTTGCACGCTGGTAGTAATCCGATCCGGTGAAGTTTATAATTGTACTGGAGGTTTATTTTCTGGGGCGGAGGAATCGCCTCGCAAAAAGCACAAAAGCCGACACAACTCGAGGTCGAGGAGCGTTCTACCATACAAGTGGCGTCGGAAGAGGAAAAACGGGGGGAAAGAGGGTAGCGGGGGGGGAGGGGGGGGGGGGGGGCTTTAGCCTCCTTTTCCCCCTTGCAGGTATTTCGGAATGTTAAAGAAAACAATACGGGGAAAGAGGGCGTGGTCGAGCTTATTTTAATCTGAAATTATTTATGCATATATGCATATGTATAGCTACTGTCGCTCTTCACTGCATAAAAGGTTGCGTAGATGGTCATTGTTAGAAACTCGTTGTCAGAAGGCACTGCTCGTCACATGCTTAGTGGTTCGGAAGTTCAAAGCTGTCTTTTCGACCTAAACACCTGTGCCGATAGTAACAAAAGAAAAAAAAAAAAAGAATAAATGCGGGAATAAAAAGCAGGAGTAAAAAAAAAAACTATCAAGAATTCGTCGGAAGTGTTCTATTCTTGCATATTCAGAGGTTCAGAACTTCGAAACAAGTTTCTTTTACCAAAATGTGTACAGGCTAAAAGAAACACGTCCCAGGAACGTGAAGCGAAAAAAAAAAAAGTTTTCTTTTAATGACGTGCTGAACTTGAACACTACTAGAAATCTTCTGCCATGAGTTAATTTATTCCTTAACGTGAAAAAACAATAAATATATTATTTTGTATTCTGCAGATGGCAATGATATGTACTGTCTGTGGTGTTAATTTAAATGCGATACCTCAAACAACTTAGACGAAAATAAATATCAAGTTTAGGTCATAATTGCATGCAGATACATGTTTGGACATTTCTTCGAAACTCACGTTGAATAACAATAATCACATCTTAAGACGGCACTTACCTACGCTATACGTAGATCATTCTTTAAAAAAAAGTATAACATGTCTACCATAAATAGCTCCGGCTGCAGCGTGCTTCAAATCTGGCACAAACGATAATCGTCAAAAACCCGTCGTCCGTCCTCGCCCCTTCGGGGATTTATTTCTTTAAACCTAAGCATGCCAGAACATTGAAATCAATGACATTGTCTTTCGTAAGGAACGCAGCACCGCGTGTAAAAGTTCGAGAAAAAAAATTACGAATGTACCCCACTACTTGAAATCAAATGAAACCGTCCGCCGGTCTTTCGAAGTTCGACGAACGTCGAACTTTTGCCCTATAAGTTCGAAGTTCGTCGAACTTCTGACTTTTCAGAATTCGAAAGTTCGAAATTTTTCGAATTCTCTTGATAAATAAGTTCGAAAGTTCGAAATTTATCGAATTTTTTGGTCAGTCAAGTTCGAAAGTTCGACAAGCATCGAACCTTGCAGCGCAATAAGTTCGAAAGTTCGAAAAAGATCGAATTTTTTAGCGTAATAAGTTCGACGGTTCGAAAAGCGTCGAACTTCTTAGCTTAACAAGTTCGAAAATTCGACCTCCGTCGAATTTTACGATATAGACAATTCGAAAAATCGAAATCTTTCGAACCTTTCGAAACGCTTGATTCGATCATCGAAACTTCGATTCGAAAAAAGTTCGCGGCATCCCTAGACAGGATGTCTTGACATGACGTCAAGAAAAAGGTCCATTTCTGGATCCTTAGGGAATACGCTAGCATGACCGAATTGGGAAACCTTATACACGTCCCCTTCTTTGAAACGATAACGCTGACCCCTTCACTTTTCTGTCTTGGCTTTCTCTTTTGGTTCGCTCTTTTGCTTCCTCTATTTTTGCTGCGTCTTATTGTCTTCGTTACGGGGCCAGTGTTGGCGTTTCCCCGAGGGGAACGTGCGTGGCGTTCCCCAAGGGTCGTGCTAACGCATTCCCTAAGGATCCACCAATGGATCTCCCTTTAATTGTTGTAGCACAAACCAAGGCATGCGCGCTGCGCACACCTGCAAGTTAAGACTCGCCCCAGCATCCGCGCGCGCATTGGCTTCCTCCCCGTGACGTGGCCTCCGTCTCGTGCTTGTCCTTCACTACTCTCCTCCTCTCTACGCGACGCACGTCCCTCTGCACTGTTTTGTCCACAGACGGACGACGTCATCTTTTCCCTATCACGTGGGTGCTAATGCTGATGCATTAAAACGCGGGAGTTTACTGGTGAAGGATCGACCGCTGTTTCTTCGAAGATAAAGTCAAGGAGGTAGGAAAATGAATTGAGGGGCTGTAATACTTTGTAATGTAGGATTTAGAGGTACCATGCCTTTTATTAATCGTTATATTGCCCTCGTTTAGTGGACGCAGGAATAATTTATATCGCGAATATGTTACCCCGATGACTGTCCCTTCGCGGTGCAGTAAGAGCCGGGAGTCGTGGCGTAGTATTTAGGTGCGTTTTTTAACCCGGCATGTTTTCGAATAATATTGTGCTTAAAAAACAAAAGGGATGGTCTACTTAGCAGTCACCTCACTCCCCAAAAACATTTTTTAATTGCCCGGATAAGATGCGTAGATCAAAAAATGAAGTTTCGACGAAAGCAACACAACAAAACATTAGCGCAGTATTTACAATGCTAGACACATTACGAATCTGAGCTCCTCCTGAACATGCTTCTATTTCGATACGTCTAACCTGAAAAAGAAGTATATTTCGGAATCGTTCCTAATTGAAAATGAGTCTCGCAACCTTATTATAGCGCAATCTTTTTTTTTACAGCGGAGCTGTTAAAGGCTAGGTTCTCGAGGATCTTGTCCGGTACCAAAAAAATGTCGACACAAACCTTTGGACACAAAACTCCCCCGTCTATGAGCGACGGCAGCAACCAGAAAACCGACTTGCCAACCTTGCTCATAGATGGCGGCAACCTTTCCAGCCTATCCACTCTGGTTTTCACTTGAGTGGAAAGGCTAAATTCCTCTAGGCGTCGTCCTAGATGTCATCCTCGAGGCTGTTTCAAAAGTCCTCCTTGGTGTCGTCTCAGACGTCGTCCTTGAGGTCGTCCGAGAGGTTTTCCTAGAGGTCGTGCTAGAGGTCGTCATATGAGTCGTTTTTGAGGTCGTCCTTGAGGTTGTCCTTGAGGTCGTCCTAGACGTTGTCCCTGAAGTCGTCCTAAACATCATCATTGAGGTCGTCCTAGAAGTCGTCCCAAAGGTCGTCCCAGACGTCGTCCTTGAGGTCGTTCAAGAAGTCGTACTTGAGGTCTTCCCATCATAGTACAGCTTCGCTGGTCTTCCTTCTTCACCAGAGCGGAAAGGCTGAAAGCTTTTTTCTTCTTTGTTTTTTCTTTCTTTTTGGGAGAGGTAATTTTGTGGCATACCTGGCTTATCGAGAAACAGAAAAAAACCTGTTTTTAGGAAGTTCGGTGTAGCTTAGATGTAGCGCTTATGTCTACGAATGATATCAGGAGGACAGGAGTTTAATGCAGGAGAAGTGCATGCATAAGAGCACCGTTGCCACTTCCAGTGTTATTTCTGCTGTTCGAGCAGAGCGGGAAGAATTCCTTGTACAAATTTAGACGCTAAAAACAATTCGGCATGAGGACAGAGGCCAGTTTTTGAGAATCCCAAAACTGTGATGTTGCCCGCATTGTTATTTACCTTGCACGCCGAGTTTTTAACAAAGTGACGGGATAGGAATTCGGAACATTTGATCTAAGACACACTTCTATTAGGTATCTGGTGTCTCTTCTCAACTCAGAATGTAGCAGATAGCTTTCAGATACCTAAATTAAGATAGGCATCTCAGCTCTCTAGCGCTCGAGACACTGAAGCATGGGCGAAAATCTGCAGCTTAATTACTTGTTAAAGGCATAGTATGAGCAGGTGGCGACTCAGTGAGAGTTAATCTATTTGGGTTGTGTTCTCGCAGCAAAAATACCTTTCCCCCTACGTCACAAAAATGTACACTCTGATGTATCTTCGGGTGACGGACTTAAGACACACACTTTGTTGGTTGTTTCAATGAATGAGCGATGTTTAAATAATTCCCCATATTTATTTATTTATTGATTTCAAATACCCTCAAGGTAGTAATACATTGAAGAGGGGAGTGGACACCAAAATAATAATTACAATGTGCACATGTTAGTTAGAACTCTCTTAAACAAAACAATATCAGTAATGTTAGCTATTGAGGCGGAAAGGTGGTTCCAATCCAATGATGTTTGGGGAATAAAAGAAGATTGAAACAACGAACTTTTAAAATTTGGCACACCGACTTTATGACTATGATCAATGCGAGCAGAGATGTAGAATGGTGAGATAATTAGTTTACGACGAAGGTCAGCATTTTGATGAAATATTTTATGGAAAAGACACAAACGAAAGATTTTACGGCGATGTGTTAGTAATGGCAGGCCTAAAGAGGTTTTCATGCTAGAAACGCTGGCAGTACGGTGATAGTTCGACATGATAAAACGGGCTGAACGGTTTTGGACAGATTCAATAAGGGAAATTAGTGAATAGTGTGAGGGGTCCCAGACGGCGGCGGCAAATTCTAATTTTGGGCGAATTAGACTTTTGTACATGGTTAGTTTCAGAGAGGACGGAGCGAGAAAAAAATTTCTTTTAAGGTATCCCAACATGCGATTAGCATTGTTAATCACGTATTCAACATGAAGTTTCCAAGAAAGGTTAGACGTTATATGAACACCAAGGTATTTGTAACTTGACACTGATGCGAGAGGCTTACTGTTAAGGTAGTAAGTGTGAGGCAGAGATGAACCACGTGATATTCTCATATATCTACATTTGTCAGTGTTTAGTTCCATTAGCCACTGGTTACACCATAATGATGTCTGGTTAAGGTCTGATTGTAGAAGTAATGTGTCAGATACGTCAGTTATTTTTCTATATATTGCGCAATCGTCTTTCGTTTACTTATGCTGTCTATGCTGTCTATGCTGTCTATCAACAGTTTTTATTAATTTTGTTTTGTAGCATGCGCCCGGAAAAAGTAGCATTGAAGAAGTTTAAGAATTATGCTATGCTCGCACCTGATTCTCATCGCCATCTGCTTTCATCTGTAAACCTAAAAGTTAAAACGAACCAGAAATTCCGCAGTTTGAGCAAATCACAGAGCAAAAAATGCGATGTCATGATTAGATGGTGTCCTCACTAATTTAAGCTAAAACTACCTTTGAAAAAAAAATATTTGCAAGCATTATTATATTTTGACCAAATATTTAGTTGCAATCCTGAGTACGTGCTCGTCGCGTCGACATTGTTGACTCAAAATAATATTATTCTTTATATCTTAAGTAACTAACCCCCTCCCCCAAACACACACACACAAAAATAAAACCAGCAACAAAACAAACAAAAAAAGATTTTTTGCCTAATATTCGGACTATATTTGCTCCGCGAAGCAGCGTTTTCAATAGATGCATAAAAAACGGCTCTTTTCTTTAAAAAAAAGAAAATAACCATTAAAAGTGAGTTGAATTGTTGATGCTCCTTTCTGATTTGCACGATAATCTGAACAGCTCAGAACCAGCACTTCTTGAAATGGACTGCTTCAAACCTCACGCGCAGTCAGATGCCTCCGAAATCTGCGGACGTCTCTTTGGGCTCAGATTTCAATAACCCAATGAAAAATTCTCCATGTCTCCCTGACCTCCCCACAGAAAGAAAAATAAGAAAAGCCAATATGACGCCACGTGGTCGCGCCTTCACCCTTGGAAGGATTGCGCCCGACCTCGAGGAAATCGATGATGTCCGCAACTTTCCTGCGAATGAGAAACCGTGGGAGGGTCGGAGAAAAGCGGGTATCGACTGGGCCCGTCCGAGATTCCGTTCCTTCTATTTTTATGCGCAGTTACTGTAAATCAACTAGTGGGCACAAACCCGGAGGTTTTTATTTGTCTTTCCGCGCCTCTCTTCTCGCATTTGTTTGCACATGTTATATATTTTGTTGCACATAAAGTAAATGAAATGTATGCTTGCTGTTAATATGAGATACATATACCGGTGCGAATATCGGGCTTCCTCTGACGTATAGAGTTGTTGCCTTAACTCAACGCGGGATCTGACCAAAAACTTTTCGAAAGAGCTAAGAAACTCTACAGCTTTAAACAAACCGCATATTTTTCTCAATTATTGTATTTGCTTGCTCGACATTTATTGTTCCGTTTTAAAGAAATACACAGTTGCTTGCCCCCTGAACTTTCTTTGTTTCTGAAAACTGTTCGACTAACTGTTAGAATAAAAGCACGGTTGCCTCAGTAAATTGGGATTAAAGAGGCACCGTCGGGTCAATTTATTTTATTTGTAGATAATTGAGAGAAGATTAATCCCGCAGTCGCATTGGAAAGGTTTTTATTCATCCTCAGAAGTCGCCCCGTCGTCCTTTCCTATTTCTAGAAGCCACAATTACAGATTCCGTGTCACTGTCCTTCAATAGCTGCAGCCTTGGAAACACCTGTTGCGATGGCAAGCAAACTGCCAAACGTCTGGAGGATATTCATGATCCTATTCTTCCAAACATAAAAAGGTTAAGAAAGTTTGCGACAAATAAAAACACGAAAAAACTACGGTAAACAAAAAGGGAAAAGGTGCGCGTCTTTGTTGAGGGGTATGCATTTAACTAAAAGGTATAAATTTAAATGATACTTTTTTTTCTTTTCTTTTTGCATGCACGTGGGATAATAAAAGTAGATCCCGACGACGTATGCATAGGTTTAAAAATAGTAATTTTATATAGAACCTCGAATCGGTGTTACATACCACGCTTTAACAGTGTCTCCTGTGTAGTTATCTTATGAGATAATACTTAGAACCGAAACTCCAGCGCACCAGCTAACATCTTGTTAAGAAATATTAAAAATGGAAAATACAAAAGTCAATAAAACAAACGTATTTGTGCTTTATGTGGGCGAAATCGAAGGTTGTGCATGGTGTGTAAAATATGTTAATAATACTGGCCTGCAAGTGCCATGTAACCTAAACCTGATAAATATGAAGGCAATTAAGTGAAGTAACAAAGGAAACATAACGTGAGAAAAATTATAATAGAGAGAGAGAAAAACAAATATTCGCAGGAGTCTAGCATAGTTGACGTTTGGGTAAAAAATATGTGAATTTGCTCAGGACCCCGGAGAAACGAAATCTTCGCAAAGTATCGTGCAGAATTTTGACGTTTACAAAAGGGATTTATTAAAAATGAATGCGGTAGCTTTTACGCTGGAGCCCATAGTCACCATAAAGTCTTTGCTCAAATAGCAAAATGTCACTTATGATGGCGTAGGCGATTTTGACGCCGGTAATTATATTGGATTCAACTACGCTCTCTCCGTGTCCGTGCGTTTATTTAATTCCTTTGGCAGTCATTGTTTTCCATTCAGCTTATTTGAGCGTCTTAATTGCGACTTTCCTATATACCTTATTTGTTAAAAAGAAATTTACGAGAAAAAAAAATAATTGGCAAAGTTCCTGAAAAGTTTGTAGGGTCGCTTCAGCTGAAGTTTGCAACCCGGTCGTCACTTACGCTAGAAAGACGCCAACCATCCATCAAAATGGCGGGTTCAATGCAATCATCAAAAACTGACTGGCAACTTAAGGCTGAATTGCTACTTATCGCAGCCGAAATATTTGTTTTCCCTCGTCTTTCTCGGAAAGTCGGAGGGAATGATATCGGTCGGGGTAACGATGGACCTACATTTTCGTGGAATTCAAGTAGATTTTCAGTGGCCCGTGTCATCAAAAAAATGTTGCGAAATGGAAAAAAAAAAAAGCGTGGTGTTTTAGTGTTTTAAAATGTACGGTTCTCAGCTATCAGTCGCTCTCCATGTTCGGAACTTCTTTCTTGTTCAATAGGTTTTAAACAAGAATTCTAAGATAATACCTCTACCGTTACGTCTGACCACAGTCCAATGCGCTTGATCGAGTCAACTAATCCTTCTTGTAAGAACTACAGCTCATCCAATAAATCGAAAATTAATATGGTTGAATGGAACTACCGAAGAACAGACACAAAGTGAGGAAGGTAACGACTACACGAAACGCTCAGGAGATCAATATGGTTATCTCGATATAAGACAAGCAGGTTTTTGACGTGTAGAAAGTGCTGAACCTTTTAAGGCGGAAATGAAAATACATAAGTAGATGGCACGCAAAAACTAATTAAAGAAGGTATTCTCGAAGGAAACGCAAATCTCTTTCGGGCGTGCAATTTAATTTCGACACAATATGATTTTATTTCCGAGCAAACACGAAAAAAACATACTCGCAAAACAAAGCTGAACTAAATCGAAAAGGGATTAGAAAAGGATACGAGAGTCATATCATTTCTTTCAAATTCGCCCTTTTTTTTTTTTGCGGATTGTATATAAAGTAACGTGTCTTCCGTGCTCTTCCAGGAATGGTTTTTCCTTCTGCATGTCGTAATTGATCGAAGTCGACACTGAGACAAGAACAAACGGAATGCTCGGTAGCGTACGAGATCCTGCATAATACTTTCTTCATTTTTCTGGTCGTCCAGATAATGAATGCGGGATCCTTTCGTGTTCTGGCACTTTAACAACGTTTCCATGCTAATTTGAGACGGGCGGTTTCATTTTACAGGTTTTCTTGCTCCAAAGAACTTTCGTTTATTTTATTTATTTGTTTCTCGGCTTTCTTAGTTCTCTGCTGTTTCTGACGTTTGTAGATTTTAGTTTCCTGTTTTTGTTATTTCACAGTTGAACAAACGAGGATGGAAAGTCCGCAGTGTAGAATGTAAGGAAGGGTGTGGACTAAGGTGTGGTCAGTCTCTCCTGTTTTGAATGCTTTTCAGCATTCAAAACATTTAATCTCAGTCACTACTGAGATTAAATGTCGACAGAATCGCAGCATAGCACCCATCAAGGCAACGTAGATTTTTATCAGCATTTAGCTTCTGCCTGCCAGTTGTTTATACGTTCGCTTGGAATATTTTGCCCGAGCGTATGGTAGGAAATATCCTCTATATTAACTGGGAACTACCCTAAAATTATGCAAGAACAAACACTTCGTATAACTTGTATTCGTGTGTGTGTGTGTGTGTTTTTTTTTTAATATGCTACAGGGTTTATGTTAGAAAGGTTGTTTAAAGCGTGTTCACGTGCGTGATCGTTTTTTTTTTTTTGTTTTTTTTTTTGTTTTTTTTGTAAAACGAGAATTGAAAACATTGTGGGGAGATAATGACAACATTGTCACGCGTGTCGTCGAGCGAGCGTGTGCGTGGCCGAGTGGCTACTGCGCTTGACTTTCGTGCGAAGAACCAGGGTTTGATTCCTGGGAGTCACGCATCTTTTATTTATTCTTTCAGTTCAATGTTCTGGTAAATACAAAAAACCTGGTTGCGTATTCGAGGTCTGAATTAATGTTCTATGCGCCGAACCTTCTACGCCGAAAATTCCAGGAACCCGCACGTGTACAAAAGGGACTCCGCATGGCGAGCCGGATTTGGTTTCGCGCGAACCCACGCTCGATCCTGCTGTTTCGCCGACATCGACGTCTGCGACGCTAGCCCTTCTTTATTTTGTTTTGAGCGCAAGTTCGCCCCAATAAACGTTTAGTTTTTCTTTAGTTATTCGTTGCCTCATCAATTGTCATTCGTGAGAATATTAAAACATTTATTTTGTTTATATTGGAGCGTCTCGAACATTCCTGAAACAAATGAACATATTTAAAAGTCGAACATTGTAAACATAACTATGCAGGAAAAACTTCGGGCTGAAATTCGTAGAAAAAAATAGTTTTACCGTCGTAAGTTTTAAACAAGAAAATAGGAAACTTTAACATTTCAAGCTGATTAAAGATGTCGTTCTTATATTAACATTTTCTATTACGTTAATTTACACGTATGTGTACAATTAAATGCACTTGTGAAATTCTGAGCTTTTCGGATCAAGAACCAATATTGGAAGATATATATTGATTTCTGCCCTATCCAAATTGTTTTTCATCACTGACACAATTTTTAATGGCGTTGTTCAATCAAAAACTTAATAAACCATTACAAAGAACACGATAAAATTGTCTGCCTAGTTTCACTGATGTATATCGCAAAAAAAGCTAAATTAAATTTTGACCTTAGTACGCGATATCTTAATCATAAATTCAACGCTGCCTAACAAGTTACCGACGACCTTTCCTCGTACTCTTTTGTTTTTCATTTGTTTGTCCGCCATGTTGCTATGTTTTTTGCCCTGTCATCGACGTAGCGGCACCAGAACGTCCAAGAAAATAAATGAGGACGGGCGCAAAACCCCTGCGGGTGATTTTTACAACAAACTTTGAAGCGTTTTGTTGGTTGTTTCGTTGGCGTCATCCAATTTCAAGAAACGTGGTTCTCGTTGTGTTGTCATAACCGCGGCTCGCGTTTTCTTTTCTGCAGTTCTCTTTTGTCATCACTTGGTTAAGTTAGTCCACTTTTCGAGCGCCTTCAGTACTTTAATGCCCCGAGGACGTTTTTTGCAAAGATGTTGCTCTAGACAGCTAAAATTACGAGGGTTGTAACGACCCCTTCGTCATTATTGAACTCGCGCAGTAGTGAAAAAAAAATCGCCTGCCTTAGAGATTCCGTATTCACATGCCGAAATCCAGCAAACCTTAGCCCACCAGCCCCCGTTCGTAGGCACAGAGCAGTAATCGACCCGGGGGGGGGGGGGGGGGGGGGGGGGGGAAGGGAAGGGAAGGGGGAGGGAGGGGGGAAGAGGAGGAAAAAGTTAGCGCACCGATTACCCCCTACTGCGCATGGCACGACGTGATTGGTACTGCGCTGTGACGTCAAACAAACTGCTGCGTTTCGTCGCTAACACTCTTTTATGACCGCTGCGGTTCGACCAACACAAATAGAAGCAAATAAGGTTCGTGCGGGAATCCGACATAACGCTACCACTTTAAAAGTAACTTAACATATTTGAGATCGCTCCACATTAGGGGGGAGCCACTTTTGTCGGATGTCTTGCCCTTTCCCGAGCTTCTGAGCTAATTACACAGCATGGAGATAACAGACCTATATCAAGCCTACGTTATTGATGAGAACACTGCTCTTCAGAAATGCAATAGCCTCCCGTGAAGCTATGTCGATATTTTTAGAAGCGTAACACATTCGAGGAGATTATCTCAACCAGAATATCAAAAGATTTACATAAAATTTAACGGTTTTGTATGAAAAGGATGTATTTAATATTTTTAGATTCAGGAAAGCATATAACAGGAGGGCTCTCATTGGTGTTACAAGCGGCCTAATGAAAATTTACAAAAAAAAATCTAGCAATAAAAACCCAAGAAATATTTTGTAATTCGCTGCCCTCGAACAAACCTAAACCATCAATTTTTGTCTGATTTATTAAGAACGTTCTTTATTTTCTGTTGCTTTCGCTATTTTAAGCTCCTGCCTTCAACTGCCTGTTACGTGCTAGTTTTATAAGTAAATGTAGCAACCTTGTGATTTTTTTTCTCCATCTGAATGTTCCTTCTTTCTGAATATAAATAAGAGGAATTATGCTGCGTTGCTGAATTTCTGATAATTTATAATATTACTGAGCTGGGACTGCTTGTTTTTCGTCTTTAGTTCCTAAATGTTGTTTTTTTACGAAATGTTAACGTAAAGCGTACAAAACATTTCTGAGTTTGGCACACAACTGATAATGAGATGTATCCCGTATTTGCAGGTGATATCTAATATAAAAAAGACCGGTTCTTTATTGGTCCAGTGTTTTAACACAACCAGTTATCCAGGTTCTATCGTGTATATTTTAGCGAAGAATCTTATTGAAATAAAGAGACTCTACGGAAGTCCCACGGCACTCTCATTTTAGAATTTATTAAATACAATGAAAACAACATACTAAAGTATTAAGTTATTTCAACAGTTAATGTTTGCCAAATAATGGCGGGAAAAACATTTATCGTTAGATTCGGACTTTTTTTCTTCTTTTAAATTTCACCTTAAGTGATTAGCGCGTCACTAGTGAGCCCGGTATAGGGGACATTTCACGCTACTGCGCGCCAAAACTTATAATTTTATTGAGATTTTGTTTTTTATTATAAGGCGACTCCGCTTTACTACATTTTTATGGCAGCTTTTTGTGTTATCTAGGAAGACCACACGTCAAATATTACGATCTAGTTCTGTCTAAATATTCCTTATAGGGCAACTCCGGTTCATACTTTCGATTTGAGGATTATGACTGTTTTTGGTGCAGTCAGCGTCCCTGAATTGCAAAGCGTAATTTTTTTTCTCGTTATTGTGCGTAGTTTTAAAGATATCGACGCCTCAAATTTTTGTTTGGGGCGCGACCAACGACACCGAAACTAGCCGCTTGAAGCCCCGGCAACACTGGAAATCAGCCGCTATGTGACCGTGACGTCAGGATCGTTCTCGTTCAACGAGTACGCAGGCTGAGTGGCACCTACCTCTGTTGCGCTAGCCGTCTAAATATAGCAGGTAAGCTGATATTGTTTTAATTCTGTGTACGTGGTAGTTATCCAACATATGTAGCAAGAGTTAGTGCGTATACCCATAAGCTAGCGACTGGAAAACCCTTGAACTCGTGCGGTGCCGTACTCGGCGGCTGCCGCCGTGCGTGCGATATATGCCGTACTCGTCGCTTGTATACCCAAAAGCTAGCGACTGGAAAACGAGTGAACTCGTTCGGTGCTGTACTCGGCAGCTGTTGCCGTGTGTGCGGTCTTCCGTACTCGTCGCTAGGCCTAAATTGTCATCGGGGCTCCGTGGATGGAGCGGCGTTGCCCTACGCCGCGCTGCCTGTGACGTACAGTACCGGGGCCCTCTCGATTTCGCGCTGCGGGTCAGTCCCAGACACGAAGCTTTGAGGCTCTCCCGCGCGAGCCGCGGCACCGGAATACACGTGTGCTAACCTGTACATGTCTGTTCTTTTGTTCTTTGTTCCTTGGGCGCGTAAAAGCCAAATTCCAAAGTCCACTCGTCGAACAGCGTTCACCCACACCTTCTCCAATTTCCGGTTTGTTGGAAACTTGTGAAAAAGCACCTCCGTGTTGCGCACCGGCTTGTTTGAGCAGTTCACAGCGCTAAAAGTGTCACTCGGCATCTTTCGAGGAACAGCTGAGCAGTCTTGGGCGCACCCAGTTGCTCGCTAAAGCGAGTCTTGGAGTCCTCACAGCACATAAACAAAAGGCTATACCGAAGCTACACGGGCTACACATAAAAGCAACGGCTAAACACGCCAATCACAAGCCGAAGTAGCTTTGACAGCGGCTCAAAGAAGCACACTCCGCGCAACGCCCGAACCTGAAAAAAAAAAGAGAACGATACTGACGTCACGGCCCAATGTTGCTTTAACGATCGGCAACCCGCTGGCCCCCCGCTAAGGAGCAGCGGCTCGCGGCGGGTCGCATTTTTATTATCGGCATTAGTTGAGAATGCGGCGTCCCCCGGACGTAATATTTTGGCTGGGGTCGTATTGTGTGTCACTACAGCGATACCAGTAATTTATTTTACTTTTGAGTTTTGGCCGGAGTTGCCCTTTAAACGGTCTGGCAAACTTTGCAACTCACCAAGTTGCCAAAATCGGCTGTTTGCAGCGGGCGAATGGAGGCGCAACCAACAGCGCTGTCAAGGCTACGGCGTGGGCGTAGACAACATTGAGCTAAATGCGATCACCATCACCCCTTTTTTGCTTGTTTTTACTTCTCCGGGCAAGCGTAACGGGTGACGTAGTTACACTAAAAGTTTGTATATTTGTTTGTTTGTTTGTTTGTTCCTGTGGTAAGGTCTGATTTTCATACAGAGTTCCAAACCACAAACAACCCTTTTATCTATAGCCTTGCCGTGTGCTTAAGCACCAAGTCACGCGCTTTAAGAGTGAAAAAGCGCAAAAAGAGGCTGAACAAGAGAATGAAATGCACACAGAGAGCGCAGACTAATCACTACATGTTTTCAATCACAAAGCGACGTAAAATTGAATTATGAAAGCATTAAATAGAAAGAAAAAACCTTACCTAACCAAGTCAGGTCCTGTACGCACCATGACTATAAACCACAGTCACACATCCGCGCTACGCTTTCTTATGACATTGACTTCGCCATCTGAAATTATTTGTTACTTATAGGCACTTACAGAGATGCTATGGTGCCATCGGGTATGGCGGGTAGAGTGTTTATACAAATGCCTGCCCTTGCATGAATAACGGTAGTTGGCGCCTGTCCCGTCTACTTACTTGTGCTTGCCTCATTTTCGCTATATTATTTGTACACTGGTTTTGTGCTTCTCCACAGTAAAGGCCTGAGTGATGTCCCCAAAAACTCGTTTGCGAGTTCGGGGACATTTTCCTCGCGAAGCGCGACGAAAATGAACAGTACAAACAAAAAAACAAAAAGGTGGGCGACTATAGAAGAATAAAATCGACGAGGGTGACCTTCATGCACCAACGTACACTCGAGAGCAAAACGGAACCTGCGTAGTAATCGAGGCAAGTCAAAGTCTGACATTAACCAACTTGCTTCGACGGGGCCTGGGGACGTCGGCCACTCCTGGGAGCTTAATCCGGGCAGTGCCTAGAACCGTGCGCCGACCGTCCACGTTCGGCCGGCTTTGATTGGATCGCAGTCCAATCAGAGGTTGTTAATTTCGCTGTTGGGATTCCGCGAAAGCCGGGGCGACCAGGCCCGAAATACCTGCCGATCTCGTAGACGGAGGGAAGGGCCAGATGGGGAACGTCCGGATGATGCCCGAATGCGGGAGAGGCGGATGCATGGATCCAGAGGCAGGGGCGAGCGCCGGCGCGTGTCATGCAATTTGCGTTGACTCGTCGGACCGTTCTGGAAAGTGGATTCGCGACCCAGCAGTAATGGTGCAGGATGGCATAACGTGAAATTTGGCCTCTCGGTGAACTGTGGGTGCGCTCCCTCGCAGTACTATGGAGCAAAACGGAGCTTTGTTATCGAGCTGACCCGTTGGTGAGTGATTCCATTTTAGTAATTCAATAATCGTAATCTAATTACTTTTTTGAGTAACTTGCAATTGTAATTCATTTGACTAAATGTAATTGTAATTCATTACTTTTGACTAATTGTAAATGTAATTTGTTACCTTCGATTAAATATAATTTGAGTGAATTTATTACTAAATGTATTTATTATTTATTACTTTTAAATAAATGTTATTATCGTTATGTAATTATGATTATGATAATAATTACGGCTAAAATAGCATCAAATTGCGTTACTTTTTATCTTCAATTACTGCAGTATATTTTCATTACAACTCTTTTACTATTTTGTCACGCTGAAGCTTTGTTCTGTACAGTCCCTAAGAGACGCAAATAGATCGAAAGTCTAACTCACAGAAAAAAAGGTGGGTGTGTTCTTACACCCTTTGTCCCATAGAAGACACCCCAAACCTTCAGTTGGACGTACAGACGGCTGACGTCGATCTGACGGTACCAACTTTCACGAGAGGCTAGCCTTGCAGTACTACTTGGTAAAATAGCTAAAGTAAGTTTTATTTACTACAAAAAAAAAACAAAAAAAAATTCAATCGGAGTTTTTATGGCCCCACTACAAAACCTTAGAGTTTTCTTTCTGTGGTCTTTGATAATTACTGCAGCTGTTAAATAAGTTATATCGCGCCGTTATTAAACCCCTCGTGAAAGATGAGCCCGTTAGTTCGATTTCAGTGCGCTGTACGTCAAACAGAAGTTTCAAGGTGTGTTATATCGAACAAAGGGTGTAAAGACTGACACCCACCTTTCTGAGAGTGTTGCCTCATTTTCCTGCTGCCGAACGGTGGGGCTTTAAAAGCGCCGATATTACATCTTTGCACCGACCGTGAACGCGCAGCTGGGAAACTGTCAAAAGCAGAGCACCCTTAAAGAGTAACTCCGGCCGTTTTGTGAGCTACCTTAACAAATTGCATATTTTGTCTACCCGGACTTCAGTCGTCATAGTATGCTATTTATTTTCTCGAAATTCAAAATAGGAATTGAGAAAACCTTAAATGAAGATGATGCCGAAACCAGTATTCAAATTTTTCGCGTGCTCTTCAGTGGCGTGACGTCGCACATGGTACAGATTTTCAGGTTGAGCATGTAGTCTTAAACGGAGTATGTCGAGTCTTTTTTGCGTGCTTCTCAATGAATCAGTTACCAAACATTCTTTTCCCACCATCAAACATCTTGTAATCAGTTGGGAACATGGCTTACTGCCCACTTTGTACCATTTCTGTCGTCACACTTCAATGTTGCCAGTAGGGGCTCCCGGTTTGAGAAACGCGATGAAAACGAAATTCGAAAATTCAATAACTTTGCGAATTGTTTTTCTTTTCACACAACACTTGGGGAACTTGTAGAGCCATGTCTATCGGTGTCTTGAGCCATTTTCGAGGCAAATCAGCTACCATGAAAAAGTCGCCGGAGTACCCCTTTAAGAACACTAATGCCGCGACGGGTGAACACGAGGAAACAAGTATAGTAGAGTATAGTGAACTGGGCCAGTCTGGGGTGTTCTTTCTATCTTTGACCAATTATCCCAATAGTCAATTTTTGTGTCCAGCATCTGCAGAAGGGCATAAAACATTTTCCCCTATTAAGCGAGGATTCCTACATTATCAAAATGAGGCGGAATAAAAAAGAAATAGTGTGAATATGGTGTGTACACTGAACATTTTATCAGAGCGCATATGGCGGCCATTTCTAGAATATTGAGAAGTGCGAGCCTCTATTAACTTTTTCTGAATATGTGCTAACATTAATTCTCAATTTTATTGTCAACTGCCTTAATAAAAAGACCACCGACACTCATGGAGCTGCTGCAAAATAATGAAACAACTCAGTCGTGTCATCTTCAGAGCTTAGCTCGCATAACCTTCCAATAATGAAGTCAATTAAACAAAGGCACAAATCGTGATATACAGTCAAGGGCAAAATAGATATAAACTGTATTTGAAGTAAAGTACAAAGTAAATTAGAGGTCATGTACTTCAAATGAAGTACAACGAGCAGAATCTACTTGAACTAAATTTCAATTATTACATCGTACTTTCAAAGTAAAGTGGAAATACTTTTTAACACAAAAAATCATGTTTTCCATTTTTAAATTCAGTGTTTATTAATCTTAGAACACATACATTTCCCCATGTGTAATTGCGGGTGCATCGGTTATTTTCAAAAATGGCAGCGAATACTATATGAAGTCAAGTGGTCATAGAGTAGTTTTTTTTTCACTCTCGCTGACGAACTATTTAACATAATAAACTTTTAAGATACTTATTTGTTGAAAAAGTATAATTGTGTGATACAAATTTGACAAGTCCAAATCTGAAGAATATTTTGTGAAGTCGCAAGTAAAACATTCCTCGGAAAGTAGAAGAAAAGAAAAAAACTGGGGACAAGTACATACACAAAGAATGTACTATCTCAAGTAAAGTACAAGTTTTCTAAACTTATAAGAAGTAGTACATTAAGTACAATGTATTTAAAGTACTTCCCCACACCGGGGATATATATAAAACGCCATATTATACTTTATTCCAGTCGGTCAGATAATGACTGAACAAATATTGTTCGGTTCAGAAAACTCTAACAAAAATTACATTAATCAAAGAATATTAGTGGCTCTATTTGTTGAGTGTTCAAAACATGTTTTCATAGCAGTTTATTGGAATCAATCAATACAGCGCGTTTTTATTTCAGCCCACTTTAACCCATAAACAGCCACGTGACCAAAGGGTTATTTTAATTTGATCGATACCTATTGCAAGCCTTGTACTATAAACACCCGGATGACTCAGTGTCATACCTTCAAGAAAGACAATCGCCAAAACTTCCCTTCTCGCGTCTCAATATTACTCATTCCCACTCACTTACGTTGACAACTACGAACCCTCACGAAATCAACCTCGGTAAGAACACCCAACGTACGAAAAGGCGATAACGTCCATTGTTACCGCACTCATGAAACGAAGTGGCTCCACTCGTAAACAGCACACTGAGGTTTACCTACAGATTGAGTTATTGAAACGGGTAGTTATTGTATAAATAGAAATCAGCTCTTGTCCTTAGATATTGAGGATGCCTATTGACCATTTTAATATTTTCCCATTGCGCGCAATCATCTGCCTTTACTGGTGTGTGCTCCGCGATCTCAGCGTGTGCATAGCATTTTTTTTTCTGAATATTAGACGCTACGCGTCCACAGCCCAGCGACTCGGCAAAATGAATATTGGAACAGATCAAAATGTTTCAAATATTTCTAAAATAAAGGTGATTCATTATAAAGATTATACGTGTTTCCCGCTGTTTAGTATTCTTGCTTTGTCTCTCCTTCATTAACCCCGTTGTAAACCTCGTCTTTTTCTACATGACTCACTCTAAAATAACACGGAACCAACCAACCCAACTGAAAACGCGTATTTAGGGCGTTAGGAACCGAAGTCCTAACGCCCTATTAATAATCGCAGCACCTGAGAGTGTTTGCAGTATGGGGAAAGATTAAAGAACTATGCGACGCCATTTTTTTTAGTTTTAGTACAGTTTTTATTAAACAAGAGAGAAAGTAGAGGCAAGAGAACCGTTAAATATGGTGAGGAGAAACAGGGTGTTGTTCTCCTCGATTGTCGACCTGCAAAACAGTACGTCTGTGCTCGCTTTCTGTTTGGTTTTTTTCCCAGTACACATTGCTAACTTCGTCGAGTGGCAACCAATAGACCGTCGATCATTCTTTGTTACTCTAGAAGACGCCGGAAAAAATACAAACATAACAAACTTTTAAAAAGAAAGACGTTAGCAGACTGGAGGTCGAGAAGAAGGGGTAAGTACGAAATCTCCTCTCAACCCAAATGGAAATGGTAATCTCTAGATTGCGCAAATCCGGGCGGACGAAAGATGCGTTGCAGAATGGCCAAGCTGACGGTTTTTCATCGTGAGTCATGAATGGAGTTTTCTTTGAGGGGTAGAAATCGAGCAATATCAAAGAAGATTTTTTTTCTTTACGTTTTATTCTTTGTACTTCTTCTGGCTTCGCGTGCGTTTAAAGTGAGAGCGGCAATTTTCAGCGTCGCCCCCACGCGTGAAGAATAGCGGAATCAAGAATGTCGCCAATTCTGGTCAAATGTCTGGTGCGCGGTGCGATTTGTGTGGAGATGTCTTTTATTCCGATTCTCAATTTCTCTGCGTCATCCTGCTATTTAGTGTTTAATGTTTTTGTTATTTGTTTGCGCGTTTCTGCAGGCTCTACTTGCAAACCTCATCTGAGTGTTGATAAGAGAATTGTAGGGCCTCACGTGGAGATGTGCTCGGGGGCTAAGGAAATCATATTGGATTCAAACAAACGCCGGATATAAAAGCAGAACAACGAGTCAGAGAGCAAAAATTGTCAGCCTCTATGTTGTGTGCAGTGTTAAACAAGACAATTCGAAATGAAGCTTCGCTAGGAGGTTTACGAATGACAATGACTTGACAACATTGTGATTTGACCATAAAATCTACTCTGAGACCCTGGGCAGGCAGGGAGCACTTCTTTCAGAGCTCTAAAACTGATAATAATTTTTGACTACGAAGCGCTGTCCGCTTCCTCTGAAATAATAAAAAAAAAAGGTTGAACTTGTGCGACATACGCTCAAGGGATATTTGTGATTTTTGACCCCAAGGCTTGAAAATTGGGAATACAAAAAACGGAAAGATTTTCAACGTGGGCGTTTTCTTTTTCAAAGGAGAGCAAAATGTGAAGAGGAAAGAATAACCGAAGTGTAGTTGAACATTTTTTACCACCTCATGTGAGTTCGATCTGCCTTCGGCTGCATTTGGCGTTTGAATTGCTACTATAATGTAGCTCGTTTTTATTATCAAATGGAAGTCGAATTCGGCTACCTAAAAACCAAAACGCGTTCGCAACCACTTTGTAAATGCGTTTTTAGAGAGAAGAAAATATGTCGTCTTTGCCTAAATGTTCACCAGCGAATTTAAAACGACATCACCTAAGACTTCATGCAAACAACCCAATTTCAAAATTTTTCCCAAATTTGTTTTTTTTTAGGGTTTTGGGTGAATATGCGTCATTGCCAAAAAGTGAATGATTGTCCTGATGAAATGTTCTAACGACTAGAAATTTCAAACCTTTTTTATATTCAATACCAGCTTAGTATTAACCGTATATTTTTGAACAATACTCATTTTATTTACTTTGGGAAAGATTCCATATAATAAAGAGTCTCGGGACACTCTTTCGCATGCACTCAATTCAAGCTATCAGTAGAGCCAGATAGTTAGCGTGGATATTTGTTCGAGTTAGTGTTTTTAGTTGCAAGATACGAGCAAGGTATATATTAAGTGGAAAAATATACCAAGAATGGGACAGTTCGTCATAATGCTGATGTGTTCAGAAAATAATGCGAAATAAAATTGTTTTAAAAACGCCTAACAGCGGAAGTCAAAGGTTGCTCATGATAGCGTACAAGCGCGCTCATCTCATTACAGTAACCCACCGCGTTCCTAAAACCACCCCCCCCCCTCAATAAAAAAAAAAATACAAAACGTTTTTTTTTTTTTTTGCAATGCAAGGACATCGTTGCGCAGTCGTATATTCATTTCCCATCTTTCGTCACGCGGTTGTGCGTACTTTTTAAGAACGTCTCTCTGCTTCCGTGTGCGTAAGCCTCTTTATGAAATCTCAGCCCCTTACAAAATGGTATGATGAAAAAAAATATGCCAACAATCATATTTCGAGTATGAAGAAAAGGTCGGCTCGCAGGGGTGGAAAAAAGGCTGTTCTTGCTAAGCTGATTTTGTTTAAGAGCCTCTTAGGCGCCCGTTTCCGGATTGAGGGCGTCGCCTTCGGCGTCCGCGTAACCGCGCGCGTTGCATTGTAAGACGTTTCCCTCTAAAGATAGCGGGAAAATTTTCCCGCTAAATTTGGCGGGCAAATTTTTCCGCTAAATTGAGTGGTAAATTTTCCCGCTAAAGCTAGCGGGGAAGCTTTCCGGCTCAACTTAGCGGAACAATTTCCCTCTATATTTAGCGGGGAAATTGACGTTTCGTGACCTGAACACCAATTTAGTTTCCCCGCTAAATTTGGCGGAAAAATGACTTCACAACTTTGTGTCACGTCACCCACAAAAAATTCAGTGGTTGGAGGAAAGGAAGAGGAAAGGAGGAGGAGGGGGAATGTAAGGAGGAGGAGGACCACCAAGCCCTCCCTTCCGTACCCTCCCCTCCTCCTCAAGAGCTGCGCTCTAGTTTCACATTACAGACATTTGTAAACGTATTTCATTTTTTTTTAAGTGTATGTCTGCTATCTTGTCTCATACTGTGCCTCCCTATGGATAAGCAACGCTGGCCCGAGGGTCGCTTGTAAGCGCGTGTGTTTCCGCAGCACACGCTTCCAAAATTTAGGATGACAGCTGCGCGTTAATAAAAAAAAAAAAGAAAAGAAAAAATACGAGGAAGAAGACTCCCGTCATAGCTCTTTATCTCGGCCTCCTTCGGCATTCAACGAAGCACGGCTTGGCGAGGCGGCACTGATGAGGGAACGTAACGACAGCCCGCGCGCTGCTGCCTCCTTTTTTTTTTTTTTTCCTTTCTGACACCTGCTTTCGAAAGTAAAACTTCCGAATTTGAGACACGGATGGAAGATACAAACCTCCATGGTTATAGTATAAACATACACACGAGGAGTTTTGCGTCTCGCCACTCCGCGGTGGCGCCGTTGTCGCCACCGCGCATGCGCAGACTACTCATTTCACGCGAGTCTGGTTTCTGCGCGGGCACCGTGCCCAATCTTGCATGGCGTGGGCAAACTCTGACTTGTTTGTAAACAGCGGGTCCGTCTATAGTCATCATACTTTCCCAGTCGAAGGCAACAACCCATGGGGGTTTTATAAACGAAGAGCGTTGAAAAGATTAGGCAGGGATGCGGTCAATGTGTGGCACAGAAACCACCAAAAAAAAAAAACGCCAGTCACTGCATCTGGAAGACTTTTACACAAAATGATGGGATTGTAAGCAGTGGCGGCTGTTTATCTATCAAAACTCTCGTCACTGTTAACAAAGAAAAAAAAAAAGAAGAAAAGGTAGCGAGCATAAATGCTTTATTCATCCGTTACCCTCCATTGCTTGATTTGTGAGTCTCTAATTCATTCGTTTCTTTTTTTTTTTTATTTTGTGTGTGTCTGCATTTTTTTTTTGGCACGCTTGTATTTTGCCGAGCAGCTAATCTACGCGATAAAGAGTTCTTTCCAACAAAGCGAGCGCGGGGGGGGGGGGGGGGGGGGGGGAGGGGGGAGGAGGAAGAGGTCAAACGTCGCGTTTACTTAAAGTATAATGAACACCCGACGTGGAATTCGAGAACCCGTAAATATACGGTCGGCTCAAGCTGCGATATTTTTCATCCTCGGAACAGTTATTTTTTTAAGGCATTTGCAATAATTCTCGACAAATCCCGCGTGTGTACGCGCTTTTTGTGGCCTGGTGAATGTAGCGGGGAAAACGTTTGTAGAGCGTCATTTTATTATTACGTCATAAGTTCATGTCACGTCGTGCCACATAACGTCTTGCAATTCCCGCTAAGTTTAGCCGAGAAACCTTTTAAATAAATTGACCGGGGAAATTTCTTCGCTAAATTTAGCTTAAATGTAGTTTCACGTGATGTCACGATGGAAGGTCAGGTCACAGCGTCCCGTCATGTCATGGCGTCAAGTGCCGTCAGTGTATCCCATGAGCGCCGTCCGCTAAGTTAAAGGGATACTGAAGCGAAACTTGAAATACACCTATTATGGTCAGATATAGGTTCAATATGATCAATGATATTCATAAATCATAATCGCGCGTTTGTATTTTGAACGGATGGCTATATTTTTCACCCTGATGGGCCCGATTGGGCGCGCGCTCAAAAATCGGCCATCGGAGAGCGCGATGCGTCTTGGGATATTGGGCGCATTCGTGACGTCACTTGTGCCGGTGGGGAAAGGCTACGGCGTGAAGGTTGTGGTTACGAGCGTTGCCACTTGGTGGCGCGTCGACGATTTACGACCTGTGACAACGTGGCCGTTTGAGATGTGCAAGGGCTGCACGCACGCTGCACCACGGGACCACGGCAAGTCGGCAACCACGGCAGCACTGACAAAATCAGCTCTGAGGCCGGATTCTCAAAGCGAATTCACGACGAAAAAAGTGCGTACGACAAATTTGAGAGAAAACCCGTGCTCTCGAAACGAAATTTTCGTAACCTTTGCGCAGGTTACGACAGAATCCTACGACAGCTCCGAAGCTGTCTTACGCACTTTTTACGATCAAATCAACAAGGCCGACAGCGTCGCTCAGTTACTTGGTATCGGCCACCAACGGACATTTATTTTTCTTCGTGCTCTTCTCGTGCGTCCCGACTTCAACCAGCAAGAAAAAAGGAAGGAGTACTTAAAACAGACCACGACGATCAAGAACGCAGGATCCACAAACACACGAGAAGAGCTACAACAGCCACGATTCTGCCGACCGAGCGAGCTCGGCAGAATATAGTAGGCCTAGCAGCAACATCGACTCGGCGCACCGTTGCTCCGGCGGTCCTTGGCCAAGACCGTCTGTCCATGACCGGCTGGCCTGCTGAATGGAATATGCCCGCGCGACCCTTGTGGACCCTTACCGGATGAGTAGTTTGATCCCTGAACTAAATTTCAGAGGTCAATATTTTCCCCTTGTCATCTCGATCTCCTTGTTTTCCGAGACAGCGGTGACGAACGCTGTCGTCGAAAAGGGACTCTCATTGATTCTATCTCCTTGTTTTGTGTGATATAGAACTCAAATAAACGCCATACGGATTACCTTGGCAACTCGGTATGTACACTCTGTTATTAGTATGCCATTTTTATTCTGACTCGACACTACGTGAGTGTCGAGCTATAGCAGTTCGTGGGAGCTACGCGATGTCGGTCTAACCTTTCTTTGCCGAGTGTCATATCAGTATCGAGTTGCAATCGTAAAAGATCGGTCCAGAAGCGCTTACCGAAACGCGGTCTAAAGCGCCGTTCACACTCTTGCGACCGAGTACGACTGAGAGAGACGAGACCGGTTTTTCTTGCCATCTCTTACGACCAGCTCCGCTCAGCGCATCCGGTCCCAAGAAGTCTTTCTCGGTCGTACTCGGTTGCAAGAGTGTGAACGCGGTCTAACAGAGCGAATCCAGCACTTCGATCAAACGCGCGTGTCCGCTCCGAGTGTGAACGGGTATTTGGCATTTGCGTGGCTCTTGCTGACACCCTCGTAGTTCAAACATATCCTTTTTAACGTCGGCTTGCAGCTCGCGACTCGCAGCAACTAATACCGGCCGTGCCAGAAGCATGCTCGGGCCGTGTCGTGCAAAGAGCACGACACGGCCCGCAACGAGAACGAGCTCACTGTGGCCAACTACGCTTTGGCTTTCTCCGCCAAGGCTTTGTAAACGCGTTCAGGCCTAGGCGAATTCTGCCGGCACGCCGTATTGCCGCAGAACGGCGCTGCTATTTTGGCACAAGTGATGTCACGAGAACTTCCCCCCATCCACCAGATGAGAATTTGAAATTGTTTAATTATGTTTAAAATTAGTTCTCCTGTGTTTTACAGCGCAATATTTATATTTCCGAGGTGGTGCCTGTCCCTAGCCCATATTTATGCAACAAGATCGGCGCTAAAATTTCGTTTCACTACCCCTTTAAGCGTAACGTAAATCTGCCCTCACGGCAGTTTAACTGTGCGTCGCAGTGTGCAACGCCTCGGCTATCGGCACAGTTAATCTGCAAAACACAGCGAGGTACCAACCATTTTTTAAACGCTGCTATTATTTTTTAAATGTAGCCGAGGATTTAATCTCTCAGTGAAATATCATTTTTTTTCCTCGCTTGTAGAGATCTTTGTGTGTAATCTTTGACAAAGATTTTTTTTATCAGGGGCGTTTAACGCTTTTCGTTCAGCTTGCCATAGAAAAGCTTCATCGTGCGAAGCCTTAAAAGCCTTTATATTCATTTAGTGGTTTCTGAACCGCTCCAAGGTTTCTGGCCTCGGGATCCTTCGCTTCCATTAATCTTTCTCCGCTTCGTTCCGTCGGCTACACTTTAAAGACTCTGTTATGCTTCGACGTTGAGCGCAGCGAAGGTGGCGTAGCGCAGAACGTGGGACCTTTATTGGATGGCGAGCTGGAACTTGATGTCTGCGACCAATCAGTACATACGTGCGCTGCGCTACGCCGCCTTCGCTAAGCTGTACGTCAGGGTATAGCAAATATTTAAGCGACTTTATGCACGGGATGCTGAGACTTTAGTCTTGTTCGAAATTACGCAAAACCTTAATGATTTCGCTGGATTTGCGCGAGTATTGCGCGTCGCGTGAACGGCCCATACGAATAATTATTAATCTCCAAGTTCTAGACCTCCTCGTAGTTTAAAAAAAAAATGGATCTACGTGGCAAATTTTTTGAGATTTTCGTTTCCTTTACGTCAATTTTATTCGGGTTCGCTGCTGAAAGTTTAGCCGGTCAATATCTGCCTATAAAATGTCTGCAATATAATGTTTTCGGTCAGCCAGAGTAAATTTAAATCAAATTGAAGCTTTCTTTTCTTTGTACGTTTTGCTCGATATGCGCCCCAATAAAAGTTATTCTATTCTTCACTTTCTATCGTTGCATCGTTCCTTTTTCTGATAACTCGATTGGCGAATATAAATGGGGAAATATTATGCACCGAAGTTTCTGAGATAATTGCTCTTGAGTTTCGTAAGTGGGTTTTCCTTCCAAACCCTGAAACGTCCCAAGAACCAAAGGATTAATCATTCGGCACGATGATAGCAATGTGGCTTAGTTCATTTATGCTTGTGAAAATTACACTTCCAGAAAGACATTTTCGTTAAACAAGCCTAGTCAAGCCTGAACTACATACAGATAAGCCTCATTTATTAATTGTGCGCTACATTCGAAGCCCCGTCCCATGCTCTCTAACAGCACACACTACTACCTCCCATTCGTATTTTCCAATAACAAAATAGCCTGAGTCTCACCTGTTGTGAGCACCCGCTAATCTATTTTTTCTGACATATTTTGAGTGCGAAAGCACTAACTGTCCACCGTTATCTGATGTCTGTAGCAGCGAAAAACGCCACCCAAATACCCATTGGCTGAGCAAAACGGCACCTAAATTCCCATTGGCTGCAAAGCGGACGCGCATCAGAAATAAAATCCAAAGAAAAGCACAGCAACGCAGATGCTTCGTCACGGAGGCCGTCGTGAAGCCGGCGAGGTTCGCCGCACCTGCGCAGGGGGGGAGTGTGATGTCGCCGCCAGAGCGCCGTTTGAAAAAGGAAGACGTACGTGGCGCGCTGCTTGTAACAATTAGCTGCGCGTAGGAATGCTCTTGCATTCTTACACTTCAGCAATCTTAAGTGTATCTGCCGAATTTTTCTTTCTTCTGAACTGGTGCTGTGCTTGGTCGCTGGGCCTAAAACGAGTCGCTATCCTATGTCGTTTTAATACGAAACCCTACGTATACGAGCCCATTGAGTTTCAGAATTCACGCGTCAGTGAATTTTGGAGGTTTATGTATGGTTCAGCAGTCAGTGACGTATCCAAATATACCATCGTCGGCGAATAACGAATGCAGGTCTGTTCAGTAATGTCTTCTTTTTTTTTCCGATTCGTTCAATTGAGAAATTTTTATAGGCTTGTTTTGCCCTTAATACTTTTCGTTTCGGCTCCCAGCTCGAATACTTATTTATTTATTTAATTACAATCCCTACCAACAGCAAGAAGTCTAAAACGGTAGAGCACCAATTCACTGCTGCGTCGCATCAAATATTAGCACGAGCGCCTCTGAGCGCGCCGTGGTCAGATGGTTGTCGTGCTTGGCTCCCAAGCAGAGGCCCCTGATTGGATTCCTGGGAACGGACCCTTCTTTTATTCATTTTCTTCAATTTAGTGTTTTCTTAAGTTCGAGAACCTTGTCGTCTGATTGAGGTACGAATGTTCTACGCGCCGAACGTTCTACGACGAATCAGAGATCTCAGTAATGACAATACTATGATGAAATTACAGTAAATAAATTACTTTTGTGGAAATGAGTAATGTAATTAATTACTTCTCTAGGCTCGTAATATAGTAATGTAATGAATTACTTTCAGGCAGTAATTTTGATAAAAATTTCTCATTACTACTCATTACTTTTGAAATTACTTTTCTCCCAAATTAGAAAGTTCGTTTGCAAGCTTTAAGAAAAGAAGAAAAAAAAATCGATTTGCATGGTGGATTGTCGCGAAGAGACATCAGAAAAAATAAACGACGGCAACCTGAGTGCAAAGCCTCGTACGAAGAACTAAACAGACGTACAAAGACGGGCTGGAAAGGCGAAGGAGAAAAGCTTACGTGTAGACATCGCTGGAAGGCCACGGCTCACTAACTCCAGGCAAGACAGATGCACGGCGTCAGGTTATCACGACCATACTCTACTTCGTTCATCCCTAAGCTGAGAGTGCGGTGGGAGCTGCGAGTTAACCGGAACCAATCAAACACCTTCCTTTAATAACCTGACCCATCCCTTTCTCTGCGCGTTGGTATGAACAAGAGCGTAGCTACGTGGCGAAAGATAGACGTGTGACTGTTTTTACGAGCACGAAGCTTCCACCGCACTGCCAGCATAGGTATGAATGGCTTTTAGGCTGAAGAAGAAAAGGCACATCACCAGTGAGGTCAACACATTTTAAAACCTGAGAGGACAGGACAAGCAGATCCCCAGCCTTCTTGTACTTTCCCAAGCAAAGGCCATTGTGAACAACAAACGACCAGTCTTGTTCTTACAAGGAGTCGTCCCGTGAAATCTTTTTCCTTCCGCCTCGGACCCAGTATAATCCTATCGCCCCAGTCTCCGGTAATTTAAAAAAATGGCAGAATAAATAGTTAATTCCTAATGCCTTGTCAAGGCCCTAGACCGTTTAGTGCATCCTCGTGCAAAGCAGGATCCGCTCGCGGTATGCCTCGCTGCCTTTTCTTGGAAAGTTTATTCGGAAATAAGCCTACGAGCTAATATCGCCACCTCTTTGTTGGGAAATAACACAATTTAGGGAGCTTTCGTCATACCTTTCCTCAACTGGCGACGCTTCTGCTTACTAATTATCAAGCCGCTTTGTGTGACAATGGGCGAAAGCTTGGGCTCTTCGGGTAGTTGGGAACAATACTCCTTAAAAGGAATGACCGGGAATACGTCAAGTAGTGCGCTTGGGACGAAAAGATTGTACTGCATCCGTAGCGGAAGGAAAACGTTTCACCTGACGACTCCTTGTAAGACCGAGCTCCCACGGCCCGACTTAACAGACTGACACGGACCACAACTACGTCTAAATCAGGAAGACGGAAACATATCACTTTTTAGTAAGAAACCTCCCCGTGTAGTGAAAAGCCAAACCGGTGAGTCGACTCTTTAACACAGTGTTTTCCGGGTGCCCTGTACATCATGAGTCGACTCTCTTTGAGTCACGTCTAGAAAAGCTATTCGTCATATTAAACACTTATGTCGTGTGCGCCAGCAAAACGACTATTCAGTATGGTTCACTTTAAGACGCATAAGTCTGTTGATGTGTAAACAGGAAGGTCGGGGCTGTGGTACATGTACGGTAAAAAACAAATAGGACGAATTACTGTCTCAAGGTATTCAAAAGTAACGTAAAAGTAATTTCATTACTTTTAGAAAGTAATTGTAATGTAGTGTCATTACTTTTTTTGCAGTATTCAGAAATTACATTTCATAGTACTCAGAAAAGCGATTAGTCAGTGAATTGAATCACTTTTTAAAAGTAATTTTTCCATCTCTGCGCCGAGTGTTCCGGAAAGCCACGCGGGTACAAAAGGTGCGCCGCGTGGCGGTCCGGGATCAGCCTCGCTCTTGCGCTCGATCGTGACCCACCGCCGACCTTTGACGATTGCGACTCTCCCTCTTTGTATTTTTGTTTTCGGCATAAATTCGCCAAATGAACCGTTCAGTTTCTGTTTATTCGTCGCATCATCATTTTCTATTCGTGACCTCATCATTTGTCATTCGTGACAGTATCACACAAGAAGAGGCTAAATTGACAAACTATCTCAAAAGATGTTTGCAACATATCTTTGGGTTGTATCGCGTTTAATGCCAACGACTACGTCCTCGTCCTTTCGCGCAGAGCCGGGTTAACGAAACCCAACGTCTGGCCGGAAGGATTCTAGACTCTAATTAAAAGACACACAACAGACACAGAAAAAAAAATCCAAGCCCCGTGCTGGCCATCTCCGAAGTTGCGGGGCGCATTCTGAACGGACGGCGATCCCCCTCTCAGAGTCACGCGCACTGGGGCGTCTGCTGCTGCTCAGATCCTGCTGCCGGCCCTCGGGCACAGCCGCAAAAACAGCATTAGAGCCATCGCAGGCCCCTTTCGGATATGTCCACCCACTCGTCCCTGTTCTTTTTGTTTTCATCCCGCTCATGCCTTTTTATGCCTTTTGATACCCCTCCTCTTTCCTTCTCAAAAAAGGTGTACGCGAGACAAACGCAGCGCGCCCATGTGCGGCGGAAAGAGAGGAGCACGCGCGTCTCGTAGACTGTCGTTCTTCCCTTTTTTTTCTCTTTCTTCCCCGCCTTCCCCCAACGATGAAGAGCCCTTCTCCCCATCGCGTCCGCTCCTTTGACTGCGCATGTCCCGAAAGCCGGCGAGCTGGTCGCCGGCCGTCGCCGACGACGCCGCCTCCCGCTAGTTGTTCGACTGAGCTTCGAGCAAAAAGGTACGTCCAACTTCGCGCCACACGTTACGCGCACACACAAACAAATAGACGTCTAAACAAAAACAAAAAAGGCGTCTTCTTTTCCTCGGAAATTGTGAGATAACCGAAGCGAACGTCACGACTTTTTCTTCCTCGAAGCCAAGTGTACCTATTAAGTTGAGTTCGCTTAACGGGTCGCCTCTGCTGACGGCAACACCAAACTGGTCCTTTGGCCGTGCTGGTTCAAGATTTCCTGCACTCCTTCTCCTCACGAAGACCGATTTGTCGCAGGATACTCCACTCCGTCGCCCCGTCCGTCGTTCCGGGTAAACGAGGAGACACTCAGAATAGAGCTCACGGTCCGTCAGTCGTCTTTTCGTCGCCGCGTCTTCCTGTTGAGTGTCCGTCTCGGGCGTTGTGGTCCCTCCGTGTGCGTCCCATGTGAGCCGACTGCATGTCGTTACGGGCATGTGGTTGCCCGCAGTCGGTTGTCGTCGTTTTTGCGTCTGCCACGTGTCCCCGGTGCCTTTGTCGTCGTCGTCGTCGTTGTCGTGGAATCGCGGCCAGCAGCGGATTCCAGCACGTGGTCCGCGAGTAGCGTGAGATCCTCCTCCCTGGATACCTCGAGCACGACGCCCCTGTTGCCGTGCGAGAAGAAGAATGTGAGTTTCCATGAAGAGCCCGTGGCTGCGGCCGGCTGCGCCAACCATCACGTTCGGCCAGCCAAGTCCGCGCTTTTGGACTTGCTCCAGCATGCGACGCAGCAGGTGAGTGTTCAGTGTCTCCGTCGTCAGAGTTTCTTGGGCAGTTGAAATGTCGAGTTATGTGCGTTGTTGCTGTCGGTTGTAATCATAACATTACGGAGGTTCAACGTTTGCACATCGCTCTTTTTGCCTGAATTGGACTAGAGACGTTCATCGGATGTAACCACTAGCGAAACTGCATCTGCGCATGCGCTATCAATAGACCTAGATCTGAAGAAAATTGAAAAAAAAAGATGAAAGCTTGAGTGCTGATCTCGTACTTCATATGGTACTGAGGGTAGGGTAGCTATTAAGATGTGTTTATGTTTTGACATCTTATATTGCATTTGTTTTAATACTCATAATGTCACCCTATTGAACAAATCTACACGCATACGAAACCCATGTCCCAGAATACCTGAAAGAGCGATATGGTACACTACGTGTATTTTCTTCAACGAAAAATGCACACGTCAATTTAATATTCGCCCATGGTTATCTATCGTATTTTCCCTGCCAGATGGCGCATAAATGAATCTCTTTTCTTCCATCTCTTTGTAATAGTTTTCCAATTAGCGGAAGTTTAGTGAAATAGACGTGGCACACAACACCACGACTGTTTGTGTGGTTTATGTGTTTAAAACTAGTAAACGATAAGGAATATTGCCTGGAACCACTTACAAATGTGATGCAAGCCGATAAGACTACTTAATGTTCAAAGTTTTCTTTATAACGTCCCTCCATACGGCCCTAGGGGCGGATATGTTGTCGTTTTTTTCAGTAGGCCAACCTTTGTATTAACGATTAAATTGTTCTGGAATTAGTATAATTATATAAAGCATTAAACAAATGTCATAAAAACATTTGCCTTGACTTGAAAACAATTACTCGAATTCTCACTCCATCGAAATCGGGCAGTAGGTAACTTCTAGGAATGTTAAATGTCACCTCCAACCTTCTTTAAAACAACTTTTATTTTATTATTTTTGAACTTGACCCGATCCCCCGACTGATAGCGTAAACTTCATTCCGCAGAACTTATGAATGAGCAAGAGCAATTTTTGTATATATTTAGAAATAAGATACAACATCGTAGATAGATCTTAAGTTTCATCTGCGTCAACGTATCGCTTCAGCAAAGTAGCTGTTAATTTAATTTTACTTAATTAAACTTCCGTAATATCATGTGACGAAGAAAACCAATTTACCGAGGAGAAACACCTTGTTAGATTCTTTTTTTTTATCTCCTGCTTTTATGCATTTTTGTAGTGTGCATCCGATATCTTTCCAGGTATTTTCTCTGCGCCTTTTTTTTTTTTTTTCATGTTGCCGTTATTGAGGCGCTTTATTGTGAAATATGCCGGATGGATATGATAAACATGGTTCGAATTTGCAAACAGTGAAGGTAGTATAATTAGGTCCTCGCATATTTCAGTTGTTGTTGCTTTTATTAGTTTTTTGTTATTGCTTTTTTGCAACTTTTGTGGTGCATGTTTGACTCAGCGCCCTACATTTTTAGGAAACGCCCCGCAATGCCTTTTGCAAAAACTATTGGTTATCGGTTGTAATGTGTAATTATGAAAGTTTTTTTTTAATTTCATCATTGTGATTATCACATAACAAAACTAATTCTGAATAATGTTTGTAACTCAAAAATAACGGTAAAGCAACAAAAAAATAGACCCAATTAACGTGTTCTTGTGTTTATTGACATAGCTAGAACCTTTATATTGGTTATAAGAACACAAATGAAAGTGTGTGTTCCCCCCTAGGGACTGGCCTACAAAACAAAAAGTAAGAAAATAGAAACTGTGTTGACTTTGGTCGATAGATATCATTGATATGTACTAAAAAGGAATTACTTTTGAAAACACAACTACGTCGTGCTGCAATTTGGAACATCAGGCATTATTTCACATCGCATTCGCAGTGAGACAAAAACTAGAGGATCGCACTCATAGGTGTGTAAAAAGCTTTTGCTTATGCTATCAAAACGTCGCTCGCGTCGAACATTTTCTCTGCTACGCCTTTAGAAGAAAACAGGAGGTCGATTGTGTTTTCATTAATTTTATTGCTATGTTATTTCTGTTGAGTATTTACCTCTGAAAATAACAAATATTGAACCAGGCCATTTTTGTTTGTAATTGATGATGTTGCAAATAGTACAAAATCATCTGTGTTGCCAAGGACAAAATTATTTGTGGGTTAAGGCTTACCCAAGCGCTCGTTTCAGCGACCGCACAGTATTCGTCGATATTAGAGGGAAGGGAGAGGGGTAGAGAAGCAATGTTAGAAGTAACATGTTTCCTTGAAAGTTTTGAATTCAATATCTCAAGTACTGCACAATTAGCTGCTTTACAGAGGGCCAAAAGCGCTTTCGAGCTAATGTACAAAGAGGCGTAGGTTATAATTCACGGAATTAAAGAGCAAGAACAGAGATACGTTTTCGAGGAGTAACAAACGTGTTTCAGAAGCTTTATGTGGTTAATATTACTACGTTTAAGACGCGCCTCTTACGAAGTGAAGGTAGATTGTTATAGAAGCAAGACTCTACGCATGTACGTTAGTTCTTATTGCTTAAGGTAATATAATCGAAAGAAATTTCGGCATTTTATAATATATTTTCTAAAATCGACTGTTGAAAAAAAAACTGACTTTTTTTTTTACAAAAGTTTTATAGTTATTTTATATACAACAAGAACACTAATTTATTTGATCTATAGCTTTATCTGCCCTCCTTGGTAGGAAACAACTCTCGTTCATTTGAATCTATTCATTTAGTTTAATACTGCTAGATGGATTAACTTTGGCACCGGGACATTTATGAATCGTTACCTGGTATATTCTCGGTGAAAGCTCCAAGTGGGGATACGGTGAGTCCGTACTCGCGCATTAATTAGTTTTCTCTACGACCTGCGTCATGGTCGGAAGTCTCGACTACAACCGCAATATGGTGGGGGCGCTGCCTTCCCGTAGTTAGGGAGGCTACCTTCTGTCCTGAGCTACGTCCAAAATACCATTTTTTGCCTTGCATGCCATCATATTCCCAGCAGCGAACAAACAAAACGAGAAAGAAAACCTGGTTGCATCTCTTCGAAACGCAAACACATGTGCAAAAAAAAAAAAAAAAAAAGTTCTATAAAAGTTATGTAATATAGCAACTTATGTTGCGTTCGTCCTATGAACTAATCATGCACATAGTGAAATACATCAAGTGAACAATGTGAATAACAATGAACACGTCTCTCGGCGCGCCTAGGATGCTCATACTATACTAACGGCACCCTTCCTCGTAAAGTCAAGTTTCTTTAAATTTTAGCATATATTTTTGAGAGTAGAAATGTATTATAAACTTCTCACTAAAACTATTGAAGAATTAAAATAATCTGCCCGTATAAAAATATTCTGTGCCATATTATCTAAAGAAGATATGATAAGCCAAAGTGAAAATTTTTTAAAGTTTAACACTAAATCAACACCGCGATAGAGAAGAAGAATGGTGTGAGGTATATACCGCATGCAAATTAACAATTTGTCCAGCAGCTATTACGCAAATCCAAGACCTGATATGCACGTGAATAACAGTACACTCTCATTGTGTAGGATTATTTTTGAAATTTATTTTTGTACCTCATGCTAGTGGCGAGGAATAATGGAACAAATGTGGCGAAATATACTTATATCCTAAGTTATTCAAGCTTCTCCAAGTATTAGTGACATTATATCTGCTTGCTACAAAGATATGATCATTATGTATAAACGAATTTATTATTTTCACCCGTGCCTCACCTCCAAATGTTTAATTGCAAAATAATTTTATCTTGAATTAGGTGGGTAAAGTCTGATGGTAATTCAATTAATAAAAAGGTGCAGCGAGCTGGACAAGAATAACGTTAATAATCCCTAGAAAAGGGGAACAAGGTCGTACCCTTTGTTTCCCTTTCCCAGGGATTATTATCGTTAGTCCTGTCACGCAGTCAGGTCTATCGGTTTGCGAAATACGTAAAGTTTACTATTCACCATTGAAAAAGATAAAGTTGCTCGATTAGGTCGGGTGTCTTTATACACTAATGCGAATTGTGCAAAAGCTTCCTCGTGACAATTAAAAAAATGAAAGATGAACGTCCCATAGAGAAACTGTTTCTACAAAACACGCTAAGAACAACTGAATGATTTATATGCTACCTCTAAAAATATTTTAAAATAACGCAGAACAAAGCTAGCATTTTTACAACATAATACAGTTATAAGTATTTATTCTATATTAAAATCGAAACATGCATCCTATTTTTATTCTTAAATAAACACTATTATTTTCGAAAGCCATATACAATCACCCGTGCATTAAACATAAATAAAAAATACTACCCGATAATTAGGTGTCTTTCTCGATGCCCGAGTGTTCAAAGGAGTATTTAGAATAATCTTCCAATCGAATACAATCTGATTAGTACAAGCTGAACATATTTCCATGGACAAGTAGTACGGTGCCTTCAGCGCGCCTCCGACTGGTGTGTTTAGCGTCCTATGCGGACAGCAAGTCGTCTGCTTATTGCGCAGGAGTTGAGATGACGTCATAGAGACGTCAAGCTCTGATTGGCTCTGATTGGAAGGTAGTGAGTAGATCTCAAAGGAAGCTTCCTTGAGGTCTATCCACTATCCTTCATTCAGAGCCAATCAGAGATCGGCATTCTGACGTCACAACAACCCCCGCAAAAGAAGCAGACGAACTTCCGAACCGGATTCCGCCAATGCATCGAAAATGGCCCCAAAAGATAACAATGGCATCGTCAAAAAAAAAAAAAAAAAAAAAAAAAAACGGAGTATATTTAGCTGTCGGATGTCGCGATCCTGGTGCTTGGTCGTAGAAGTTCCGGCAATAAGCACGAGCAAAACGCGAGTGTCGATGTTGTCGCGACTTCCCAACTCCTCTTGCTGCCGAAGCACCGCGGGCTGTCACACTGGAGTACGACCTGCTGTGACACCACTACTGTGACACCGCCAGGATCGCTGCCGGCAACAACGTGACGCTTCTACGACGTCATCACACAAAAATAAACAAGTGTTTTTTTTTTTGACGCGATGAATACATTGGTCAGAGACGCGTTCCAGGCACCATACATGTAGGGAAACGTACATTGTATTAAGAAAAAACAAAACAGAAAAATGTTGTAGACTCGCCCTTTTTATTAACGGTTTCTAAGGTACGCTCTCCCCTCGTTGCCGGTCTGTGCATTGTTAAAGGGGAACTTCGGGGGATCGCGCCACAAGGACGGTAATTGTACTACCAGATAGGTATTTTGTTGTATCCCAAATTAAAAAAAAAAGCTCCCAAAGCTAGCGATCAATTCGATCCTCATAAAAGGGAGCCGAACTTAATTGGTAACAGTAACTTACACAGCGCGTTTCTTCTTTTTTTTTTTTTTTTTAGTTTAATTTGTAATCTTTTTTATTCGGTGGAAATGAAAGACAAAACAACGTATTTTATTAAATTCTACGAACCTAAGGTCTTTGACTGTTTTTGCTTTATTTTTGCGCTAAGCGAATTCTTTAAATTCAGTTATCGATACCGTATTTTTTAAGATATTTTAACTGGGCTATAAAAGCATCGTATGATTGTATAGTCAGTGCCAACTTCAGAACACAGCAGTGCGTGGATTATTGTGTTCCCGCTTCTCTTTTCGTGATTGGCTCTTTTAGAGTTCTTGTCGGCAAATGCAGCACTCTGACTCTCTGGCGAACGGTAATGAGATGCTCTCGACTCGTTATGCGCTGCGATGCTTAAAAAAACACTAAAAAGAAAAAAAACATTTTAAACAGTCTCGTCTTTGTCTTGAAGCGCTATCATGTTCTTAAAAAGGTAAATTTTACGCAAAGAAAAAATATTTTTAAAGCAATATTATTGACGGCGAGAGATTTATTTCAAATTCTGCGTGTGAACTCCATGACGTCACGGGAAATTCCGGAATGACCATCTCGGTCATGAAGGTGAAGTAGAGTCACCTCTCCTCCACGCTCCCGAAATGCCGAGAGAGAAAACAAGTGGAAAGGAGGTGACTGCCGACTAAAGCGCGAAACACATGTACGACGAAACCTTCCGATCCGACGTGCGGACTGCCGGAATGACCTTGGGGGAAGAGGGTTTTCGTAGCATCGGAGAGCGTTGAAAACCTTCGCCTCCGACCGTCGTATCGCCTGGTCGGACGTCGGATCGGACGGTTTCGTCGTACATGCGTTTCGCGTCTCGCGCTGTCAATATTGCCCCCCCCCCCCCCCCCCCTCCAAGAAAAAAAAAAAAATTTTTTTTTGCGTAAAATATATTTTTGTGACACGCGTGTCCCACCCAAGCTGTTAAAAAATCTTTTTTTTTTCTTTTTAGGGGATTTTATCGGCGACCAGTACCGAAATAACTGAAGAGATTTTGGTTACAGTTTTCAGCCAATTTGAAGGCGGGGGGGGGGGGGGTGAGAGTTATATGCATATGCGCTCGTAAGATTAACTCCTGTCTCATAAGAAAGAAATGAAAAAAAAAAATTATTCCAGCTGGTTAGTTTGATGCTATTATTTTTGATATTATTATTTTAAATATAATTCAGTTTTAGATAAACAATTAATTCAACGAAGGATCATCTGGGGAACGCCAAACCTGGTTGCAGCAAAAGCGGGGAAAAGGTGTTCGTCTCAAAGTACCTGGAAATTGGACCAAAGTGAATAAACGATCAAACCTCCACGTGACCAGTACGAGGTAATTGTAGCTGGTGAGTTTCCAATTCAAGTCCAGACTCTCACACCTGTTAAAGATGTTTGTGTTTTTTTAACACATTGAATCGCTTATAAAGTCTAAAATTTTAGCTGTAAATAGTTGCTTTTTCACGTAAAATATGTAATAAGGTTGGCAATGTAAAAACAAAATGATATATACATGAGGATGCACTGTACTCACGCGGCCACCTTCCGCCGAATTGGGTGGGCAATTTCCGCCAAATTTTGCGAATTGCTTGTAGTCCTTGTAGTCACAGAATTATTGAAGTTTTCTACGGACAAGACGTTCGCCAGACATGACCAAGACAGCCTCGTAATAGTTTTGCATCTGCGTATTTATTTATTTAGAACATACGGTAAGTAAGAGCTAAGATCTCTGCAACAAAAAGATTGTTGTTGGTGAGACCCTCATCCGGTTCCGAGTTTTCTTCATTGCGGATATCACACTAAAAAAAGCCCGTACGTCTACTTTCTCGCACAACACTCGTAGAACCAATCACCGCAACTCACGAAGACAGCTCAGCGTATGTCGATGCAGAAACATATGTTTAGACCAGAAAACGCAGTCTGAGTTGTGCCATTAAGCAATGCAGAACGTCACGCTTGCATTGCTGAATGTCACAACGCAGACTTCGTTTTTGGCCTAAACATATGTTTCGGCATCGTCATTCGCTGAGCTGCCTCCGTAAGTTGCGATGATTGGCTCTCCGAGTGTTGTGCGGGAAAGTTAACGCACGTGCTTTTCTTGTAGTGTACGAATCGTCAAGAAGTGTTTGGTTTGGACTTCAGCCAGGACCCTAACCGGGGTAAAATGCGGCTGTGGCCGTGGCTTTTTCAATGATCTCCGTAGCTACACCGTGGCCACACCCTCGCTCTTCCTGTTTACTCTACTTTCTTAATATGCAAATTTGGTTGGCGGTCTTAAGCCTCTGATTCCCATGGTGCGAGTTTACTTGCGATTTCGCAGTTACGACGTCGCTCATGTAGCGAAAAACGCCTGGGGTTAAGCTGCAGCGCCCTACGTTGCAGCCGCGAAACCGCAAGTAAAATCGCACTATGTGATTCGGGCTTTAGTGTTCCTTGCAAGTTCAGAATGCCCCCGCGCCCCTACACACATCTTGTTTTTCCTTTATTTTTTTCTAACTTTTTTTTTTTTTTTTTTTTTTGTTACCGCAAAAGTAAATGACGCATTTCCGAACTCTCATTTTCTTATCAAATATAGCGCTAGCGCTCCGAACCAGAGGCCAAAGTTGCAGAACCAAGCGTTATCTTATTCAAAAGTTATCTGATTTCTCTTATATTCAACGTAAAAAATGGCAACCGACGGAGCTCTCGAATACATGGAGCTGAAGAATCACGGCAGTTACCAAAAGCCGTCGGAAACGGCCGGGCCCCATTTTTCTCGTTGCATATTTTCAAGAAATCACTTGTAACTTTCGAATAAAAGAACGATCGTTGTTTTGAAACTTTTGGCATCTGGTTTTGGGCCGCTAACGCAGCTTCGGTGCGTAAGAGAAGGAGCGTTCGGTTAGACATAGTTTATTTTTGCGCTGAAAACTGTACCTTTCATTGAAAGACCCCGTAAAGAAGTATAATAGGGATGTCATTTACGGCACCGACAGCGCCTCAGTGGAAAGCTTAGAAAGGAAAAGTGGAGATGGGCGCATGGTAGTATAGAGTTCTGGACATCATAAGAAACACGGGGCGTGGCAACTATTACGTAGTTGCCTCTTGCTTCTTGTGATTGGTTCGTTTGCTTTCTTACCGGCTCGTGACTCAATCTGATTGGCTTTGGAGCGATAATGAGATGCTAAAGACACGCCAAGACCGGCATTTAGAAGCTGTCAATGATAATAAATTGAGCCAAATGAGGAATCACCATGGGACAAATGTGAGGTTCGTCACGCAGGCTAGTATGTCCTTAATTGTAGGATACGTTGTCAGTATCGAGAGACGTTAGGGAGTTTTAGGGAACCGCTTTTGCACTATCGATTCGGTACGATTTATACTCCGGTATACGAGCTGCGCACATGCCAGTCTTCTGCGGTAGTACATGCGCAGTCCGTACCGGAGGGCCCATCGAACCGTATACCGGAGGTGCAAGAACGGTTCCCTAAATCTCTCTATTAAGTATCCATCGAGCACCGTAGTTGACAGGCTTGGAATATAGGGGGATAGAAGCGGGTCATTAAGAAAATAATAACGTTAATAGTCAGAAGCAGCTTGAAATGCAATTTAAAAGCAGGGCTGCGCACTGATTAGCTTAATTGTATGTTAATGTTCCCTTGCTTACTGGAACAACAACGCGCTTGAAAAGAAAAATGGTTCTGGTTAATGAGCCGAACACATAAGTGAATGTAACGAAGGGTGTCCTGATAATTCCCCGAAGTGGAAGCTTGTTGTCTGCCCCCGAGGAGACATCGAATTAATTAAAGTTGTTAATTTGAAAATTACCTTTTTCATTTGTGTATCTTGTTTGAGTTTAGCTAGGAGAAGAAAAAGGAACCCTTGGCACTCTGTTTTCCGCGATAATACTAATTTTTGCACAAGAGCAAATACACCCTTTCTTGTCTCCAGTTTTATAACAATGTGATCGGGACTCTACGCCGCCACAAAATTTATGATTTATTTGTAATGTAAGCAACAGCCTTCATTTGCGATTTTTTAATTCCTGCTTTATTAATTGCAACCCAACCTTCTTAGCACCGCCTAACCAGTGATCGGTTTTATATTGTTCGCTTATAAGAATATTTCTTGGGAAATTCGAAGCAGTAGTTTTTTTTTTACTATGTTGGTGCGAAAAAGTACTTAATTAAAGACACACAAATAAAAAAAAAACGGTATGAGCAGATACACCATATTATATGTATTTCGTTTATTTTACCTTTTTATGATGATTGATTGCCACGTTTACTCCATTTTCTAAACAATTTCGCCGCACCTATAAACTTGGAGGGGGTACGTACGAAGCTTGAGTACATAAGGGGCAGGCTGATGGACAAAATGTGCAGCGCATGTGGTTTACGTATTTTCGCCTAGTATCAGTTCAATCTTCGCTTCAGAATATGTCACAATTCTATCTGAAACTCTATAGCGACATAGATGTATTGATAGTATTGGTAACCACAAACTATTATTTCTAAAGTAATTGCGAGGCAAAAGGCACCACTTTCATCTATTCGAATAAGAGGTCATCGGTAGTATACGTTCTTACGCTGAAGTCTATATCGCCTTATTTGTACTTTCTTTTTTTTTTCATTTGGTTTTCTTAAAGATAGGTTGTTCTTAAATAGCGGAATCTTCCAGGAGCTCGAAGACTTCTCTCACTTAACATTATTGCGTTGTTGTTCTTTTCTCATTTTTATTTTCCGGTGGCAGCTTTTTATGATAAAAACCTCTCAACAGACGGTGGAAGCTTTTCCTCGTCAGCTTTCCCAAAGTTTTTTTTTTTTAAAGCTTTAGTGACTGCAATGATGTATATAAAATACACCAGTTTACAACGAAGCGGTCAACGTAAATATGTATTAAGCTACTTTAATTGCCACAAGATTCAAGCTCCTAAACTCAATAATAAACAACTAAATTATACCTTTGCCGTAACTCCTTCCTCAGATAATCTCAGAAATAGCATTTCTCGCGGTAACAGGCTTTTATGTTTAGGAAATGCGCAAAAAAAAAAGGATGATCTTCAAGTTCAACTCATACTATGATTATACCCAAAGCAAGCTGACAAACAAATTAGATCCGAACAATGCATTGTGCGCAGGTACATGAGGAGATATTGTCATTCGCCGGGATCCTTGTATTTTTGCCATTACTGGCTTAGTCAACGTTCTGCGAGAAAGTGCACTCACAGGCGTTGTTTATCGGCTATTTTATCGCATGAATAAGCGAGAACGGTATTAGTGCGATGCCCAGAAAGCGTCTCCAACCGGTGGATTTAGGGTCCTCTTCCACCCATGCATCGAACGTTGTCCCAAAGTGGCAACAAATGGTGTCACTAAAGCCGGAGTGGCACGGTGTCGGATGTCGCGATCTTGGTAATTAACCGTAAAAATGCAGGCAAAAGAAAAAAAGAAACACGAGCAAACGCGCGCGTCGCTTTCGTCACGGCGTGCCAACTCTTGGCTGCCGAAGCTTCCCTGGAGTGTCAAGCTGGAAAGCTACCTGCGGCAGAGCAGGCGTCTCCCACATACACCACAGCTGCTGTGACGCCGCCAGGATCGCAGCCGGCGTAAGCGTGACACTTGTATGACGTCATAAGGCGGAAATCGAAGGACCACTTTTTTGGGTGCCGAAAACACACCAGGGTAGCTAAACTCGTGGAGCAAAACATTCTTCGCTTTCTGACGTAGCGGGAGGAGTGACCAAAAGAACGCCGCAAAGTTTCCTCCTCCCTGCGCGCGCTCAACTTCGCAACTTCTGGCGAAAAATCCCCCGCGATCCCTAGGCGGTGCACGAGAGCACGAGACAGCGCGGGTAGGCGAGCGTTCACGCCGCTCGCTGTACTTTGTCTTTCAGCTCTCTAGCGCCGACAATCCCGTCATGCCTCGCCTAGACGAGGAGCGAGAGTTCGTCTGCTACGATGCGGCATTCGCACAGCGGAACTGAAAGAAAAAGTGAGTTTTCTGCTCGAGATCGCGTCCCGCGGGCTGCAAACTCAGACGCCAGCTTGAATTGTAAGCGTCTGATATTTCACGAAGGGAGGAATCGACGACCCGTGTTTTATTTGCAAAATTTGAGTCGCTTTGTTGCCGTATACAGACGCTGAAACCTACCAGTGTGTAATGAAAGGCCCAGGACAAACACAGAGGCCGCGAGATCTCGCATCATCTGTGTGCGGGTGAAAAGTGGAACATTTTTCGACAAAGCTCCCACAGCAGAAACCGGTGACGCGTTCACTCAGCGTCCGGGAAGGCTAAACATGGAGACGCTGCCCGAGGCTCAAGCAAAGGCATATTTGAACGGCAGCTATCTTGCCCCGTCGTATTTTGTTTGAGAAAGCTCTCGTTCTCAATGCCCTCACCAGGGAAATAAAAAGTCTTACGAGACGTATTGTTAGATGTTCCAAAGAACTAGATTTAAGCCGCATCCTTTTAGTGGTTTACTCATAATATCATGCTTAAAACTAAGCAAGCTCTTGCGCGTACAGTGCCATCAAGTTTCTCAAGTGTGTGCTGTTTTGTAGTCAGCTGGTTTCGGAAACTTACGCCGTCTGTAGAAATTTCTGACAGCCGAGTTCCTTAATTGGAAGTCATCGCAAGTATAAGTTACACGTTGCAGCATCCAAAGTTTATAGATAAACGATGGCAGAGACTGGGCGCTCTTGCATGCCCACCCATCACGTCGAACAAAAAGGCGCTATAGTTTCGGTTTGAGGTCGGTATTTTTTTACAACACCTATGGCGTCAGCACCAGTCTGCACTCGGTGCATTGGGAAAGTTTGTTCGGGGCCTGTTCTCCGTGCAGCATTCCGCGGGTGCAATGCATTAGAACTCTCACAGTGCAAGTCTGGATCGCGGATCGGGAGCCCGTCACCGGCCTCACCGGCGGCCATTGCTTGACAACAGGCAATACGCCGCGTCCTGTCTAGTTCTCCCTTCGTTTTCGTCCTTGTTGTTTTGGCGTATTACACCATGAGGCAATACACACAAGTCTAAGGGAGAAACATGCAAGAATAGGAAGCTTGTACGCGGTGCTCGAGGGCGAGTATTTTATGACGTGCTGCGATGATTATATCGGGTGCTTGGAGATCAAATAGACATTCGTCAAACGTTCAAACATCGATTTAAAAAAAAAATGGGCCGGAGGACCACCGATTTTACCGACGTCGCTTGCTTCCGTTGCTAAATAAATGACACGTTCAGCGACTGAACGGCACGCTCCGAGTTTCAGTTTGTCACGGAAGCCCTCGCAGCAGTTAAAAAAAAAGCTTTCACCATGAAGTACTATGACACGCGGTTAAAACAATGCGAATATCCCCAGTAAAGGCCTTCTAACTTATCGTTTGCTGAGATCTGATGACTCCGAGATCACGGATGACTCCACAATAACTCTCGGTAGTCCTTGTCTCATTAAACACATCACAGTTAACGCCCAACAAAGTTGCCTCCGTCCCTCAACCACACAACATTTATTTAAACAAGATTGGTATTCTAACGCGTTTAATATTTTTCCCCACAATATTAACTGTTATTTGCGGAAACAGATCGAAAATTTCATTATCGAGAACAACCTACTAACGTAATAAAATTGAGTTTTCCCGTTTCTCCTATAGCATGCACTAGATCGTGTCAAGCGGTGACTGCCGATGGTGCCGCGATCCAGCCTACTAAGAGGTCAGTGGTGCCAGTGCTATTAGACATAAATCGTTTATTCGCATCGGTACACCCATACCTGCCGGATGTCGGGACGAGGCGCAAAACCGTAAATCCGGCCAATATTGAAGCCGGTTTTCGGCTGAAATTGCCTCGACACTCGCCAAGAAGCAACGTGCTGCTGCGGCGACTCGTTTGCGTAATTTATTTGTTCAGTCATTTCATTGGGTCTCGAGCCACTGTGTACACCCCCCAAAAAAAATGTACTGTGGTAGATACACCTTCACGAGAAGCATTCACCTAGCCAGGATTTTGTTTCATGGGGGGGGGGGGGGGGGGGGCGGGGGGCGGCGGCCATGACAAACTGCTCTATGAGGGGGAGGGGGACAGGGGGCCTAAGCAAATGGAAGATTTCGGGGGGGGGGGGGGGGGCGCCTTACGGCCCCCTTCCCCCTGGCTACGTGCCTGACAAGAAGGGGTATTGTAATTTTACATCTTTATAAAAGGTGTAGTGCATTATCACACGTTTTAAGAAACGTGTTTAAAAAATTACACATTTTAAAGGTGTGAGGTTTACATTTTTTTATAAGGTCTCTTGCTACATATAAAGGTGTGAAAATGTTTAATGTGTATATACGTCTAACGGAAGAAAATCTCTTTCATGTGATTACATCGCGTGCCGATGAAACGATCTGTCGATGACACGTCGTTCGATGAACTGATTCGACCGCCAATGAGTGACGACTGCCAGTAGAATTTCGGGGAAATAATTCTGCCGGCTGCCGGGAGACTCAACCCTACCCAAGAATTACCGCGGTTCTTGTTTGTTTTCCAACATTCTGAATTGTATACCAGCTTATTAGTACCTCTTCGGATTTTACAGAAAAAAACGATGGCAGCCGCAAAAACTCTGATAGCCCGGCTCACAGTCATGTGGGAGAGTCACAGGTGCTCGTCAGTTGGCACCATGCCTTGAAAGCTACCGGTTCCGAAGAACCGGAGCGCGCAGAGAACTTGTGGTTCCACGGTCATGGTAGACGCGATTCTCCGCCGCCTCGAAGTCCGGGCGCCGAAAGAAGCTCGTCGCAGAGTCAACGCCCCAATGCTTTCGATAGCCGGTACTGTCACCGAAAGTCGTCGTCGGGGAGTTGAAAGGCGTCCCCGGTGGTCTCGGTAGCGACGCCGACGATGGCGGAAGATAAGCTCGGTCGCAGCGTACGGCACCGCCATGTTGACAAAGTTTAACTTCGCCTCAATCCGAAGCGAAGATCTCGAGCTCAAACCACGGCTCTCGCAAAGTTGGGAAACGTCACTTTGACGTCAGCGACAACTTCGACAAACGAGGTTTCTTTTTAACACAAACTTTGGAGGGATTTTGAGCGTCAGCCGGTCGCCTAGGGACAATCTGCAAGCATTAATTTTAGCTTGGCGTAGGGATGTAGGGACAAGGGGCGCTACGTCATCGGCGAAGCCGTTCAATCAGCGGGCTCCTCGCGCCCCTCACGTGCTGCACGCGCGCCTCGATGAACTTTGCTACATTCTGCCTTTCTCAAAGAAATGAGCGTTCGAATGATTGACACCTCGCTCGGCGTGACGTCAGCGTCGCGAGAGTCCAATTAGCGCGTTCCGCAAACTTTGGGGACAAAGTTGTGCTTGAAGAGTTTAGCGACCCAGGCACAATAGCAAGCAATACTAGGCATGGCTGTTGAACCTCTGCATTTTTCCAGACTGCGAAAAGTTTCACCAAGTCCTTCAGACATGTTAATGTAGTACGGACTCTTTTCTTCATTATCTCCGTGTCCGTCTACCAAACCGTTCTCTTGCTGCATTCGGAGACCGACTTAATTATTTGCGCCCAGACAATCGCGAAGATACAGCCTTCTTCCCGGCGCATCTACTCTCCCTCATTCCACTCTCCCTCCTCCCTCGTCTTCATTACAACGGGGGCCTTTAGGCAGTGCCCACGAGAAGTGAAAGCTTCTGTAATCCACAACACTCATTTTCCCGGAAGAATTCTCTCGCGCGTGCAACTTTTACCAGCCGAATCTGTTCTCCCTTACACTAGAAAACCTCGCGCCTCTTGTTCATCCAGGGAGCGGATTTGAGCGTTTCTACCAATCATTCTCGCTAGAATCCTGCTATGACATATCCTAGTGTGTTCCACAAAGGTATTTTAAATCTGCTTTCTTCTTAACCCCCCCTGAACGTTGGTGCTTCGCCCCCGTCGACACGTTTACAGCTACTTGGTACGTATGGAAACTTAGGGAGAGCAGGAGATGAGAGGGCGCGGGGATGTCATGGCCCGGGGACGTCATGGCCCGGGGATGTCATGGCCCGGGGACGTCGTAGCGCGAAGCTCTGGTTGGATGGATTATTGAATAGACGTTCGCACAGTGAGCAGACACCAAGAAAGCGAGCCTCTCTGTCTACCCACTAATCATTCCAAACAGAGCTGCCTGCTCTGACGTCTTTGCGCGTTCTCATCTCCTCCTTTCCCTTAGTTTCTATCCGCCTAGTCGCGATGAGTGTGAGTTTGTCCTATTTTGTCCCCGCGTAACATTTTAACGGCGATCGTTGCATCTTTGGTTTATACTGCCTTATAGCCCGTTGCAACACACGAAGGTAGGGCGAGGGAAAGGAAGGCCGGGGAGGAGGAAGCAGACGAAACGCTGAAAAAGAGAGGGGGAAACCCCCTCCTCTCTTTAGGATTCCGTCTGCTTCCTCCACCCCGGCCTTCCTTTCCGTCGCCCTACCTTCTTGAGTTGCAACAGACTAGAGTATACTAGTTAAACGTTAGAGTGTTACGCTTTCTTGTTGATCACATTCCGATTTTAGTACCTTTTTTATATAATGTGCACGTTTCTTGGGTCAAGAGCTGTGAGTGTACTCAGTAAACTAAATAATGACATAAAACTAAATAATTCGCCTTGATTGGTTGCCTCTTTGTTCTGCGGAAAAGTGAACTCGGATTTATGTTAAGACTGTACTTGACTTACATTGGTAAGTTCGTATATGCTACTACTCGTGTTCCGTTTATTTATACACCTACTACTGCCCACATTTGCTAGAGCCTTTCCCCGTGCTGTTGAGCCCCCCCCCCCCCCCCCCCTTTTTCTTCCGATTTGATTACGGGTAGGTGATTGTTCTTGTCGTGAGGGCCAAATAGTACCCGCGAGTATTAATTTCCTGCGTGCTAACCGCCTTCCCTCGTCCCAGAATAAACACACTCGCTCCTCGAAAACTTCTCTGACTTGACCATGCCCTGAAGGAAGATTGCGAGGGCGTTCCGATAACGATCGCGATGTGGCGGTGGCAAATGGGATAACCGCTCTACCCTTCCTCGGCCGTCCTCCTTCATTGATCCGGCTGATCCGGGCTCAACATGTCAACGCAACCTATAATCTATGGAGCGAGACGGCCATCAGAATGAACCTTTTCCCAGGAAGCTTCCGCGCATGCGTACACCCCCTCTCCTGGCCTTACTTTGCACTGTCGCCATTTTTGCGGGGCAAAGTTCCGGTCGACCGACATATTGAGCACCTATCTTCGCGCGTATATCGTCTTTTTTGGCCATTCTTGTTTCAGTATACGCTATTAACTGTTGCAACTCATGAAGGTAGGGCGAGAAAAAGGAAGGCCGGGACGGAGGAAGCAGAGGAAACGCTGGAGAACGCGGTGGTTTTCTTCCCCCCTCTTCTCCATCGTTCCGTCTGCCTCCTCCTCCTTGGCCTTCCTATCCATCCTCTACCTTTTTGAGCTGCAACGGACCATAGTATGGGTCATAAAAGGCAACGAAGATCAATACAACAGCACGATGCCAATGTATTTCGACGTGCAGAGGCAAGTGGGGTGCACTTCATTTGTAGTTCGAAGACAACGACGCAGATGGCGCTCGTTATTGGAAAAAGGTAGAGTTCTTGTATATGCTACCTACAGCTCCCCCTTCGGGGGAGCTATACAGGAACTCTAGAAAATGGTTCATTGCGGCGCTGCCTAAATCCATTAGCTACACGCGAATCACATGGACTTCTTGAATGTGTTGGTTTCTAGGGAGAGGCTCATTCTAATAAAAAATATTATTTGGTCTGATTCCCCATTTAACCTGAATGTGCACAAATGCGACTTGAAGATCGACTCGTTCCTTCGAATATTTGTACATGCTGGTGGAAGCACATCTGTTTACATTAATGAGAAATTTCAGAATCTGAACACGCTAAGAAAAATTACATCCTTAAGTGCGAAAAAGAGCCTTTTCCGAAAACTTACACCTCTGGCTACAGCCCTTGAGCAGATTTTTTTAATAATACACCATTTTTAATCGCACAATTGGAAGAACTTGCGTGAAACGCCCTTTATCTTTGAAAGGTGCAAAAAGATGGTGGAAAAGGCCGCAGCAGTGAAGTGAGGTGACCACCCTTGTCGAAGGGAGTTTGTCGCACTAGCTGCTGCTTCAAACAGCCCTAGTAGAGCTTACTTTGAACGACTATGTCGAAAAATTACTGCCTTTACAAATGATTTTTCTTCGGAGATACATTTTCTTAACTTCGCTATCTATGCCTTACGTAAATTACTTATGAGAACTAATCAACATATCTGTAACCTCTGTAATTGCGCTGACGGTCACATGCAAATGAGGATATTTTAATTGCCGCGTATATAAGGCGAAGTAGTCACGTGTCGTGAATCCTCTCCCCTGCGTATTTCCCTGGTGCTACGAAATAAATTTGCTCTTTCTCTCCGTGTGAGCACAAAAAGAGCATCCCCAGCATCCTAAATTTCGCGAGTAGACACCATCGTCTCCAGCATCACCACCGTCTTCAGCTAGCACCCTCAAGGTATATAGCAGTGGTCTCAATATCATTTGAGTGTGGAACCTAGATAGCCCACACCTGAAATGTCGAGGGCCAACGTAAAAGGGAGGGGGGGGGGGGGGTCGAAAGATCGTAAAGAGAAGAGAAGTTGGTGCTTTATGCTTTTCTGAAATTAACTGTTTTGCCAGTAACATTTTTTTAGAATTGATTTTTTTTTATCACTGCTTTTGGCCCTGGTTTGATGTGATAAGAATTAAAATGACATCACCCCGCCCACGTCTTGCCATTTTTAATCCAACAAGAGAGCAAGTACAGCGCCGTTCCCTTGCTCAATTCACTCAACCAGTAGCGGAATTGTTGTACATTACAAAAAGCTGAGAAGCAAAAAATAAAGCGAAACAATGGGCAAATGAACACTGGTAAGTATAAAATATGTGAATACGTTAAAAGAACAGAGCTACTTTTCGAGCGAAAATGAATCGATGAGCGCTTGAGACATGAGAACCGGGACTCGAAGAAGGCTGCCTGCGGGCCTTGTCCTAGAGAGTCAGGGGCCACACGCGGCCCGCGGGCCGCGTGTTTGAGACCCCTGGTTTATAGCAATACACTGCGCATGGGGTTAACTGTGCTGTTAGCCCTTGGACATGCCGATTTACACCCTTACGGTAGTCTTTTTTTTTAGTGTGTGAAAAACAAAGCTCAGTGAGGTAAAACTTCAAACGTGCCAAAGTGCTCGATCACGAAGGTAACTTTATATAAAATATAATCCCATAAAGTTAACGGACATCCGTCATGGCTCGGGAATTTTATTAAAAACAGTCGTGTCCTAAAACGTTTTACGTAAAAACCCCACAGTTGGTTGCCATCGTGCCTTGCACCGCGGGAGTCGATAGAGATTTATTAAGGCATGTAAGCCGTTTCACCTCAGCATCAACCTAGTGCACCTAACCGGGTGAAGAAACTCGTGGTATGGCTTATTTTATACACGTTTTCTGCTTTAAAATTTGTGCTTACAGGTTCTTATCGACTGATGCCACAATGGCATTGATGTAGAGCGATTATATTATGCTCGAGACTCGGCATGCCCCGTGTTCGTTCAGCTGCCAGTTACTGTAGCAAACACCAAATAAGTCACCGAAAGACCCTTTAAACACGTGTCGTATGTTGTAAGCGTTTGGTGTACCTGTGAGGCTGGTCTTTCATGGACCGACATTGAAAAGTCTGAAAAGCATTGGACCCGCTGTGTAGGCGCCTTCTACACGTGTTGTTTATGGTTACGCCAGGAACGTCCCGTTTATATTAGCTACGCATATTCTGCGGCTTAATTATGTCATTGAAAAATGCAAAGAATTGTAGAAGAAATTGTGGGTTTTGTCTTAGTAGTTGTCATTGATCTCATGTGTGCGCTCGGCTAATTTACCATATTCTTAAGTATTGCCCTTCCACCATCAGTCAGATATGTGAAATTATTGCTCGCCAGACGTTATTGAGTACATTGAAATATTTGTGCAGCAAAGGTGCTGGGGGACGCTAAGCAAATAAAGCTAACCTTCCGATCAGAAGGCGGCGGTGCATCAAACTACATATATTGACCAAAAAATTTAGAGATATTTTTATAAACGTCATTAAAAAAATCATCATCATTACAAGCCAGACTTAAAGGCATGCGATGAAAATTAAAATTTAAAATATCGCGGGGCATGGCGTTGAAACAGGAATACCGAAGCTTTCTTCAAAGGAAGTCGGAATTCTGCAATACCAAAAACTTATTGCAGAAACCTTACCGCCCGTTAAAGCCGATTGTCTACCAAGGGATGTTCCGGGCGCCTTCGATGACGACATTCATTCCGACTCCCTTTGTGATGCGCAAGACACTGCTCGATGATGTAACCTTCGTCCCCGAAATGAGCTAATGTTTCGGAACAGCGGACCGCCTCATCCAGCGAAAATTGTGTGATTGAAGTAGACGTGAAGTCAAGAGCTTGTCTACGGGTGAGGCTTTGAAGGCATGCGTTGGCGTGTCGTTGAACATTGTTGTATCGAACTGTTTTTATTTTACTTGCATTGATATACCAGTGCATTGAACCAGCATTACAATCACACAAAAGAAGCGTGCATGAGAGCAAGGTGGGAGAGGGGAAGAAGGAGCATCACCATCAAGGAGAAAAAGCGCAGCAGAGATTTGCTTTAGGCTAGATCAAGAAATCGTCTTACAAAAAACTTTTACTGCGGTTCCTCTTGTTTGCTTGTTTTTATTAAAAGGGAGCAGCCGTCATAGCTTACCGTCTAATCTAATTAATGTCATTCTGCGGCATTCCGCGAATTGATAACTGATTTGAAATTTCACAAATTCACAACCTTGTGGTAGCTAAAGGAAATAGTTAATATATTTTAATCACAAGAATAATTATAATAAGGTGAGTAGGTTTGAGCCTACTTTGGTATTTGGGTACATGGACACAAAACTGAATTGTTTAGCCAGATTACTTTTCTTGGAAACTGTCTTTGTTCCTCTAGTTATTCTGCATCCAGAAGTTCTAGTGGATTCTTACCGCGTGGTATTAAGGGAAGGGCGCCCGCGAACTTTATTTATCAACAATTTTGGAAGGGCGTTTACACGCTAAACCAGAAACGCGTAACTCCCATATCCCAACTAAGGACAAGATACTACTTCAAGAAACTGGGTGATTAATACTGAAAAGTCTCGCTCGAATTGGTAGCGTCTTCGTGAAGCCCAATGTCTGACTTACCGACCTATAGTACCTACATTGCGTTCATTTTTATTTCTTTTTTTACATTAGGTTGTCAACGCATTTATTGATGCATCACCGCTTTTAAGCACTGTGTGCTCTCATGGCTCCTCCCACTCCAGTTGCTCTCAGTGCCCTTCTTACTTCTTGTTTTTTTTTTTCCATACGTTGCCTTACAATAATGCAACTTAAATATAACACGCTAGATGAATTGAATCGATATTTTTTTACATTAATACTTTTCGATGAGCAATGGAGCCAGTAGTGTGCTCCTTATTATGAAATTGCTTGTCTTTTTCTTTTTCTTGTGTGCGCTTGTTTTACTTTAATTCTGATGAAAGCGTACCACTTTTTAGGCTTGCTGTTTGTGGATATATCAAAATAAAGATTATTATATTTCCTGCCTATATCACGAATAAGCCTTTCATATTTAAGGGACTTTAAAGGGAATTCAAACCTGCTAAATCGGTATCCATGTAGGGTGATAATTTGCCTCAAGGCCAATGCGGCGACGCTCTCTCTCTCTCTTTCTCTCTCTCTCTCTCTCTCTCTCTATATATATATATATATATATATAAAACGAATGGGCTATTTTGAGGAAACGTGAAAGGATAATATTGTAGGGTTGTCCGTCCTTTCTCGTTTTCTTCTTCAACTTTAATATTGAAGCTTGCAGGAGTTTGTGCCTACGTTTTTAAAACTATTTTCTGACGTTCAGGTGGTACATGTATTCCATTCACTGCTTATTTCATTGGTGGCACGGCGCGGAAAGGGAATACTGGCTATCAAATGATATTTTAGTGGAAGCCAATATCCTCATGTATTTTGTTTTGCAATCAAAGTTCGCTGAAGAGACGGAGAATAAGCTTAGTTTTTACACTCGCCCAGTAATAAAGTTACCATGCTTTAAAGTGCCATAAAGCGTACGTTAAGCTATTAATATGCATATTTCCAGTGCTATTTCAACTTATTTTGATAGATGCTGAGTAACGCTTTTGGTACATTAATCACATCCTTAGGTGGAAGAGGTTCATATGCTCCTCGCTTTACTCTGTGAGAAAAAGTAAATCCGAAAAGAATTAGGAAAATCTACACGCGCCATAAGTTTGTTGCCGGTGGCGTCACTAAGCGGCTGAAGCCACCACCCATCTCACCGGAATAAACGGGAACAGCCTACACAGCCGTTGCAACGCCATGCTCGGCATTTTTTTTTTCACCGAGGTTCAGAGAATTTAGGCGTAGCATTAAGGAAAAACCTGGGAAGGTCACTGAATTTGAAAGAGAAACTTTTGCTCAAACTAGTGTAGCATGAGAAAGCCAGCTTAATAAGTTGAACACATTTTAAAACAAAACCACGACACTGGAAAAAAAAAAAACACAAAGGACGAATTCGCACAGAGGTTTTGACATAAATAGTTTTAACAATCACGTCCTAATCAGTGCCCTAACTTGTTTTTTTTTTCTTTATAACTACTATGTATATATTTCTTCAATTTACTAATTTGCAAAATATTACGCGCATCGTCAATCCTTGAACAAAGAATTATGTTATCAATTACTGAAAATTCCATGTAAGTGGGCACAAGACAAGCAATAGCAGGAATAATACGAAAACAAAGCAAACGCCGAGTGAACGAATGTCGTCGTTATCTAGATAGCCTATCCCAAAGACGAACCACGCAGCATTAAATGTTAACGACCAGCGCATATTACAAGCTTCCTAGATGGCCGAAATAAGGTCGGATTTCAAAATACCACACAAAAAAATGCGCGTTTAATTCAAAGCGAATAGCATTTCTTTCGTTAGTGCAGCTTATGTTAAATTAGATCGTTTGGCGTTTTTATATTCCATGATTAGTGCTCTAGTAGAGAACGGTGGTGTCGTTTTCTTTTTTTCACTACCACTTACTGTTTTTTTTTTTTTTTTTTTAACAGAGGACCAAAAAGCTCTTGTAAAATATATTCAGTATCTGTGTTTCTTCGGGGAAGATTTTGCTCGGTACATAAAACTACACCTTCAGCATACGCGCCGTAAATTAGTGGAGTAAACTAGACTGCCTTCATTTTTATCTAATAACTGATTGGAGCATTTTCTACAATTTTTCTAAACATTTTTAAATTTACGGAGTTCAAAGTACGTCATCAAGGTGACCAACCTTGCCAAATTTTTGTGTTTAACATCAAGTATCTAGGAACTCAATTACTAAGTTGCTTGACTACATTGTACTGGCAACAAAAAGTTCACGTATTTAAGTTGCTTGGGCAATACTGCAATTTTTAGGTAAGCGAAAATAGATTAACTTTTCCTTTTTCTATGGTCCGCAGAAACAAATGTCGGAGACGCTCGGAAATTCTGGAGAGCAACCTATTTGCTTTGCGTCTAATGTGCGTATGTGCGAGAGTTCCTGCGTGCATGGGAGCGAGTGAGCATCTGTGTGTGTGTGACCGCAATGGGAGTGTGTGTATGCATGTGCGTATCTGCGTATGTGTATGCGCTTACATGTGTTCGTATTTGTTAATGTGCGCACGTGTGTACTTGTGGGCGTGCGCCTGTACATTTATGTTCGTGTGTGCGGGGGTGTGTGTGCATTTGTGCGGGCGTGCCTGGGAGCGCACACGTGCACACGTGCCTATTGTACTCAGTGCCTCGAGCTAGAGTATTTTACAGAAACGCACAATGTGAAAATTTGAATATCCACATCCTATTTTGCGAAATGCATGTGAACTCTCCGATTGTGGCCCTCTCAAATTCAAACAAACCGGGAATGCTTTGAAAGATAGAGTTGTCCGGAAAAACATTCGCAAGCGGGACGTCATTCAGCCTTAGCGGCCAAATCTTTTTTCGTGCTCGTCGTGGCAGAGGAATTCGGCGGAAACCACAAGAATGCCGCTTTCCAAGCCTTTGTGATCGCCCTGTATGCCGTACGCGACAAAGTCCATTGAAAATGGGACTTCTTTTTTTTTTTTTGTCTTTTTTAGAAATTGCGTTTGTGTATTCGACTGAACCGATGTGAACTGGTCCGCAAGCGTCTCTTTTGTGCGAAAACAAGAGAGACGTAGATATTGCATTTTTAATATGCTTTTGCAAATGATAAAAACCCTATCAGCAAAGCGAAAGACGTGCTCCGTTGTAACAATCGACATAAATGTTTCCTTCCGTATTTTTATTACTCCCTTAAAAAAAAAAAAAAGTTTCGGCTTCCGCCTTATTGATATTCATGTAAAAGATTTCCATACATACAGGTTTTATAGTTCTTTTCTATGTATTATCTGTACACAAATGCAGTCGGTGTTTTTGACAATTAATAAAAAAAAGAAACTTTTTCAATTGAAAAAGATTGTAACGACCGTGACATTTTAAATTTTTTGTGGCTAAACTAATCCCATCGAAAGCAGGCCCTATCGCCAACCATCCGCACATACCTTTCGTGTGCACTACGGATTACGTTGGATATCACCGACGGACTGCGTTCACAAAAAGCATGGTCGTGTCTGAAACAAAATGAGGCTCACTTGTTTACTTTGGAGGGGCATGAGCTTCCTAGTGCTAAATAAAACTATTAATATGTATGCAAATGTAATTGAAGAATAATGACACCAGCGTGCTTTGTGCACATTTTAATGAAGATCGAGGAAACTCGTGTTTTCATAGATCGTGCTTTTATTAATGTTGCAAGAATGATCAAGAGGAAAACTGTGATTTCACTGAAATGTATTACTGTTGTAAACCAATGCACTAAATAAAAGCGAAGCTGGAGTATGATAGTATAGTTTTCGTTGCCTGGATGACGGTATTACGTGAATGTTCCTCAAAATAATTGGAAATCAAATTTCTAAATCACTCCTTACAGTTTATGAATGACCTGCACGTGGCAAGGAAAAAATAGGGAGTGCTTGGCGTTCAAACAATTAGTGGCCGATAACGAAGACAAGAAGCTACAATTTTTTAAATATCTTCTGCGATTATTTTTATTATATATTAACAAAAAACGGCTTGACCTAATTAAAAAAAAAAAAACCTAAGAAGGGCCTTGTCCGTACAGCAAAAAGCAATGGCAAAAAGCACCGCTCTCTACTGATGATGCCTCCCGCATGAGAGGCGAAACATTTAATTTACTGTATATTTGCTCAAGTCAACAAGTGTTGCTCTTCACTTTTGTTTTATTTGTTCACCAGACCTCTGAAGTCATGTTGCACTGATTGTTTCTGTTGCTATTTAATCGCATAAATTTGTGAGCATAACTTAAATCGGATATCGTAGAAACCAAGACATAATATGACTTTTTATTTGCCCTTACATTCGTGTTCTGAAGATATCAGATCACATTAACATTTTTAAGGCGGTTATTAATCCTAGTGAAGTATGCCAAAACAACTAAGTTTCTGGTCTCGAATTTTACTCAGCCCTCCACCGTAATAAGTATAATAAAAAAAATACGACATACCGCTCGGATTTATTCCAATCCACTCGTTTCAACATCTTACACGCATTGTGAAGATGATAAGAGAAACACCTACCGAAAACATTTTCACGGACGTGCGTTGATCCTTCCCAAGTCAAAATGACCCCCCCCCCCCCCCCCCCCCCCGCGTCGAGATTCAGGAGCCCAATGCGAAATATTCGCTCGTGTGAACGAGCGCACGTGAAGAACGTTGCCACGCTTAATTGATCTGTTTTTTTTTTTTTTGTTCTTCTTTTATTAAACATGTTGCCACGAAAGGGTGCGTGTGCGTGTTTGTGTGTGTGTGTGGGGGGGGGGGAGGGGGGGGGCGGTGCAGGGTGCCGGGACCTTTCCGCCCCCTCCCCCTTATTTAAAGACAAAGTTCCTACTTGTAAAGCAGTTTAGTCACTGACAAAATGAGAACGGCAAGGCGTCTCTTTCGAATTCACCGCTAGTAGCGCGCGCTCGCGGCCTTCCGTCGTGCTTCGGCTGCGTGTGCACCACGTTCGATGCCATAACCTCCTATATACTGACAAAGCCTGGCAGATGGCCTTGAGAAGCGGCTGCCGAAAGGGAAAAGGTGGAGCGGCAGACAATGGATGTCAGAAGAGCCGCGTGACTTGCGCCCCGCTGCGGCGAGACGCCCACGCACACTTCTCCCGAGCGAACAATTATGTTTCGGGTCCTCGCCGCTGCAAAAGCTGTGCGCTGACGTCCAGGTTTCCCGAGCAATGGCTCTTCGATGCTCTGCGCTACCAGATCCTTGCGCTCCAAATCTGCGACCGGGCACTGTAGCTATGGCTCCGTCGTCGAACTGCCAGGCTTTGTGAGTATGGAGGAGGCTATGTCGAGGCCCACGAGGTGCCGAAGCGCTATCGAAGGTAGAAAGCTCGCGCTGGAGGCGGGAAGACAGAGACTCGATCCTCTCTACCGTTCTCACCTAGCTTGACAACCTGGGCCAACTAAACCTACAGCGTCTACGGGCACCCACACCTTAAGAAATGTAGTGGGCGTGGCTTATTACCTTCGTGCTCTGCTTCATTGTTCTTTCTTCGGCCTTCGTGTCAGCTAATGACGCGTTCTGATTGGTCGCGTAGCGATGACACGAGTCTGGGGACCCGTCAAGCACCAAGTTTCTGAAGCAGTCAGCGGCTGTATAGACCTTTTCACCCTCCGCCGCATGGGCGCTGCCATCTTGGAATCACGTGATGCGGCCGCCATTAGGTTGCTTCAACTTGTTGCTCCGCTCTCCCGTCCGCGCCTTGGCGGATGCGTTGAATCCGTGTTTTTCGTCGCGTTTCACCGCGTCTCTTGCCTTACTCCGTAAAGTGTCGTCCGATACTTAAACTTACCATGCAATTGCATTACATCATTGTGCGCGCAACTTCTGCAGTTAATTTTTGTAACACGTTTTGAATCTTTTTTACCGTCGGCCTGCGGGATACGTGTGAAAAGGCTTTATAGGAACAGGAATCAGCGATAGCACTTGCGCACAAATAATACATATATGACTTGAAGAGAGCCTCGAGGGTTCAAATACGAATAAATTACGAGAACTGAGGTTTGGTTACTAATAAGGGCGGAACATTTGCAATAGGAAGCCCAATGTTATTATATATATGAGTGCGCATTGGTGTAAAGGGAGAAAACAAAAACACTCAGCGTAATTAGCCGCGTGTTTTTCCTGAAAGCATGGTGTTTTGTAGTCACAACAGATCGAAAGCAGTTTCTTTTGATTACACTAGGGAACTTGTGGACAAGACGCGGGAACAAACGTTTAGTTTGAATTATTTTTTATGCTATAAACAATGGTACCTTAATATTAGGCAACTTGTTTGTTTGCAATATCACACCTATATCTGTTTTACGTTCTTAATCGCGTGTGTGATATAAGCATTCGCTTTATCGGTATATTTATGAATTCTACGGAATAGTATATCGTGCTTGGTCCCGTGTCCATAGTCTTTCAGTTGCTTAAGTAATTTTAATATAACCATGCAGTTTCAATTAATTTATTTCAACACAAATATTTGGACTCCCCGCGTAAGAAACTGTCACAGACCACTTGATAGAGCCTATGATTTACAAAATGTGACGCCGAAAAGAATCCTTCTGCATGAAAATCACCTGAGTGCAGCCGGTTGTCCACGGCGAATAGGGAGTTACTTTCAGTAGCTGACGACGTCAAAATGTGCAAAGCGCATCGTTTCAAATCAGTGAACAGCCTCCTGCACAGGTCAATTGGGTGGCGCCTGGCGTTCGACTTCAGCCAAACTTATCGGAGATCATTTCTTTAGCGCTCTTCAATTTCATTCGGCAAATTTTATGGAAGATGAATATCAGACTTTATTTGAAGTCTGGCATTCACTTATCTCACCATTCTCATACCTTGAGAACGCCGTAAGCAAATGTCCATATAACAAAAAGTTTACTTCATAATGCCAATATTTTGAAATGCTGTCAATGAGTACTTTAGTTAAAGAAATTTTCTAGTCAGCCTACGCTGGTCTATCAAAATATTTCTCGAGCGCTTAATTTCTTTAAATAAAACAGGCAGGGACAATATCACTTTTTTATATTATCTACAGGATTATATGAAACTTTTGTAGCCATTATAAAAGACGCTTCCAGTCTCGAAGTTAGAAAAGGTTGGTGTACGGAAACCAGACATCGAACAGTAAACTTGTCAGCTCATCTGTTTTTGGTGATTCAGAAGATTGTTAATCATGTTGTCGACCTGCTTTTTCACTAAGCACTGATGCAATATAGTCTGTCGCAATATAAAATGATTAGTTCAATATCTGACTTGAGCACGAGCTATCTACCTTCCGTACCGCTCGGTGCACGCACAGCCAAGGCACGGCTGCAGGCAACGAGCGCACGCTGCATGCGGAGCTTGTCCTGCTTTTTATTTTTTTTTTCTTCTGGGAATTAGTGTCCGTGGGTACGGCCGTGGACAATGGTACTCCTCCCTGTGCATCAGCGCTGTTGTTTCATTGCCGAACCTGGCCGAAGTTAACGATGGACGGAATCAGACGCATATAGTGTTCCTAAAAAAAAGATCGCAATTTAGGCTCGAAACCACTTCTTGGCTTGCCAAGTGGCTCAATACTATTGTTTCATTCGCTGTGTGCCACAAGAAAGAAATTTATATCGCAAAACTAATCGAAAGTGGCATGAAACAGCATCACAATCGCGTGCACGTTGAAACCGAAACCGACCAAATTGAAGCAACCTAATGGCGGCGAGTGCGCCAGCGCCCTCTACCCGCGGGTCAGGCAACTACTGAAATGAAAAGGTCTATATATATAGTCAGCTAAGCATATAGGCAGAATTGCTCGATGCCATCCTGAGCCAGATGTTAGCCCATGTAGGCGCGCTTTACCCCCCCCCCCCCCTCACGCTTTAGGTATTTTGCAACCCGTGTGTGACCGTACCAAGTATCAAAAATTTCTCATTCCGCTTTTTGTTTAGACCAGTTTTTGAAGTTGGAAGGAATTCAATCTCGCCAGTCTTAGAAATCACGAAAGTCTCAATAAAGCACCTAACGTCTTTTTTTTTTAATGATATTTTGGTCTTGCCTTCTTTCAAACTTATTTACACTTGCATCGGCACAACGACAAACATCGGGAAATGCGAAGAAATTAACTTTTTTTTTTCCGCCTCTCTTTCCAGAGTTACGAAAAACTCGGTTGTTTGGAACTTGCTCGGAATTCGCCAGGCTGGCTTATTGCAGTAGCCGCCGGGAACGCAAACCGAAATCTCTTCGTCGCCCCATCGCGGAAACGAACGACCGAGCTCGGCGGGCGCGCGGATGGTGGACGCGCTCCGTTTTAATTAAAGCGTGTCTCGCTGATTGGACCTGATAGATCTGGCGAAGCTTATTTGAACAGTCACGGAACGTCGGGCCGTCTCGAGCCGTAGTCGCACTTTGTGCTCCCCCGCTTTCTATTTCCAAGTACGGGTCCTCGGACTTTAGTGAAGATATCCGTATCCAAAGTGGGCTGAAAAAGGGCACTTGAGAAGAACGCCTACTTTAGTTTCTATCTTTTTTTTTTTTGTGCGTGTACATTTTAATCTACTGTCGTGCCATGTTCTAAGCACAACTTTCTGTTGACAAAAGCATGTGTTTCCAGTTTAGACCCCGCGTAGAGTACATTCGTAAGCTCGTATACACTTTCGTGTTTTAGGCCGTTTATTTCGATGTGTTTCGTTTAAGTATATGGCTATTATGGATGTTCGATTCCGGTATAATAAATACGGAACTATGCTTTTGAGGAGAATGAAATATTCACTTTACATCCTTCTCAAATTACTTCGCGACAGGGCGAACGCTCACTGCTATTATGAACGAGCATTGCTGTTAGATGTTAGTAGACGCGTGTGCAAACGCAACGTCACTTAAAGCAAATTTTTTCCGACGGGATTGTTTTGCCCATTTTTTCAGAGAAGACAATCTAAAAACTGAGTATTCAAAATTGTTGCTGGAGATACAGGCCCGAAATATAGACTTTCGAGTTTGCTGTTTAGTTCTTGAAAACATACTTTATTATATTACTTCCTTCAGAGATATTGTTGACGAGAGCATTATCGGAATAAACTGCCTGGGAGAACAACACTAACTTTTGTCGTCAAGAAGGGGATAGTGTCCTTGGATGAAACTGTCATCGGCCTGTGAAGCAGAGGAGCGCTTTTGGAAGAATCGGAGACAACCCTCCACTGTTCTAAGGCTTCAGTGTAATCGGAACGGGGGAGAATGGGGGGGGGGGGGGGGGGGGGGGGGGATCACTTTCTCTCGGATATCTTTCATAATGGCAGCACCACGTTACTACACCCCCCCCCCTTTCCACACTCACACAATGACATGTTCTGTCGACCCCTCATTTCCTAACAACTGCCGACATCACCGCAAGGCAACAGGAGTTCCTGCAATTAAACGAAAGCATCGTCTGCACTAAGGCTTCCATGATTGCATATTGCATTACCAGAGTGTCTTTGGTGAAAGAATCAGTAAGATGCAATGACAGTTGAGCGGTGATGGCAGCTGGGACATCTGTGAACACTACCCAATTGCATTCACCTGTCCTGATTATTACCCAAAGACCGACCTACAGAATCGTCGTCTGTAATCGGAGCGGGGGAGCGAAGGGAAAAAAGAAAACCGGCTCCCAGTTTCTTTCTCCCCCTTCCCTCTCGCACTCTTTTCTTGTCCTTTCCTTACGGGAGCAGGTCTCTGATCTACTACCCGCAGAAAAACGAACTGCTCTACTGCTCAAATAAAAAAAAATAAGCGAAAGTTTTTTTTTGTTTCTTTTCTCATGTGAATGTATTATGGAGCGAAACCGGCGTTGTCTGTAGCAGCGAAGCGACCAATATATTCCCGTTGCCTGCGACACATTATATCAGATGCTTCGTGACAGAAGCCGGCGGGGCCTCTCAAGTTCGAAGGGGACGCGCCTACAAAATAAAACCCAAAGAAAAGCATAGCGACGCTGACGCATGGTCACGGAAATCGTGGAGCCGGAGGAGACGTCGCGCATGCGCAGTGAGGGAGCGTGATGTCACCTCCGTGTGAAAAAGAAAGCCGTGGCGCGCTGCTTGTAGGAATGCGCTGCGTGTAGGATTGACTTTGCATTCTTACACGCAACCAGTCATAAGTGTCTTTAACGATTTCTTTTTAGTTCTGGCCGTTCGTCGGCCTTAAACGCAACTTACAATAAGTATACAGCGAAAAAATGTCTGCTGACAACATGCATTTTGTTGATTCACTTTGCAAACTCCAGCACTGCGTGTAATCACTGTGATGACGCAAGGTCATAATCGAACGTCAAACCAGTTGTTCGAATTTTTCAAAGCAAGAAGGAGCGACTCCGTCCGACACAGCAGCATCAAGAGGAACAGTTGCTCTTGAAAAATAACCACGCGGTTTTGAACAACATATACGGCGTTGGATGCATATCTCTCATAAGGACTCATAAAGACTTGCGACGCCAATCAGGTTATCCCTCCTTGAAATTTGTCTGCTGAGTGGAGCGCTGTATTCTTCTCATTGTACGGTAGAAATGCTTTCGCTTGCGATCCCCCTTTTATGATTTTATATACATAGTTAGTTGTTTGTACATTCGTGGAAAATTTTATAATTTGCCTTCACGACAAGCATGTATTTCTTCTTTCATCATGCAGACGTTTGTCGGAATAAACTAATTTTGAGTTTTAATGCAGCCGGTTGAGACTAGGGCCCTCATGTCACCTGTGTACGTTCTTTCTATCAGATCCAGGCTTCCTCCTTGGTAACTTAATTTGCATTCAGTTTTTTGTTTCCTTCTCGTTGGTTTACGTGTGCACGCACTTACTTTCCCCAAGAGGAATATAGTCAAGTATTAAACTGTTCCCTGCGTTTAGCGTTGTTTTGATCTTTTTTTCTTCATATATTCTGGTTAGATCACTTTTCGTCGTAGCCTAAACGTTATCACAGAAATAATCTTTGGACGAAGGCGGAGCAATGTTGCCTACAGTGCTAAGACTTACGTCGAGATACGGCTGCGAGTTAAACACGGTAAACAAGTGCAGACGTTGTACTTTTACATGTGGTGTGCGCCCTCTACCACGCCCGGTTACTCCAACAACGGGGTTTAGATAAGAAAGACTAATTATTTTGTTTAGCCCTTGATACCAAAATATAACTATCTGCACGTTATATTTCCGGTACATCTTGACGTTGGAGCAAGGTTATATGACCGGAAAGCTTGTACAGCCAATATGTACATTATAAAGGGCTGTGCCTGTAAAATATACAACCAATATGCGAATTAGAAGCCTCGGCGCAGTCTTTGCCGTATGGTATATGTTGTTATCGCATTCGAGATTGCTTCGAAGCAATTGCTAGCAGCGCAGGACAAAAAAAATGTAGTTTCGACTTGTTCTTGCGCGGCGTATATTTCAATTAAAAGGTCTAAGGTACCACTGGAACGTCTGTCTTCTTTTTCCTTTGTTTTTTCGAAAATGCGTTTTTTTTTTATTTTATTATTGGGAAGCGGCTCGGCAGTGAGAACACAAGGACTCAATCTCGACCGTTGCATTCCTGCTCGTGCGCTACATCTCTCTCGTGCTATCAATGACATTGTGTTAGAATTCTGCCGGCATCGTTTCAAGCAAGCCGGCCCTGGCCTCTGCTTGCCCCCAAAATAAAAAAAGGCGAGTCTTGCAGCTTCTATTGCTTTACACTTACATTGCGTTTACCGCTAAGTTGACAGTGCGGTGGGAGCTAAGCGCTCACCCACCCACTCAACCTCCTCACTTTCATCACCCGACCTAGCTCTCTACGCGTGGGCATAGGCGAAAGTGTGATCACGTTGTGCAAGATAAACATGTGACTATAGTCACTGACAAGGTGAGAACGTTAGGGCGTCTTTTTGGAGCACCCGGCCTCCAGCAAGCATTCGATGCCTTCCGTTGTGCTGTGGCTGAGAGTGCTATAGTCTCCTCTATACTCAGAGAGCCGGGCAGTTCGACGACGGAGTCATATATTATGCCCGGACGCAGATTTGGAGCGCGAGGATCTGGTAGCCCAGAGCATCAAAGAGCCATTTCTTGGGGAAGCTGGACGTCAGCGCGCAGCTTTTGCAGCGGCGAGGACCCGAAACACGCTTGCTTGCTCGGGAGAAGTGTGTTTCGGCGTCTCGCCGCAGCGAAGCGCCAGTCACGTGGCTCTCCTCTCATCCGTTGTCTGCCGCTCCACCTTTTCCATTTCGGCGGCCGCTTCTCGTGACGATCTGCCAGGCTTTGTCAGTATATAGGAGGCTATGAGCGTGCACGCCGGAAGTTCACGACACGACGAAGCTTTAGCGAAAGTAGAAAGCTCGCGCTAGCGGCGGAACAATTGAAACTTCTTCCTGGCGTTCTCATCGCGTCAGTGTCTATAGTCGTACGAACACGTAGCTTCCATCCCTATGTTGGATTATAGGTAAACGGAGTATAGAACACGAATATTGTGCGAGATGGTTCACCCACTAAGATGCCAAAATCTATCGCCGCTGACCGTTTCGTCATTGGAACTAATATCAGGTTCCGCGACTTCCAAGACCGGAAGCTATATCGCGCGAACAAAAACGTGGACTTAAATTTTCGCTGAATTTCTTTTTCAATATTGTTTCCTGATACCTCATGTTTATCACAGCATGTAACAGTTTTTTGGTTTTTTTTTTTTTTTTTCAATCCTCAAGGAGGAAGCGGGAGATATTGCCGGAGACGCGAAAATCTACTGCTTTGAATGACAAAAGGATGGGCGACAAATGCCACGCGACCAGAAAGGATGGCGGAAGAGATAAAATGCTTTCCGGAACGGGGCTCCTGACGCATGAAAGATGAGTTTCGGTGGGGACCGCATTGACGCTGCGTCAGACCCGACGTGTCTTGGCAAGCCGAAACACGCTGCACCTGCTCCTGTGGCGCCGCGTATTGGCACACTCCGATAAGCCAGCGTGGGCGCTAACGGATCGACACCACTTTATGGGAAGCGCGACGCTCGGTATTGCAATACTCTTAGGCAGCTGTAATCTATACCGGAGGCTCAGAGGGATTGCGCATTCGGTTTTCGAAAACTTCGCAGGAAGCACTCAACTATGTCAGAAATTACAAAAGTAAAGGAGTTCCATTTAGAAATTAGCCTACTTCGATGCGACGCAATTGCGTCCTTGCTTTGGGATGTCGAGATTTTCGTCTATAAGAAAAACAAGAAAGTAAATGCAAATTTGAACGCTCGTCTTTTCCCCTTTCATTCTTATAGCTTAGTCAAAGGCCAAATGGCCAAACTTTTAGTTTTGGTTAGCTTCATATAGATCCGAAAACAAAATTGTTCGGTTTACTTTAACTTTTTATTTAATCAACCCCTTCATTGTAATAGTATTACCAAAACATAGACTTCATGCGGTACAGGGCCATTACTTTAAAAACAAAGATTAAAAGTAAGCACTCGACTATCGAATATGAGTGACAATAATACTCATTATTACTTTAATTTTATATATATATATATATATGTGTGTGTGTGTGTGTGTGTCTTCTAGCTGACACAAAACTAAGGACGAGCGAATAGAGGTTTTAATAGAATAGCGCTGAGTTATTCATAGCCTGCAGTCCGCAAGGAAAAGTCAGCGTATGCCGGTTATTTTTAGAATGTTAGAGCTAGAGATGATATTCCGTTATCCAATTCCAAGGAGTTGTCGCACATTCCTACAAAAGTATGTTCAATTAATATATTATAAAACTACACGCTTTGCAGTCAAAATATTACATTTACACATCACAGGCTTCAAGTAAGGTCATTCCGCCGACTGCGTACGTGCTTTTTCTACTTGCACTCAGTGTATTTACTTCATTCAACACCGGTGGTTAGATATGGTATATGCGGAAAATAATAATAAAAAAAAAAGATTTGCAAAATTTATAACAAAATGTATCTTTTTTTTCGATTTATGAATTTTATTTTTTCGAGGAAATCGTCAAAAGACCACGCTTCCGTGTTCTGACATTCTATCACGTCTGTCCTTTCCGGGCGGATTTTGTATTCATCGCGAGATGGGAACAAACTGACATACAAGCTTTGGACGAAGGAAAAGTCAGCAGCGCAGCAAAAGTTGCCCGCTGATGTTTCGCCGTACATTGTGAACCCTATACCGCAAGACGCGCGCAGCTATACTTTCTTTCAGCTTATGATGGACCGGAAGAGACTTAACGAGACATCGGAGCCAATATGATGTTGTGTGAGCGTCACGTGGCCTTCGGAAGCGGTGCAAATACACGCGGGGCGTGTAGACACGTGACAGGTGAACAGCAGTGGACTGGCTTGGATAGCGCGTATACCTTCTTCAGAGGTCCAATATGAGGCGGAGATGAGAGGCTCTGGTTTTATCAAATCGTCCATGTTGTGCATCCAAATATGAGAGAAGATGTTCCACGCATCGCGTGTCTATTATTCCTTGCCGCCGCCGTGTGTCAACTTCATTTACTATCATCTTGCCTCCTGTCTTTGTTTTTTTTTTGTTTTACTTTACGGTGTTTAACCGCTCCTCTACTGTTGTTCTCGCATCGTTTCGTATGCAAGGATGTCAAGGGCGTCGGAATTTTTTTAACTCGACAGGCGTGCTTGCGAGCGCTCGCCATAGAAAGTAACGAATTCATGCATCCTGAAACAATTCAATGCAACAAAACTAAAAAAAGATAGAAAAAACAACGACGCAAAACGTTGCTCTACTTTCGCTTGAGACACACGACGTGAACTTCCTCGAGGAGACAGTGTATAAGATGAACTTTCGCTATGAAGGAACAGGCTAATTTAAATATATATGTAAAAGTCCCATGCTAGGCGCATATTACGCGCATCTGCCTCCTGCAGCACTCATATCTCTCCTCTGTCACGAACACAATAACCTGGCTAGCAATGCTGCGTTTTCTTTTGTTCTTTTTTTTTTTTGCTTTTTTTAGTTTTGTAGATTAGGCGCAAATAATAATGGGCTGATCAAAAATTTATACCGCTAAAATTTTACCGGATACTCGGTCAGGTGCTGCCATAGTGTGAGTTCCTTTTAGTTAACCGTTGGCGCGGGAGATAAGCCAGAGGAAGGAATGAGGACGAGAAGTTTTGATGAAGCACTAGAGCCACACCCAGCTCGATGCTGTCAGTGACCTAATGCTCTCAGGGATTGTCCGGCTTCATCTAGATGTGATTGGGAAACCGGAATGTAACTAACTGACCGATGTTTCTTTATCGCGACAGTGTATACCCTATTGAAAATTCCATCAAGCTACGTAATTTGGGACACTGACTGCCAGTCAGCAGCCTTGGTGGAACGTGATGGACCATCAGACGTCATCTGATGGTCCATCAGATGACGTCTGACTGCCACTGCCAAGGGAATTTCATCAACAAGGGCAGCATTTATATAAGAGTAAAGCTATACGCACTCATAAATATCGCCAAATGCCTCGATAAAACAAAAAGTTGGAGAAAAAAAACAAAAAAAAACAGCACCACCGCGCATTGAACCCGCGACCACATGCGTACATATCGGACACCCTAACCGCTATGCTACGCCCCAGCGTTAGAAAACTCGCTTTGACTATACGTTTTATACAAAATGCTTTGGCTGCAAATGCTGTTAAGCCGTCGGCATGTTATGCAAAGCACTCGTACATCACTCGCCGTACTTCAGTTCTACTCACCTTCCATGTAGAGTACTTTCGCGTCGTAGAACGATCCTTTTGTTCGCGCATCACCGGCCCAGTAGACCTGGTACACCCTGTCGTCTTCAACTACACCGCTTAAGTCCCTTACATCGTCGGAACTCACAACAGGCTGGGTCTTGTCGAGTAGAAATTCTACTAAAACATAAGACATTGTAGAGCCCGGGCAGGATCGACAGGTTAAAGCAAGCGGGCAAACAAACCGAGTCGAGAGCGATCGTTCATGAAAGCTCGGCGAAGCCTCTATGGGCGAAGCGAAGTCGGCGAAGTGCGAAGTGTCGTGTTCGGCGCTTCCGCGGCATTCTGATCAAGGTTGTCGGTCGGTTGCGTGTCATATCTCTAACGACAGCGGTTTTATGGGCTCACGTCCCAAAATCGTTTTCTCGTGCATAGATTACTTTTCGTATTCATAGATTTGACGAAATAGTGGTATCCGAACGAACTTTACGTCCTTTGACCGTACGTCTGTCTGCACGTCAAAGCTTTCTGACGTACAGTCAGAGACAATCGATGTACAGTCAGAATCACCACCAAGACATCCTGATGGCATTTCGCGGCGGCCGACTGCCACCAGGAAACCATCAGAAAGCCGACAAGCGGGGTCTGACTGGAGTTTGACTGTCGGTCAGAGTAACTTGTTGGCCAATCAGACATGCTTGACGTACAGTCAGGCACAGTCAGCGGTCCACTAGAAAACATTGACTGCCAAGCAGGGTTACATTGATGGATTTTTCCTTCGGGTAGTTTTATAGTTATCTATATGTGTTTCTTTTTTAACGTACCTTTTCATCTGAGCGTAAAATGGTGGATGTGTGTTCGTTTATTTACGCGTTCCTTGTAGACATATCAAACAGAGCAGCGCACAAAAAAAGACGAGGACAGAGAGAAGGAACATGCACAACACACAAGCGCTGACTCCCTACTGAATGTATACGCAAAAGGAAGAACAAAAAGACGTTCTGAAAGACACACGGTGCACGCTGTGCGTGCCACAGACGACACGACACCATCTAACTACAATGTCTTTGCCCCATAGTCCGTTCCTGGCAGATATGTTGTCCTGTTCTCTACCCCACACGCGCAAGGGCTTATTAAAAATGAATTGCAGTATGCGCTACGTAACTAAATAAAATAAAATAAAATAACACGCCGAGCAAAGAGAGTTTTGAGAACCTTGGTATGCCTCCGCAGCCGATCCGATTGCAAGATTAGCTGATCTGCACTCCTGCATTGATATATTTAAAAACGCCAAGCGCAAATATCCCGAGGCAAGAAAGCCCGAAGATGATATGAATCGTACTGTATTTCTCGAACTGCCGATGGCTATAACGCTAAGACAGTAATAAAGAAAAATGAGGCTAATTCGAACCAATCAACTTCCATCGGCCGTATTCCTAAGGTTCAACCATCTAGATTGTATCTTACCTCTTTCAGACAATAGGGAGTGATCGACGACGCGTAGTTTCGTCAGAAAGAGCTCATTAATATATGTATAAACCACCTCGTTATTGAAAGGAGCGGTACACGCAAGCGCCTACGGCGATTATGTGTAATTTACTAGAGCTTTTTTTTTGTGTGTGTGTGTTTTGTTATTATATAGAACACACTGTTACCACGTGAGCGACCCCTCGATTTATATTGTTGCTTCAGTTGCGTAAAACTGCGTATGCATATAGCAAAAACAGCGCCAGGCTGGAACGTAGAACCGCTTCTCGTCGAGTAGCCCAATATTGCTCGGCGTTTTCGAGCAATTCCGTGAACTATCCATCAATTGTGAGCGTGGCAGGATGGCTCATAAGCACTTTCGCTCGCCAGCAGGCTTCCATTTGCGAAAATGTTAGTTCATAAACAAAAACAAAAAAAACGCAATGGGATACTGGGTAAACTCACTGCTATAATCCTTTTTTTTATGGAGCCACGTGACGCAGTATCGATTACCTTTAAATCGTTCTAAAATACATGCATTAAGCTAAAATCAAATTTTTTTATAAAAAGCTGTCCAGGTGTGCAGTTATTTTAATTTTTTTTTATTTTAGTAGCCGACAGTAAAAGAAACCCGGAGCGTGCACAGCTAATCTCGAGTATCTAATTATCGACTCGTAGCCAAAGGAGATTTTCGCATTGGCTGAAAGGAACGCCGAACAACGATTCACAAAACAAGCATTGTAAACATAATAAATAAGGCTGGGTGTCTGTTCAAAGTGTTTACCCAATTAATTGGCATCCTTTAATCGATTATGAATGGTTTGATCAGTTTCGCTGATTTCTATGCGTAATATATAAACGAGGACAAATTTACAGTTCTTGCCTTTGCTAATTGTGTTTACTTTGCGATGAACGACGCAATGTATATCTTTTCAATTTCAAATTTGTCGCGTTTTTGAGAACAGTCCAAAACGACTTGCAGCTTATTTTTCCACTTGTGGATGCAGAGAAGTTCGTTGATATCCCCGGGCAGGGACAAGCTCATTGGCTTTTTCACAATAGTCACTGCTGCGCCAAACACACTCTAAAAAAAGCCCGTGCGTCTACTTTCCCGCACAACACTCGGAGAGCCAATCACCGCAACTTACGGAGGCAGCTCAGCGAATGACGATGCCGAAACATATGTTTAGAACAAAAAAAGACGCAGTCTGAGTTGTGACATTAAGCAATGCAAGCGTGACGTTTCGCATTGCTTAATGTCACAACTCAGTCTACGTTTTTTGGTCTAAACATGTTTCGGCATCACCATTCGCTGAGCTGCCTCCGTAAGTTGCGCTGATTGGTTCTCCGAGTGTTGAGCTTGAAAGTAGACGCACTGGCTTTTTTTTTAAACTGGCCCACATCTCCGAAGTGGCTAATACTAAAGCAAGTAAAAGTGGCGAAGCATACGCCGCGCCTCTTCCCTCTCAAGCATCTTTTCAGTTTAGATTTAGCGTTGCTTATGCGTCCTCGACCCAACCAACTGCAGATGAGGACACTCGTTAAAGGAAGGTAGGAGGCGGGAATAATTGTTTACCCGGAATGTCTGAGTAGTATAGAACGAAAAATAAAAAATACGTTATTGTGTGCTTTCGATCCTCTCGGACCAGACCATTTTCTTCAAGGACATAGACGGCGTTCGACGTGAGCCGTTGAAAGGCCACGCCGGGCCTTGCCGCTGCTGACGCCCCGCCAACCATGTGGACATCGTCCTCCTTTTTTGTGTTATCGGTAGTTTGAAGGGAAACCCAGTCGGCGTAATGTCCGAAATTGACCCCTCGAATATCCGGTCAATTGCACAGCTAAGCCGCCGGGCTTTTCTGTCGGACCGCCGCCATTGAACGACGCAGCGCGCGGCTCGCCCGTTGACTTTGTGTGGAAAGAGAACGTCGCTGGTAACGAACTAGGTGACTTTAGATACATAAAATCCATTATCAAAATCACTTGACTACTTCAGGACTCAGTTAAAATCTGTGGTCTTCTTCTTGCAATCTAAGTTTGCCATATCTGGAAAGCGTGTAATATGTATTTCTTGTTTTGGTTCGTCCCAATTCGACAGATTAACGGGTTAAAAAGATTGATCGCGATTAAGGCATTAATCGATTAATCGGAAGGTTAATTGATCAATCTTCCAAGCCATAATAATATTCCACGCACTGCAGATTTTGTTTTTGTTTATTTTGTGCTGCCATTGATTAGTAGAGCTCCGTGTTTTCGGATAAATCCGAAAAACTCCGAAAAACACCCGCGGGTAAAATTTTTGGCAATTCGGATTTATCCGACAAACTCCGAATTGTTATGTGCCCATGCCACCCCCCCCCCCCTTTTTTCCACAAAAAAAAAAAGGTATTTTTTATTTTTTATTTTTTTTACAATTTGAGCAGCGCAGGATCAATGTTCCTGGGAAAATAACACCATAATTATCTTTCAAGCCTCGAACCGGAGTCAAAATTGGTCTTACGGCTTGTCTCGTCAAGGTTGGTTCAGGGAAACAGGTCATCGTACCATTCGTGTTACGACAAAAGCCACTCTTTTGGTTTCCAGTTTAGGCCATGGGGTTTGGTATTTAAAGAAAGGAGAGGGTATGTTTTGGGGGGTAACAGTGAAAGCTATGGACCATAGAGGTTGTATAAAATAGGGAAGGGGGGCAGTTGAAACTTCTCTATTACATCATTAACCACTCCACCTCGCGCGGCCGCGGGAACGATTAATGGGATGACTACGAGCTTCCTAGCGGCTACCTCCGGCAGTTTATTTATTTCAAAGTATCGACATTTATCGAAGCCACACTTGTGTGCGACGTTTTTCGTGGGAGAAATTAGTATTGCCAATGACACCAACGCCAAATTCAACTGAAGAAATCTTAATTGATACAAGCGCGTTTTACTTTTTATCTGCAATAAGTTTGCATCCGGTTATTATTACTTTTTTTTTAATATGAAACACTGCGAAAGTAATCTCCGAATTTCAGAGAATTGGGGATTTACGAAAATAAACTCCGATAAACACCGAATTTTCGCTAAAAAATAAACTCCGAAAACACGGAGCCCTAGTTATAGGCACTCGAGGAGTAAATTACTGGTATCTGTAATGGAGTATGCCGAATTACGAGAGCAGAAAACTCTGGCGGACAAATCGGATCATTTAAGGCACGCTGACCACCACGTAATCGCGTGTAAATATAGTCACCGATACCTTAGGAAACGCATTGCGGCGGGGCCTATTAAGATCACGCTTTTGCTCAGTAAACCATTCCTTAAGTTTTTTTTTTCTTCTTCTTTTTATATTGGCTGAGGTTGCAATGGGGAACGATATCGAGGCGCTTGGGACTTAACTCCCGCTGCGGTTTTAAATTTGTCAGTGAGTATAATGTCTAATCTTAATCTAATCTTAATCTAGTCTTAATCTACCATTAATCTATTCTTAATCAAATCTTAGTTTAATCATTGGCTTCCCTTTTCGATAAAAAAAAACATTTCGGCATGGCGATCCGTCGAGAATTCTTCTTAAACCACTTTAATTTGGTTTTGCCACCGCAACGTCTAAAATAAAAAAGCCGCGTTTTTTTAGTGCGTTTGTTTAACATTTTATTGCATCCCACCTCCATTTCTTAAAATATTGTTTTAGGAAGAAGAAAAAAAATTGCGTACAAGCACTAAGATCGTGCTATAAAATGGCACGTCATACACAAAAACGCTCGGCGAAGAGCTTACCGCGTCTCGGACAATATTCCGAAATATCCGGATTTTTCGCAAACATCTTATGTGACGAGTTGGCGGATTTCGAGTAGAGAAAAATTTTGATAACAAAATATGTTATCGTCATCTCCGCAAACAGTATTTTATCGCTTGTTCCTTTCTTATTCACGGCTTAAGAAACCCAGAGAGTGTGGAGTCCCGCATATATTTTTGTCGCTCGTAACCAATCCTTTTGCGGCATTAGTCGGTAAGTACGTGAAAGAACTAATCTCGAAGCTAAAAGCGTAAACATACACTCTACAAAAAAATGGTTCTTGAAACGTTTCTTGACGCCCCAAAAACTCTTTCAGCTCGCACATGGTTGTAGATCTCCATAAGGCAGTCAAGAAAAATTCGTTCTTGAAAGGTTCTTCGACGCCCCAAGAACTATTTAAGCTCGTGAAGAACGGTATCGCCTCGAGCATAATCGCACCCTGCCGCACAAGAGGGGCAACTGGGCAATGAAGCCCTCTTTCGCATAAAGAAGGAGCTTCAAAAGAAACCCTTATAGGTTTTTCACGAAGAACCCTTTTAGGGGGGCTTAAACGAACTTTTCAAAGTGCAAAATATGGACAAGCTTAAGAACCCCTAAGAGCTCTTTTACGACCACATTTTTGTACAGTGTGGCTCTGCAAAGGTCGCGAAAGTTGTATCTAAGTCAGATTATATGGAAGAGCAGAAAGCATTCGGATAGAAGCGGGGCCGAACTCGAAGCGCCCCCTCCCCCCCCCCCCCCCCCCCCCCTTTTTTTTTTTTTTTCCTAACTAATAGTTTTTGTTTGCATTTTCGTGACTCCCAGTTAGATGTCGAGCACCGTTGCTCTACGTAATCTCCCAAGATTCTGCTCGAGTATATTTCAGGTTCGGATGAACCCAAATAAGGGTCATAAGCCCCAAGCCCTGTTCAGGTTACGTCTCTCGTTTTTCGACTCAAAGCAGCAGTTAACGGTCGGTACTAACGCGTCTTTACCAGGCGGAATAATTTGAACATTCTAAAGAATATGTAACAGTAAGTACATTGAGCATGTCTTGCGTAAGCTCATGTACGGAGGGCAAATTATACTCTTCTCTTAAATTTGCCTTTTTTATATTTTGTGTTAAGCGAAGTATATCAAATAGGCTTAGTAAATAGACTAAAGTAACAAGACGCGTGCATTTTTATCTGTACCATGAACGTGCTTTGTCAAAAATACGTTTTCTTTTGATTTTTTTAAAGTGTTCCAAACGCAGACTCAAGTTTGCTCTGCTGAGGATATAAATTTATATGTCGAAACATTCCTTAAAGCGCGAAGAAAGAGCTTGTACTTACATTTAATGCGTAGCTTAGTGAGACAAAGTGTTTCCTTTCATCAAAAATGTATATCCCGATTAAAGCAAATCAAAACTGAACGTTCCTATCCACGATAGACAAAAGACATCATCATTATAATACTGCTTTCGTTGTTATGGTTCTCGGTATTTTTTGTTATATTTTTTTCGCTAATGACGAACATTTTAGAGACACATACAAAACGGCTGGGAATTGTGTGGGGAGAAAACAGCTGTAATCTGATCAAGAAAAAAATATATATGAAGGTTTTTTTCTTTTTTTAAGCAATTCAGCTCGCCAAACTTTCCAATGTTTACCACAGGCATACAGGAGCTTGTGGCAGTACGGCTCATCGTCAGTTCTGAAGTTCTTCTTTCTTCCTTGGCTGCAGTATCTGGGGTACCAGTGGGCGTAGTAGGCCAACATGTGGGTGACTCTGCCAGCCACTTTGGTCCTTTCCAGCATAGGTCACACTTCTGTAGGCAGTCCGGAGGGACACCCCGGGTTAGTAAATCCGCCGGGTTCTCAGCTCCAGGGAAATATCTCCAGTTGCTGGGTTCTGTCCTCTGTTGAATCTCCATAATTTGGTTTGCCACGAATGGTTTCCACTGAGTAGCCAGTTCCTTTTACCCAGTGTAGAGTAGCCATAGAGTTTGCCCCATCAGCTCCAGTCTTGGTAGTGTAAAGGTCTTCACTGGAGCAACGCGTCTCGGTCATCACTGTCACTACGTAAATACCCGACTGCCACAGAGGCCTGGAGTGCTAGCAATGAAAGACTGGAAAGCTCAACCCTTGAGCCTGTTGTGCGATCGATGCATATAGAGCTGAATAGCAGAGAAAGTATACGACGGCAGTACATCGGGCGAACCGCAACCTCTGAAAATACGCCGCGACGGAGATCGATCAAGCGATCAAGCGAGTATTTAATAGCCTAAATCAGAACCAGAGGGAACGAAGAAGACGTGTTCCGAATAAGAACGCCTCAAGCGCAGAATATTCAGAATGTCCCAAGGCAGATAGGATTGTGCAAAAAGTGCCAGATTTAGAGTGTATATAGGTTGTTTCTGTAATTCGTAAAATAAAGAGATCGAAGCAAAAAATAAAAAATAAATAAATAAAAAAAACATCCAGGATGCGTAAAAGCTTTATTAAATATATAACTCACTTTTAATTTATTTAACCGTCAGAAAGTTCGCAAATATAAAGCGCCTTTAAGAATGCAAATTTCAAAACTTAATTTTGTTCTTGAAACAAATGCACGACACTACGAAAAGGTGAAGCGAAAGGACTCTTCTGCTCATACCTCGAATTTACTGTTCATTCTTCAGCTGCTCCGAGCAACGATTATGAACAGAATAGAAAAGAATGAGACGGGAACATGATTACCGACAAAGTAACAGTTGTTAAAATAACTTTTTGAGAGAAACGTCGCCGCGAACAAATACCGGATGATATACTAACTTATAAAAGGCCAAGGGACAATTTTGTTTTTTTAGAGCGCAGCTCTTAGGCGCGTGTTTCCAGCTTGAGCGGTGTCGCCGTTGCCGTCGGCGTCGGCGTAACCGCGCGTTGCATTACGGGACGGTTCCCCTAATGACGTAACACGTGACGTCACGAGGGTCACTAAGGTCACGAGTGACGTCACGGGTGACATTCCTCGTAACCGCGCATTGTATTATGGGACGTTTCTCATAATTACGTCACACGTGACGTCACGTGTGACGTCACGAGGGTTACGAGTGACCACACGAAGGTCACGAGTGACGTCACGAGGGTCACTAGGGTCATGTAACGAGGGAGGGGGAGGGAGGGGGAGGAGGAGGGAGGAGGAGAAGGATAAAAGGAGGAGGGGACGGAGGAGGAGGGTAGGAGGAGGAGAGCGTACGGAGGAGGAGGAGGGGCATACCCTTTTCTCCATACCATCCCCTACTCCTCCTCCTCAAGAGCTGCGCTCTAATTCGTCATTTCAGGGAGTTGTAAACGTCTTTCATTTTTCCTTTTTTCCAGCTATCTTAATTGCTGTAATATTGCTTCGACTAATTAAAACACCATTCATTGGTTGAATATTTAAATGAGTAGAACCATGTTCATATCAGTAGATATACAGACAAAACACCTCCTTCGCGTAAATATTTTTGGCCACGCCTGACATCTTTGCTCCTTCGTTTAAGGGTGGCGTTAACCGATACTAAATTACCTAGGGTGATAATTATATGCGGTAACCATTTGATGGGATTACGTAAAACGTATAATAAGATTGCTACTTCGGTTTTTATTTGACATATATGTAACTTAGAAATTCAGATTTACGCTCATAAAATGTATCATTCCACAACCTAAATCCACAAAGTTAGTTCACGGAAGACACCGGATGAGATAATATAGATAACAAAGGCAGAAGCAAAACGCTATTGTATTTCAATAGAACGTCTTAATATTTTTGTGCACAAAGATAACCACTGATAGCGGGTTTCCAATTGTATTTCACATTCAAATACGAAACCCATAGTTCGTGTAGTAAAAATAAATTCACAATCCCAATCTTCGTTAATCACGTGTCTGTCAATGTCATTTATCTGTCTAAAAAATCGAGTTTACCGCCGAACTTTTGAAACAAAAAGGCGAACAGATCTGTCAAATGAAACGTTTCCTACACGTCTTCACTTCAGCGCTCGATCATATCTCAGCAAGCAAGACTGAAATGGTTTGCCTATAATTCTTGATTCGTCGCTTCCAGTGTCTTAAAATTAATTATTGATCCACTTCTAAATTCCTCGAACTACGATTATATATATTATTTTTTTTTTACTAATTTCTTTAGACTTAACCCTTATCGCAGTATATAAAGCTGGTAAGTCAAGGTCCCCACTTCTTCCTCTTTCGTTTCAATCTCCGCACTATGGCTCAGGTTTAAACAAAGCACACAAAATTATGAAAAGTACAGATAAAATATGCTTTAACGTCGAGCAATCGGGCCGCCACTGTCGTCGTTCTTGGGGTTCCTCAATGCTTCACACCATTCGCCTTGATTTAAGAACCTGGCATAATGAATATGAGGCATGAAGCAAGTTGTCGAGTAACAATTTTAATTACTTTATATTTTATCGTTCATGTGTTAGTGCTACAAACCAATCTTCGAATCTTTCAAAACAGGATTTTTATTGTAGGAAACAGCGCGAAAACAGATGAGGACGTAGAAGAACCTCACGGGAGGAGCGCTGATCATCAACTGAAGTATTTCAATAGGAAAACATCCGAAAACAAAATATTCACCTTTGCTAGTACTAGCACCCGCCTGCATATCACGGGATAATTCATAACAGCGTGATGGCATGTGATAAACGCGAGAAAAAGCGATAAGAAGCTAACCCAAATTCAAAAGCGTCATTTCACTATCTAGCAGTGCTAAAGACGGTTGGGTAAACAGGAGGCTTTCGTCTTTTTTATTTCGTATGCCTCAACTATCTCTTTAGACACTTTGTCCTGGTGCTTGAACAAAACTTCGGTGTCACACTGTGTACACCCCTTCAATGAACTCTGGTACTTTCTTAAACGGTCTGCCCGTTCCAAGCTCATAAAAAGCGGTTTTTCTGTATTATATGTTCGAAATACGCTATCAAAACCGTGCGAGCACAAAATGAAGGAGAGCGTTTAAGCTCAAATAGCTAGGCTCCGTGAAGCAGGTTTTCCAGATCAGGTAATTACCGCAGCCTGCAAAAAAGTTCAGGATAGTACCAGACCCCATGCAGCACAAAAACGCGTTGAGTAGGAAGTGAATAACCAAAAATCATGAGCCATTCCATTCTGTAAAGGTGGATCACCAGCGAAGCTGTTTAGTACACGACGCAGACGTGACACAGAGTTTTGAACAAAGGAATGAACACATAAATTGTCTTGACCGGTGGTCATCGTGACGTGAGGTACGCACACACATTTATTTTTGTCTGGATCGGTGGTCATTATTTGTCTTGATCCGTGGGTCATTACTTGTCTTGATCGGACCTGGCGGAAAGTAGACACGCGTGACGGGACCCCCACCCCGGGAGAGCGGAAGAAAAGGAAACTATATATGCACGCAAGCGCTTGGAACGACGACAAAAAGAGTGCGGTGCGAGCGCAGACATGGCCGACGCAGGTTGCACAGCGGCAAATCTTTGAGAAACTTTTAGTATCTACCTGAGAGTCTACTGATCTTCAAAATTGTCCCTATTGATAACTAATCTAACTTAGAATGAAGTAAAAACTTCATTCTAAGGTTTCACTTTGAATGAAGCGATTTTGCATCAAATGCGGGACTTGAGTTTTTGTTCACGCACATAAATAATCCACGGAACCTTAGGCATAAACAGCTTCGATGTAAAAGAAGGTGGCTTCAATCCCTTACGTTCATCGCGTTTCACACGGGCTAAAAGGGATCGTGGCAAGACACGGTTTTTCTGGACAAAAACATGCTGAGCCTGATTTGCCCCGCCATAGAAAGTCGTGTTAGTTAGGGGAAAGAAAACGAATAGTCAGGGTGGCACCGTAATGCATGACACAGTTCGTATCATGCACCGTTGGAGCACCTTTGTTAGGCGGGCGGGTATATATCGGTCAAACGGGTCGCTGTTTGAACATCCGTCTAAGCATTCGAATTGTATTTATTTTAAACTGGAGTCATCTAACTTTTTTTATTAAAAAGAAAAAAAGAACGTAACGTTGCGGTAGGACTGGCGCTCTACTCACTGACTCGTTATTTTGTACTATTGTTTTATTTGTTTTTTGTATCGCACCATGGTGACGTGACTTCAGTGGTGGTGAGCGTTATAAGACTGACTTGCCCAACAGCATCTAGAACTCAACGCACGTAATTTAACCTCATTGTTCAATGATGCAAATGCGAAATTCAAACCACGTAACCCTGACGTCATTCAAATAACCCACCACTGGATAAAATATATTAACAATCGAGCGAGATTTCGGAAATCAACAGCCACTCGGGCAACTCGACATGGCAAACCTTCTGTGTTGGGCCTCGTATGAACTCTGAAATTTATTATATCGGGGTGCTCAGTGGTAGCTAAAAAAGCCCCTAAAGAATATGTGAAAGTTGTGGTAACCCTTTTCTGAAACAATGCTGCCGCTGGTATTGTAGGCAAAATACGTTTTTTTATCTTCTCTTGGGCACTCCTTCTACATAGATTGTTTTGCATGGCATAAATGAAGTACATGCACACTCAAGAAAAGAAGAATTGTTTGGAATTAGATTAGGTAACTGTGGTACATGAGGTGACTGTGGTTGTAATAGTACATACTCTTCATAGCACCAATGATCGCCAGAAACAACCTAAAAACGTGACCTCCCCTACGCATCTCAATTTCAACTTTAATTCTCGAACAGAAAAAGGGTCGTACAGGTGCACTCACGATTTCCTCGCAAAGTCACTCGATATTGTGAACAGTCTGAGCATAATATTGTTGGATTTGTTTGTTGTGTTTTAAACTGAGTAATATCCTTTTTTTTTCTGAGCTTTTTTTTCTTGCATGTTCTGAATATATAAAATAAATGATATAATATATCAGGACATTGTAAGCACATCATGGAGTCACTTGTGATCATATTACTCAGCTCAAAGTCGTGTCTGGGAGCAGCTATAGTCCTACAAAGTCAGGGCCGAAGCACCAAATCAAGTGATATCATCTCGGAAAGAGTATTATCACAGAATCACTGAAATTTACTTACTATCACGCGGTGAGAGTGACTGGGTGAGTTTGTGAGTTCCTTCAACTCCAACCGCCCGCGTTTTTCTGGTGCAGCCGATACCTTTATATTTCTCAGCAGTTAAGACGAACAATACTCTTTTTCTTTACAACTGAGAGAGCTGGGCACATTTTCGGTAACCATTTGTTAGGCATCATTAATCACATGTTTGGCATCTCTGTTATCACTCTCCGCCCACCCCAAAATATAAGTCTTATTAGATTTTATATTTTCACTTGGTGCTCGAGCCATTGAAGCTGATGGCGACAGTCAATCACAAATCTAGCATTTTTGTCACAGCAATAACCGCCGAAGGCAAAATGAAACAAGTTGAAGGTCAGCTTGTCGAGTGCAGCTTCAACACAAACCTAATCCTGCCTGTCCAGCAAGCCTTTCTGAGCCCGCGGTAGAAGCTTTCGACCAAGGACTGGCAAGATAAGCGTTTTAATGTTTTTTTTTTTTTTTTTTTCTCAGTTCAGTGTTACTTAGATGGTAGTTATCAACTTAAAAAGAAATTTTGTACTCAAGTTGTCCGGAGACAGGGCTGGGTGGCGCATGCTTGCGTACTGCAGGTACCATGGAGGGTCAAAATGTTCAACAAAAGAAAAAGCAGCACGTTGTGTACTACAACGCAGCCACCCTTTTACTACCAAAGAATTGGCCGAGGAAATTTAACTAAGTTTTTCGTACCACAAAAAAAAAATCTTTTTTGGTGGAGATTGATTGCGCCCGACCGTGGCATTGGAACTTTGGATGATGCCTATTAACGTTTTACAACTCATTGTTATCTGATTCAAAATGTTCAGTCAGATAATAACGTTCGTTTTTTGCCAGCATACTCTACTCATCTCACGTATTCGTGGGTTGTTCCTTTGGCCTCCCTTTCCTCGCCGAAAATGTCCGAAAATCGATTCTCCCTTTTGAATCAGATAACGCTGAGTTCTGAAACTCTGGCTTCCTATCCCGACCGCTGCCGCTACACTCGGGCAGAATCTCAGCTTTCGACGATGCGTCCTTTATTTATTTCTGCAGGACTCAAAAACATGATTCGCCTTCCTCGGCTGTCGCCCAGTGTAGCCTCTTAACATGAGCGATCTGATATCGCTGAAACACGGAAACGGAGTCTTCGTGCTTGCAAAAGGGGCAGCCAATTTCGGGACTCTTCTGCTTTTTTTCTTTGTTTGTTTTGTGTGCGTGTGCGTGTGCGTGTGTTTATGTGCGTGTGTGCATCTGCGTGCGTGCGTGTCCATCGGTGCGTGTGCATGTTTGTGTGTATTATTACACAAACTAGGAACGCTTAAAGTTTGTTCGTTTAATTCGCTTTCCCGCCAAGCGTCCAGAAAAAACGGCTGATTCGAGGCAACCCAAAAATGTACGCTCATCTCCTATCAAATCCTAGTTAATTTTGGAACTCTTATTTCGTTAAAAAGACCTACCAACGTTTATTCTGGGTTGTTGCTTGTTTTTATTTTTTTTCCGGGAAAAGGGGACAATCAATTTTCGAATACTGTTCTCGTGTACTAATTGCATGTCGGTCGTGCCATCGCATTTTCGATGGGACGACCCTTTAATGCAGTTAACCTAACTTAATTACGATTTCGGAGATGTATTGGCGTCTTCTCGGCGCTGTCGTAGCTTGGCCGGAGAAGGCACCGGCCAGCGTTGGCACCAGTAACCGAAAGAAAAGAAGGGCTCTCTTAGTTTCATCTCGCTCTCTTAAAAAATAAAATTAATCAATCTGTTAATCACAAAACCTCACGGTCTTTCATAGCACAAAGCACAACATTGAATCGCGCATTTCCCGGTGTTATCAGATCAATTAAAATCGGTCTCATAGCCTGTGCAACAATGATTTTACTCGATTGCCGGTTACAATAAAGATGTACGCTTTAAGCGCCCTTCGTGTGCACGCCAACATTGTGGACTCAAACGCGATAACCTTTTTTCCACAACCCGCGCCAACGTTCCGCCATTCTTAGTAATTTGACTCCGAAATCAAATCATCGCATGTAACATAAAGGAAAGATTACGGAGCCGTGTTGTGTATAACAAAGAAAGCAACTTTCATCTCAATTGTATACACCGCGAGGGTCACATGAGATGAGCCAGGCTCCTCTTCCACGCTATGTATTAATTAATATCGGCTCCTCAAATTCCAACCTAATTCCGCCGTAAAGGTCTACGTGACATTAAACGACTGTAAACCGCGGCAGTTGAGTGTTTTTTTTGTTTTTTTGTTTGAGTGTAGAAGTAGAAGACTGAAAGGGACTGAGGCTTGCACTGGCGTGACAACGAGGAAACGGGGAGAGCTACAGTCTCGGTGATAAAATGAACACGTGTCACTGAGTTCTAGTTAAAGCAAGTAGACAGGCGAGCTCGTTAAGGAGACATGCAACCCTGGAGCGGGGCGACAAAACAAAACGAATGGACAGACACGAAACTTTGTATCTGTCCGTTGGTTTTTTGTCCCCTCGTTCCAGGGTTACTATGACTGAGTTCTACCTTCCGCCATTCCCTCACGAAAATGCCGATAGGAAATATATATTATGTTCTTCTATTAAGCGACAAAACAGGAACGTATGCAGGGCCGGTTTTACCGTACACATCAGTCGAATACTGTCACCGCCGCTAGCATTCCTGCTCGTTCGGTTTCAAGTTGCCCTACAGGAACTTTAAACTGGCTCACAAACAAAGCGCTGTTGCAATCGGCTGCAATTAACAAATGACTTTTTTTGTCTGCTTTTGTGGCGTTTGTCTAACGAATTAACTTTTTTTGTTTTCTTATGGGGGTACTTTTTCTGCCTGTGATCGCCAGAAGTGGCAGCTAAAGAAGTATGTGCGTACTTTATACCGCAAGGATCGTAATGTGCAATGTTCACACGGCGGACCGACACTTGCATAAAATTTTATTTGTCGTATCTATCACAACTGTTGTAATTGACGTTTATAGTCGTTTCGTTGGAACTAATCGCTGCGTAGGTTAAGGCTTTTACGACAGTCCGATCCAACTTCAAGGCATACAATTACCTTAGCTAAAGACAGACCCTACCACGGGCTGGCAAAAGGCGCAAGCCAAAACTTAAGGAGCTCAATTCCGTACGCTTTGCCCTCAAGCGTCCAAACAAATCATTCAAGGTCGGTCGCTCCGTCGCTCTGGGCTGGCGTGGAGGCACGTCCCGTGACCGGCAGAAGCAAAACGAAACTTTGTCGTGCATTAACTAATACGTATCGGTCGAATCTCTAACAGGCGTAAAAGTTTACGACCCCTTGACATCGTCACCCATAAATTTTGCGTCAGCAACTGACGCAAAATTTGTGAATTCGTGGATTTCAAGGGTAAAAATCAGAACCTGCACAACGCACGTTGTGATTTTTATCCTTGAAATCTAAAGAAAATTGTGTCGCTTGTGATGCTTACTCGTATACGTTTGCGTGTGCTTCGAAAGATCGGCATATCGCGTCCTTAGTGTTAACACGCCTTACCTTCCTTTAAAAAAAAACTAGTAAAAAGCTAGTATCCGCAGCGGTTACTACCTTTTTCTGACCGTTACTACCTTTGACTAACTATTTACTTCCTCAAACGCGCGATTGGTAGCAAAAAGTTAGTAAATGTAGCAGTTACTACCTTTTTCTGACCGTTACTAACTTTTTACTACCTATTTACTACCCCCAAACGCGCGGACAAGATGACGGCGTCTGCTGAATCGGTGATGGTCATCGTTAGCGACGCACTAAGGCCCGCTTCAGACGGGGCAAATTAACCAGCAATTTTCGTGTTGCTGGCGGATTGTTCCCTAGCTTTCCCTAGATCGACAGGAATTGCCGAGATCGGGTACGGCTCGAAACGGACGAGCAACTCGGACAACTCGGAGACGTTTCAAGCGGCAGGGTCGCGACATTTTCACGTGACACCCCTGTGGCGGTGATGATGGCAACTAAAGACTTGGTTCTGGTTTAAAATGAATCGTCGTTGGGATTACACCGTTTCAGAAATATGTGTTAGTATTCTCAACGCCATTTAAAGATATAAAGACACGTCTACAGCGCGTTATTGTGCGTCTAAATTGTGCAAGAATTGTATACACTTTACTCTTTCGGAACGCAGGGGAAGGTATTCACAGAGAATCGTTGCATCAAATATTGTAGGAGGGGTCATGTTTAAGGCCTGAAGCTGACTTTATAACGATCGCAGCCTCAGTTCCAGCACGTCGTGGATGCCAGCGCTGCCGCGATTACTGGAGAGCGATTTTTGGGACGGCGTGAAGGGATGGGCGTGGTTTCGTAACTGTCTTGTGACCAATGGCATCAAGCAGAGTGCGTTCGTTTTTGCGTCATTACATCTGCTAGGTTTTGTCACGTAATGCGTTAAAAGTTACCATGTTTTGTTGTTTTTTTAATTTAGAAGAGTTAGGAGAGGGACCTGGTAGAGTTACCGTCGTTGATACCTCACGCGACAAAACGAACGCCTTCGTCTGCCGAGTTGTCCGGAGGTCCGGAGCGCGAGTTGCGATTACGGTGTTCTATGGGTTACGGTCCTACGGTGTCGTGGTCGCGCTTGACCAACGTCCCACTGGCTCTCTCCATTACTCCGGGAGTCTAGGCTCTGAGTCGTTCAAACATCGTCAAAGTGTTATTTCTCGAGAGTGCGGTGTGGTCGCCCGGGAATAGAGCGCGCCTGTGAGACTGGAAGAGCTGCCCAACATCCATACTAAATAAATTAGCAACCAACTTGTCAGTTTTAAAAGAAAATAGCTAAACCCGGCGGTCGCTTGTGTGCAACTAATAGTGTCGCAGAGTGTACATTGCGCGACACACGACATCGGCGCTTTTTCGAATTTTACTTTCAAATGTTCACAGTGGGCAACAATGTTTTTGGCCTAGGCTGGTGCTCCAAATGAGCACTCCCCACGACACTAGTAGTTTTGATGAGAGCCGTTTGATTCAAGAAGGGAAACAGCAAACGCCGACGATCGCTTATTTGTGGTAAAAGTCTAGCGCTATGTACCTTTTACATGCAAAGCGACAAATGCATCGAAGGTTATGAACTTTATTGTACTCACATATTCGACTCTTGGTCCTCGACCTTGTTGTGCAAAACGTCAGGAAGACATTCGTCATATCAGGTTCCAGTTCTTTCAGCTGCTTTTCGGAAAAGGCATATCCGCGCCACATACCTTCGCATCTTTCCAGCTCCTTCAGGTGCTTCTGAAGCGCCTTTACTTGTGCATCGCTTGCCATTGTACGGGTATTAACAGCGTACCACAAATATTTGGGGCGACAGTCAGGGAGATCCGAGTTTCCTTTCGGTGCGCTTTACGCGCGAAGGCAGCGGGCAGGCGATCCGCGGTGGTGAGAGGAGTAAGAGGGTAAAGTCCCTTGATACTCCTTTTACAAGTAAGTACAACCAATACAAAAGACGAAGCACTATCCGCTGGAACAAAATGGCGGCATGAAGTTAAAACCTTTGCTGTGCGCCGCCATTCTTGCTAAAACCTGCACCGTCATGCAGTCGGCGCTTCAGAGAATGTCGTTACTTGCAGGAAGCTTTTATCTAGGTACTTTATGAGAGAGAAACGTGTCGCACCATCTCTGCCTGACTTATAAAACTAAGCAAGTACACGTGGCGCCATCGTGTGTTGGGTTCAAAAATGTGGTTATAATTCTAAACTAAAATTAACAGTACTACAATCTTTGGTAATATTTTCACAGCAGTTGTTAAAAATAGGAATGTTATGTACTTGAATCTTTTACTAAAAAATTATCTTTAGCATCCTAAATGACGTCACAGGTCACGTAACGGTTACTAAACCACGCCCATCCCCTTGCGACGTCCCAAACTTCGCTTCCCGATCGCAGCCAGGCGGATGGATGGATGGATGCTAACGACGGTACCCTTTATATTCGGTGGTCGCTTGCGGCACCTAGCCTAGCCGCAGCTATTGTTGACGCAATAGCCACGCGGTGTATACCTTTCCTTCCCGTTTGCTTTATTTTTGAGGCGTTTATATTTTTATTTAGTTTTTAACTGGGATGAAAATAGTCACGTAGCACGCTCTAAGAACGTTCCCAACGACAGTAAATGTTTATTCTGTTTATTCTATTTTTAATTCTAGCATTCTTTACGGTATATGTTTCCCTTTCGCAAGGAACGTTTGAAATGTTGTGCAAGCAGTTTTGGGTTGTGAGAGTTTTTGAGACGCTCATCCTGTGATCTAAACATGCTTCTTTTGCCATGTGTCGTGTGCTGTTCTCGTTTTTCCGTGTTGGTGCGCATAGTTAACGCTCGTGCGCTCGACTGGACGACGGTGAGCCGCTCGTCACCGGATTCACCGCTCGACGGCGATCGTTCGGCCGGTTCAGTGGCATGGGTTTCGCCGCCCAAAAAGCTTCGCTCCTACTTGACACTGAGAATGTCTTCTCCGCCGTCTGTGTGCTCTTTGGTTCAATGCTTCTGATCGAGTTGTCTTACCCGTGACAGTGCACTGTCACGACCGTTGATGTGCGTCGTGAATTGAGTACCTAGCTTTAGGACTAATGAAAAAAGAAATGTTTCGGCATTCTACGAGTCTTTTTGAATGTACCTATATCTCCCCCAGAAACGCGAGCATTCGTCAGTAGACTTCACAAATATTTAAATGAGAGCTGCATGCGGTAATAATTTTGCTTGCATATCTGACGCGCAGCGCGCGAAAGGAGTGCACCTGCCGTCGTACTCAATGTCAATTACAGCCCTCGCTTGCCGCGGGTGACGAAAAGAAAGCAATCTCTCGGCGATTACCGCATTCGTTTTAATTCTTGATGGACGTAAGTGACGAGAGAGCTGGTTCACGGCTGCTATGTAAGGAAGCGAAGACATACAGGGTGAAACAAGGAGACGCCAGGCTCTTTAAATCGACCGGAAAATTCGGTTTCTTAACCTATCGCGCTACAACTTTGTGCAGCGTTGCCCACAGATGGTGCTTTTTTTTTTTTTTTTGTAAAATTTGCGAAGAGCGAACTTACCTGAGGAAAAGGTAAAGAAAGAAAAAGGCTTAGCTCCTATGGAAACGCAGCGACGCCACCGGTATGCAAACAACACGGCGCCGTTTCGCGCGGGAGACAAGAGATGGCGCAAGCGGTCGCGACGCCAACTGCCGCCAACGAACGAGCAGACGACGCCGAGAGCCGGCCCTTTTGCAGACAAGGAACTGCAGTTCCTTGTTGTTACCGCGCCTGTCTTTTTGTTTCTGCGACTTTCGCCGCCTGCGGAACGCGCGCCGCTTTTGAGTCGAAAGGATCGTCTGCTAAAAAGGCCGTCTGCTAAAAAGGCCTGCTCTCGGCGCCGTATGCTCGTTCGTTGGCGCCGTTTGTTGCGCCATCTCTTGTCTCCCGTGCGAAACGGCGCCGTGTTGTTTGCAGACCGGTGGCGTCGCTGCGTTTCCATAGGAGCTAAGTCTTTTTCTTTCTTTACTTTTTCCCCAGGTAAGTTCGCTCTTCGCAAATTTTACAAAAAAAAGCACCATCTGTGGGCAACGCTGCACAAAGTCGTAGCGCGATAGGTTAAGAAACCGAATTTTCCGGTCGATTTAAAGAGCCTGGCGTCTCCTTGTTTCACACTGTAGATGCTGAGAACCGGTCGGGGAGGTGGTGTTATCAAGTGTCGCAAATAATTTCCGTGTTTACCTTTGTTATTTACTAGGAAATAGAGGCCTTGAGGTTTTTAAACACTTTCTTGAGGAAGGAAATTGGTACGAAAAGAGCACTATATTTGAAACAATATTCACTGACGTGCACGTGACACGAGAGCAAGTTTGCGCACTCAAATGGTGAGTATAAAAGACTCATGGGCAGTCAAGGGAGTTAGCGATTAGAATGATTAGACTAAGCGTGTCACGCGTGTTCGTCGTATTTGTACGTGATTTGTGTTGAATGAATTTTATGAATTGGTGGGGTGACAATGTTTGTGTGCAAGATGTGTACCTGGTTGCAAGTGTGGAAGCGTTGAAATAAACTTTATATCATCGGTTTCTACCTTTTCTACTTTTAATTGAATGGTCACTAGCGCCATGCTGGATTACTCATTTCCAGTTTTAATTTCTGTTCCGGCTGCCATCTGGTAGTAAGTGGTATAACCGCACGCCTTTTTTTTTTTACCGGAAATCACATGACTCGTTGCGTTTCTCGTCTTCAGGTTACTATAGCTTCTTGACCTAGTAACCGTTCCTAGCTTGACCGTTACTACCTACGGTAACTACATACATTGTGTCATATATAACAAGCAGTTAGTAGCTTTTACCTGGCAATTACTATTAGATTTTTTAAAGAGATTTGATAATTAAATTGTAATATTATATAATGACCTGGTCTTAAATATTTCCTAAATATTTTTCGGGGTATCAGCAGTTATCAACTATGTTTTTCGTCATGTTACTCCTCGCTCCTTGTACTGGCTACATTTGTCATCTACAGCGTAAACTAGTGTCGCCCTACTATGGCAGACCTAGGGCAGACCGACCTCACGCTTTATAAACATATGACTACTGATTTTATTTATATGTTTTCTTTTCTCCCGTTTTTGCATGCAAGACTTCACTTTTGATGAAAAAAAAATTTCTTCTAGGCTGGTTAGTTATAAACTGATTAACCTTTCGTCTCTGAAGTTTACCATGACGACTACCACCGAGGCGTGGTGAAGTTCTCTCTATGAAGAATTATGACCTCATTACTATAGTGACTTTCCTGCAAACTTAGGTGTCCACAAAATAAATCAAAATTTCAAATACAATCGTCATTTACTCAAAACAACAAAATAGTAAAAATAAATCAAACCTTTTTTATTGAACGGGAGCATTAATGAGAATCAAATGTTCAAGGCACAAGTTACAAACTGATTAGTAACAAATGCATATGCTCTAAACATAGAAAAATAACCACCACTTGCTTTCATGCCTCGTTTGAGAAAAGCTAATCAAAACGATCTGTGGCATATAAAGAGGGTTTTAATGGCGCTTCCCCTGTTGATACACCGGGCACGTGAAACATAATGCTTAGCCTCCCAGTAGAGATCGAATTTTCAGGGCTTGTCAAAGGTTTATCTGGGCCTCCATAAGAGCTCTACAACCCACATTATTGATTATTTTATTGTCATAAAGGGGAAGTACCTCCTGTCTGCGCATTTCGTACATTGCTCAAAACAAAAACACAGTACCACTTTTGCGATATTACTTATATGGTGCCCTTATGGAAGTATGAAACAGCGCGTACATTTACCCCTCCCCCCCCCCCCCCCCCCAACAACAACCGTTCCTCCTCAAATCACCCCGCTTCAAAGCAGATGCTATTTAGAAAGCGATCATGGCGGATTCATTCCTCGCAACAACGTACCCGCTTGCGACGCGAGACGGCTGAGCACATGAAATATTCCGTGTGATACGAGTGTTATCACACCCTCCCTCTTCCGCCGCGTCCTCATATAAGATTCAGTGGACCGTCGGACTTCCCTCCCGGCGGGTGAAAGCAATGTTTCATCTCTCAAGATTGAGTACCCGGAGTTCCCCCGGCGGTCATCGTTACGGAGATGAAGGCTTGCCTGAATGCCGAGCTGGTTCTGCTAACGCAACGATAACGCATATGAAGTCTAACGTTAGGTTTGTACAGTCACTCCGCCCACTTCAACTCTGGAGAGAGCTTTGATTTTCTGCCGTTTTATATAGCAGCCTGGTCGTAGCATCATGGAAATTGTTTCGGCCTGTCGGTGTTGCGCCTTCGGGAAGAATGGACATAATCCTAGACGCGGTAACCTTTGCACGCCATGGTTGGACCCAAAACAGCAGGCGGAAGCTGTTCTCACTCGCAAATATGCAGTAGTTTTCGTTCTCCATACTTTTTACTGGATGTCTTTAATATTTGAATTATGGCACATACATGCATACAATTGTATTTTTTGCAATGAATCCTGGTTATTTTGATATATTACTATACAATTGCCTGATTTGTACCCGGTGTGTTTTTGCGGTACACCTGGTACAAGTATTGGCATGATCACATATTCAACTGTCTCGCGTTCGACCGCCCCTGATATCCGTTCTTTTTTGGCACGTATCTGGTCACTAGGTTGATATAACTCGCCCATTGGAGCCGAGGTGTTGCATTTCCTGTCGCACAATCTTCTGTATTCCGTCTCACTGTAAGTTGGTAAAGGGCGAAGGCTACAATCCCCAGTGAGCCAATCAGTGCATTGGAGAGGGACTCGTTACTTTATCTCACTAGTTGCGCGCAGCGTTGTCACATCCGCGGGTGGAAGAGGAAAGCCGCGTTTTTACGACTTTTGAGCGACCGGCTAATCCTCGAAGGGGAAAATAAACTATGTCTGGGGCACACAAAAGAGGGTCCAGGCAGGGGGGGATTTCATTCGTCCCATGTTCTCCAACTCTTTTGGGTTACATTCTTCTTGAGTGGTCGGTGGAAATTAGGAATGGAGACAACCACCCCTGTACCTTTGGCAAAGGCAGTCGCCTGCTTCACCTCCGTCGCTCTGATTGCCTCGAAGGAGACATGGCGTTCGCTTTTCGCGCAGTCACGGTGAAGCGAAGTGTAATTGTTCGTCTGTTGTGCGCAGAGCTCGTGGGTCTCCGTTTCTTTAGCAGACAGGAAATGTCCTCCTGATTCAGGCCGGAGTCGAGCCGAGTCTTGGAAGTTGATTATATTGTATAGTGAGAAAAAAAATAAGTCTCACTACAGTCGTCTCTTTTGTACAATATGATTTACTTGCCGAAACTTTTTTTTTTTTTTGAAAGCACACTCTTTTCTAATTTTCAAAAGTTGCATCTTTGTTTTTTGGTTACCCTGGCGTAATTATAAATACGAAGTTTACAAATCTTTTTTTTATTTTAACAGGCACAACGACTGGGGTTTAAGCTGAAGTCTCCAAACGTTTTTGGCTAAGGGGCAGGAGTGGCGATCTGTCACAGTCTTGACGGCAGGGGGAAAGAAGAGTGATCCTAAACGAAGAAAAACTAAATAAATAAACCTAGATAAGCATTCAAACACAAAAATAAACGTTAAAGTATTAAAAAACAGCGAATTAATACATGCGCTTGAATTTGAAATTTAATATTTAGCTATTAATGACATTACACATGACATAGATACACAGACATAAAGGTAATAAGAAGGGTAATGCTGGTGATGACAATGTTCCATTAATATTATGGCCACTGGACTCGCGTTACGATGCAGTTTCTGTCATCTCTCTGGTATCGTAGTTCGCGCACATTTGTAGCTTGCTGCGGCGAAGTCTCGCCACGCGCACTTCTTTTTGCGCCGCTGCAGCAGAGCTGGAAGCCAGCCGCGGGCCGGGCTTCATCGGAAAGACCGCGGCGAGCCGCGTGCCGGTCGGAAGACTTCCGAGGGCCGGATCTGGTCCTCGGGCAACAGTTTGGAGACCCCTGGTCTATATGAAGAGGCTATCGCTTGTTCGGAATATTATGATGATTCATGTTCTTGTGAAGAGTCAGATCGAAGCAAGTCATGCTCTAGAGCAAGGGTGGCCAAGCTGCGGCTCGCGAGCCGCATGCAGGTCTTCACGTGTTAAAGTGCGGCTCGCGGCTCCGTCCCCTCCCCCTTCCTCCCCCCCCCTTACTGCCCCGCTTCCCTCCCGGTCTGACGAGCACTTCCCCAAAAAGAGAAATGGAACACGTTTTAAATCGAAAGAGAAGTTGCGGTTTGTAAGTTTTGTGCTACTGCTACCTTACATGCAGTTGGACTGCTTTTCATTCGGATAGATTGAAAGTAGTTCCATTTTCGTATATTTCTCTGGACAAAAGTCCCTCCACCCTCCCACTCCCCCTCCCCCCCCCCCCCCCCCCCCCTTGCGGCTTTTGGAAGTTTCGTGGTTTTGTTTGCGGCTCTTAGGCCGGGTCAGTCTGGCCACCCCTGCTCTAGAGCGTCCAACGGTCTGCGTCTTCATCTCAGAGCGAAATATTGTAACGGCCGTTTGGTCGTTTTCTTGATTTTGATGTCAGAGTAAAAGTTTAAGAGAATGACAAAGGTTCACCACATAAGACCGCAAAGATGATACGCCCGTTTTTTTTTTTTTTTGTGTTTCGAAAAACCAAACGCCGTACTCTCCATCGAAGTCATCAGCCTGTGTTCCTTTCTTTCATTATTTTGTTTTTCTTTTACGTTTCCAGCGAACCAGCGTCAGGTGCTCAGATCATCGGGGGAACAGCTGCTCGTTGAGGAACCCTCAAAGAAATCACGACATACCAGACGCAATCACTCTCGACAAAGTTTTGACGAGTTCACGCGTATACATCAAAAAGCCGCCAGAGGCAATATCACCGTCACCTTTATTGCATTTTATGTCGAGCTGAAAACTGTAGCAGATTACGCGGCGTAACGTCAAGGCTCCGTCGTGCCTTAACGTTTATCTCCAGCTTGCTTGCTTTTCTTTTTTTTTTCTTTTTTTTTTACGTAACTGTCTGTGGCAGAAGCCCCATTGACGCGGAAGTTTCACACTTCGAGCCTTGTCCGCGCTTTTGAAAAGAAACCCTCGGCAGCAGCGAACGACTCGAGCAACGCGAGCACAAAGAGACAAGACGAACTAAAACAAACAAAAAAAAAAAGCAGCCAGTCGAAAACAAAGTGAGCGTTATAAAATCTGTGTCGCAATTTGCAAGTCGTGGGCGGTGCTCTGACGAAGAATTCCCGGCGGAGAATTCTCAGCCTCGTTTCCTATTTTCTGGGGGGTGGAAGAAGACGTAAACAAGGAAAAAAAATATATAAATCGCCGCCCGTCCGCTCTTTCACAAGCTGTCAAAAAAGGACGGAGTTACCACGAAGAGCTGCGGACAGAGCTGCTGTGATGAAGGACGGCAAAGTTGCAAATCCGCCGAAACAGTTTCTTTTTTTTTTTTTTTTTTTCTTTACGCACCCCAAACTGGGTCACGATGATGATCCCCCGGCGCAGCGAGTCTCTGGGAAGAACTGTCACCCGGTTCCAAATTTAAACTGAATCGCTTCATTAACCCGCCACATATAATTGCCGTCGGTCCTGCAAAGTAAATCCAGCCAACGGTGGCGCAAGAAGCGATACGCGGTTGCTAGCCGGAAGGGGCCGTGTCGCTAAAGCGTTCGTGATTCAAGGGGAGGGAAGGGGTAGGGGGGTGCAACGATTTTAAGATTAAAATAATTTGTATCTCGTCATTTTTACGTTATTTATCGTGTCCCGAAGGATAGAGAAAACATCTTCATTAAAAAAATGTCGCGATTTCGCTGCATAATCGCGAAAGCAAAAGTCGAGCTTTTCCCCCACCTGCAGCCGCAAGTGGCAGCCGAGGGAACTACGACGAAAAGATTACGTGACCTCGGTCTCCTCTAAGCTACAGCGTAACGGCCGCTAATGTCAGCAGAGAGAGGGAGAGGAAGCGTCCTCCGAGGGAGCACACGGGAACCTACACGGCACCCCGAGTTACGTCGCTAGGAGGGGGACCAGGTGTGACCCTGAAGGCTGGGAGTGAGTTGAGGGGTGCCAGAAATGCCTAACTTTATGTTTTTTTTTTGTTTTACAACAACTAGGACACGCAGGCGAAAACGATTTTCTGTTCTTTATTTCAGAAGTGTCAGAGGGCAACTTTCAGCAATTTTCGACCGAAGTCCGGAAATCATTGCACCCCCCCCCCCCCCCCCCCCTTAACCATTTCCGGACTTCGGTTAAAAAATTGTGGAAGTTGCCCTCTTACACTTCTGAAGTAAAGAACAGAAAACCAATTTCGCCTGCGTGCCCTAATCGTTGTGTAAGAACAGGATAAATATTGGCATTTCTGGCACCCCTCAACTCACTCCCAGTCTTCAGAGTCACACCTGGTCCCCCTCCTAGCGACGTCCTTCGGCGTGCCGTGTAGCTTCCCGTGTGCTACCTCGGAGGACGCTTCCTCTCCCTCTCTCTGCTGACATTAGCGGGTGTTATGCTGCAGCTTAGAGGCGACCGAGGTCACGTAATCTTTCCACCGTAGTTCCTTCGGCTGCCACTTGCGGCTGCAGGTGAGGGACAAAGTTCGACTTTCGCTATTGCGATTATGCAGCGAAATCGCGACATTTTTTTTTTTTTTTTTTTATGAGGACGATATTTTTTCTTTCTTCCGGGACACGATAAACAACTTAAAAATGACGAGATGCAAATTATTTTAATCTTAAAATCGTTTAGGTACTTTTTTTTAGTAAGTTAACTATAGTCTTTGACAGCTTAGAAAACGCAGGGCGTAGCTTGTTATATTTAGGCTCACGCTTTTTATCTTGTCCTACGTTCTTCGGCGTCGTATCGGCTATTGCCTCACTCTCATTGGCTGCAGACCAGTAAGATGCTCTGGGCTCACCACGCCCCGAGTTTTTTAAGCTGTCGGCAACCAGAGAAAGTTGTTCAAAGTTCAGGTTTCATGGTTCTCTATCTTGGATAGTTAGAGCTAACCACCCAATAGAAGACTTGTGCTCGTTACTTGAAAAATGTAATGGATTACAATCACAAATTACCTAGCCTCAAATGTAATGGATTACCGTTACAAATTACTTTCGCTGAAATGTAGCGGATTACATTACTCATTTCGTTTCAAGTTACTTTCACGTTACTTTTTTTCGTGCACTTATTCAGAAAACAATAAAAACAATTTTAATAATCAAAAAAATGTTTTGCAACACTTTTAATTTCTCATGCGCCAGTATTATGGTAGTCCTTGTAAAAATAAAGTATTGTATTTAAGAGAAAAGAGTGTAGGTGCACTCCGTTCACCTGTAAGTTGACGAGGCACCGAAAGCTGCAACCACACCCGCCGTCACGCTAGCTTACAACTCCGGGAAATGATCCCGGAAATGGCTAGCGGTGCGCATGCTCAGTAGCAGCGTCTGCCTCCGCTACGAGATTCGGAGCTAAAGCAGCGATTTACGAAAGCTTCCTGTTGACTCGGGTGTTTTCTCTGTTATTCACAAGCAAAGAAAAACTTCGTTCTAACGTTAAATGTATAGCCAATGCAGAATGCGTGTGTCCCAGCTTACTTTGATGTGTTTCCATAGATTAGAGATTTTGGTTCTTGCTGATGACAATGTGTGTGTTCTTTTTTTTTTTTTTTTGGCAAGCAAAGTTTGCACTGAAACTCTAGGTTTCTGTTCCCCTTAACACCATAAATTTTGAACATCTCATTAAGAAAAGGCCATGGAGATGACGGACACTCCATGACCGAAAACTCGACCAGTCAGAGAAAAAGCGGCGGTTTCGGGATAGCGATCGTTCATCGGTTCTCACTTTTATAGCAATATTCGTGAAAGCCAGGGGAGGGGAGGGCATAGAGAGCGAGAGAAGCGGTGGCCATAGGTTTCACAAAACAATAGAGGATCAGACCACTTTTACGCGTTTTCTCTCTCTCTCTTTCTGTCAGCGCTCCTTAAATGGCCGAACCCCCCCCCCCCCCCCCCCTTTTCCTTTATAGTGACAGTTGACTGTAAAGTGAGGAGTGGACTCGACCACCCTGCCCAGACAAGTAAACCAAAAGAAGTGTCGCCCGTACTCTCGATGACGATGCTCTTAGCCTCCCACCGGGCTCTTTTCAGCCGTGCCTCAAGAGCGTGCTAGATTACAGTAACGCACATCAAAGACAAAGAGAATTCGACCCCCTCGTGCGAGGCTACATCGTCTGTTACGCCAGTTGTGAACCCGCGAAGAGAGCGGGTACAGACTCGCGTTTGATGTCTGTGCAGGTGGCAGGAGACGTCGAAGAAGTTGGAAAGGGTGAAACGGCGTAAAAGAAAAAAACAAATTAACACCAAGAGCTTTCTTCTGCCCTGGGAGAAGTAGAAAAACAAGATGGAAGGCGACGGAGAGCCTACCCGGCATGTTCTTACTTGATCTTCGTCTTTCGAATATTTGTGCATGCCTTTCCCGTTTTATTAGTGGTTCTTGCGACCGGTCATACAAAAAATCGTGTTTTCTTTTTGGCTATTCTCCCCTTCCTGATGTCTTCTATTTTGTTCAACTTGCTCTCTTTATGCTGCTGAATGTTCTGCTCGTATTGCTCAAGTTACTTTATTATGCTCATATTTTTTTTTAAAGTAACGAGTAATTAAAGTAAATCGTTACCAATATTTTGTAACAAAATTACATTACAAGTTACTTTCGAAGAAAAAGGTAACGTGGCAATTACATAATTACTTGAAAAAGCCACAGATTACAAGTAATTTGTCACCTGTAATGAATTACTTCCCAAGTGTGCCTAATAGTGGTCTGTGAGCCAGATCGAACGTTTTCGCTTTGTGTGTCCGAAAGAAAAAACGAACCCGGGCGATTCACTCAGTCTGGTCGAAAAAGGAGGCGTTTTACGATGCCATTGGTGAAGGCCATCTGAACCTGCCGAGCTGCCTTGGTCGGCGGGCTCAAGGTGTGAGCCTTTCGAGAGTGTGAACGGGAAAGGTTTTTGGTGAGTGTGGACGTCGCGCATGATGTTGTTGTGATGACGACTGACTTGTTGCGGCCGAAGGCGAGCTTCGGGTCGTTCTTATAAACGAGGAGGCGGAAATACATGTCGCGGCTGTGTTTGATAGAGACATAATGTGTGTATCGTTCCCCTTTATTTATTTTTATTTCATCATCGAGTTTTCAAAGTTCTTCCCCTTCACTACGTGTTTCATCAAGCCTGAGCACTACCAATGGTATACCAGCTAATGGGAACAGTCAAGCTTCTCGTGGCGCGTTAGATCATCGTTTTGTTTTCCCTGTAATCGAGCGCGAAACAACCGTCGTGACGTTGTGTATTTAGTCCTTAAACTTACAAAGCTCTGCTTTTTTTTTTTTTTTTTTTGGGAGGGGGGGGGGGGGGGGGTTGGGGCATTAGTTTTGAAAAAGAAGAGCTCGGGCCTATGCCCCCTCCTTTCGCGACGTCAGGAAAACGTTGCCTTCGTACTAGCATAATGACGTCATTTCTCTCAGAGAGTTTGGAAGCGGAGTTTTTACTGTAGTTTCGATGTTGCCGGAGACAATAGTTTTATCTTCCTTTTCTCTTTCGGCTCATGACGCAATTAGTCTACACCGCTGGCAAGCTTGTTGTCTCTAACGACCTGAGCTCCCTTTTCGGACGGAAGACGAGCTGTAGTTTTCTGCAAAATCCTGCTCCGCGTAGAGATTTGCTAACACTATAATTATCAAGGTTTTAGTTTATGCAAATTGGAACTTTTTAATGCACGTATCACCTCCAGATTTGTGTCAGATACTGCGGAAACCGTACGCCGAAAGGTCGGAGACGAAAGTCGCCACTATTCGACGGAAAAACGACCGGGTCGAGCGTTGTTTCGTTACATCGCGTCAGCTGTAAAAATAATTATTCTGTGTGTTTGTTTGGACTGGCGGAAGTTAGTAAGCTCATACGCGCATCTAGTGTCTCAGCTGTATATAAAATATTTCTTCAGTAAGGTACCGCACTGCTAGCCTTGGCTGTTTAGCGTGCATGGTGCAGTCGTGGTACACGACCACTTGCCGGTACGATGCTCATCCAGATTTCAACGGGCGGGGATGGGGATTGAGCCCAAGATACCTCGGTTTTGCAGCACGAGCTTTCCTTTTGCGCGTTCCGAACCTCGGTGCGCTAACAATTCCCTCTTTTTTTTTTTTTTTTATAATGACTATGCTACTGAGTAAGATGGCGAGCAGTTGAATAAGTTATACGAATTTTCCTGCCGAGAAATGTCAAGTCGGCTGCCATGAAGGCCGCTGCACTTTTAGCGGTCGGGACAAGCTCGATCGCAACGCAATAATCGCGTCCAGATTTAAAAAAAACCTAAACGTATTTTTTTTTTTACTTTTAGAATAATTTTATTGTTCTGAAAGGACATTAAAGAAGAGCCTTACGCATAGGCCGAGCATGGAAAAGGTTCTCCCCTCTGGTCCCAAGTGACGGCCGTTCTGGGAGCTATTGGGCCGCGCAATATTGCTACGCACTTTGCTGGAGGGTGACAGGCCGAGGGTGTCAAATTGTTCTTATGTCGGCTGAACCGAGGGAGACAGTTTGACATCCGAACGCGGATGAGGTCTGTTTTAGATGACGCGGTCGACGTCTAGCTTGACGAAAGTGACTGGCGCGTGCACAATAACCGGCCATCGTATTATATTTTTTTTTACGTTTGAAAATATCTACTAGGGCTTTGCACAAGTTAGAAACCTTTAAGCAAAAAAAAGGGTGATAGTTAGCCTTTTAATTAACCGGTTAGTTGATCTAATGTGAAGGCTGACAGAGTTGTTAATGTACTGCGAAATTATAAATATGATGTTGCAGATTTAGTTAACACAATTTCTGGAATTTTTTATCTCCTGAACAATATACACGAACTCAACTCTGTGACGTCACGGCGCGGTGGTGGCGCGTCGGTCGCACTTCCGCTCTCGGTCTGTTGGCAGAAGACCCCATGCCAGACGTGTATTTTTGCGTTGTTTTGAAAAGAACCACACAATAACCTGCTTTCTCATCAAAACGCCGCGACTGGGGCCGTACCAAAAGTGTCGAGAAAGGTTTGAAAGTCAGTTTTCACGTGCTCGGTTCGTCCGAGAATATGGATATGTTCCGTGAAAAGGAAAAAGCAGACGCCGTCGGACAACGATTGCTTGAGCGCGAAGCACTTTGGGTTCAATTCACAGATAATTGTGGTCATCAGATTTATTTGTTTTGTTCCAACATGAACGCCAGAAAACCGTCAAGTCGTGCGGACCACCTGCGGACTACGTTTAGTGCATCTTGAAGTTCAAACGGCCTCCTGATCGTTCAAACAGTCGTCTGCTCTTTCAAACGTTTCTGCTTGTCGTCTGCTCTCTTAGAAGACACGGGCCCGTAGACCAAATGTTGGCCCGGTACTTGCGATAAGAAGTAAATGCAGGCCTCAAAAGACTTAAAGTTGAAGGTTGATATGCAGGCTCGATGTAAACAGTAGATACAAGGAGATGTTAATAATTGTTACCAATGACCATCACCGACTTGTTATGCCTAATTCACTTGGTCCAATTCTGCTGGCGATTTTCAGGATCGACGTCGACCATCTAAGCTACGGTTCACGCTTTTGCAGCCCGAGCGGCGTCGCGAAAGAAAATTGCGAGCAAAATCTCATCATGCGAATCAGGCTTTAGCGTACGGACTGCGGCGTCCACGCGGAATGAATCTCCACATGTCACATTATTCACGCGAAGTTTTTCGGTACAACGAGCCTCGGTAATTTCGCTGATGCCGCTCAAGATAGTTCGAACGCGAAAAAGGGCAGGGGGACTCACACCGACGCTGACAACATCGCATTTCAATGGTTTGTTTATGGGCGACGGCGAGCTTCTTGCCCACACCCCCATCGCGCATGCGCGGCGCCGGTGGCGTCCGCTAGGAGTGCTCCGGTTTGTTTGTAAACAGGAGTTGGTGTATAGGCAGAGTTCGTTTTAATTAAAACATTACATTTAATATATTATTTTTAGAACACACTACAGTCAATGGGTTAACAACAGAACAAGAGAAAATGAGAAAAGCAACCTATACACGTTTTACTGGCGTCAAGTTGTCGTCTACTCCGCGATTTTAAAGATATTGCAAAGTGTGGGATATCAGTTATTTCGCTATAAATATTTAGGCAACTCCAATTTGTAAGAGCAGGCTTAGAAAAGCAGCGTGGTGCTTAACTGCTAGTTTAATGGTCCCGTAGGCAGTTGCAACATTTAAAAAAAAGACTGTAAAATGTTTTTTCAGCAGGAAGCTAGGTAGTAAACAGTAAATAAGCTTTCAGGTAAGTTTATTTATAATGTCCGTCAGAAACGTACGTGTCTGCGACGCTGACTAAGTCGCTGATATCAATTCTAAAAGCGACATGATGGCTGTTTAAAGCACTGAAACGTTCACTTCTAACCACAGCATACAACGCTAGGCGGTGATTAATGAGTTAATCAGTTAACCGGTAGGTTCATTGATTAGGTTTCCATCCCTTGCAATCACCAAAATATTATACATTACAATTGATCACAATTTTCTTTTTACATTTTACACCTTAATTTCGACATAAGCCAAGAAGTCTTTTGGGTGCGACACGGAAGTGGCGGTACAGAGGAAAATAGTCACCTAACATGAACACATTTTGGATGTTTAACAAGATAAACAAAACATGCACTTATTTCGTCATATTTCATATTGCTATCCCTATTCACAAAAACCAAAGCCTGGAAACGAGTGTTGCTTGTACCTGCGCATACTAAATATTTGGTGGAACCATCTTTGTGTGTATCGCCACTGCATTTGATCCACTAAGAAACACATTTTAGTAAGGTTTTTTTTTAGATAACATCCCCCCATAGGATGTTTTTTTTTTCGTTTTTTACTTATACCTTTTTTGTAAACATTTTGAAGGTTTTCGAGATTATATCTTTATGATCTCTTCCGTCAACTTATTGAATATCTTTGGCACGTAATATATGTTTTGGCGCCTCTCCGTATTCTGCATTTATAAAGGCTCCAAAGTACTGTCAGTTTGGTCATAATACTTTTTTTATATATAATTTTAATATTATGTTTGTTTCTTTTAAATGTCTATGATTATGTCATAATTTGTTTGTTATCTAAACATCAGCATTTCAAGGTTTTTGTTCGCGTATTCTGCAATACCTGTATGTCCCCTCTTGTAGCCAATACTTCTTATACCTTAACTAAAAAAGAAATGTTAAATATTTACAGCAGCAAAAGCAAAAGACAAAAAAAAAAAGAAATTCAGGCCTTTTCTTGTTGAGATTTGATTAGTAAATATAAAACCGGGAAGTGAGCGAGGGCGATCATAAAGGAATACGAAACATGTACACTCTAAAAAGATCCCGTGCGTCTACTTTCCCGCACAACACTCGGAGAGCCACTCATCGCAACTTTCGGAGGCAACTCAGCAAATGACGATGCCGAAACATGTTTAACCCAAAAAACGCAGTCTGAGTTGTGACATTAAACATTGCAAGCGTGACGTTTTGCATTGCTTAATGTCACAACTCAGACGGCGTTTTCTAGTCTAAACATATGTTTCGGCATCGTCATTCGCTGTGCTGCCTCCGTAAGTTGCGGTGATTGGCTCTCCGAGTGTTGTGCGGGAAAGTAGACGCACGGGATCTTTTTAGAGTGTAGGCGTTGTCCATGTTAACAGGTCCGTTGCTTTAATTTTCAGACAGCCCGCAAGGGAAGCAACATAGTGCATTTGTAAGCATCTAGACTGCCGTTAAACGTATTACTGGAGGAGAACTATATACCTCTTTATAAAATACTACAACAACGTTGAGTACAGAGCACACACAAAAAAAAAAACACGGCAGAAAGGCGAATATGCATGTGTGCATTCGCCAGCGCTGTGTGTGTTCAGCACTTACAATGCGCAGCGCTGTGTGTTTTCGCCTTATTATCCGTCTTTGTTTTTCGGGTGATGTGTACTCGCTGTTTACAACCATGTCCACTAACGAGCCCAAACTTCAGTCTTCATGAAAAAACAAAACAAAAACGAAGGCATAGAAAGAAGCAGGAAGTATTCCCTCAATCGCTTCGGTATGCCTCTGAAGGAATGAACTGCATTTTTTGTTTAGTGTATTTCATTTGTTACTAGTTATTTTACAATAAAATAAAACAAGTGAGTTCGTAAAATGATGTGTTTATTCTGAAACCACTTTAGCCACCATCTAGCCAACCCAGCTTTGCTTAGGTGACCGGAGAAAATGTATGTTACAGCGTCGAGGCATTATTTTCTACTGAGAACAATTTGTATACACCGGGGGGCGTTTATAAAACACGTGAGCAATAAAATTTTTCCACACTACTGGCCACTGCTATGCGCTCACTCCAAGAGACGGAAAATGCGCTCACTGCAAGATATAACATGTTAGCTGAAACCGCTAGTGCACAGGTAATTTCAAACTTTTGTTACCAGTATGAAGCCTTCCTGTTACCAACACATTCCTCGCATAAGACCGAAGTGGTCCGTGCGCATTACTTATAGAGCCATTGCCATGTGTTAGACGTTGAAATTGACAGAAAGATTGTTCGAGCCAAATTGCGGTAAACTCGTAGCACCCTACAAAAACTGCAGACCCTGGGAATGTAGACGGCGGGAAAGTCAGGCAGGTCTCCCGTTTATTAATTCACTTGACTTGGACTCAGCTCAGAAGCCTTCCCGTACACGGAGATGGCCGCCAGGTCACTTTCTTATTCAAGCCGCTAGCAGCAACTGCCGCGTTAATTTTGGCCTCCACTTCTCTAGGTATTTTCACCCAGGGCTCTCGTGTGGTCAAAATCAGCTTAGACACGCCATCTGGAAAAAGACGCACAATCAAATTAAGAAGTAGTTGCATAAATGGGCCATTGGGAAGACGGGAACAGAATCATTTATAGTCCATTGCAGCTCAAGAAGGTAGAGCCCTGCTTCCTCCTGCTTCCGCCTGCTTCCTCCTCCCCGGCCTTCCTTGCCGGGGAGGAGGAAGCAGGCGGAACTCTGGCGAAAGGAGGAGGTTTTTCCCTCTCCTCCCCAGCAATTCGTCTGCTTCTCCCTCTTCAGCCTTTCTTTGCCTCGCCCTACCTTCTTGAGTTGCAACGGACTATAGCTAACCAATTTATGAAATTCACCTATTCCTAACAAAAGTGCTGGGAGTGTTATAACTCGAAATCACAAGTCACAAAATAGTTTATTAGTGTTCTCTTGGACAACACTAGAAGATTCGGAATATGCTAGTGAGAAACACAAAACGGGACATAGATACTGCGGTGGCTTTTTTGATTTTTTTTCGTAGTCACAGTCAACTATTCCTTTTTAAAAAACCTTGAATATCACTGCCGATTAGTGTCATATTTCCCTCGGATTCAAAAATAAGCCTTCTATTAATCTATGAGTTCAGTTGTTATTCTTTGAAGACTTTGGTGGACGCCCCTTTTTCTTCGTTTACGTTGCAGGTTTTAAATTGAATCCTGCCTGTTTCCATTTCGTCCCAGTATATTTTCGTTGATTCATCACAAAAGTGCCCTTAAGATGCATATACATTCTGCACATAAGAACAAACTCGAGCTCGCCAGATTCAGTTTATGCCTGATATCACTTTTGCTTTTTGCTCCATTTCAGTCCGTCTGGTTACTTATATTGTTAAATATTTTCTCACAATTTTATACTTCCTGATAACACATTCTTCATCTGAAATCGTGTTGTGATTGGCTTCTTACCGCTTTCGTAACAGAGGTGTGTCAATGCCCAGGTATAGTTGTCCGTATCCAGGATCTGCTGAAACGCGCTCCCTTGAAGGGTCGAACATAGGGACGAATAGAAATACCTTTAGTTTGTATTGCTTTTAACACCCATGGGAATGAAAACGTTATCTCCTTGCCGAGCGCATACTACATTTTTTAATCAAATAAAATTAAAATAAAGGAGCCATACTATACTGACCAAACGCACTCCTAACGACCAGCTCATGCTGTTAACTCCAGTCCACAGCACTCGCCACGTTGCACACGCAGACGTTTATTGTCCCTCAAATCTAGGCTTTGCACTGGAGCAGTTCCCACACCTGCAGTGGGGAAAGTCCGCTGTTTTCAAGCAGTGTAAGGGTGTATAAGGCTTTCTTGCTGAACACATCGAAGATATAAACTAACGCGATCGGTAAAACCTGCACGTTTAGCGAACCGTGAGTCCCAAAGAGCGTAAAAGATTCAGTGTGCTTGGACCCTGAGCATCAGAGACACCACGCTTAGGTTCTAAAGCAGACCCTTACGTATGCTTGAAGCCCTCTTATCGCATTTGGAGTTCGGTAATATCGCTCCATCGATAAAAGTGATTGGCATTCGAGATATGTGTGGGCTTTAAGATGCTTCAGCTTCGTGTACTATGGAGCATCAATACTGGACACTTGGTGGGTTCAAGCTGCCAGACGTGAAATGCCACATTTTCGAGAATCAGTCGATTTACTCGGTGGCAAAATAAAGCTAAGCAGCATATCATCAGATTCACAATACTTGATGGAATTTGAGGCGGAAGGGAGTAGTCATATTGGTAATAAGCTACGCCGGGTTACCCTCTCTCTTTCTTGGTAATTGTTGACTTTCGTTTGTCCAATGAGAAAGTGTAGGAAAGTTAAAAATGTTGTTAATGATTAAAAAAAGACATCTAAAAGTTTCTTGGTGTTTCTTTTTTATTAGGACTTTGGCATGGGACTTGACCAGGCGCGTTACCGACTGCTATTAAGAAGCGTTCCGTCACAAACGCAATACATCAGATTCAACAGACTTGGGCGAATGTTACATATGACACTTCCGATTGATCATAGGCCGAACGAGCCAAACATAAATCGTTGTACTATTTTTGTGCCTTCCTTTAAATTAAGTAATGTACTGTTTTCGCGATAGGTTATAATTTTTTTGTTCCGAGATTCAACTTTGGTAAAATTTATATGTAAAAGTGTCTCAACTATACTAAATTTTCCTACGACTTTTACTGTGAAAAGAAATCGTCGATTGAAGCTTATTAGTTCAAAAGGATTTGTGAAGGAATGAACACGGAATATACACTACAGCTTTTGAGAGCAAATATACATCCGTGTAATCAAAATCGCTTGACAACACATGTCATAAGTTATTCCACCCTCTATTAGAAATTCAAGTTTCACTTACCACTATCTTTGGTCAGTTTAAAAAGCTGCCTGTCGGGATACACCTTGAAGCTGTAGTTGTACATCTGGATAACTGGGCCACCGGGTCTGAAAGTTTATAGTAGGATGTGACTGTCTTACATAAATGTTATGTCACGAGTATTGATTTTATTCGGTCATACTCTCGCTTGCTAAAGAAAAAAACGCCTGCATTTTTGTTGCTGTGTCTATTAAAGAAAAGTTAAAACACTGAAAAATATTCGTTAAACGAAGTTAATGACAAAAACGTGGCAAACGTTTAAAAAATGAATTTCGAGCTAAAACGCTAAGATGTAACGTCTTTTCCAGTGTCCCAAGGCATTCAACGAATATTGCACTTTCGGTTTTAAATTTTGTCTAAATGTATTCAATCGGCAGTTGTCGTTTTTCTTCCCACCAATTTCGTAAATTGCTTGCCGTGAGTTTTGTCAAAAAGTATACACGAGTTCTTTTTTCCCCGTGTGGGGCGAACAAATGAAATCAACATTTATAACATTAGGTTGAGATGTTGCGCACAATTTTGTTTAAGCCGAGCAGCTTTTGCTGCAAAATATATCAGTTGTCACTCAATACTTGTAAAGAAAACGTTTAGGAAAACAGCAGGTACATAGTTTTATGACTTGTCGTTATGCATCTCCTAATAAGCACAGTTGTTCTTCTGCCTGCTCGTCCAACGACTCGACTGGTCTTCACTCTCTCAATGCACTGAACAGAATGCCGGAATGTAATCAAAGTGCTCTTTCGTTTCTACGCAAAACGAAAGCTGGCAAACTGATGCAAATCATCAATACCTGCCAACAGACTCCTTATGCGAGCACCATCGGCCTTCAACGAGTAAATAGTGATCAATGTGAAGACACTTGAACGCGCAGCCGTTAATTCATTTGAGTATGCCTTAATGGCGAAGCCAGATCTTCACTTAAGATGCCAGAAGGGACTCATTAATTATCTGCACCACATCATGGTATACGTACTCACGAAAGCGGCTTCTTGGAAACGCTCTACAGGCCGATGGCGCTTGCCTTTGCGGTCTGTTAGTACCGAATCTCTCAATTAAAAAAATACGCTAGCCCTTTACGGTTTTAAGACGGGGGAAATAAAAACTTCAGGAATCTCTCCAATAATGTGAATTCTTGAATCACTCAATATTAGGCTGCATCTGCTAGTGCATCTGCAAAGAAAGGACGAGCGTAAGTGTGGAAAGGTTTGTCGATCTAAATGGCAAAAGTAAATGTTGGCATTTACTATTTTATTACTGTTATTAACTTTCTCCTCTTTAGTTTCCAGCGGAATGAAATTCTTCCTGCAATATGCGCTGTATACATTAGAGCGGAAAATGTCCTCGCTTTCCTTAATTTGCAAGAACTCTTGGAATTCAAAAAACTTCTAAATTGCATTTGGAATGTTCCACTGCTTCATTTTCCAGCAGTTTGTGTCTTTCAGCCCCCCCCCCCCCCCCCCCCCCCCCGCTAGAAGGTATACTTTCCTGGATACAACCACAAAAATAAATGTATAACCCAATACGCCAGGCCCAGACAAGCATTGTTCTGAGCTTGAGGCACGGCATCGTTGGTCCAGCGTTCTAGCCGTCTCTATCCCTCTTGATCTCGCTCTCCATCACAAGGCTCCCTTGGGCCTTGCTATTTTCCATAATGCTGGGAGATTTTATTTCCCAGTATTTTTATAGTCGTGCTTCTTTGTCTATTTTTGCGTAATTTCTAAAACTAAGTGGAGACTTTGTATAAGCCGTTCGTTTTCTTTTTATTTCACTCACATTTTGATGGATGGTTCTGGAGCTTACTTAAAGCTCACATCATTGTGACGAAGATCTCTCCACGTGTTTGCCTATCGCTCCTTAGATTACTCAGGCTGTTCTTCATTTTTCATATTTATATAAAAGCTGTTCCTGTCTACTTACCTGCAACGATCAAATCTGGGTTTTCATTTTGTTCATTATAATGAGCAATTCTTTCATTTGAGAAAAATAATGATAATTTTTATATATCAAGTCACTACAAAAGCGCAAGAAAAATAACAGCTCAATTGTAGTTTGGTTAAATACATCGAATCAGTTATGTATCCTTTAGGACCTATTCAAGGACAGATACGCTGCTTGATTCAGTTAAACTATTCCATTAACCGGTGACACACTCGTTGCGCTCGCTATTTATCGACACGTGCGTTCTTAACCGACGCAATGTATCTCTCTTGAGCGAATGATTTAAAATAACGATAAAAAGTTTCAACCTACTTCCGCCATCAATACAAAAACCATGTTTAAATTTGTGGGTAGTTTTATGAAATTTAATGCATGTATACTATCAAACTCTTTGATGGTAATTTTAATGCAAATGATCTCTTTCGATAGGCATAGTTGTTAATAAATCTGCCATTGTTCGGAAGTGTTGTTTTTTTAGTTTTGAATTGTCGCTTATAATATGGCTGCCTTATTTTCTATTTAGACACCGTTATTTATTGAATAATTTATTGATAAACGAAACCATTAACTAACTGTGTGCCGCCAAATGAAGACATCACTGTAGTGTTTGAATTATCACATACCACAATGCGTGCCGCAGCAAAAACACCATGATCAGCTTATTACAAGCATATTTCTGTGGAATCTTTAGACATGTGTATAAATGCCCGCTCACACACTTGCAGCCAGGTAGGAGCGGCTGAGACGTGACCGGTTTTTAAGCCTCTTTCGACGGCTTAGGACCTGCTCAGCATCAGAGCATCCGGTCAAGAGAGCTAAAAACCGGTCTTGTCTCAGTCGGTCCTTCTCAGTTGCAAGTATGTGAACGGGCCTTAAGGCTCATCTCGGTCAATGAAACATCATCTATCGTACGCGGCACATGACTTTTAGTTACCCGTTGGTTTCAGTCCATCGCATCCACTTTTGTTTCGGTGAGTATTCCCTGGTGACGCAATTGTAGCCAAACTCGGAATGTGGGAACCTACGGAGCTCCAGCCACTTCTTGTTTGCAAGCTGCACGAAATATAGAATGGAGACATGATTTTGCTTCACGCGATTCTCTACTTTAAAAGCATCTACTCTCGTCCAGCGTGAAAACAAAGCTTTCATAAATATTGATGAACTTTTAGTCTTCAAAAACAAAAATGAAATTATTGTCAACATCTCGAACACACGAGACTATAGGAACGAAAATTGGAGAAATACATCATATTTTGTTTTTATAGTTTTGGGTGTTCTAGAAATGAGCCTAGAAATGAAATGTGAAATATATTCACAACAAATTGTATGAATCTTCTTGGTTATTTCTAAATTATTGCGGACAAAAAAACAATAATTTGGTGCTCGTGAAATTCAGAAAAGAAAGGGGTATTTCATCTTTTTTTTTCATAGTCATTTTAACTTTACACGTTAAGCAAAACTATACAGTTACTGACATCTCAAAAAAAGAAGAAAAGAAACGCAGGAGCGTGGGTAGTCATGTTCACGCCCTTTACTTTTGTGGTTGGTTTTTCGTCATTGTTATTGTCTAATGTCAAATTCTCATTGACCGTGCAGCGACGATAGGATATGCTGGTGACCCGTCCCGTTTTACTCTTCCTTAGGTTGTCGATCACCGTAGAGAAAAGTGCTTACCAAAGACGAGCACTTTTTTACGCAATCGGAATTTTAGAGATATTGCAACTATAAACAAGATGTTAAAATCAAAGTGCGCTGTTCCACAAAAAAAAATGCAGCTTAAAAAAAGCATTTAAACTGCGTTTTTTTTTTTTTTGTTTTTTTTTTATTAAAACGATTTTGACAATATTGATTCCTTGGGCAGCAAATATACGTAGATATATGCTCCAAGATAATAACTGCTCTTCGCATGACACTATAAACAGAGTATTTCGTTATTTTATTTGTTTTTGGTTTAGCTCTCAAAATTTGTTTTAGCTTTAATAATAAGCATGAGAACCCCAAATGTCTACTCTTTTTGCAGTTAGTATGGTCGGGATTATGCTATCTACTACTCCTCACCTCAAATGAGCCCGATGTCTGTGATATTACAAAAAAAAAAAAAATATATATATATATATATATATTTCATTGGCCGAATTGCACCTTCAAATATTAATCCAGGTAAATATACACCGACTCATATCTAAGACACCAAGCCAAAGCGGTGGTGTACAGCTCTAGAAGGAAGTATGCGCCATTTCTATAGTCATTGTGAATAATAGTCCTGCCTGTTCCAGGTACTCACAACACGCGCGTGCAAAAGGGTTTGTAGTGAAACCAGTTAAAGAATAAAAAAGTTTTTAATATTTTTTTAATAATTCGAAAAAAAAGTTTATATGCCAAGATAAATAAACAAAATTGCTAAACTTATTTCCTTACATAAAAATTATTCCTTTTTTTTATATTGAAGCACAAGACCACTTTAACAGATGGGTTTAACTATTGAAATGCAAGCAGCATGTTCCGCAGTAGCGGAACGCAATCAAAGTCAGAGTTTTCTTACTTGTCGACGTCTAAGTAAAGTATCGAGACATTGACCCGGAACTGTCAAGCCCAAGCAAACGTTTTAATTAAATATTGATTCGTTGACGCGGAGGCCCAATTATGTGACTTTGCTACATCGGACAATATCGAGCCCAAATGTTTCAGTAAGATACTAAAGCCTCAAACAGACATCACTTGTTATTTGTCTTTCCTCTGGAGGCAATGAGTTGAATGGCTGGTTTAGGTTCCAACAGTTTTCGCAACCGAACCTGACATTCTTTTAAAACAAGCTTGGAATAGTCCTTACTGAGTCCTTAAAAAAAATTATTTTTATTAAGCCTTATATGCGAAACTTAGACTATTAGTTCTTCTTAACATATCTTTTAATATAATGGGAACATGCGCCGGAAATAAACCAATTTACCATGAATAGGAAAGAAATGTCCGAGGACACCTAAGCACTTCTTATGAGTTGTGAAGGCGAAAGCATGCCACCTGCGACGTATAGCTTCCGCCTCGCATTGCCGAAGGGCCTCGTCTTCTTGCCTCCTGAGACGCTTTGGATCGGGATCCGCTTGCGCCTCCCGACGGCCTAGTGCACACTCTCGTGAAGTGGCCGCGCCGCGCTACGCTCGGCCGTGCAGCCACTCTGGAGTCTGCCCGTGCGAGCTCTGGCTCTGTGGCCAGCCGTTCCCTCTTACCGGCGGCCGGACCGCTGCGCCGCCATGGTGAGGGCTTCTCTGGTGGCGGTCCTTGGAACTACGCCGCACGGCCGCCAATGGGAGCCTCGTTCCTTGAAACTATGACGCTCGCCAGCCAATGGGAGCCTATCCATCAGATCGCTGCTACAGACGGCAGGCTTGGCTCCATCGGGACAGGGGAGTTTATGTTCCTTTTGGCGCGGCTTCAAGAGCTGATAATGCCGGTTCGCTCCATGTGACACTTAATGCTTTCGCATTAAAAGATATCCCGTAAGTTTCAGATTTCCGCCGTGAGACAGCACCATCATGGTGTAGTACCACGAATGAGGAACCCAGCAAAAAGTGTCGACAAACGACATGTTTTCCTAAAAATATTCTGAACAAGTTGTCTGTCTCACCATGGTCCAGTCCGCAACGCCGGAAATCTTGAGGGCCTTGCACGGAGCGTGGCGAGAGATGCCAGCACTTCCACCGGCAAGAGCGAGTAGCATGATGGGCAGCAGCAGCATGTGTAGCTTGTTTGGGCCTGGAGTATCTGCCGTTATTATATGATTATATAAAACAATTAAAAAAGAAGTGTCGACAACATAAAATTTCCTCGAAAACTTGGAAAATTTGCTATCTGTAAGCCTGCAATCCGAGAGAGAACGCTGAATACACAATATCTGCGACAAACTAAAACTTCTATAGCGACAGACGAGACTGGATTTCCTTGCTTAATTTCCTTCATTAGAGATGTAATTACTTGTGTTCGAAAATAGTCAAGCTATACGTTACTTGATTTATCGCTCTAATTATTTTGCCACGAGTACTGTGAGAAATTAGATGCTACATAAGTGTCTAGCGTGATCCACGCAGTTTAACAACAAAAACAGCGTACTATGCTTCCCGTAGAGTACATTCTACAGGAGACCGGCGCATGGCTAGGCAGAGATAAAGCTCCTGCTCAGAGATACTCTTTGCACTTCTACACTGGACATGACGTTTCACATTCTGAGAATAACACAGCAATTTAGTGACTTAGCACTTTCTAAACTTTGTTATTCACTCGCTTTAAAAGTCGGGCTTATCGGCCATACACTTCTAAAACAAGCTTGAGGTAGGCAACATGCGATATGCAAAGAAGTGTAATTTGACAGAAGGTATATATCGAAATAGTTATAACAGTAAAACTGGCTGTAAACTTGCATCATCAGAACATTCGCGACAAATTTCTGGGCACATCTATAATTCACGAATATTTCATGAAGGGCAGAATAATCAATTGATCATTCTGCCCTTCATGATCAATTTTATTCGCTAAAGGCTCAAAGAAGCGCTAAAAAGGAATTATGCTGCACGCTCCACTGATGCTTGGCGATTTATTAAGATTACTGATAAACAAATATTCTGAAAGAACCTTACATTAAAAAAATGAGACAATTACAATTTTCTGTGGCGCTAAATTTGAGCACAGCTCTTGATGAGGGAGGGGGGAGAGTAACCAGGAGAGGGTATGCCCCTCCTCTTTCCCCGTGTTCTCCCCTCCTCCTCTCCTGCTCTGCTTCCATTTAGCGGATACTTTTCGCTAAATGTTCTGCTAAATTTAGCAGGAAATTAAGCGAAAAGCTTCCCGCTAAATTTAGCGGGAAGCTTTTTAGACAATTTCCTCGGTAACTTTAGAGGGAATCTAGCAAAAATAATTTTGCTAAATTTTCCGCTTAACTTAGAGGTAAATTATTCGCAAACTTTTCATCTAAATTTGCGGAGAAATTTTCCCACAATGCAACGCGCCGTCACACCAAGTTACATTATTCCCATAATGCAACGCTCGCGGTTACGCCGACGCCGCTCAACCCGGAAACGGGCGCCAAAAGTGGCTCTCTAAAAAAAAAAAAAAAAAAAGACGAGAATATGATAGTTTAATTTTTGAACACTTTAGGGCACTTTACGTTCGTTTGCTGCCTCCGAATTGCAGATATATGTTGAGACTGCAAATATGCATTTCTATTGTTTTTTTCTTTTTTTTTATGTTTTCAACCTGGGGACCGCATCACATGGCGAAACGTAAATGTCAAACTAAAGGTCATTCAATATTTTTATGCTGCACGAGCACGAGAAAGGTCCTCGTACGCCTTCTGGGGTTCAGCTAAAAGCTGAAATGAACCTTTAAATTATTATTTTCTGTTTATTCATAACATACCGTCTAATTCACCTGAAATACCTACTAATATTGCAAAGGTTACACGAAATTACGCATGGGTTAATAAAAAAATAAAAAAACAATGGACAGCAGTTTTTGAAGAATTCATTTTTTTTCTTTTTTAGAAAATCGGCACAAACACAGAATCCATACTCCCAGTTTTTATTGTTTCAGAGACGCCTCAATATTTGAGCGCTGTAATGAAAAAAAAAAAAGAAAACATCGCGGCATTTCTTAAAAGACAAATTGTCTGTATATTCATTATATTTCAAGTCTGTGGCCTACCGCGGCCATTAGAAACAGGCTAAAATCGCCTTTCATTTCATTCGCTTTATTCAGGGCTAAAACACGGAGATTCGACAGATATTTTCACCACTTAAACTTTCAGCTATTATAACTTCAAAACTTCATTATAAAAAAAAAAAACAACAAAAAAAACTACATTCTAAAAAAAAGGCCGTGTGTCTACTTTCCCGCACAACTCTCGGAGAGCCAATCATCGCAACTTTCGGAGGCAGCTCAGCGAATGACGATGCAGAAACATGCGTTTAGACCAAAAAACGCAGTCTGAGCTGTGACATTAAGCAATGCAAGCGTGACGTTTTGCATTGCTTAATGTCACAACTCAGACTGCGTTATCTGGTCTAAACATATGTTTCGGCATCGTCATTCACTGAGCTGCCTCCGTAAGTTACGGTGATTGGCTCTCCGAGTGTTATGCGGAAAAGTGAACGAACTGGCTTTTTTCTAGAGTATACTCTCGTTCACAGGAAGAAAAAATAATCAACGTGGCTCATTATGTATCTCCCTTTGTGATTGGTTCTTCAACCTTCTTATTCCCAAATGCAGCAATCCTAATGATTGCGGCTGTGCGATCGTATAGATGCCCGGGACACTCCACGCCCTAGTTTCGTACGCCGTCGGTTGGATAACTTACTTATTGGCTGAAAACCAAAAATAAATATTATTATTTTTTTTAGACTTGAAATAGAACATTTTCGGCGCTATACACCTAAAAAAAGCCCGTGTGCCTAATTTCCCATACAACACACCGAGAGCCAATCACCGGAACTTACGGAGGCAGCTCAGCGAATGAAGATGCCGAAACATGCGTTCAGACCAAAAAAACGCAGTCTGAGTTGTGACATTAAGTAATGCAAGCGTGACGTTTTGCATTGCTTAATGTAACAACTCAGACTGTATATTTCGGTCTAAACATACGTTTCGGCATCGTCATTCGCTGAGCTGCCTCCGTAAGTTGCGGTGATTGGTTCTCCGAGTGTTATGCGGGAAGTAGACGCACGGGCTTTTTTTAGAGTGTACATCAAGACCGGAGAGTCCAATTGTGCTAAAACTGAAGATAATATGCTTTCCAACATATAATCACGAAGCTAATCGGATCTGGTGAAAACCAAAAAGAAAACTAACATATACTAAAATCTTTTTATTGGCAAGTGACGTTCCACTAAAAAGATTTTTTTTTATTATCATGGCTTAATTTCTAAAAAAAAAAAATAGAAACGTTTCACTACTATTTTGTGGCCAACTATATATTGTGCCAAGAACTGACTCAGACGGCCTATATATTCTTAAGAAGCGAAGCGGTTGTTGAAACATCACTTCTTCCGCAACCTCAATAATTTCGAATCGGGACAGATGGGTTACTACACTGCAGTGCGACGCAGTTTAACAACATCCCATGGCTGTACTCGCGTAATCCCTAGCGTTCCCTATGATAGTGATCTTTGCAATCATTTACTCAATATCGAGAAAATTGGCCGGCTTCGTATTCTGTAAAGACGCATCGAAATTCAGACGAGTAGCTTTCTTTTTTCGTCCTTCCTATTAATGGTTTTGGGCTCAATATTTCTGAAAACGTGAGAGTCAAACAAATGCCGTACTCACCTCAGTGGAAGTATCTCTAGAGTAAAACCCGTGAACAGAGAGCGATGGATATAGGAGATTTATTTATATTAGGTACATTATAACAAAGACCCCGAAAGCACGAACGCCCATTTCTTTCATGCGGTGGCAGCTTACTGGTACACAAATGAATGTCATTGTATGGCTACCGCACTTGGCAGACTGTTAGCGCCTTGCGGGTAATCTCCTTTCCCATAAGGCGCCAGATTAATCGACGTCTCGTAAATATCGGGTCTCAAGTAGTATTGATGAAAAATGACACAGAACTTCGCCGGCAAGAGAGATTATTAGCTGCGGTTTGGTACACTGAGTTGAGGGTTTCTTCGTACCGCGTCCAAGATACATCGTATTGGCCTTGAAAAAAAAGTAGGAACAACTTTCTATTTTAGAACTCAATCTGCGATTATAGTGGTGCTTTATACTACATAACTATAAAATACAACATGGCCCAAAAATATCATTTTTTACGTAACTATATAACTATAATATACAAGGTGTCCCAGAAAACAAAATCAGTTTCTTTTTCCCCGCACAACGAAAAGACAAATTGCCAAAAATTCATTCTTCGACCAAATGTAGCGATACCGATCCTTACCAGACTCCGAAGTTTCGGCACTAACTGTTATTCAAAAGTTATAAGTAGTATTTTTAAAATTTTCAATGGGAAAATGTCACCCATTTTTGCTCCTTTTTGGTAACTTGCGCCATAGGATTCCACGCATGGGAAAGCTCTGTCGGCTGCCATCATCCCATTGAAAAGAACTAAAATCACTTTAAACTTTGAATAAAATAAAGGTTTCTGCTGAAACTTTGGCATCTCGTTCGGACCTCTAGCGGTAAAATTGGCCTGACAATGACTGTTCGCCGATGGGCAGTGTTTTTACAGGGGAAAAAAACACAGGAGATTTTTTGGGGGGAGGCACCTTGTATGTATAAAGCCCAAACTTCAGACATTCATATCAAAAGCTTTTTATTTTGAAAAAAACGGACGTGATAGAAAATTGAGGATTAAGAACTAATATTCTATTATTATTGTTTTTTTCTAAAAAAACGACTTACTGCGACTGGTGTGTTTCGTGATTTATCGCCTAGATAACTTCAGTATTATACAAAAAAAAACTGTTTTTTGTGCACTGTTCTTTCAAAAAATGGCCCTGCACGAACAAAGATGACATACAAACTACAGGTAGCAAACCTGTAGATGGGTTGTGTTCTAGAAACGGTGTTGAGTGGAAATTTTATTACAATCGCACTGAGATTCCCAATTGCAATATTAACGAGCACATTAATGCTAGGATGCTTGAACTGTGGCCGTACAAAATGATTCCTCAGTCACCAACGACTAAAAAGTCGTATTATAGCGTTATAAATAATATCTTTCAAGATGTATTAAAATTTTGTGTCTATTAATTTTAACATTTTAAAGGTTACAGTTTTATTGTGCAAGTTGTATTGGAAGTTTTCTGATTTTTTTTAACCTTAAGTGGAGTTTGGAACTATTGCCCTTTTCAACTTAAACCCCAAAGTCACTAAAACAGGAAGAAAGAGGAGGTGAGGCTTGTATACTCTAAGGGACCCGCACTGGACGTATAGCTGCAACTACTGTTTTACCTGCACAAAGTCTATCAATTATGTCAGATGTCATCTCGGAAAAACGTGCCTTGTGAATGAAAAAAAACAAAAAAAACATTAAAACAATGGTAACTGTTGCAGAAAGTCTCGAAGTCTTTTTCGACCAGATAAAGACTTAAAGCAACGATTCTCTATTTTTGCGAACTTAAGAAGGAATAAGGAGCACGCCTTTGGCTCGTGCCAAACACGCATTTGATTTATTGCATAAATTCATAAATTATAGTGTAGAGTAATCATTCATGTATTACATGTTTTACTGCTCAAGCGAATAGGCATAATCATCGTAGCCGGACGACATCTGGTGACCCTGATACTCATAAACTGTAATCTTCACAATACCTGCTTTTGTTTTCACTTCAACTTCTATGCTTGATATATATTATGAGGCTCATCAAACGTATCAATATAACTTACCGGAATCCGGGAGAGCCGATTAGTTGTAACTGCAGAAACATAAGCCTCCACGTGGCGTATCTTACGTTTTTTATGTTTTGTATGGTGTGTTTGTTGCAGCTTCTATAGCTGCGGAAGTATCTAGATATAAGCCCATCTATGATACTTGCCACAAGTACCCAACCACATTATCGATTTTTTGCTTAGCAGACTAGTCGCCCGATGCACTTGTAATGGAGTGGCTAACAAAGAGGAACGGAACAGTCATAACAACATGAACGGCGCTCCTAGTTGCTGCACCATTTACTCCGCCAGATGTGTCCAGTGTTTTCAGCCGACCTCGAAAATCATAGCTTATAGAAACAGTCCAGAAATGTACAAGGTTTCAAACAAGCTGGCGTTCTGTGAGGAAGAAAGAAAGAAAAGTGAGGGAAGGAGCTGTACTAGGATGACCAAGCGTTATTTATAAACCATGCGCTTACGATGTTCACAGGGTCAATGTATGCCCTGGCTGGACGAGAGAAATTTCTAATGACGGCCATCTATCTGCTAGCCATTATGGTAAAGTGTAACTGAGTGCAATACAAAAAAGTGTCAGGTTAATGCGCGATGCCACTTTTAGACTCACCGATGACCAGCCCTACGATGGTGTCCACTCTGTCACAATATTTTTAATTCCTCCTAACTCACCCTAAAAAATGCCCGTACTTTCCCGCACGACACTTGGAGAGCCAATCCCCGCAACTTACGCGGGCAGCTCAACGAATGACGATGCCGAAACACATGTTTAGACCAAAAAACGCCGGTTGTGGCATTAGGCAACGCAAAACGTCACTCTTCAGACTGCATTTTTTTGTTCTAAACATATGTTTCGGCATCTCCATTCGCTGAGCTGTCTCCGTAAGTTTCTGTGATTGTCTCTCCGAGTGTTGTGTGGGCAAGTAGACGCACGGGCTTTTCTTAGAGTGGAGCTGCGAGTGTTGTGCGGTACCGCTTACGGAGGAGGATGTTCTGCAAAGAATCTAACCTTGCAAATAGCCTGCGCACGCACTGTTTTAAGTTTCGTTGGCCTGGCATTCTTCAACTTTTGAAAAACAATAATTTTTTTTTTTTTTTTGTTACGAGCAATGTACCTAAAGTCGCTATCGTTTGAAGAAAAGACTCATACTATAGGTCCCTGACAGCTTGCTCAAGAAAGGCAGGACATGTCCAGTCCCGAGCATTTTTTTTGGCGCTCAACAGTCAATAAGTTTGAGGAGCGAGAAGCTTGAAGATAATATTGTTACACTCTGCGTTTCTTTAGGTTGTTAACGACCATTAAGTTGCTAGAAAGTTTCGCTACAGTATGGGGAGCATTTTTACGAGAAACGTTTACAGGCTAGGTTTTCAGGTGAAGTGAAACCTCAAAAAGAGTAGCCGCGAATTTCTCCGCTAAATTCAGCGGAAGAAATAACGTCGCATGGCTTTATGTCACGTGACCTGTACACAAATTGAGTTTCGCCGCTAAACTGAGAAGCCTGGGGAAAGTACCGTAAACGAACGGTCTTAGTCTTATATTTACAAGCCGCACTCTAAAGAAAGCCCATGCGTCTATTTTCCCGCACAACACTCGGAGAGCCAATCAGCGCAACTTACGGAGGCCGCTCAGCGAATTACGATGCCGAATCATATGTTTAGACCAAGAAACACTCTGAGTTGTGACATTAAGCTATGATAAACGTCACGCTTGCATTACTTAATGTCAAACCCAGACAGCGTTTTTTCGTCTAAACATATGTTTCGGCATCGTCATTTTCTGTGCTGCCTCCGTAAGTTACGGTGATTGGCTCTCCGAGTGTTCTGCGGAAAAGTAGACGCTCGGTTTTTTTTTTTTTTTTAGAGTGCATGTAAAGGCTAACGATTAGAGCTGTTAGGCTATTTTACGTTGGTATGATTGGAACGCTGTGAAATACTTCGTTAGATATTTTTATATCTATAAAATATTTCGCACTCTCTTTTATTTTGGGGATTTCAAAAAACGATGATCCTTGTGCATATTATTTATGGGTGAATATCTGACAGAAAATTTGTTATACTAAGAACTTCACAAAATGTAATGCGAAAAATATCAGCGCTTCACTTCAACCCTCTTTTTGGAGAGCAAAGCGACCCAATCCAGTATGTGTTCTCCATTCCGCTGGACAAAAGAATGGTGTCCATTAGCTGCTTGATGTCCTCTGGAACCACTGACCAGGGATCTCTGGTGACGAGAGCCAGCCTGGACTTCAAACCTGCGGCGCATAATCAGGGATTACGCCGTGAACTGTTCATGGCAACCACTGTTAGTGTGACGTTTTCATAGGGTCATACTTTCTTCATGATTATAAAGGTCTGAAAATAACGTAAAATTGAGCTGTGCGAAACTGGACGCCACCTCGAAAGGTCGTTCGTTATCAGTAATTGTGAAGCGCAAATTGCGTTGTTTCTTTTACTTAAACAAAAACCAAACCGCAAGTAAATGGGGAGATGTATATACTTTCATTTGATACTCTTGTGTTATGGCATTCACTGAACCCTTCAAACAAACGAGCATTGCCTGCGTTATTTGTATCGTAATTTATTCTGGGATGGAAGTACATTGAAAATAGTATAAGCCTTGGACTGCTTTATTTATAAGTAAATAACGTAAAATATTATATGCATTTTTTATGTTAATACCATAAAACTTCATAAGTTAATACCGTAAAACTTTACAAGTTAATACCGTAAAACTTCATAAGCTAATACCGTCAAATGTTAATACTGATTTATTTATAAGTTAATACCGTGCTTGGAAACGCGCGAAAGTGGTTCCTATCCACAAAGGTGGCAGTGTGTCTGACGTGAGCACCTATCGGCCCATTTCGCTTTTTAGTACACGTTCGAAGCTGCTTGAACATATCGTATCTAAACATTTATTGGATTATCTCGAATATTATGAATTATTGTTCCGACCCCAGCATGGCTTTCAGAAAGGACTTTCCACCACGACCCAACTTATCGAAACTCTACATGACTTTTCTTATACGATTAATTTTCACGGTCAAACTGATGTAGTATTTTAGGACTTCGCGAAAGTGTTTGACGAAGCGTCGCATTCTAAGCTATTACTGAAAATTGACGCCATTTTTAAAAATCCAGTAATCACTCAGTGGTCTTCATTATACCTTTCTCCTAGGGAACAGTTTGTCGAAGTTAAGGAAAATAAGTCTAGCCTTTCACCGGTATCTTCAGGGGTCCCCAGGGGAGTGTTTTGGGTCCTCTTTTTCTTTAATATTCATAAATGATCTGAATAAAGACATAACAGCTCAAATCAGACTGTTTGCAGATGACTGTGAGATATACCATAAGATATAAACTCCAGATGGCAAGGACGAACTAAGTCGCAATTTACAAAAAATTCAACAGGGGTGTGATAATTGACAGATGGTGTTAAATCTTGAAAAATCAGTCTTCATGTCAGTATCTAGAAAAAAAATATTTTAGTATACAACTATCACATTGACGGCGTCGGACTTAAAAGGGTAAAAGCGCATAAGTACCTAGGTTTAGTATTTACACCTCACTTGGGGAGGAAGTGGCCGAGTGGGCTTACGCGTCTCAGCACGGAGCCTGGAGCGAAAACTTGCGGTTCCTGAAAGCTTTCGCCCGTTCCGACCTGGATGAGTTTTGTACCGGCACGCGTTCGTGTAATCACTACTACGTGATGCACGTTAAAACCCCAGGTTAGCGGTTGTACTGCATTGGCTAAATTTCTCGTCTAAGAGACCGATTACCCGTTGAGGCGTATCATCAAGGCTGTATAAACATACAGAGCAAGCCATTTTTTTACACCTTACCTACGTAGGAATATCCACATTGATATAGTCTTCCTTAAGGCCAACAAAGCATTATGGTCACTCAGGCGAAACCTTACTAGTGCAACTCCCGAAATAAGAAGCCTGACTTATACAGCCCTGGTAAGACCGATTATTGAGTACGCGAAAATTGTGTGGGATCCACATGCTGTAACAAATTGACATAAACTGAAAAAAAAAAAAAAATCCGCGACTTGCTTCCTGGTTTATCTTTAACCAATTCGGCCACGCATTTTGTCGTACAAAACTTTGTGAACTCGCAAATCTCCGAACTTTGGAATCGAGGACCAAGTACGAAAGATTGAAATTCATTTTCCAAATTATTTATAACTGTATAAAGATCAACAATCGGATTACTTCGAAATCAGCACTGACGAATCCTCAAGGCATCGCCATTGCATGCTCATTCGTAATCCATCTGTACGAAATGATTGTTTTAAATTCAGTTTTTTCACTAGAACCATCAAAGAGTAGAATATGCTGCCCGATGCTACTGTTTCGTCAACATCCCTTAATGCCTTTTGACAAAATGTAAATAATATTGCCGATGTGACAGTCGTGAAAAGCCGTAATTGTACAAATACGTTTCGGCTTTTTTGTGAAATGTTAATACTTGTGCTGCTTTCAGTTTTGTAACTTTTTCTTGTGTGCTTTTAAGTGTATGAACCGGTCTTGTGCAATCTACGGTCTACGTTAATTACTCTTTGTATAGTGGTTGCTTTGATCTTTTTATTTTTGTGTATGCACTCCTGTAATAGCCCAATGGGCTGACAGTATCAATGAATGAATGAATTAATGAATTAATGAGTGAATGAATGAATGAATGAAGGAATGAATGAATGAATATCATTCACACTATCTTCATGGAATTCCGGGCTTTCAAACAAAACAAATCTAAAAAGTTGTCTCGGTATTGTTAAAGTGGCTATTCCAACCACTTGTATCAGCAGAAGCACGTACAACTGAAAAATAAGTTGAACTGCGACCAACTGCCACGTCTTCAGTCAGTTAAGCTTAGCTACTTCACTAGCAATTTGAACTCCGGAGAATGAGGCACAAAATCGTGAGTGGTTGGCCGCGTAATTGGTTGCTCATATTTTAAGTTTTAAAATTAAGTTGGAACAATAAAAAGGTACGACGCGTACAAGCAATGGAAAAGTCATTAAGTAAGCTGGTAGTTAAGAAAGGTCGCTGTTGAAAACTAGTTTTACGGGGCATTTTTATTGTCGTTGGAGACCATTCAGGACGCAATCAACAAACGATAAAAATCTAGCCGGCGCTAATCGTATTCAAACTCATTATGGAGTTTTAGAATAACATACGCAATTCTATCAAACGTTGGCACTAACTTTAGCGCTTTTGTTAGCGTACTCTACGCAATACAGTTTTAAAATAACAATTCCCGGCAGTGATAAAAAAAGAAACATAGTGCGCTTGCAACGCCACCAGGATACAGTACAAATTTTATCTCACATACAAAATTCTGTAAATTAGGGAAAAATAAGTTTTTGGTCTAGAGTAACATTCGAGCTTCGTTTTAATGTGAGAATGCGACGCGAGCGGTCGACCGGTCGTGTCCGCTGGCGTCGCTTCGGCAACACAAGGTCTCGTGTAATGACCTTCGAACACCCTACTTTCACCGAAGAAAGGTTTCCGGGTCGCAAGCATCAAGTTGCCGGCGATCGTTTCCCACCTGGGGTTGTCTTTCAACACTCTTGTGATGTGCACCTCCAGTAGGAGTGTAATGTCGTCCTGTATTGAAAATCGAGGTCGCGAGGACGCCGCCGATGTCGCACTCACGGCGGCAGTCCGCGGTCTAAGGAGCCGCCATTTTCTAGCTGTGCTCTTTCTTGTCTTCAGCCAACTTTTCGCGCATCACAAATCCTCCTTGGAGGACCGCAAACGCTCTTCACATACGCACGCGATTTCTGAAAAATAGGGCATGCTAAAATAGCGCATGCAAAAGTACAAACGCCGCTAGCGTTCGGTGCATCCACTTTGGCGACGATACTGTTCCTTGCGTACGCTATTCTAAAACTCCATATTGACTCACTTACAACGAAATCTCTTACTTAAATGTATAGCAAAATACATCAAATTAGTAAAGTATATTTTTACAAAGCTCATTTGTCAATAATTTAATTTTAAAAACTAACAATAACATAAAGATTAAGGTTATTTTTTATCTTAAAATGTCTCCCTGGCATACTTAGAATTTCTTATTAAACAATCGAAAAACTCATTCAAGTAGCAGAAACATGGAAGAAGTGGGACTGCGCAAGTTTTTTTGCTGCTACTCCTCCAGCCTTGCCACATACCGTACCCCAAAAAGTCTTCTTTTTCGGTCGTTCATAAATGCCTCCCTGCGCATTCCGGAGCAGTAATCGTGGTGCAGAAATTCTAACCAGCGTCGCCGAAGCAGATGAAGGAATCTTCATGAATATAGCTACGCGAGCTAACCGAGGTAAGCGAGTTCGGATGTGCTAAAAACCGTGATTACCAGTATAATGTCAACGCTTGCGAGTAGCTCGAGATGATTGTGATTGAGGCTAATTATTGTTCACTTAACAACAGGTTTGTGCAGAGATACTTCAAAAAGTGTTGGGGAATACAAATGCTGAGATACATGGCTTTTAAGGCCCAAGATACAGATCCTGAGATACATTTGTCTTTTATGCAACGGGATATCCCTGAGATACTTCCGCAAAAACTGCGAAAAAGTATTCCAGAATACAGATAACGATCCTTATAGAAATACATTTGTTTCCGAACGGTGCTAGGTGGGGAGGGTGTAGTTCGTGGCGAATCTGAATGGTAATTTATGCTTGCGATACTTTGTTTTGTCATATTATGCTTTTTCTCTTACCTCGAACTCTTTATTTATTATTAATGTAGCTAAACGAAACATGTCACCCCCTTTTACCTACATTTTTACAGAACGGTAAAGACTGCGTGCCATTCTTGACAAAAGGCGTCTGACCGAAATTAGCCTTGTTTTGCCGTGAGGGTGCATCTCAAATTGTCGTATTATATGCTTTTGAGTCATTCATAAGGGGGGGGGGGGGGGGGAGATTGAACAACAGGGCCGTACTTTTTCTCAACTCAACTCCTTTACAGCATTTGCTCTGCTAAATTGGAAAGAGTGGAGGGCTCCATCAGAGGAGCTGATTTTGTTATTCTTGCAAATAACCTTCTTTAAAACACAGTTTTTTTAATGTCGGTGACTGAGATGGATTATCTTATAGGGTGAGTTCATATTATCAATTACGAAGCAACTAGCACCAAACAGATGCTTTTTATCTTTTAAATCTATCTTAAAAATGACAACAAATATAACGAGATACCTAAGTCTGACAAAGTATCGCGATAGAAGCGATACATCATAAATTTATTTCACTACTGAGATACAAATACATTTTTCAAATGTATTTCGATACAGAGATACGGATATCCGAAGGTATATGGAAGATGCTATCTTGGCCAATATGTATCGCGATACTGCCCAGCCCTGCTTTACATTAGCCTAAAATATCCTTGTAACTAATTCATTATTTACAAGTATATTTGTGTGTTATCTTTACGCGTCCCCAACTTAGATGGGCAATGGGACCAGTGCTTTACTAAAAAACTAACCACAGTGCACTGGGTAACTTTTTGCTTGTTGGTAGAACACGCGTACCCTGAGCGACACTGTTAACGCAAAAACAATACCGTTTTTTTTTCTTTTTTTTTTAGGTAGAGCATTGGCGGGCATCGCACTTTACATCTTAGGTTGGGTACTCAACAAAGCACATTTATTTATTTACCTATTTATTCATCATTCTTCTTAATATATTACAGGCTCATTAAGAGCATTTGGTAAGGGGGCTAAGAAAATTTAAATGTATATATATATATATATATATATATATATATATATATATATATATATATAAAAAAATCTGAGAAGAAAAAAACCCTTAGTGAAAAACAGCAACAACGGACGATTTAATCTTCGACGTTTCGGCCGGAGTCCGGCCTTCGTCAGGAAGGCCGGTCTTCCTGACGAAGGCCGGACTCCGGCCGATACGTCGAAGATTAAATCGTCCGTTGGTGCTGTTTTTCACTAAGGGTTTTTTTCTTCTCAGTTTTATACCCGCGCCTTCGGCCTCCCGCCACTATGCTTGTTATCTATATATATATATATATACATTTTAATTTTCTTTAAATATATATATATATATATATATATATATATATATATATATATATACATTGTGAACGAAGAGGGGAGAAGGTGATTATTGAATTTACTTGATTAAAGTGAGGGAAAGGAAAAGGAAATCTTCACTCATTCCCATTGTATATACGGTGCAGCCTGTCCCTACGGGGAGGAGCGGTTCCCTAGATATCTTGGAAGACGGGCCCATTCCGACATTTGCAAGCTGAGATGACGTGCCACGTCACTGCCGCATGTCGGAAATAGCGCGGGCCTTAAATCAGCAACGGTTGTCGTCTAACAAGTTAAGCGAATTCGAAACTAAACAGTACACAGAGAGCTGGTCAGAAATTGAGTCCGCCAAAACCAGTGGGCGGGATGGTCTAATCGGTTAAGGCGTCGCCCCGGACAGGCGAAGGTTGCGGGTTCAATCCCCGCTCCTGGCCCAATTTTTCGCCAGCTCCCTTTCCCTTTTCCTTTCCCTAACTTTAATCAAATAAATTCAATAATCACCTTCTCCCCTCTTCGTTCACAATATTACGACGGCCACACTTGTCAATCTTCACTCATTCCCATTACGTATATATGTATGTATATATATATATGTATATAATACCAAAACGATGCAAGGACAAGAGACCGCAAAATTAGTTGAAAATAAGTACTCTCAAAATTTACCAGAAAAAATCTTTAAGCCCCACAAATAGTTTTCATAACAACCTTACAAAAAAGGTGATGTTTCGTTTGTGCTACCAATGTCGAGTGTGTACTCACATATTAAATCCTACAGGAATGGGGTGTTATCTAGTGTATATCTATGTCCCTGTTTGTTGTGGGCTGTTTACCAATTTGTAAAGGACTTGATATCCTAATGCCGGACTTCGTAGTACTATCTTCAAATTGGCCTAGTGCCCGACTGCAGTACCTCAACACACGCGGGAGCGCCTCCAAGATAAGAAAGTCACATCGGTGCCATTTCGGCATCACCTAAAGAGGCCTGACGCGAGTTTGTGATTGGCTCGAGTAGGCCATCAGCGCTCGCCCGGTACTCCTGTGCAATCAGTGAGAATACTATAGACCTTTGCCTCGCTTACCACCCGGGCGAAAAATGCTGAGTCACTGGGCTGCGGACGCATGCGCAGCGTGTGATATACCGCACAGCAAAGCAACAGCGCATGCTCAGAAGGTGTTCTACAGCCCAGCAGACAAAGATGGCAGCACGCAGAGAACGATTTTTGCGAAGGTCTATAGTCCCAGACAAATGCTGACGAAGGTTGTAGTGTGCAATCTCTTCGCCGAAATGGCCTTCTTCATGCCCGAGTCCCACTATAGCGAGAAACGAAAAACAACCGACACGGACAAGCCTCCAACACATGCAGCATGATCGCGACGGTACCTTTGCCAGGCGTTTAGTCGTTCGGTGCTCGTGAGGTAAACACGAGTGATCGGAAGCCTGCCAAAGAAACCCTCGCGTGCATGATGCTCGTGTTGGAGACACCCCCCCCCCCCCCCCATAGCCCCCTTTATTCTATAAATCCCCTCAAATCACGAAAGAATCGGGTTTGAAGCTCGTCGCTGTCAGTTGTTTTTGTTTGTCACTCCAGTGGGACTCGGGCATAAGGTGACGCCAAAAATCTCTGCCCTACGGCTCTCTTGTCTTGGAAGTTGGAGGTGGAGCACTCGGCCATTGCCCAACCCGTATTCCCTTTCCCCTCTTTACATCTGAAAGACCGGAGAGAGAACTATTGTGACGTAGAAGAAAGGGCACCAAGGCCGAAATCAAATCATGGGGTTTAAGGTTAGAAAATGTTGGCCAGCGCTGAGGATGTGAAATGGAAATGCCCTATTCAAAGGTTCCTGAGCCCTTCAAAGATCGAAAGGCTTTGAGTCTAACATGCGGTTTTGGAGGCATCAGTTCAATTTTCGTAATATATCCTCTCATTGAGGTAAGCAAACTGCCAACAATGAAATGACTGAAAACGTTCATGTGGACGGGAGTCAAATATAGACTCAATGTCTCGCCGTTTTGTTCTATTCAATAGCGAAAACGTAATTAATAGAATCAAAATATGAAGATAAGATTCCTTGTTTTACAAAGAAAAAACTATTGAAGGAGGTCAATTGCATAGAATACGAATAATCTCTAGAAAGGATTTTCTTTTTAACTCACCAGAGCATATATGAATTAAAATCCAGGTTGAATAGTCCGTGTTCAAAATCTGTTCAAAACTATACCCTGACAATACAAAAAAAATAAAAGGCACGAAGTTATTAAAGTGTTGAAATTCCCCCTAGATTTATTTAAAAAAAAAAAAAAAAAAAAAAAAAAAAAAAAAACGGCAGATACCTTTTGGATCCAGAAGTTGCTTATCTCCTCGAAAGCTCAAATTGAACTTTTTCCTTCGGACTACCTTGCCCTCAGTTCTGAAATGAATCAAGTTAAATGCATCTCTTGATAGTGTTAACTCTATATTTTGTTTTTAAATAAGCCAAAAAGAAAGGTATGTAGCACTAGGTTTAAGCTCTGTTTTTTTTAAATACTTATATGTACACGTCGTCCAGGTCGTGTTCCTCGCAGATATTGTTTCCCCCTTGTGCTATAGTCGCAGTTTTAAAATGTCAGTTATTTTTTTTAATTTATACAAATATTCGGACTTTACGTTGCAATAAAGCTCAGAGCAAGTGTGACCTGCACCTTGCCCTCTGCTTCATGAACCCTGAACTGGACATGATTTTTAGCCGCCATAGATGCATTTTTATTAAGTGCTTTGTAAACCGCCATATTTCTTAAAATTTCTGTAAAAAAAAAAAAAAAACATTGTGGCGAACCTTTTTTGTGCCAAATACCTCTAGAGGCTTTTTCATGCTCTCAAGCAAAGTTATTTTGCTTGAGAGCATGAAAGCTCTCAAGCAAGTCGGTTATTTGATCTAAAAATCCAGGCTAATTTTGTTCGTAATTTAAAACGCATACCTGGCAATGTATCGAAAAATGTGTCGCATGTTCTTTTTAGGTGATATCATCCTCAGCACTGCTCTACGTCAAGTGACCCTTTAATAGCATATTAACTCCACTCCGCCATTATTAGCCGGTTGGTTTAAAACAACTAATAAGAGCATCGGTAATCTGTAATGTGTTTAGTGGTCTTTTGTCTAAAAACATATATCTTACAGGAGAATATTATCCGCTATTTGGCTAAAATAGAAACGAGCGAATGAAATTTAACAACTTCCTTACGTTAATTTCGTTCCTCTTTCCCTTCACATACACTATAAGTGAGTTTTTTCTTGCTCTGCTTCATTCAAGAAAAAACAACTCGAGCGTTCCTTTGAATATTTTTAGTATTTCACTCTCACAGGAAACATTTTATTGTCTTACTTTTGTTTTATTTAACGTATGATATAGTGCTGAAACTATGGCAATCCCGAAGAATTCGATACGTACTTTGTCAACTGTATGTTTCGTTATTGAAAAAAAAAACAAATGCCCCAGAACTAATTACCGTTTCATTGGTCATATTTGCATTGCGCAACTTAGGAGTGTGGTTTTAACTCTACCTAAAGTGTAGCTGAAGGCCCCATTACTTAGGTTTTCTTCAGTATGGAATAAATAGGGATAGCTGGAAATATAAACTTTTATCCGTCATTTCTTTTGTTATTTTTGCTTCTTCTCGAGTATGCAGGTATAAAAGCTGCCCATGTGAAGTAAATGCATTTGAGACTGAATTATGATTATTTTCTTCAAATATGATTGTATTTTCATCCGAGTACAATTGTCCAATCAAATTGGAGGAATACTTTACCTTTCTTTCGTGGTCTTGCGAGTCCAGTTGTTTGCGGGAAAATATTCTCTGACAACGCAGTACGGCTCGGGATCTGATGAACTGATTATCTCCATCCATTCTTTGTTTTCAAGCTGTGTGACATTGAAAATATAGTATTAGAAAATCTGGAGTGCATTGGCGGACACACACTATGATATGTAGACAGTAAATCGACATGCTGCTTGTTTTTGAATTTTAGAAAATTACAGGTAATAAGAGAAATTACATTAAAATATTTTGCAGGGTAGAGTGTAAAAAAGTCGAAAAAAAGGTTCGATTACATTCAATATAATTTTGAAAGCAATATACAGGCAAAGCGGGAAGTCGCTATCTAGTTTTAGATGGTTACTTTAATAAAAATGAATGCATTTGCACAAAATAAAACATATTTTGTTCACAAGTTCATCGAAATATTTTTGGCACACTAAATGTGTACGTCCGCCTCTGAGCTGTTACAGGGTATTGGAAGCGCCTTGTAACCATTTGTCTTATAGAAGAAATCCGTGGAAAACATTTTTTTGACATTCATTTGTTCCTCTAGCATCTACAACCGACCGAGTTTTTATTGAATTGGTGTAACAGTTTTAAATAGTTCTAGGCAAAGAGTGGCACGTTCAATATAAACACCTCACCACCGTCGCTGCACAGGACGACAGATTTTAACATTGCAAGCAAGAAACTAATTTGACGGAACGCTGAAAAACAATTTGTTCGCCGAGTTTTTCTTCTTCTTTTTTTCTCTCAGATGATGTGTTACTAGACGATTCTCGCGGGAACCATTCAACATAAAAAGAGCGAAAATTGGTCAACACCTAACAAAACTACATTTGTAGTAGAAAACAAGCTTTACGGTGGGTACTTAGCGATTACAAAAAAAAAGTGCTTACTCGGGCTATCAATACGTATTCATATACAACGCCACCATCTGCCTACGAAGGACCTAAGATTTTAAACGCTAGTTTTCACATATTTTTAACAAGCGTCCAACTCACAATGAACGCTGTGCAAAAAAACAAAAAAAAAGAGGTTGAGATACTAAAAATTAGTGATGTAAAAAGAAGTAATCGAAAATCGAATTGCCGTCTTAGAAAGTTGTACTTGCCTTAGTCCAATCAATGTCAGAAAGTGTCTTGAAAACTTTGCAAGTTTCGCTTATTATTAGTAAGCTAAGCATTCCCACAACCATCAGTGGCCTGTAGATTTGTTTCGCTGACATATTGACCTTCGAGTAGAGCAGCTGAATAAAAAAAATAAAGATTTTTCAGTAATTTCCATTCAACAACTATAAAACGTTTTAATTGTATCTGTAATGCTTTAAAATAAAGACTCGTACAAAAAATAGAACAGAGAATTCTATATCTTAAGTGGAAAATTTGATATAAATGGTGCGCATAAAAAAAAATTCTGGTAGTGATCAAATACAGTGAATTGTCAGAACTATTTACTCCAAACATTATCAGCGCCAAGAGCCATGACAGGTAAATAATATGAAGTCAAAATCTAAGAGTCACTGATTCACTGACTTAAGGCACATTTAAATATTTTCCCTGATGAAGTGGAAGTGTTCTTCTGTGTCTTCATCAAAAATACGCGGGCAAACAAAAAAAAAACACGATTTAAGTTTTTGTGAGAAGCGTACTTACCTTCTACGACGATGCTTTTATAAACCGCAAATAACAGATATCGCGCAATCAAGGATCGATTGTGGAATCCTTCAATCTCACGCTCTGCGCCGATTGGCCACACAGAGCTCTATCCAGAGCGTGGAACTTTCCTGCTCCCTTTCGTGGCTTTGGTTGAGGACCGAAGTTGCCGGGTATCGATTGATTCCAGTGCGGTGTTCAAAAGTGGACAGCTCGGATCTCGTTGGAATATGCAATGATCCTGAAAGGGACTTCGGTCACGCGTTAATATCTAAGCGAAGCGCGCTGTGAATCCATAACGTGATTATAAAGCTTCAAAGGCGCCCGGGGCGTCATTCACGTTAACGAGTCCTTTCTACTCACAAAGCTTAGGAATTCGAATAGAGCGCCCGAGAATCTACTCTCTAAAGTGCACGCTGGGTTTCGCCCAAAAAGAGTGACATTGCAATAGGGACCGGCATGTGAGCTTAGTTCTTACGCAGCTCATGTAATCTCGGTCGAAGAAGGGTACTCAACTCAAAGCCCTCGCTAGTTCAATAAAAGATGAGTCAGTTTCTAGTCATCTGAATCTATGTCAGCGTATAAAAAACGTCGCACTTTTAGTGCCGTCATACTCGAATCTTGACCTCCAGTAGATGTGAACGGAAAGAATCTAAAATTTGTTATTGGTATATTAATAACCTATCAGCTAACGTTTAAAAAAAAAGGCGCCTTGGCATTTGATATATTTAGAACTTTGAAGCTCAAATGGATGGCTTTTGTCTTTCACTATTTCTCTCCAAACTACGTTACCTGTAACATGTCTTATTTAGCATTCTCAAACTGTATTTCTAACACCGCAATATCTTAATAATTTCTTTCATGTTCCACATACCGAATGAAACGCATAAAGGAACCTGTTCTTACAATGTGCATATAATTTCAAGTACCTGGGAAGATGTCTATAAGGTATGCTCTAAAGAACAAATTTAACTTCTTTTTTTCGAAGACCCAAAGACTCGCCATGGGCTAATTAATATATGTCTGCTGTAATAAAGCTCCCATAAGCTACCAATAATGCACGATAAATGAATACATGATTCTAGAAAGGTCTTATTGCATTAAAATATAAGAGTATGAAATAGCTTCACTTATAGACCTTTTCCGCTTACTCTCGCCCCCGACCGACAAGTAGGCATATCCGGTATGGGCGACAAAAAAATATCAAAATGTTTCAACCTGCAAATAGTAAAAAAATAGAGGGGAGGCAAAACGAGAATGTGTAACGTTTACGTTTATGTCCTAAATGCCTTCTATTGGCGTGGCGACGGCAAAACAATGTTTTCGCCCATACTGGAAGTGACGACAATTCAAGATCGCGGCGCCCTTGCGAAAAAGGTCTATAGTAGTGTGACAGCAGTGTCATGAAAATTCAGTATGAAACAGTGCTCTTAGGAAAGTTTTTTTTTTTTTTTTAAGAAAATCGTTTTTACAAGTCTCAAGTGCAGATGATTAGACTTGTGTTTTGTCACCTCCGAAACTTTAACACAGACGCGATTCCCAGTTATAACAGATGTCTGGCAGCATGCATCTTCTCTAAGCTATAACATTTTAAAAAGAAAGCGTCCGCGAGTTCGCTTTCCTGCATATCACGAAAACAAAGTCATTCACGACGAACAATGGAAGGATCGCAGCGAATAAAAAAACTCAAGATATGATATGCAAAAAAAAAATATTCTTGTCCGTAAGGCGAATAATGCTAGAATTCATGAAGACTACGTGAACCTTCTTTGAGTATAGAAAGTTTTTAAATGGTGTTAGCCATCCTATTCTGACGGGCATCGAACTCTACCACTTAGGTTAGCACCCCAACTAAGAAATTACCGACATTACAGTAGTTTTGATGACAGTCGTTTCATATATTGAGAAAAACAAAGAAAACCGGCGATGGCTTGTTCGCGTTAATAAAGTTGCAAAGTGTGCGTTGTTATATTATCGTGTGAATTTTAGAATTAAAAAGAAATCGGCGATTGCTATCATATTGCAGACGGTTATACAAAGCATCAAACGTAGTCAAATGTACAAGCCTGTGGATTGGACAGAATGCAGTCCGATAAATACATTTTTTTTGCCTTCAGCTTCGGACTGAATCGACACGGAAAATTTCAACCGCGTTTTTCATTTACGGTGCTTAACAATGTCTACAAAGCTCTTGCATACAAACCTCACCAAGTCTGAACTTCTAACGATGAATTCGTCTTTTGTACACGTTCTATACTTAGCGGGCGTCGCCACCGGTGTGGTACATCAATCGGTCTGTTTCGTAAGGTTCTGACACTGTAAAGTTCGTCACAGGCGCACAACTAAATCAGAAGCTGTTAGAGGTTACCAATACATATACTGTAAACGACTTAATTTTCGCGGGGACCTAATTTTCACGAATTTTGCGAATCGCTTACAATTCACGAAAAATAGGTCCCGCGAACCATCCTGCTAAAGTTTAAACACTTCGGAATCTACATTGAGATCCCATCCCGTCGCAAAAATTAGAATCCTCGAATTAATCCAAATCTTCAGCTTTTACCTAAAGCGCGAAATATTGAGCCCGCGAAAAATAAGTCGTTTACAGTATTTATTGCCAACTACACTCAGCTTACTAAACCTCGTTCATATACTTACTCAAACTTTTCTACTGTGTGTGTGTGTTTTTTTTTTGTTTTTTTTTTTCAAAAAGAGCGCAATTCTGAAATGTAAAAAAAAAAAACTGAAAACAACAAAAAAAGTATTGTTTAAAAAGTCTGGTTGGGACACGCGTGTCAAAAATTTAATTTTAAGCGAAAAAAAAAAAACGCATGTTATAGCAATATTGACGCCGCGAGACGCGATTTCGTCGGTAGTCACCTGCTTTCCACTTGTTTTCTCTGTCGGTATTTTGGGCGCGTGGAGGAGAGGTGGAGCGGCTTCGCCTTCACATTGAGGTGGAAAGAGCGAATGGCCATCTTGATGAGCGAGTGACCATTCCGTGACTTGATGGACTTTGCGCGCAGAACTTCAAATAAATCTCTCGCCGTCAATATTGCTCTAACTTTTTTTTTCGCGTAAAATTTGTTTTTTGACACGGCTGTCCCAACCAGATTGGTTAAAGAAACAGATTTTTTTTCTTTTCAGGGACTCTTTAAAGGGGGGAGGGGGGGGATAATTCCTATCCAGAAATCATGCGACGGGAAGTCCGCGGGCCGGCCACCGCTGCGGCCGCACACTTCAAAGCAGCCTTTGAAATGACCGTGCGAGATCCCCATACAAAGTGATCGTTCTCCGAATACACGATGTGCTCACACTTCCCGATAACTCAAACGTCCTGAGACGTTCCGGTACCGCGGGTCTTAGCGTGTAGTTCTTAGAAGTGCAGAATACGTTAAGAACATGATACGTATAGCCGGCTTTATAAAAGGTTACCACGAATGATCGACGGCCGGAACGATAATATCGCTGCATGAGGCACTGAGAACACGCCGAAGGCTAGCGAGAAGGGCTGGGCCATTCCCACCTTTTGATCTCCGCGGCGCTTTGGCAGGCAGTTATGGCATGGAATATATGTATATATATATATAGATATATATATATATATATGTATATATATATATATATATATATATATATATATATATAATTTTTTATCAGATTAGTATTGTCATTATGATCCTTGCTGGTTCAGCGTCAGCGTCCTAATAACCGCCATTGATGGTAAAACTGAAAAAAAAAAAATTTCGCTGCTCTCTACGAACAAGCAAAAACACTCGTAGATGTGAGCGAAAACCGGTTCGAATCAACGAGCGCAGTGCCATATTTTGCTTTTACATTGTTAAATATTCAAAAACAAAAGAAGCGGTCATCGTCGTTTTTCTCTACTGCGAAGTTTTTGAATGACGTAGCGCTATTCGACTCGAGCCGGTGTTCGCATGCTCCTAAAATAAAAGCCTTACATCACGCATGGCCGTAGGGAGCCTGAGGCAGAGTTTCGATTCGTTCCGAGACCTCGCATTGGGAACAGCTGCTACATGCCGAACTCCCCAGCGTTACAGTGGTGACACTTATCAAATAGTGTCGCGCCATCCAATTTGTTTGGAGAAGGAATAAACTTTTGTAGATCGCAAAATTGATTTGTGGTATAGGTGGGGCCCTTAGTCCAGGGCACCAGCGCGCTGTGCCGCAGCCTTCGCCCAGTGTACCAGCATTTGCTTCTCGTCGGTGGAGAAGGTGAGCAGCACAGCTTCCCAGGTCTCGTATGAAGTTTGCGCTATTGCATCGCAAAGTGTCGTCATACGCTCTTAGAAAAAAAAAATTATGTGAATTCGCATTTCCGATGTACACGGAGGAAAGAAATCACGGCGAATGATTCAGGAATCCGAGCGAATAACGAAGCTGGGAATTCGATTCGACCACAAAAATACGACGTGCACAGTGACAATGAGCATCGATAGATGGATAAATGAATGCGAACGTCTATACCCTTTATAACGGGCGGTAGCTTGCGCCACCTGGCCTAGAAACCAAAAAAACCCACAAAAGTATGATTCCTCTCCTCGCCCTTCTCAGGCAATTCCCTTTCCCTTTGTATTTTTGTACCTATCACCATGCAGTCTTGGATATTGGCACCAGTCAGTGAAGCGGCATATCAGCTTTTACTTACTCAATGTATCTGCGCGCGTCGCGTCTTTCAGGCCTAATCAAACTATGAACTTCGTCATTCGGTGGGATTTTCTTGTGTTCACAGTGATTGCATGCTTTCTCCGTGTTGTGCAGAAAAGCGTACTAAGAGACGTGTTTAGTGTCTACTACCGGCCCGGCGATCGCGCGTTAATGCTAAGCCTTCTTAGTGAAGACTGTATACTCAACGCATGAAACAAAGGAGTTACCGCAAACGTCAGCTTCGCTGATGCGCGTGTACCCTTTCGTGCTTGCACACATAACCTATAGGGCAGGACTGCTTTATATCATATGCTGGACGCCAAAGAGGAGCACAGATTCTTCACGAGTGATGTGCGTTCGGCTCGGCCCACGGTATAATATATATACAGGTTTGCCCACTCGCCCCCCCCCCCCCCTCCCGCCCTCACAAAAAAAAAAAATTACAGGGATTTTTTTATTGCAAAAGTAAACTACTATCACCGAACGCTCATTCTCCGCCCAAAAGATAGAGCTAGAGAACCAGATGCCAAAGTTTCAACCCGAACCGATCTCCGATGTCTTTATGAAAATTTCGATGCGAAAATGGGGCCCATTTTCGCTCGTTTTCGATTTCTGGCGCCATAGAGCTCCATGTATTCGAGAGGTCCGTCGGCCACTTGAAATTTTCAGAAACTCACTTACAGACTTGTACCGTACGCATTACAAGTAATCAAATTACTTGTAATCGATTACTTTTTGGAGTAATTTTGTAATCAGTTGATTACTTTTATTAGGCAGTAATCACAAGAGTAATCTGATTACTTTTTGAAGTAATAAAATTACTTGTAACCGTTAAAATTTGTCCACGGGACCCCCCCCCCCCCCCCCCCTCCCCCGGCACACGCCTTTTTTGTATGAAATGACAAAACTTTTTTTTTTTTTTTCGAACGGAAAAAAGAAAGATTTTTGCGGAGCTGTAGGAAACGAGGTCAATCTCTTTCTATGTACAGTTTCTGTAAAATGTCCATTCTTTTTTTTTTTTTTCGAGCTGGGACTGGGAGTGGGATGCCACAGTGTGTGACAAAGGCCATTCAGGGCGAAGTTTGAGGAAGCAGAATGTAGCTTTGTGAGTCCTTCGTTCAAACTAGCCCCCTCACGCACACACACACACAGAAATGAAAAAAAAAATTTAAAAAATCCTGCTTAGGGTACCTACTCGCAGCCCGTAGGAGAACCAGAACCAAAGAATGCCTAAAGCGGATGCAAAATATAACAAAGGCAGTTGAAATATTTCCCCATTTCCCCTACGTGGTCTTTGTGACAAGCAATGTTTCGAGTTGAGAAGTGGTCGGGGCGATCTCTTCCGCTAATGGATACTACACATGATCCGTTTCAAATCCTAAAGCTGCTGCTCTTTTGTATAACATGCGAGCTAATCCGCATGTGAATAATAAAATGAGCGACGCAAACTTTGAGCGACAACCCTTGCTCAAGCTTAACGAGATCTATAGTCGGTTACAAGTCAAGAAGGTAGGAGAAGCTCCTCCCACAAGTGTGATGCGCCCGTTTCAAATCTTTCCGCAGTCGAAAGAAGAGTTCACTGGAAACGCTCCTTGTTCCGCTTCAATGGATTCCCACTTGTCTCCGATCCCACTTTTTTAAAAAAGCGACCTTTGTATTCATCGGAGAGGGAACCGAGCCCCTGAAAGCAGCCTTTGTATCCATCGGCGGAGAAGCTAATCCCCGAAAGTCGTATTTGTTTCCGTCGGTGGGGGAGAACTCTAATCTCCCTCTCGTGGCTTCCACAATGCTAAGTCAAAGTCAAAAGATAAAGCAAATATGTACAGAAAGGCAAGACCCTCCTCGCGCGTTGGCCGCGACGTCACGGAAACGGTGGGACACTATTGGATGCGGAGGTGGCGGACGGATATCTGATTTCCTTTGAGGGGCATTTGCCGCTACCTTCTTAACCTGTAACTGACTAGAACCCCCTCCGCTTCCCCCCCCCCCCCCCCCACACACACACACATACACACACTGGCGAACGCCCAAATCATTAAACGTCTTCAAACGAATTCTAAGCTTGTGTCCGCATTGTGAAGGTGCAACGACCACGAAGAGGGAGCCAGTTTTTCTTCTTCAATACTTGTGCAAATGTGAAATATAGGTTGGAAGTAGTTCATTGTTATGAGCGCTAAAGATGTGTCTTCGCACAATAAAGTAATCGGAAAAGTAACGATTACTTCTTTAAGTAATGTCCATTTACTTTTGCCGCCGAGTAATCAAGTAATCTAATCGAATACTTTTTAGCCAAGAGTAATAGTAATTGTAATTGATTACTTTTTTTTAGTAACGTGTACAAGACTGCTCACTTATAACTTCTGAAGAAAATATCGGTTCGGGTTCAAACATTGGCATCTGGTTCGGACCTTTAGCGTTACCTTTGGGCGGATAATGAGTGTTCGGCGATGCGTAGTTTATTTTTGCCGTGAAAAAGACCCTTAAATTTACATATCTTGGGGGGACAACCTGTATACAGGTGAGGGCACACCGCACGGCAAACGCTTCTACGCGATTGACCAGATGAAGTCCTATTGGCGCGCTCCCGAGTCATCTCAGCAGACAGCTTCTCTGCCGTCTAGACGGCGCAACTGAGGAGGAAAATAAACAAAACAAGTGTTCCCTTCTCATCGCACCCCGACCCGAGCTTTTTCCGCTCGCAGCGTCTGCTCTGACCTTGACGGACGCTGGCTTGAACACCGCGTCAGAGACCTCTCCGCTTCAACGCTTTCATAAAACCGTTATTGGCACTGTTGAGGCACAAAACCAGGGTCAATGACGAAGCAGCTGCTTAAACAACACGCGTAGTGCAAGCGCCAAGTTCTTGAGGACGTGGCACACCTAGAAAAAACTACTTTAAAAGCAAGCATGCCTCCCAAAGAGAAAGAAGCATGGGAAGCCGGGTCATTAGCCGCATACAGAGACGCCATCTGATGACGCCCCTTGCAGCCAGGGCTAGGACAAGCTGCGACACGCGCTGTGTCCTATATGTATATTGCACACCTTGCATAGGACGTATGTGCAACCAGTGAGAACACCAGCCCCAGCCGATCGCTCACGCAGCATTTGGTTGCAATCTGTTCACCGGACTGGCCTACTTACTTGACGTAGTAAAGTCAGCACTTCCTTCCATTTAGGTGGTGCTGACTTAACACTAATGCTCCTTTTTTTAATATCTCAACATCTTCGGGACCCGTACGGGCAATTTGAAGGAGTTTATCTCTACATTGAACGCCTTCAACATACTTTCAAAAATCGTTGATTCAGACGCTTGCAGACACATGGGCTAGAGTAATCGACGCAGCTGTGCATTAGAATTTCAGAGTCATCACACTGAGATCAAACACAAATACGTATTGGACACCAGGGCTGCGAAAGCGTTAGGCTGGGCCTCGCGTCGAATCAAGGAGTCGAAAGACGCTCGGCGTTGAGCTCGGGTCCAATTTCCGAGTTTGCGCCATCAGAAGGTAATGACGTTCAATGAATATGGGGGAGGCTGTTCACGGGCTTCGGTTATCTTATAATTTGTTTCACCACAAACGCCCATCCAAATTTGCGGCTCCTTATAGGACCCCACGCCTTAATACTTCTTAAAATCTCTTGTGACGAGCGAACACACCGGCACGCTGGTGCCATCTATCCGGTGACCCTGGAACTGCATTTTACTAGAGCGAAGGATTTGTGGTATTTGCACGATCAGATATGTGCAAGCTGCCTATGAGAAATGGTCGTTGATAACATTGACACCAAGAGTTTTGAGCCAAGAAGGCAAGAATGCTAAACTTGGACTCCTAATTTTTCCACGGCTACACGATAGGTCAGTGCGTTCTTTCGTCTACTCTTATCGTAAAAGATTTTGAGAGGTTTCAAGGCACACGGTCATCAACAGTCGCAACTGTGTGAACGGGCCCTGAGTCCTAACGCAGCCGACGGTAGGGGCAGATGGGACTGAGCAGACAGCGTCAAAAGCGAAACGTCAGAATGTTCTCCATGTTTCTGTACATATCGCTCTAAAAAAAAAGCCCGTGCGTCCACTTTCCCGCACAACACTCGGAGAGCCAATCACCGCAACTTACGGAGGCAGCTCAGCGAATGACGATGCCGAAACATATGTTTAGACCCAAAAAACGCAGTCTGAGTTGTGACATTAAGCAATGCAAGCCTGACGTTTTGCATTGCTTAATGTCACAACGCAGACTGCGTTTTTTTGTCTATGAACATAAGATTTGGCATCGTCATTCGCTGAGCTGCCTCCGTAAGTTGCGGTGATTGGCTCTCCGAGTGTTCTGCGGGAAAGTAGACGTACGAGCTGTTTTTAGTGACGTTCTTTCATCGCCAAACCAATCATGTCGATGCGAGGCACAGTGAATTGAACGTTCAGTGATCTTGTTCGTAGTTTCGCGTGTATGTTCCTTCGACTGTGGTAGGAGACAGGGATGGGCAGTATTTCAAATACTTTGTGTATTTTACATTTGTATTTAATTAAAAATTGAGTAATGTATTTGACGTGTATATTTAAATACTAAAACGTGGGTATTTGAAATGCGATTGTAATTAAATACAATTTTGTGGGCGAAAATACATCCCTCAAATTTATTGTCACTGCTCAGAGCAGGAAGAAAACTATGTTCTGCACCGAATGCAGTGCCTCAATCAAGCACAAGTGTTTAGTGACTTTGTGATTACGGTGCTAGTTTAGGGCAAAAATAGTGACGAAATCGAGGTTCACAGGCAGACTGGCTAAATAAGTGCCTGTGACAACTTCTGATGCTTTCCAGCCTGATTTCCATCCATATTTTTGCTTGGAACATTCTAAATGCGCGGGTCGTCCAGACTTTCGTAACTGGTGCAAGTTCCAACGATAAAAAAATCTATGGCTAGTGCTGCGGGTCTTGGTCGTCTCTGTTCTTTGTTGGTCTATACCAAAATGTAATCGAAAAAAAAAAAAAGCTGCTTGAAGCTCTGTACTTTTTTCACGTATTACGTCTAAGCTAATTACATTTTTTGTGATAATATTTCTATTACGTTACTAGAGCCTCGCACACTAACTCCCGAGTGTGCGATGCAAAATTAAAATGAGATACCCAGAAACCCGTTGCAGGTGCCCTGAAGTCGCTGACGCAAATTTTGAGGAATGTATTTGGAAAAGTATTTGGAGGAGACCAAATACATTTGGTTGTATTTGTATCTTGTACATAAATGTTTTTTTTGGAAATGTAATTAGAGTTGTAATTAAAAACATTTTTTACGAAGTATTTTGTATTTTTATTTCGATACATATTTGCGTGTATTTTGCCCATCCGTGGTCGGAGATATGATAAAGCTAAGTATTGGTGGTGTGTATTAGAATCCCTGCAAGAGAACCATCGAACGACGGATATATGAATGATGCGATTTATGTCCATTTGCCCGCCGTTTAGCATCCATCATATCGCACTATAAAAATAATCGTGCGTCTACTTTCCTGCACAACACACGGAGAGCGAATCACCGCAACTTACGGAGGCAGCTCAGCGAATGACGATGCCGAAACATTGTCTAGACCAAAAAACGCAGTCCGAGTTGTGAAATTAAGCAATGCAAGCGTGACATTTTGCATTGCTTTATGTCACAACTCAGACTGCGTTTTTTTGGTCTAAACATATGTTTGAACATCGTCATTCGCTGAGCTTCCTCCGTAAGTTGCGATGATTGGCTGTTCAAGTGTTGTGCGGGAAAATAGATGCATGGGCTCTAAATATAAGACTACGACCGTTCGTTTACGATACTTTCCCCAGGCTACAATTTTGTGCTAGCACACGCTGCCATAGTAGCTAAAGCAGCCGCTTTAAACTCAACTCTAGTTTTCAAACATCAAAACTATCTTTTATTGGATAAGTCGGAGAATAATGTCAGCGGGCTAGATGGGGATCAGATGCCTCTATATTCTTTATTTTAAATCGCGTTTCTACGTTTGTAAGCTCACATTCGACCAATGTATAGCTTTAGAAACAACGTTAAATAAGTGCGGGATTGCAACTTGAGCTGCATCAACAAAGTTCAGGCGTAAGCAGCGAAACTGCCGGGGGGGGGGGGGGGGGGGGGGTGGTAAGCTGTGGGTTAAGCTTGGAATGGACAGCCACTAATCCCTTTTGTGGCCGACTTGCGGCAGTATGTTCCATGGGCTGGCTTGAAAAAAGTGTACTCTATGCGGCTCTTTATAGCATTGGCTGGAGCTGTTTTAAGCCAGCTCATATTGCCGCCCACGTACCTCTATAATGGATCTATAGTCGGATGCAACCTGAGAACAATCTTTTAGCTCCACCCACAAGCGCATTGCGCCCATCTGAAGTGCCTCCGCCGTCGAGAAAATAGTTCGCTAGCAACGTTGCTTTTTCTTCCTCCAGGAAACGTGTCTTAAACTACTACAATATTTATTTAATTCATTCAGGAAATTTAAATAAGTTAGAATACGTTTTTGTCAACGAAATAGCTGTTTAGTAAAGAAAGAAAGTCATGTACAATATACCGTCTTCCCAATTCATTTTCTGTCCAAGATACTGTCTAACATACCGTCTTCCAGCTCTCAGCAGTGATAAGCCTCGCGCCCGCTTCGAAATTTTCGTTGGCGATAGCGTCGCTGGATTCTCACGTTGTCGCGCAAAAACTGCTGCAAACGCAAGCCGATACCATTAAGATTTCGTGGCGTAACCTCGGGCACGTAAAACACGGTGCAAAAAAAGTGAAAGCCGTTTACAAATCCCTGTAAAGGCCCGTTCACACTCTTGCGACTGCTTGCGACCTCTTAAACCTGGGTTCCTTAAAACTTCTTAAACCAGAAAGCACACTGGCGCCATCTATTGGGAAGCAGTGTAAACTCGGCGGTCCGGCATATTTTTTTTTTATTTCTCGCGCAATATCCTTTTTTTTTTGGCTCGAAAAACTTTTGTCAATGTTATAAACGAGCCTTTCTATGGGTTTTACGCACATTTGACCTCGGAAATCCCGCAAAAACTTCGCTTTTGTGAAATGCAGTTCTAGGGTCACCGCATAGATGGCGCCACAATGTCAGTGTGTTCCCTCATTCTAGAAACATTTAAGAAGTTGTAAGAGATCTCGTCTCTTTCAGTCGTACTCGGTCGCAAGAGTGTGAACGGGCCTTAACTCCGAATTGGAGCGCAGCTCTTGAGGAGGAGTGAAGGGTACTAAGGGTAGACCCCTCCCCCTTCTCCTCCTCCTCCCCTCATTCTTTAGTATGCTCCGGGGGGGGGGGGGGTCACGTGACCTCGGGGGGGGGGGTGTCACGTGACTTCGGGGAGGGGGTCACGTGACCTCGGGGAGGCGTGACCTGGGGGTCACCTCAAGGTCACGTGACCCCCAAGGTGACCCCCACGTGACCTTGGGGGTCACGTGACCTGGAGGGGTCACGTGACCTCGGGAGGTCACGTGACCTCAGAGGGGTCACGTGACCTGGGGGGTCACGTGGGGGTCACCTTGGGGTCACGTGACCTTGAGATGACCTTGGAAGGGGTCACGTGACCTTGGGGAGGAGACCACGTGACCTCAGAGGGGTCACGTGACCTTCAAAGGCTCACGTGGGGTCATCTTGGGGTCACGTGACCTTGAGATGACCTTGGAAGGGGTCACGTGACCCCCAAGGTCACGTGACCTTAGGGGTCACGTGACCTTCAGGGGGTCACGCGGGGTCACGTGACCTTGAGATGACCTTATGATGGGTCACGTGACCTTGGGGGTCACGTGACCATGGGATGACCTTGGTTACGCCGACGCCGACGGCGACGGCGACGCCAACGCCGACGGCGACGCCGCTCAAGCCGGGAACGGGCCCCTAAGAGCTGCGCTCTACAAGCAGAATAATTGTCACGAGAAACTAGCGTCGCGTTGCTAAGGCCAGCAGCCATGTTGAGCTTTTTTTTTTTCAAAAGGATCGCGATTGGTCCACGGAATCGTGACGTCATGAAAACGATTGGCTGGCGTTTCTCGGCGTAGGATTACATTTTCCTCTGAGAGGCATTTCCGGTTTTTTCTTAGCTTGCAACCGACTATAGGAATAAATAACTTTTCGATCCTTTTTCATTTCCTTTTTTGGCGAGAAGAAATTATATTTCCGAGTGTCTGTATTCTCGGGTTGTTTTCATTCAGTGCCAAATCGGTGGCGCTCCTTTTTTCATCTACGCATCGTAATTACTACATTAAATGTGTCGTTATGGTTTGTTTGCTGTTTTTCTCTGAAGTTTTGTACTTACTAATGTGCATATTATTCAGGCTTCCGCCTGTTACTGAAAAGGCGTTACTTTGAACATAATGTGCAGTAAGGTCGTAGCTAAACACGGGATACAGTAACGGAAAATGCGAGTAATTAAATGCTACTGACGTCAAGCATAACGTTGATGTACTTATTTGTCGTAGTCGTCCTTACTTCAGTAACTATGAAGATTTGACTATGGAAGCTAACTGTATAACACTCATAGTTTAATAACTACAAAGCCTTTCACCAAAATTCATTTCAAGCATATTTCAAAGATTATGTTTGCCTCCAGCCTGCTGATTCCTAGACTAGAGACATCCTGGAAACTTTTTATTGGATGGTGGCTGTAGAAATAAAAGTGACCCCCTTGCATCTTAAATCACAAATGGCAGGACAAGCAGCCTCTTTAGTGGTAAAAACTTGGTAGCACCATTATGAGCTTTTGGCAGTGAAGTCGTTGTTAAGATGCACGAACTAACTTCTTCACTACTTACTTACCTATTAATATATTTCATAAAATTAAAACTTTCCCTGCAAAACGCACACACAGACACACACATTTACCAGGAAAACGTTCGTGAAACCTGCCTCCCACACGGCACCGTTTGTGGCTTCTAAAGTGAATATTAAACATTTATTTGCCAGAACGGCGCGGGGCATCTGGCGTGCTCCAACGAAGCACGGAGGCTTAATTTCCGCCACTCGGGGACCTTTCACCCGTGATAATCAGTTCCAACAGAGGTTCTCAGCGGCCAAGTTTACAGCGAAAACCCGGCTGGGATCGAACCTCCAATGGGGAAGCAATGAACCTGCATTGTGCTCAGAATCACCGAGGCCTGCTTTTTTTCCTTCATCTCTGCTACCTACGAGCGCTTTTTATATAGACTGCCATGTATTCTGCACCGTGTATATCACCGTTGTAGAAGTTTGAACCGCTCAATCATAGATGGAACTTTTCTCAAAAAAGTTGGTCGCACTTCTGTTAAAGTCGCACCTTCTTTTTGCCGACAGCGAGGCGAAACTGCATTGGTAAGCCATGCACACGCGTGTCGTGGCCGTTAGACATATATGTATATGCGCTAATGGGAGCCAACTTTAATATTCCCGGAAACAAATCGAACGAGAAAAATTAACCCCCGTGGTTATATCGAATCACAATACGTCCTCCGGATAAAAAAGAAAAAAAATACGCGGATAAGTTTTATTGTTGCATAAGACGCAACGACGGAAAAACAAAATACCGCGAGCTATACACCGGAAGTTACCAAGTATTATAATTTACGTGGTTAAAACGTTTCTTTTTTTTTCTTTTTTTTTTAATTATGAAAGTGTGTTTTGTTGGGGGGAGTGAACGAGACGGCTAAAGCTCGGATGTGTTCTTGCCTAATGAACCAGCATGCGGAACTTCTATACGACGAGAAAGTGTTCCAGAATGCGTCTTTAGCGCACCGGAATGCAAGGGAGAGCACCCCAATTCAAGGTCAACACAAAGAAGCTGGAGAGAACGTGCGATGACGAGGCAGCCGAGCTCGCACCGTCTTTGCTTGAGGTCGGGGGAACGCAAAAGCACGCGGGCGCGTTCGGGGGTAAACAAAGGCGCGAGTTGCGCAAGGACCAAACGAATTTGCTCGCCGTACAGACACTTCAGGCTCTGTTAATACTCTGCCGTCGAGTGTAGCAAATGCGGCGTAGCGCAGCGCACACGGATACTGACTGGTCGCAGAGATCGAGTTCCTGCCCGCCGGTTATAGAACGTCCCACGTCCTGCGCTACGCCAAGTTCGCTGCCCTCAACGTCGGAGTATAACAGAGCCTTTAGAGCCTGAGAAACGCAGGGAGTACCTTAATATATTCACGCATAATAAGGTTATTAATTTCTCGGCGTTCCTATGCCACAACGTGATTAGCTTCAGGCGAAAATATATTCCTCCGGACTCGCCATAATCAGCGTTTCTTGAGCTGTCAATGAGTGTAAACGTGTGCGAAGACTTCGTGTTTCAGAATCATTCGATTGCCGTGATAAAAAAAAAAAAAGAAGGAAACTTCCAGCAAGTCCCTAAATGTGAAGGGGCCCGACGTTTTAAACCCACCCTAATTTCTTTTTTTCGGGTACGACTGCGACCATTGAAGAGCACGTGTGACTGAGCCGTTGAAGAGCACGTTTGTCGTTGAAGGGCACCCCGAGACCCGGCGTTCCATTCACGAGCTGTACTTCTTAAGATCACGCTTTTAGACTACCCGCCTCGCCGGTGTATATAGCTAAAAGCCGTGGAACTGTAAGTGTTTTCACCGTTAGAAGTTTTAGTAATGCTTTCGGGCGACGTTGCTTTACATATTATAGAATGAACACGTCAAGTCGCGCATACAACAGCGCTGCCGGGTGGAAATTAAAGTGAATATCAATGTTTTTCGGGAAGGGGTTACTTGGCACGCTTCGGCGGAGGGTCGAGGATTCTTTTATTTCACCCGGGGATCCTTCGACGCGCTGCCGAAATGTCAGTTACGCGTCGCATTTACCCTAATAAAAACTCTGCCGCATTACGGTCAACTCGGCCGGGATTGCCGTTCGCTTTCTGGGGATTCATACGTCACGACCTTTTCTTGGAGCCGACGAAGCAGCTGGATCTCCCGCCTAAGTTACTTGTTACGTTGCAAATTACAAATTAGTGCTTTTTTTTACATTTTTATTTGTTTAGTTGAAACTGAAGCCCACAGACTGTGCGGGGCCGCACGAGCTTCAGCCTTAAAAAATATGTAAAAAGACATTGTTTTTTTTAATATATATATTTGTTCATTTTGATTGTTTTCTTCGTTTCTGCTATTGCAAGAAAATAAAAAAAATAAAAAAATAAAAAATATAATAAAAATAAAAAATATATATAAAGAAATAAAAAAATAAAAATAAAAAATAAAAAAATATAAAAAAATGAAGAAAATAAAAAATATAAAAAATAACAGCCTCTCGATTTTCACGGCACACAAGAATCTAGAGGCAGTTGTTTTACATGTAATTGCTCAAAGGAAATATATAGCAACAATGGCGGACGTTTTTTGTTTTGCGTAGTTACCGTAGTTTTTGCGCGGTGATAGTAGAACGCTTTGTCACCTGTGTATGCTGCCCCCCCCCCCCCCCTTCCCTTTATATAGGTGCAGGCGGTGCGCCGCGCTTTCGTCAAGACAACACAGTTATACCTTCTGCCATCCACTAATTTATTAAATTGGTCGTCTTTTTTTCAGTTCTAGCCCGATGATAACGTTTTACACAAAACCTTTAGGACTGTGTTTTTGTTTGTAACTTTTCAATTTTTGGACAAAAATGGTAATAACGCAATTTCTACCTGCAGTTACTATTTAGCGTTATTCTTTCACAAGTAAAGACCAAGGAGAAAGGTAAGCTCATTACTTTTGATTTGCGAGCTGCCTTCCTGAACTTGCAAGATCCACAGGATCAACTTCCAAGAGCTGCGTTGCAGTCCTTACGTACGTATTCAGGATAAAATGTATTAGTAACGCCATTTGCCCTTGTGGGTAATTTTTACGTATTTAACTACTATTAAAAACTGAGGGGAATGGTTAGTATATAACGTTTTAGTAGTGACATTAATACTATAATCTCTGTTGAAGTGTGCAGGCCAAGAACGTTCTTGTTTTATTCGAAGTCGACGCATTTCCGTATTATAATTTTCTCTTATATTTTATAACTATGCTTCCATGAAGGTTTATTGGGAGAATGAAAAAAAAAAAAAAACGTCACTCAACTTTCTCAAAATGCAAAAAAAAAGAAAAAGAAACGCTCAACGCTCATGTTTAAAGAAATCTCGATGGACATGAGAAGTAAGCAAAACCGCAAGAAGTGTCCGCTCTTGATAACAATACACACACCTCTCAGTTTTCTTTTTTTGCGTGTTTTTTTTCTACTTTAATTTGAAATACTCTCAAATGTCGCCTCAGGCTTCCTTCCTTCGACGAAAAGAAGGACGCCTCTTTATTTTACAATATCCGGAAAGCAGTGAACTAAACAAGCAAACCAAGAATTGTCTCGTATTTTTAAAACACACGCCAGTGAGCAAAAGCGCTGTGGCCTCCAGTTCACCCTTGACCTTTCTTCGAAGGGGAAAAGAAGCTCCCCGCGACACCACACGCTGTGACCTACATCCTGCTGGAACCAGGACGAGAGAGGAGGAAGACTCTAAGACATGGAAGCACCGTTGTCAAAAGCTCCCTATTTTGGTGCTATAAAGGGTCACGCCACGTGTCGCCAGGGGAGGGTGACTGCCGCCTGTGTCAGCGTCGCAGAATGTTTTTCTTCCGAGACCAAAATTTAGACTACTAGGACAACAATTCCTTTTTTTTTTTTTTTTCTTCGCCGGTCGGATCAGGGCGTAGAGGATTATTTTATCATTTAGGTCGTGGTGCCAGAAAGTTTAATTAATGCTGTGTATGCTTGTGTACTTTGTGTTTATTTGTACGAGGTCATTTTTTTTTTTCTACCAATTTTCTTTCGAGCAGAATTTTTCTAGGGGCAGCTTCGTCGTATTAGCTCGTCTGAAACGCTGCACTCACACGTATGTTTTTGTTTAGACGCCTTTAACCCCTTGGGGGCAGTTTACTTCCGATTTTCCCCGCTTATGACTATCAAATATATTCCTTTAAGTTCTCCCCGACAACATAAGATAAAACATACAATAGGCCTTACACACCCAACGTTACATTTATTCTAACAAAAGTTGTTTTTCTTCGAAGTCATTACGTAGAAAACGATAAAACCCTAAATTGATCTCGTCTAAAGACTATTTCCTCCTGCTTGCAGACGACAATTGTAGTGGTAAGGTCGTGCTAATATAGGAACACATTTTATTTAGTTATTTATTTACTTAATAAAAATAAGCCATATAAATCCCGTTCGTTCTATCATCCTACTCATAACTATGTATTTTGTTATATTAATGAACAAAATAATAAAAAATGATAGAAAAGTGTATTCAACATGAAGTACTAGTCACTAAGAAGATAGTAACGCAGTGCTAGGCTAGTCCAGTGCGTGTTATTACCGCGGCCGATGCAATCAGGTTGCGTCATTCGCCAACAAGAACTCTGAAAAACAAGCACAAAACAAAAAAGGGAACGAAATATGACATGCACTTCGCTCCTTGGGCTTAAATACACCTCATGGACCGACCTTCCGATGGCTAAAAATGCTTGTGGCAGGAATTGCTCACTGTCTTGTCTGCAAGCAAAACAGTGCAATTGGGCTCCAATGTTGGTCACATTACAACAATCAAGGCTGATAAATCAGAGCCTGAAAGATTAATCCTGTAACAGCTTGAACCACCCAAAACTTGCATCCTGAGAGTTTTATTGTCGTTTTTGTTTTCTTCTGCGGCAGCAGATGAAACACTTATAGCTCATGTTCTTTCTGCAATCTTTCCAAACCGTGAGTTCGTTGGAGATCGTTTAGTGTGAGCATTTTATATGTCCCTCGCTCTTTTTGACGTGATATGTCTATATCTACTATCTCGAAACGAAGCGCGTGGCATCAATTTAATATTATGTTACGTTTTTTTTTTTTGTTTGTTTGCTTTAGCCTTGATGTTGACGGACCATTATATTTTTTGTTTCAAATGCATTGTCGGAAAACTCTTTTTTTTTTTCAGCCGTTTCAGAGTGCTTTTAAGTATGATAATTTCGTCTTTTCATACTACTTGTCTTACCCCTGCTTTGTACTTGAGGTGGTCTGAGGACAAGTCAAACTTCTCGGACAGCTTTGTATCCTCAGTTCCCCCCCTACTTACATAGTAAATAAAATATTATTATTATTATTATTATTATTATTATTATTTGGTTTGGTTTTGTTCAGGAGTAACGTACACGACCATTACTCGGAGAATTTGCAGATTTACTTTTTTCCGGTTTTGAAAGAAACCGCTTAGCTGCACTTTTTTTCTGAATGTATCCAAGGCATGTGACACCGTTAGCTCATTCTATGCTATTAAAAAATCTGTATAGCTTCGGATTTCGTTGTCCTTTTGTTTTTCTTATTATCTAACTACCTTTCAAATCGCTCACAACTTCTAATTATATCTTAGTCGCGGAGTCCGCGAACGATGTTAAGAGCAGGTGTTCCGCAGGGTTCAATTCTATCTCTTCTTCTATTTTATTTGTATGTCAATGATATTTCTACATATATTTTTGGGGAAAATGTTTATCAATACGTGGATGATACCGTAATTGTCACTCAACATCTGAACTCCAAAGATGCTGTCCACTCTCTGCAATGCGCCGCGACTACCATCATGAACTGGTTTCAACTTCACCTTATGGATATTCATGTACACAAAACAAAACTCGTGTTTTCGTAACCCGCTCAGATGTGTGGATTTAGATTTTACTTTTTTTTTTACATAGCTCGAGTTGTATATCTTGAAAATGTGATCCTTTGGTATATGTCGATAATGTAAAATACCTTGGAGTAATATTCGAGTGCGGTCTAACATGGAATGCTCAACTGACTACCGTTGCTCCCAAACTGAGGGGTGCTTGTTGACTTCTTTATAACACAAAATCGCTTCTGTTTTTTTCAGTTCGTAAAACAGTCGCCCATGCACTTGCATACAGTGTGCTAAGGTACGATGTTACTGTATCTGGCAACTGCTCGGGGTACTGGCATAAGAAAATTGATTGTATTTTGAAAACAATTTTGAAGAGCGTGTCTTATGGTCTGTAAATTCCCGATGGTACTGACTTGTTTCAATATTTGCAACTGCCGTATCTCTGCACCTGATTTATTGAAACAGCAGTCCTGCGTTACTTTTCGTCAGATAAACTCAAAATCAAAAACTAATCTCTTCGTTTGCTTCGTTTCCAATAGACCTTTAAATACCTTTTGTACAGACTAGATACGGCAAGTATATGCGTTCTACGTGCCTGAGATCTTGAATAGTTTGCCTTTTGAAATTCGGCAGGCTAGCTCATTGAGTTAGCTTAAGAAAGGAGTGATCTTTTATCTTCCAGGCAGAAGTTCTACCTGAGTGTATATTTTGTACGCGAGTGCTCTGTACAGAAGTATAGTCATCGGATTTTGTATTGTCTGTAACTGTTTCGTTCTGTTTTTGAAAACTGCCTTGTAACTGTGTCGCTTCTAGCACAGCTGTCTGTTCTGGGACAATCTATCTTTTTTTTTTTTGCTTCTGAACTTTCGGTTGGGCGGCGTCACACAAGCCACTGTTGGCTTTGATTGCCCCCACACTATTGTAGTAGGTATGAATGTTCTTGAATACAATTTAATATTGTTATTAATATTATTATTACTATTATTATTTGTAGTAGTAGTAGTAGTAGTAGTAGTGGTAGTAGTAGTAGTAGTGGTAGTAGTAGTAGTAGTAGTAGTAGCAGTATTATACGAAGTGACAAAAGTGAGTAAATTTTTTTTAATTACCGTGATAATCTAATTTAATGATGTTTTCGAACAAACAGCTGTAGGCATGTTGTTGTTGTTTTTCTTATACAATTAGTGGAGTTCACATTTCATTCCAGGAAACATATATAAAACGCATATTTGATCACTTGCATTCGGTCTTTCGGTGTGGAAATTTAGAACAGCAAAACGCGGCAAAGTGAACTCGTCAAGTGTGCCATATTCATATATGATTTCTAACACGTTCCAAATTGTTTATTTTAATATGTTCTGTAAAAGGTTTAGGTAGCAGTAGTAGAAACTCTGAACCTGCACTTTCAACTCTAGCTTGCTCTTTTAAATGCAGCGAACGCTTCTCTTAAAATTAAACTCCATGATTTCCCATTACCGCGCTGAACATGCACTTCTCAATTCTTGTTGTTTACATTTTAAGCAGCGTTGTCTTTTTCTCACAAATGAAATCAATAGGGCGTTACAAAAAAAAGTATGATATGAGTGAATTTTTAAGTAGCCGTATGGATTTTGTTCACCAAGTTGCTCAACATGAGTACATTATCAGTTACATGTCAAATATTTTGTGTACTTGTTGTGAGAAGCCGACAAAATGCTCTTTTCAAAATGACCTAAAAATCCTGCATCGCCCAACGTAACAACAATAATTCACATAGGGGGTACTTTGGTTCCCGTGACAATACAGAACACTGAGCTCTTCTAAGACAACATATAAACACAAGTTGTCCTCGTTATTTGGCGGGTTAGGGCTCTCGAAGGATTTTTTTTTCCTCGTGCTCGAGCAAATGGCCGATGTTTTAACCAAGTCGTGATTACAAGAAGCCAACATATATATTTTTCTCCTTCTTGCCCACGAGCCAATGCGGTCGGTCCCCGATAGTATCATTATTCCTTCTGTCATCCGGATATGGCCGACAGATTGTTACGCTCATAAGCTTTATCACATAGGAGACATGCTTACCCGAGCGCTTCCGTCAGTCCTTCTTTCTGTCACGTCGTCGCCCACTGTTTCGTAGACGCTTGAGGGAAACTGCCATATCCCCCGTTCAAGGAAGCCCAGAGTGAGAAACCCTAAAAGGGCGGCCCCTGTGACGCTTCGAGTCAAGAAATTCATTGATAATAAAGAGCCATCTAGTCGAAAAATCTATCGAATCAAGGAAATCCAACTAGTTTTGCGGGCAGAGAAGCAATACTATCTTTATCTTTTCCGCTTTATTTTTTTTCTTTTAAGTCTCTTGTATATAAGTTGTCCCTTTGTCGTGTGTTAAGAGATTTATCGAGTCAAGAGATCCAATATTTGTCAATAGGTACAACGACGCAAGATAGCCATCCGGTTAAACGATTCGTCGAGTCAAGTTTAATATTGGATCTTTTGACTCGTTGGACCTTCTCATTTGTTAGACCTCTTGACTCATAATTCCTCGTGAAGCTTGTCATGCGGGACTTTAAAACGGAAGACATGAAGGAACACGAGTAGAACTGCGTGATCGTTCGTTATTTTGACTTCACCAGCTTTTAAGGATGCGTTAATTAGATTTCTCACAACTCGCCCTTTTGACAGTTGATGTAAGAATATAATATAACTACAAATAATTGTTTCTATTGTCATTATTTATTGTCTCGGTAAAGACAACACACACGATATATTCGAACATGCTTAACAAAATAGTTGTAACCGTAATATATAAAACTGCAATATATGGCTCACAAACGCCACTTCTGCTTACGTTACCATTTGCGTTATTCCGTGACACCTGTGAGCATGTATTTATCAATTTTTTTAAGAAATGCGTATTAGAACGGAGTTAAAAATTCGTAAAGATTTTCCTGCGTATGTTTACTAATGACCTAAATGTTTAGCCTCAATATAATGTTCTTGCTGTCCAGAATACTTTATTGACTGGTAAGCTAAGAAGGTATTCTACAAGAACAAGGTATTTTACAAACACCAGAATAATCCATAATATTCTCACTCTGTAAAGCCCCAGAATAATTAATCATGTTCTTGCACAAGTAAAAGTTACATAAAAGAAAAATTAAGACATAAAAAAAAAAGAAACTGTTTTTAAAAAAAAAAATATTTTTATACTTCGTTTGATCTTAAACCCACAGGCAGCCGACGCCACGGGCTGATGGGTCAAATCCAGTATTGGGTTCGTTTACCGCGTGTTTCCTCCGCTAAGCCCTCCGCAACGAAGAAGCCGCTACTGCGCCTGCGCGCCGATGGCCTTGGCTGTAGAGTTCCGGGTATCGTATTGGATAGCGGAGAGCGTTGCGGAACGGCGAAAACCACCTACGAAAACTCCCTAATATCGCGATACTGTAATTTGTTACTTTTTGGTAACTTTTAACTCTAGCGATACGTTTTTTTTTAAAGTAACTATAACGATAACCTAAATATTATTTTTTCAAAAAGTAACTAAAAAGTATCTGCAAAGATGCCGATACTTTTCGCGAAAAAGTAACCCTATTTTGTGAACGCCGCAGCGGGTTGGACCATGTGCAGAAATCGAGCCCCACATTAGACGATACAAAAACAAAAGTTAAGAACTCGATTCTCTTATACTTTTTTTTTTCTAATTCTGTTTTTCATTTTTTATTGCGCGGAAAGGCGCATTGAGCCTTTCCTTTCTTTCAACTTTTTTGTGCGTGGCTCTCTCGCCCCGTCTTCACCCTTTCCGGCTTCATCGATCATCCCCGCCTCTTCAGCCAAGCGACAGAGCCACCTCGCGGAAACGTGTGACGCCTAGACGCTTAACGGCGGGGTGTTTAATGCCGACCGAGTGCCTCTGTCGTTGGTGGCGCAGCAGTCGCGGCGATAGTTTTCTTTGCGAAAACGAGTCGCCGCCAGTAGACACTGTCTGACCGGAGCAACAGACTATGTTTCTACTGGTCGACTTGTCCTTTCCAGGGGCCCATAGGTCCGTGATCTACGGTCGAGTATTTTGTTCTGCATTGCATACAAAAATTAAAAAGATAAGCGAAACGCATTCCGAGACGACTTTGTTTTGTTTTCGTTCAATCCTTTCTTTACCTTGTTTGATACTAACGGTCTTTGCCACTTTATTCAGTTACAAATGGTTTTGCGTTCTGTTCCCCTCCCTATTATTGTAATGGACCCGCCTGTTCATCATTGTCTCCCTCTCCTGTCAACTGAGGAAGAGGAAAAAGAGAACCTCGAGAAAGATGAAAAATAGTTGGAAGGTAAATTAACCGTTATCTCTCAAACGAGAGGCTATCATGAGTGACGAAAGGCAGGTGTTACCGTGGTCCGGCTATAAACTGTACTTTGATCTTGTGGAATAAAGTGGCGATAACTTTACTGCTTTTTGCAAGCACTGCGAAAAAGTATGCGCATCCAGGAGGTCCTCTTGCTCCAACCTTCGAAGCACCTCGGCGTGAGTTTGGACTTTAATTTCTGGGCACTACCGTTAGGCACGAAGAAGTGACAATGGACCGTTGAAACCTCGACAGCACCTCCAGCCTCAGCGACTTTCCAACTGGGGGGATCGGTGGCCGAGTGGTCTAGCGCACACCAGCTCGGAGCACGTGGAGCGAAAGCTCGCGCTGCAGAACCCAGGGATCCTGGGTTCGAGCCCACCCCTGCCCGTTTCGATCTGGATGAGCATCGTACCGGCGTGCGGTCGTGTATCACTACTGCGTGAAGCACGTTAAAGACCCCAGGCTAGCGGCTGTACCGCACTGGCTAAATTTCTCATCTACAGCTGGGAGACTCGTCGCCCCTGTGAGGCAGACCAAGTTCTAGGCTGTATAAACACACACACAACCCAATTTTTTTTTTCCCAACTATTAGGAAATTTGTTTTAACACCTGAATACTGCACTCGCCGTTCAGCGCACCCGTTGAGCGTCCCTTTAGCAAGGATGTGTTCTGCATTACAAGGTAAAACTTAATGAATCCTTGAAAAACACTTGCAGCTGCGTTACAACATCAGCTAAATAATTTATTATTCAGTCCATTTTGTACCGAAGCAACAAACCCTTTGATCGAATAAAGTCGTGCGAAGGTAGCAATTTGTATTGCAAAAAGCGAAATGAAAGTTTTCTGGGAGTTCCCTATAAATATAAATCGTAGGCAATGTGTGTTGTCATCACTGCCCATAGTTAAATTTAAGAAAAATAACGAACGTATCTTGAAAGTAACCAAGTTACTCTGACGAAGTAACTGTAACGCGTTACTTATATTTCTAAGTAAATTTAACTCTAACCTAAATGCAAGTTTGATAAACTATCTGTAACTGTACCTAACTACTTTTTAGAGCGCAGCTCATAGGCGCCCGTTCCCGGCTTAAGCGGCGTCGGCGTAACCGCGAGTAACCCTCGTGACCCTCGTGAGGGTTATGAGGGTTACGAAAGTTACCTTCACGAGGGCTACTAGGGTTACTAACCCTCGTAACCCTCACAAGGGTTACGAGGGTTCGTTACCCTCGAAAGGGTGACCCTCAGGAGGGTCACGAGGGTTATGAGAATTACCCTCACGAGGGCTGTGAGAGTTACCCTCACGAGGGTCACGAGTGTTACACCCTCGAGGGTCACGAGAGTTGCCCTCACAAGGGTTACTAGGGTTACCCTCACGAGGGTCACGATGGTTATCCAGGTCACGTGACCCCCCGGGGTCACGTGACCTGCGGATACCCCCCCGAGGTCACGTGACCCCCGTTGACGTCATCGCCACTGATGTCGTCATCGGTGACGTCACTGATGACGTCATCACTTATGATGACGATGACGATGCGGATGCCGGTGACGTCATCAGTAACGTCCCTGATGACATCATCAGTGGCGATGACGTCAACGGGGGTCACGTGACCTTGGAAGGGGGTATCGGCAGGTCACGTGACCCCGGGGGGGTCACGTGACCTGGATAACCATCGTGATCTCGTGAGGGTAACCCTAGTAACGCTTCTGAGGGCAACTCTCGTGACCCTCATGAGGGTAACCTCGTGACCCTCGTGAGGGTAACTCTCATAACCCTCGTGACCCTCGTGAGGGTCACCCTTTTGAGGGTAACTAACCCTCATAACTCTCGTGAGGGTTACGAGGGTTAGTAACCCTCGTAGCCCTCGTGAAGGTAACCTCGTGAAGGTAACTCGTGAAGGTAATAAGTGAAGGTCACTGATGACGTCATCACCATCGTCGCGTGACCCCCAGGTCACGTGACTCCCCCGACGTCACGTGGCACTCCAAGGTCACGTGACTCCCACAAGGTCACGTGACCCCCCGCCACCCGAGGTCACTTGATCCACCCCCCCCCCCTAGTACCCTTCCCTCCTCCTCCTCAAGAGCTGTGCTCTAATTCGGCGTTACAGGGAGTTGCAAACGGCTTTCATTTTAAAAGTAACTTAGCCAATACTGGACAAATCAGACAGCGTCAAAAGCGAACCATCATGGTGTTCGTCATATTTACGTACGTGTTCTATCATCGCTGGACCAATCATGTTAAAATAACCTGCACCTTCAAAGCTGCTTGATTGGTCCCACTAGCTGGCAGTGTCGGCTGCGTCAAAATTTGAGATAAAACGAAGCTTAATAGAGTAGTTTACGTTAAGTAATTGGCTGGTTTCATTCCGCTCTTGTTCCACAAGACCTGCAATTACCACCCCTGCAGACTTAGTTTTACTGATACTGGAAAGACGTCCAACTTTGTCTCCAACGTTACCCATACCACACATCACAAAAGCTGCTTCCCGCTGGTTCTTTACGCGTGGATATTAACTCCGCCCCAGGCCGGATCGAGTCGGCCACCGTTCCATCAAGCTCGCTCTAATGAACGTAATCCCGAATCAGACGACGAATTCCGGGCGTTCGCGGGAGCCGTCCCTTCCATTTCTATGAAGGTCCATCTCGGATGCAGCGACCTGCGATAAGCTTCTACGTTCCAACAATGCAGAGTGGAAGCTTTCAAAGGAGCTGCTGCATACCGATTAAGCCTCCGTCGACTGCATCCTGACAAAGCCCTGTCCGCGCCATTCGAATACAGTGACGATAGCAACGGAGCAGCCACTCGCAGCCCCCGCGCTGCTCGCAAATTTTGCTTCCTTTTTTTTTTTTTTTTTTTTGCTGCAGCATTTGGGGGAACAACGACGTTGTTGGAAGCATGTATCTAAGACAAATAGCGTCGGCACATAGACGGGGAAACGGTACCAGCATAGGAATCTGGCGTGACGCATTCCGGTGCTATTGCCGGAAACGCTAACGTGGCACAATGTCAAGGGCTCGCTCCCCGACGTAGATTGCCTTACCCTTGAGTTTCCCTTGGCCTCCTTGGAAATTGAGCAATGTGGTAAGGCGCAATTTTGTTTTTGAGGAGGACGTTGTTGGACAAAATTGTTTTGTATCTTGAGTGCTGGGTAGGTTATTTCACCTTTAATGCGCTTGGTCTGGGATTTGAGCGTGGGTTTTTCGGCCCCGAAATCGACTAAGGAATCGATCTACTTCAACTGACTTTCTTGCAGCCGGTGCCCCAGGAAGCACAGTATAGGTTAAATAATATTTGTTATTCTTGTTCTTTTAATTTGCCATATTGAAAAAAAAATTCATATACGGGTTATCCAATAAACATATGAAAACTTATAGTATAAGGTACATATAAGTTCGTTGTGACCTTATATATGTCACCTATTTGGAGATGACAGAAAGACTTCTGTGGATTAGGGAACAAAGAAAAAACCTTTATTATTACAAATTTTAAAAAAAATCAAAAATACTAAACGAAGAAGATCGTCCAAGATAACCGTCCTGCTGCCAAGCTGGTCATCGCATGTCTTGAGGTGTTCGGTCCGAGCTCGTGTCTGTCTGTTCAGAGTAAACAAGTACCTTAGGACTTATGTTGTGTTTATTATTTTGAAAAAGCAAATACTTAAAATGCTATCTAGCTTTTTAGCGCTTCACCCAGGGTGTTCATTCTGGGGTACTCCGAACCTTAGAAGGGTTTTCTTTGCGTGTTTTTACAGCTCAAAATCAATACGTGTCTTCACTTTGGGAATTTGTTAGTCCATCTTCGCCATTTATGTGACATAAGACCTAGATGATCCCCCCTCACCGTCACCGCCCCCCCCCCCCCCCAACCTGAGTCATCGACCGTGTTGTTGGGTCGGCAACAAATACACTACACGTTTGTTTACGTCCTTGTCGTGCAAAATATAAAAACGTCCGCTATATATGCGACGCTCACCATTGATGGACTCTGTCCCGCTGCCAGCGGTCTCTATGCGAGATTTGTGGGTTTAGATTTTGAGACCACAAAAACAGTCCTCAGAATCACTGCAATAAACTTTACGAGCGAGTACACTTATCGCGAATGACAAAAAGGGAAGGTGCCTCAGGGTCAAATTCAGGAAGCACGTAGACGCGCAACTTCCCAGCAAAGTTTCCCAAATGGATCACAATGACGACGGAAGTACAGTGCAAAAATAAGCGCCAATCTTTCCCCTCGACAGACCACCATAATAATACCGGTGCGTGGCCTTGTTCGGAATCTTCGGTGCGTGAGTACGAGACATCAACATAAATTCCCGTTTGTGTCTTGTTGACAACGCGTAAATCTGCTTTATGTACTGCGTTCATTGGTTCACCGTGCTTCAAACGAGAACAAAAAAAGATGATTTCTTAGCATTCCTTATTGAGGTTGGCACGCCAGAGTCAGTGCACGTAACTGTTACGTGTGCGGTTACTGTTATGGCGTTGTCCCTTGCAATACCCATGAAAGGTTGACCCGAAATATTATTTATATCCAATTCGTTTTTCCAAATACTTTTAGTCTATACAGAGCCTTTACATACAAATATAGAAAATGGGACAAACAATACGCACTGTTCTACGCTTCATTTCTGTTTTGTTTCTGAGTCAGAAGGCCCAGAGTCTCTCCCTTGAATACGTAATTATTTTGCATACTGCTACAGTGCTGGAGTTGAGTGCCTTCATAGAAAGGGACGTGTTTTATACGCCACATAAATTAAGCACGCACTGTGGCGAGCTCAGACACAAGCAAATAGAAAATTAAAAATATGAAAAATTTATAACGTATCGCTTTGAAAATTATAAGCCAGAAACAATTTCGAAACAACGCTCGAGTATAAAATCGGCACATTTAGTTGCTACATTGGAATGACTAGCATTGTACATGCAATAAAAGAAATAACTTTTGCATTCAATAACTAGAAATTTAATTCTAAATTCTGTGTCACAAGACCCGCGATTTAGTTAATAAGATATCATTAGCCATACCAAAGTCTGGCTGATATCAATTTCTATTACGTTCTAATCTGTTAATGCTTTAAAAAAAATACCATTCATTTTTTATGTAAACATCCTGTAGGACTAAAAAAATTAAATCGAAAACCTTAAAGAAGTTGAGAGAATAAATATTGAAAACCGTAATCTTCAATAAAATTTTCCAATGTTTTAATTGTATTTTTTCTTTTAACAGGATCGCATTAAAATGGTGTGAGGTAAAAAAGGCAGAGGAAGTGCGTTTTAGGGCAGGAATGTGCTTCAATTCCAAATTTTGATTCGTTCTCCTTCACCATGTTCGAAACAAAAATACTTCCAGGTTGGATTTATGTTTTGCAGCTTCAGCTTTAGAGAAACCTGTAAAACCATGAACTTGCCGGAAATCTTTCAATCAAGTTTGTCGGAGAGCAAAACTTACCACCAAGTTAATTCACAGTGGCAGTCGTCGTCATAAAAAAAAAATCGCAAAAGCCATTGGTGATTGTTTCTATTTTAGTTTTATATTTTGGATCGCTTTTCTGTCTCATCATAACAAAAACTAGCAAAGCACAAAAAGAAAAAAACACATACAATTCAAAATATCTCGACCGCTACGCGGTAAGTGTTCGGTGACGGTAAAAGCGACGACTTGCATCAGAGTACGGCTTGAGCAGCAGATTTAGTTTTCAATTTCGAGCTTTTTCCTTGCTTCGTAAATTGACTTTTGTTTGCTTTGTCTAGTTGCGTCTTTGAGTCGTCCGTTATGTTCCTCGGCTTCAAGTTTGCCCGAGCATGCTTCGCGAACTTCCATGATGACTTAGTTTTCGACTTCAAAGAGTTTGTGTATTTTTCGCGCCTGAATTAAAAATGACTGGCTTGCGACACTATCACAATGTTTGTTTCAATCACCTGGCAGTTGCCCTGAATTAAAACTGAGGGTTGATTAAAGGTTTCCTGATTTCATATACAGAGGTAAATGGGTATAAAAAAACTGCCAAAAACCTTTGTCTGCAATGTGGTATAATGCATAAGATACTATATTCAAAGAGCGATCGTTGAAGTTTGATCAGAAGACACAAAACAAACGGTTCCTGACATTGAAGAAAAATATTTTCCTTACTTTCCTGGCAGAATTCGGCGGCAAACTTGACGCCACGTTACCTGACGTCACGTGACACCAATTCCCGGCTATATTTAGCGGAGAAATTCTCACTAAATTTAACCGCTATCCTTAGCGGGGAAATAGACGTCAAGCGGACGAACGTCACATATACGGGCTCTGGTGAAGTGACGTCACGGCGCCAAGGTTAAGGTTTCACGTGATACTATGACATCACGTGACCTCTCTTTTCCCCCTAAATTTAGTGGCGACATTCACGGACGCACGGACAGACAGAGAAACGAACATAGTTTTGAGATTAGGGAGTTTCGTCAAAAAGCGCTTCATACTTTATTATTATGTTGGGCGAGTTCGTTGAATATCGGTCTCTTCCTTTTACTTCTTCTCGTCATTTACAGAATGTATGTTTTATAATGGACCCTCTCCAAAGGAGCGTTGAGTAACACTGGCGGCGGCCATTTCTTGGCCACGAATCGTGCGATGGGATCCCAGTCCGCGCCGAACGCCGACGCAACTCCCCGTGTCCAATATACACGCTAGAACATGCCCAAACAATGGCGGATTCACATCATTGATAAAGTAGCTTCGAGATGGCACGCACTTTTCAATAGGGTCAATTGTAAAGTTGGCCGACTTTAGACCAGTTTCAATCAACCTTTAGATATTGACTCACAAAGCTCTTATTTATTTTATTTTCGAAGTCGAAGATGCATTTCGTTGTATAGATAAGCCAGATAAAGTTATAAATCATGTGGCACTAGTACGGCAAAGTATGTTAAAAAAAATCGGAACAAGTAATAACACAAATGTTTAAACCTCCGGTGAAAAAAAAAAAAACAGCAAAAGTGAAAGTGAAGAGCCCCTTTCATGCGTCATGAAAAGAGTAACGAATAAATCCTACGAACAAAAAAAAACTGGCATCACATTAAAATGTCATGTTATCCGTCACCTCGTGTGTGATATGCTAAACAAATGCAGTTTCAAAGCTACCCGTCCGAGCTAAAGTCTCTAGATAATACCTTCCTACAGGTATCGACATTCTTTGAAGCGCCGACTGCGTGACGGTGCAGGTTTTAGGAAGCGAATGGCGGCGCACAGCAGAGGTACAGTCGCTCAAAAATACATATCACAACATTAATATTAGCGCTCTTTGTGACTACACATGAAATGTCCAAATCGTGTTTCTTTTTTTCTTTTTTAATTCTTGCGTTGTTTATCTACGAGATATAAAAAATTTCCTTCTTTGCCGACTATTTTCACACTGAGTCATCAAACCTCGTGAATTAATCACGCCATTGACCAAGCCGTACCATTACCGCACACTCAAAGTGATATGCTGGAAAGTCAACTTCGCTCTTAATGCATTGCCACTTTGTTAAAGGCAACAGATGCCCCCCCTTGAACACCTTGCCCTGTGTCGCTCAGTAGATCTGTTCATGGACGCTTTAATTTGACGATAACGTTGCCCTTCCGAACTGCCGTACTAGCACTGAAAAAAGTTTACTTATTTTTGATGCGCCATAACGAAGACATACTCATAATAAATATAAATAAAATAAAGACACACTCCGATTGAGAAAATGAAACCCTGCTGATCAGCCCACATAAATAAACGACGTTTCCCAAAAAGCTGAAACTATCTGTATGTGTGACACCAGCAGTGGCTTGATAACATGACGTTGCCAGAATCGAGGAATCAAAGAAAAAAAGCGAAATTTCTTTGCGATCCCATGTCCACGTATACCTGACATTCGTCAAACCTAGAAAGGCCTTGTGTGTGCCTCTGACGTTTAGTTAAGTGAAAACAACATGTCTGCAAGAAAGGCGATATTGTTCTCTTTGTTGCTCATCTGAGATGAATGCTACCGGCGCACACAAGTAACACTTTCTGGTTTATTGAATATCCGGCTTTTGAGAGCGCAGGTTTTAGGCGCTCTTTTCTAGGATGAGTGGCGTCGGCGTCGCCGTCGGTGTAGCCGCGCGTTGCAATATGGGACGTTTCCCATAATGACGTCACACGTGACGTCACATGTGACGTCACGTAACGTTACGCTAAATTTAGTAGAAAATTTTCAGCTACATTAGTGGAAGAATTTCCCCGCTAAATTCAACGGAGAAATTGACGTCACTTGACTTCAAGATGATTCAGTTTCTCCGCTAAATTTAGCGGGAAAACTTTAGCTAAATTTTCCCGCTAAATTTAGCGGGAAAATGTTTCCACAATATTTAGCGGGAAAATATTCGCTGAATTTAGCGAGAAAATATTGGTAAATTTCCCGTTAAATTTAGTCGGAATATTTTCGCGTTAAATTAGCTTGAAATTTAGAGAATATTTTCCCGCTAAATGGGAGGGGAGCAGGAGAGGAGGAGGGGATGGTACGGAGGGGGAGTAGGAACATACCTTCACCTCCGTACGCTCCCCTCCTCCTCCTGAAGAGCTGCGCTCTAATTCGGCATTGCAGAAAATAGTAAACGTTTTTCATTTTATATATATATATATATATATATATATATATATATATATATATATATATATATATAGCTTTGGTTCATGTGGCGTCATATCCCCCAACTTTGACATTCCATTACCTCCGCTAGCGTTAGTCTCATGAAATTTAATCTTTCTGCGATGGATAATTCATTTATGTGGGTCAAACAGCCGGGTTCTATGTGTGTCAATCGGACCCAATATATCATTCAACTCGCAACTACGCGCGAACTTATTTGCAGTTGCCGAATCGTATGGATTCGGCAAATGGAAATAAACTCAATATTATTGTTATTATTATCGAGAACAAATACTATTTTATCTACTGCCGAACTTTTACGACCCCAAGGCAATTTTCCAAAGGACCTCAGGAGGGTCAAACACTGAGTGCCTTAATCATATTCCACGCACACGGACAAAATAATTTATTGGCAGCGATAAAAATACATGGTAATACGTCAAAATGCAGGGTAACCTTTCTGTTTACTACTGAAGTCTGGAAAGGGCTACAATAAAAATTTAAAAAAAAAACATTGCAACTTTTATTTATAGTTGTATTGCGACTACTGTATCAATGTCTTAGTCGGAACTTTTAAAGTCAATAATGCAACTAACCAATTAGCAATATAAAAATTATGTAAAAAAACATTTAGAGCCCTTCCAGATAACGTGAAAATGGAGGACCAGCGATGCTGTTACCTTTACAACGTTTAGCACGATGCCTAAGGACGACGTCTCGGACGATTTAAAGGACGACCTCAAGCGCTACGCCTAGATGACGACCTCGGGGGCGAATTCTAGGACGACCTCGAGGACGACGTCTGGGACGACCTCAAGGACAACTTCTAGGGCAACCTCAAGGACGACTTCTAGGACGACCTCGAGGACGACACCTAGGGAACGACGCTTAGGACCACCTCAAGGATGATATCTAGGACGACCTCAAGGATGATATCTAGGACGGCCTCAAGGACTATTTCTAAGATGACCTCGATGGCAACGTCTAGGACGACCTCAAGGACGACTTTAGGACAACCTCGAGGATGATGTCTAGGACGACCTCAAGGACTATTTCTAAGATGACCTCGATGGCAACGTCTAGGACGACCTCAAGGACGACTTTAGGACAACCTCGAGGATGATATCTAGGACGACCTCAAGGACTATTTCTAAGATGACCTCGATGGCAACGTCTAGGACGACCTCAAGGACGACTTCAGGACAACCTCGAGGATGATGTCTAGGACGACCTCAAGGACTATTTCTAAGATGACCTCGATGGCAACGTCTAGGACGACCTCAAGGACGACTTTAGGACAACCTCGAGGATGATGTCTAGGACGACCTCAAGGACTATTTCTAAGATGACCTCGATGGCAACGTCTAGGACGACCTCAAGGACGACTTTAGGACAACCTCGAGGATGATATCTAGGACGGCCTCAAGGACTATTTCTAAGATGACCTCGATGGCAACGTCTAGGACGACCTCAAGGATGACTTTAGGACAACCTCGAGGATGATGTCTAGGACGACCTCAAGGACTATTTCTAAGATGACCTCGATGGCAACGTCTAGGACGACCTCAAGGACGACTTTAGGACAACCTCGAGGATGATGTCTAGGACGACCTGAAGGACTATTTCTAAGATGACCTCGATGGCAACGTCTAGGACGACCTCAAGGACGACTTTAGGACAACCTCGAGGATGATGTCTAGGACGACCTCAAGGACTATTTCTAAGATGACCTCGATGGCAACGTCTAGGACGACCTCAAGGACGACTTTAGGACAACCTCGAGGATGATGTCTAGGACGACCTCAAGGACTATTTCTAAGATGACCTCGATGGCAACGTCTAGGACGACCTCAAGGACGACTTTAGGACAACCTCGAGGATGATATCTAGGACGGCCTCAAGGACTATTTCTAAGATGACCTCGATGGCAACGTCTAGGACGACCTCAAGGATGACTTCAGGACAACCTCGAGGATGATGTCTAGGACGACCTCAAGGACTATTTCTAAGATGACCTCGATGGCAACGTCTAGGACGACCTCAAGGACGACTTTAGGACAACCTCGAGGATGATGTCTAGGACGACCTCAAGGACTATTTCTAAGATGACCTCGATGGCAACGTCTAGGACGACCTCAAGGACGACTTTAGGACAACCTCGAGGATGATGTCTAGGACGACCTCAAGGACTATTTCTAAGATGACCTCGATGGCAACGTCTAGGACGACCTCAAGGACGACTTTAGGACAACCTCGAGGATGATGTCTAGGACGACCTCAAGGACTATTTCTAAGATGACCTCGATGGCAACGCCTAGGACGACCTCAAGGACGACTTTAGGACAAACTCGAGGATGATGTCTAGGACGACCTCAAGGACTATTTCTAAGATGACCTCGATGGCAACGTCTAGGACGACCTCAAGGATGACTTTAGGACAACCTCGAGGATGATGTCTAGGACGACCTCAAGGACTCTTTCTAAGATGACCTCGATGGCAACGTCTAGGACGATTTCAAGGACGACTTTAGGACAACCTCGAGGATGATGTCTAGGACGACCTCAAGAGTGACTTCTAGGAACACCTCAAAGACACCCCTCGGACGACCTCAAGGACCACGTCTAGGACGACCTCAGGAACGATCTCTAGGACGACCTCGAGGACGACTTCTAGGACGACGCTTAGAGAAATTCATCCTTTCCACTCTGGTGACAACCAGGGTGGAAAGGCTAGAAACGTTGCCGCCATCTATGAGCGACGGCGGTAACCAGACAACCCGCAAGCCGGATATCTGGTTGCGTCGTCGCTCATAGATTGCGGTAGCTGTCCGGAGTTTTGTGTCGACATTTATTTGCCCCCGGACACGATACTGGGGAAACTAGCCCTTAACAGCTCCGGTGTAAAAAACGTCTAAGGATGTTGTCGCTCTTCGGTTGCAGGCTCATGTATATGTTATGTAATTTCGTTTATTTGCTGCCTATAAACATTCGTAGCCTAGATGCTGATATCGATAAGCACACATTCATTAATACAAGCGCTAGGGCAATTGAGTGGTAAGCGTACTGTTAAAGCGCGCACACTACTGAAAACACCTACGAATTCACTGAGCGTTTTAAGACGGTTTTCAGTTTGTAAAATGCGGAAAAAGTGGCGAAACATTGTGTGCAGAACATTTCTTATTCACGGCTGTTTCTTGTAGAGACGAATAAAAAAAGAAAAACGAGACGGGTAAGCGCTACTCTGATGTGTACAGTTTTGTACTAGAACACAAAGTTACGAACTTCACGGCCAGCTGACAGCGTTTGAAATTCATCCTGAACAACATTGATTCATAGTTAAAGAACTGTGTTTCCATCACGAACGTAATCATGATAAGTCGATCGATTTTTTTCTTGAGATAATAAATACAATTTTGCTCACTTCCATTTTGTACATACATAACTTCGGAAGAAATGTTTTTTAGTAGTTTAAACTTTAAACGAAGTATTGTGTCTGATGGTACTTTTATTTCTGAAAAGCCAAAATGCGAAACCTGCGAGCCGCAAGTGTGGGTCGTAATAGCCAGACATCTCCCCCCCCCCCCCCCCCCCCCCCCAATTACACGTTTCTCTGCCTTCACACTTCATATTTTGGTATTTTTCTCTGAGGAATGTTTATTAAAGCTTTCGAGGCTAATCGGTCCAGAGAACGGCACACAGCACCGCAAAAACACTTCAAAGGCATGGTTTGCCTTAGCTAGTTAGTCATTTTATAACCTGTTTCTTCAAAAGAAGTTGTCGAGGCTTGCCCATTAGAAGAAGCTAAAAACTCATCTGAGCAGTTTTCTTTTTTTTTCGCTTTCTGCGCAAAGCGAGAGTAAATGGAGCTCAACATAAAGCAGCAAAGAGGGACGCGAAGACGTTACCTTTGCGAAAGAAAACAGAGAAACAACAAACCCCGGTGCTCGTAACGTAGAGGAAATTTGTCTTTCCCAGACAACTTAATCATGCGCTCCAGAAGACAAAAAAAAAAAAAGAATGAACACTGAGGAGGTTTGTTCGTTAAGTAGTGAAGTAGAAAATGAAGCATTGCTAGTGAGAGAGTATAAAGGTGTTGTTTTTTATTCCTGCCAATTATAAACATTGTTTTGTAAAGAGCTCCAACTTTGTAAATCTGGAGAAGAAGAACAAGGGGAACAAAGGGTAAACAGAAAACTCCAGACACACCTACGTGACTGATGTGCGACTAAAAAAATTCGCCTGGTCCTGGTATCCAACCAGGGACCTCTCCATTTTCAGTGGAGTGTTCTACCAACTGAGCTAACCAGAAGTTACACATCAGCAGAGCAAACGGGGTTTATCAGCTGCCACTAGGCAACACCAACAAGGTTGAACGGCCTGCATTATAAGGTTATGATGATAATGCAATTGACTGCAAAGGTGCAAGCGAGTTGGACAAGAATAACGAAAAAAATCCCCTGAGAAAAGGAACAAAGGGGCGAAAGGACAAACCCAGAACTCTAAACACAGCTAGGTGACTTGTCCGCGACCGAAAAAAATCTCCCTGGTCCTGGTATCGAACCAGCGTTCTCTCCATTTCTAGTGGAGAGGCAACATTGCTTGCAAAATGTTTTATTTGAAATGGGCTGTGAATAAGCTTAATATATCTTCCGATGTATTCAATATTTTACATATGGGGGAAGACGTTCCTGGTTGCTCTTCTTATAGGCGTCTGACGCGCCGGAGACTTGAGCAAACATTTTTGACGTCGTGCCTGAAAACCATTTGTGCTATTGAAATGTTTTCTAACGATTTAGAGAAGCAATGATTTCCAAACTTCAGGAACTTATGTTGCCAGACGGGATGTTATAAAACATCGTTTCTCCGAATTGTTTTCAATATTTCGTCTACCAATCTTATGTGACTAGAGACGACCTACCATTAAACAATCGAACACGTTTCGGAAGCAATCCCTCGCTTATTACGTTTAGTCTATAAATTTCGTAAGCTTTTCTATGAATCGCGTATGCCATACGTGGTCTGACATTTGGACATTCAGAATTCTTATCACATACAGCTGGTGGGCCGTCGGATTGCCACGCACAGTAAAATACTTACTGTCTTACGATATGACGTCGGGGCCGGTGGAACAGCACATGTGCGACACAGACGTTAATACTCCCGCAGGAGCTATCCGTGAAAAAGGATTCTTAGATTCACCTCGTACAAAAAGAGAGGAACTGTTTCTGTTTGTTCGGAACTTTGCTCATTTTTAGTGCAGTTCTTCGTGATCAACAAATTCAATGAGCGTACAAGTACGTATTTGCTTAAATATTTAAAGACTTCACTTAGCAAACAGGAAAGTACATTTTACGTATAACCGATCTTTGAAGACAACACGACAGTAGAGGAATACTGGGGCAACATTCTGTGGTTTAAACTACTTTGACAATTCGGGAGGTAGAGAAAAATGTTTATGAAACAACCAATCTATGACTCGATTTTAATTTTTTTTTTAATTGAGCTATATTTTTCACTGAGATTTCCTGCCTTTGCTTTCTTTTAGCGTTGTTCTACACTACCTGGTACTGTTAGTTTTGACTCCATTTCAAATTCATGATGTTCTTCCATGGACATGTTTGAAATGCAGCCTCATGGCAACTCAATATATTTCGCACTTTGACACATCTCACTGCCCTCAAAGTAAATTTCGCGCATGTGACTGGTTTGAGAGGCTATGTTCAGGTGAAGTGGTGGCTAGGATGACTTGCGCAGATGCCACCACTTTACTACTGGGCATCGGCACAGGTTGTACAAGGGTTTATTTCGGCGAGGACTCGCGGTCAATTAAGGCGGTGACGAACGCTTGGTGTCAGGCTCGGGTACAATCGCTGAGTCATCGTCGCCGCAGTATGCCGACATTTTATAAACGAAATAGGAATAAATGAACAAACTGTATTTAAAGCAGATAATGTTGGCTGGTGTTTTTACTCTAGGAAATATTGCTAACTGTGGCCGAATCAGAAAGATTACGATCAGCAGGAATGATCTTGGCGTAACGCCCTATATATAAAGACGCGATGATTGGCGGTGGGTTAGCCATAAATTAAAATACAAAAGCTCCGTCACCCCGCAAACAGCCAGATTGTGGTCTCCTTGGGAGCACGCCCAGGAACTGCATTAAAAAGAGAAGGAAATGTGATGAACTTAATCCGGGGAGAGCATCCCCTGCGTGATTTGACATAACGAACTAGACTCCCTGTACGAACATTCAAGAAACTTAGGCACTGACCGCTGCACCTTAATAGTAGCTGTTCTTACTTTTTTTGGCTTAACTAGCCTGCGACAAAAGAATATATTTTTTACATATGATGCTACCGAAGATAGTTCCAGTTGCCATCGAAGCTTCCTTTGTTGAATAGCTATGTTGACAGCTTGTCTGCCTAGTTCACGAAAGAGATATGCGTTTCTATTTTATTTTTGGTAAACTGATCACAAACGTAGGGATTAAAACCCCCAAAGTTTTGTTATCATACTCGCAATAACAACGCATAAAGAAAATAAAGCGTCAAATCAAGTCGATTCGTCTTTTTTTAGTTGTCTCTATGCGTTGTTATTGTCAACTTCACTTACAGCTAATACAATGGGTCGATGAAGTTCGAAACACGATACGCTGTTTTTCTTTTTCTTTTTTCACTTTGCCTTTACTTGAGGGAATTGCTGCCATGTAATCGTGATTTGTGTGCCTATCAAATAAACCTAATGATCGAAGAGTGTCCCTTTTGCTCTTGCTATTGAAGTGGATTGCCTGTGTTCAGACAACTCAGATTTCAATCAACTTAAAACATTACAAGGTGACCTAAACAGGACAAATATCGAACTGTTCGAGCTAATTGCAGTAATAATTAAAAAAAGGCTTCTAACGGATGTTTATTGCCCAAGAAAATCTTACTCAATTTGCGTTATTGCATATGGTATTTCGTAATCTGATCGGAAAATTTCGCCCTCTTTGAGGTTTTAATGATCTATTACAGAAATAAATGTATATGGGAATCATAACTAGTCAGCATGCAGTGCAGATAAGGCCACACTCTAAGAATCTGCAGCGGCTGCTCTCCAGCAAAGCAATTGGAAGGGTCAACTGCTGCTATCAACGGAGGAAGCTCGGCGAATGACGGGCCTGACAATGTGTTTAAGCCTTCAAAACAAAAACATCCTCGTCTTGTGTTCTCAACTGAATATCGCAAATCGATTCTGCACGTGATCGATAAGAAAGACATGGACGTATAGTATACAAAAGCTTTCTTTCCCTCACCCCTTTTGAGTTCGTCTATCTCTCAAGCGCAAAAGCACACCGACGCATACAGACATCCGCACACACATACGTGAGCCCAGATGCAGATGCAGAATGGCACATCACTTTGCAGCGACGAACAATAACCATTCACGCGGCACTTGCCTTCAAGTTCTTTTAGAATGATTGCATACTCACCCTTGCCTAGTTGCTTCTTTTTTTTTTTTTTTTTTTTGCGGCACATCAATTTATTGTATGAAACTTGAAGCATCGCATAGTAGCACGAAGATGGTTCCAATGCCATGCAACGCTGTCAAGCGGCAAAGCGCCAACCACGTTGAGCAGGCGTATAGTCAATGAATGTGTCGTGTGTGGCACTAAGATTTCCTTACTTCAGCACTGATTTTTGCGATATTTTCTTTCTCCCGAAAACGCACGCGCAAAAAAAAAAAAAAAAAAAAATCCTCTGCACGAGGGAAAGAGGAACGCACTCGGAAAGCAAGGTTGATAACACTCATAACCTCAAAAGTATCTGCATGCATATTGCCCTGTGGCGCACTCTGAACATATATAATTGACATTATTTTTACTACTGTCACCGGCACCTTAAAACCCTCAAGGCATGACGGGGGTCCCGAACATCTTATTATCGCCCCTAAGCGAATGAGATTAAACCTTAGCCAATAAGCACACCGAAGAACAAATGACGAAGGAAGAAGTGTGAACACAAGAAGCCACACACCTCGTGTTGCTTAACTTGTCAGCCACCATAACATAGGAAGTAGCTAGAGCGCTCTCGTAACATGTTTGTGATGCTATCGTTTAGGCTCGGACAGCTTAACGAACGCCGGGAATGTTTCTTGCTGCGTTATTTGTCTTTTCCCGTTCCTACATGAGCTAACGCGAAGCGCAAGTGCGTCTGCTTCTTTTTGCAGAAGTTGTGGTGACGTCAGAATGACGCATTGCTCTGATTGGCTCTGATTGAAGGATAGGGGGTAGACCTCAAGGCAGCTTGCTTTGAAGCCTACCCACTATCCTTTCAATCAGAGCCAATCAAAGGTCAGCGTCGTTCTGACGACACAACACCCCCTACAAAAGAAGCAGACGAACGTGCGCTCCGCATAGAAAGTTTTAGTAAATGGTTTCGATGCCTCCCATAACGATATCCGATAACGATATGGGGCACGCGCAGAGGCGTCGGCGGAGTATCGGGTTTCGTTATAGGAGGTATCGGAACGAACTAGTAAAACTCCTAAAAGAGCACTCTCTCTTTCTGAGAAGCAATACTTATATATACGGCAAAAATTTACCCTGAGCTTCAGCTCCGGTGTCGATTTGAACATTTTCAACTAAACATATTTCCGAAAGAGCGCGAGAAACTAAGCCCAGAGCTGCAAGTAAATTTTCCTAAAACGTTTCAAATAATTTTTAATTGTAGAAATACGATACAATTCAAGCCGAAACTAACAAGTAACTTAACTTATCTGCCAACTTTTTGTGACGTCAGATCTTGCATGAACATCAGCATATGGGCAGCTTGAACCTGTTTTGCCCAGCGTCAGAAGCAGTCAAAAGGCCGTCGTGATCGTTCGTGGGAAATAATGGACTGCGATTTATCAAGCTAGTTTGAGTTAAGCAATAACCAGCAATTTTTATAAGCGTTTCAGCGCAAGAGTTTAGACGATTCACCGTTTGCATTTGATCCACCAGCGTCGCCTCCGAGGGGAGTCCCCATTTCGGCTGCTTTCACGATCTGCCGACGTATGGACCCAGATGCCGCTTTAGAAGCAGAATGAAAGACACGGAAGGTTTTGTGTGCCATAGTACAATGCGAACTGTTTTCTAGCACGGCGCGAACGCCAAGAGCCAGGGTTCGCGTCGGACTGCTTGAACCCACTTCCGTCTGAGAGACTTCTTGGTCTGAAACCCATGAGATATCAATCTGCTGAATTTTTTCGTTGTGTTATTGCACCCCACAGCCCATCATCAATTCTCCCCACACCTGCATCGCATTCCGCAAATGGCCTAAACCAGACACAATTCGCAACACCACGGACGCTCACTATCAATCACTGCAACGCGCAACGTCGTGAAGGAGGGAACGTCCTCTGCTCTCGAATACAACATCTGACATCACGAGCGCTGCTGCTCGTTTTTGCAAGTAGAGTGACGGCCATGCATTCGGTGATGTGCACGTAACTTCAAAAATTTGTTTACTCGAAGCAAAATGATTACTTCTTTTAGATCTTTTGTAGACCTACTCAACGGTAGTGCCTGCACCCGGTGTGGACAAACGCGGGCTTTATTATAGACCAGTGTATTGGTGCATAGTGGCAATTATGGGTGTCCATCCTTTTCACCGCTGGTATATTTTACCCTTCTAATTAGGATATATTTCGCTGACGCCACTGGCCGGGCTGGTTAAATGTACATAAATAATTGCTGTACTGAGTGTAGTCACACGAACATTTTTATGGCTCTTGTACAAAATTGTAACCTCCACACAATCCACAAATTCATAAATCTTTCATAAAATGTGTCTTTCATATTGAAGACGAACTCCCGCGCAGAAGTGCAGACAATATGTGTGCTGGGCACGTTTGGGGCGCAAGTTAGCACCATGAAAAGAGGTCTGAAGATTTGAATGTACCCTTGATGTACATAGCAAGTTAGAAATGTTTTACGGTTTGTGATGCGTGCCTTCTAATTGTGACCCAATTCTGCCACTAAAACGAGACGCCTAGCGAGTGCCGCTGCACCTCACTCACATTTTAACGCAATTACGTTTCGCAACAAGTGTTCGGTACCTACGTCAGTGAGCGGCTTTTTAAGCTAACCAAATAAAAAGCGAGAACGTTACAAATTTTTTTTGATCTGTTCCTTTTCTATTTGCATGTAAAGATAAAGCAGTGTTTGTTCAGATTACTTAGACACTCTTGAGAATGATAAAACAAAAAAAAAAACAAAAAAAAATTGACAATCGTGAACAGAAATTTAAGGCAACACCTTGTCCCGTGGAAGCCGCCACTGAACCTACAAACGATGTTTTACCAAATTTTTTTGCTTTTCTTATACTGCGAAGCAAGCTGACCGCACTCGAGTGTCGGCTTTGACAGACATTGGGTACAATATACTGTACATTGCCTTGAAGTAAAAATGGCGAATTCTATACAGAAAAAAAAAATCGATAATACAGCAGCAAAAAAAAGAAACTTATCTGAAAGCATTATTTGTGCGAGTTTCATAACCTCTAATATTTTAGCACTGCCTTCTTTTGAAGGTGAGAAGTATAAACGTATAAAGAAATATACCGGTATTGATTTTTTTTTCTCAAGTGTTTGCAATGGTGACTAAACGAAAATAAGCTATAGGCTCCTTTTCTAAGTTTGGGAGACGTTTGCCTTTTTTTTTGCGTTGGTTGTATTTTGTTAACATCTTTCGTGAGCATTTTATAGGTACATTAGTATATCTTCTTGGGCGCACATTTTTGTAAGAATAGCGCTGGCTGTGTTTTGTTACGTCTTTTTTTTTCTTTTTTGGCAAAAAATACTGAAGTACTTTAATCAACATGGAAAATGCGTGATAGGAGAGCGCAGGCACACGAGCAAAAAATCTAAAATTGGGTGTGTTTAGCAACGACCTTTGTAAAAGGAATTGGATTCCGTATTTTATATACTTGTAGCCAGCCGGCCAGTCGGGTACATAAATAGCCCAGCTCTGACGCAATCGAGATGTCTTTATGATAGAGGGGAGGTGCTAGCTTCATTTCTGTTGCGATTCTTGGTCATCTTTGAAAAGGGCTGCGAAATATCGGCTAGCCTCGCTATCGCTTTTCAATATTACTTCCTGAGACGTTTAGTTGAGAGGTAAGTGCTACTCGAGAAAACGAACACTGTTATACTCGTTCAGTCGAATAGCTTGGGAAATCGCCTCGAAGGCATATTGCGGTGGGTTCCTTTTGTAACATGGTTAAGATACTTTTTATGTCAAGTTCAATTTGTTCGTTCCAATTGTGCTCGTTCCTGGGCATTATTATGGCCGTAGAGAAAGAAATATGTTATGTATAATTGTTTTGTCTTTAATTTTGTTTTAATATTCAATGAAGCTACAAAGCCCAAACGAGAAAGCCCTTGTCCCTCGACCCCATTGAGAAATGCTTTTAAAAGGCAATCCTAGTAAATGTTTTTACTTTGCCCAACATCTTTCTGTATCCTGCAAAGAAAAAAGAATTCTACAATCACGTCTTTTGCAAAAACTCGCAGGTGGTCAATCAGTGGAAAGGACGCAAGATTCCAGTTAATCAGAATGCTCGATAACACGATTCAACTTGAGAATGAAAAAGAGCAAGTGAAACATCATGCTCACTCTTCCTTAGGACATGAATATTTTATATCTATTTTTATTGCGAGATTTTTAAATTTCTGGAGTCCTTTCGTTGTTTCCAGCGGTTTACTGCCCCCCCCCCCCCCCCCCCCGTGTAATACAGGAAATGTAGCCTATATACTTGCTTGTAATATACTAAGAACTAATTTTCCATTATATTGCGAACTTAAACGTATGCCCAGCGCAAGTTCGTCTGCTTCTTTTGCAGGGCTTGTGGTGACGTCAGAACGCGAAGCTCTGATTGGCTCTGATTAAAGGATAGTGGGTAGACCTCGAAGGCAGCTTACTCTGACGTCTACCCACTGTCCTTCAATCAGTGCCAATTAAAGCTCAGCGTCGTTCTGGCGACAGCACAATCCCTGCAAAAATATGCAGACTAACTTACGCTTGGCATTGCAGCCGAGCGCGCCGATAGCGAGAGTGCCAGTCACGTTCCATGTCTCAACGCGGGGGTGGCCGGCAGAAAGCTGCCCATCCTAAAGCACCCCCTCCCCCCCTTTCCGAAAGCTATCTCATCCCTCAATTTTCTGCCGGCCACCACCGCGTTGAGACATGAAACGTGACTGGCAATCTCACTATCGGCGCGCTCGGGAACCAAAGCGGGCGTGTCACGGTTTGGCCGCTCTAGTCATCGGTCACATGTGCTAATTTTTTTCCCGCTGCAGCCTTACGCTCCCAATAGTAACGGACATCCTAAGAAATGCATGGCGTGAGAGTCTCGAGCATCTTAATATTGATGCGCAGCCAATGAGACTTCGGTATTCAAAAATAAGAACGCCAAGAAAGGAATCACGAAGCAAGAAATGTGTCCACAATAAGCCACATTCTCCATTTCTTATTCCGTCAGTGACCATAAAATTTCATGTACTTTCGCAAATTAAAACGGCCTTAGATTGCTGAACCAAACATTTCAGTGTCTATAATAAGTGGCGCACTATCTTGCCATGAGTCAGCAGCCGCCGGTGTGCGCGAGCACACGCAACGAAATTGACGTCATCATATCCCCCATTCACGCTTATTAAGCATGAATGGGGGATATAATGACGTCAATCTCGTTGCGTGTGCTCGCGCACACCCGCGGCGGCTGACACGTGAAAAGATAGTGCTCCACGTATTATAGACACTGAAATGTTTGGTTCAGCATCCATTTAAATGTGATTTTAGGGCTTTACTTCGAAAACGTAGAGGCTGCTCGGAGGCGTATGATGTTTAGAGAAAAATTGGAAAACCCAGCAACTATATAGGAAGCGCTGGTCGGAACACGATTAGATCTGTGTAAGTATGAAAACTTGAACGGGCAACCTAAAACGTATTAAGTTTATGTAACTACCGCGGGATCGATCAAAAAAGGAAACACGATTTTTGGGCCCGCATAAATAAACCACGCATCGCAGAAAGCAGAAACTCGGTGAAATCTGACGCTAGTGGCGTCGCATTCTCACGAAGCATTTGTTTTAGTGAAAATACTCGTCATCCAAAAAGGCGGTAATGTTTTCTTTCTTGCTGACAAGCGTCCTAGCTGTCATAATTGCTGCAGGCACCAAAAAGCTCAAATTTCGCTTTTGATGACTATTATTAGGCTTAAGGGGACGTCGGCTCATGGAGTTTCAGAGTTCTGCGATGCGTAGCTTCGTTGTGCTGGCCGAAAAAGCCGAATTTCATTTTCTCAATAGATCGCGGCAACGTCTACACAAACTTGGTTAATTCCGAGCAATTAACATCATTCCTAAACAAAGAGAAAAAAAAAAAAGAGGGCTGAAAACATTAGTTTTGCAGTGAGTTTTAAGTTTAAAGTCTACTGGCCCGACACCTCCTATAGTTATCATAATCGTAGTGCTGAGTTTTCGGTGTCAGAAAAAGAAGGCGAACGCTGCGTAGATGTCACTGCAGCCGACAGCACTGCCGAAGCTGTCGGCTGCATTTCGTGTTCTTGCCGATTAAACACAATTCCCAGCCGAACGCTGATGGAGCAGTCGTTTCCCATCTATGCCCGTCGTTGACCTTTTTTAGCAGGCGCCAAAAAGTCAGCACTGCTCCATTGTCACCTAGGGGTGCGGGGGAGGGGGGGTGTTGCCACGTCGTTACGGGCAGGGGGCCTTGAGGTTGAACATATAGGAGCGCCAATAAGCGCGCGTACGGACCTTAAGCACCGGGTAAAACATCAATCATGCCGCCGATAACCAAAAAACAAAAGGAATAGAAGTGTTTAATAAGGGTATCAGGTGTTTTAGCGACCACGTAGATTTTAATTTTAAACTGGGAGTAGTAGGATATCGCAGTTTTTTCCCAGTTAAAGATAGTTATCAAATCTCCCAAGAGGTGGCCGTGGAACCGTCGTGTTCATATTAAAGCAAAGCTGGTTTTAAGTAGCATACCACCTTCAATTTCTTTCTACTGCGCCCGTGGACTCCGTCAACGAATGTATACTTTCTACTACGTGCAAAGCCAGTAGCGCAAAGCTGCAAGAGCTCAGGAAAGAAAAAAAAAAAAAAAAAACATCGCACAGGGCGGTTTCGGCGTTCGCTTGAACAATCGATAAGCCTCAAGGTTTTACAACACCGTGGCGTCGGGCCGAATTGCGAAGCTCTTGTAAACCATACGTCTAGACTCTAGAGCAAACCACGAATCCACGTCCGTGGACACCAAAACAAAAAACGCGACATAAACGGCGGAGACAGTCGATGACCATTTTCAGCGGGGAGTGGCGTCACCGCGCGATCTAAAAAGGCCAATTCACCGCGTCGTCGGTCGCCGCTCTGGCCTAAACAAAAATTAAAAAAAAAGAACAAAGAGTATTTTTGCCATAAACGAAGCTTGTCGGTACTGTGAACCCTGGCATTGTTTCGTAAAAAAAGCGTATCCCGCATTTTGTCCCTGCCCCACATTTTATATGCCACAGCGTTTTTCTGCCCATGGCCCACGCACTGCCTCATAGATGTCGTTCTTTTTTTCCTAATGTTTCTGTGTCTTTTTGTGTGTGTGTTTGTATATCTGTGCGTGCGTGATTAGGTGTAAGCGTTTTTATGTTGGTGCGTTTCTGTGTGGTGTGTGTGTGTGTGTGTGTGTGTGTGTGTGTGTGTGTGTGTGTGTGTGTGTGTGTGTGTGTGTGAGAGAGTTGGTTCGTGTGTCCGTGTGTGTGCGAGTGGGGGTGCATGTGTGCGTGTGTGTGTTCGCGTGTGCGTGTGTGTGTGCCAGTGTGTTGTGTGTGTGCGTCTCGGTACGTGTGTGTGCGTATTGTTTGCCGAAAAGGGTAGGTTTTACGGTCGTGGTTGAGTTATTTACAACCTCTGAACCAAACACGGGTCCTCCAATGGCGAGCGAAAATCGAAAGAGTTTATAATGCGCGAATATATAGCGCCGTAAAATAGGTTGCGTCGCCCGGGAACAAACGAACAAGTCTCTCGCCGTTTTGAGAGGAAGCTCCGAGGCCGAGTGTATATTCGAGAATTTCCTGGTGTCCTTGTGCTTCAGGGCTGCAGGCACCGATTTTTATCGGGAGCGCAGTTTTGGTCAAAATCGATGCCGCGTAGTCTGTATTGGCTCCGCCGTCCCTATCTCGCCTAGTTTAAACAAAACGGAAGGACGCGTTTAAAAACGGACGCGCTCGGAATACGGCAGCAAGAGCCACGGATGCTAAATGGAACGCTCCATTTGAATAAGTAAACGCTGCATAGACATGAATGATCGAACGACGAAAGTGTTAGGGAACTTCTTCAGGGTAGGCGGGAAGTTTTCCAGCGCACCTTTCTCCTCTATAAAAAGTAATCGATACACAGTCTAGTGTAGTTACACTGGTATTTCTCACAGAGGTCAACCTCTTATAAACCTTTTTCACGACACAGTGCCATCAGGTGGCTCAAAAAGCAGTTTCACTTTCGAGAAACTAATGGCAGCCATGAATCTATTTTTCGTCGCGCAGTCACTTCTATACGTCAATGGCAGATGAGATTTGGTCTTCCATCACCCGATAAAGCCTTCTTGATTTGTTTCAGTTTCGATGGTCAGACTATAAAAATAGACCTATACAAAGCGGCGACAAATTAATTTACTTGATTAAGTTTACTCCACCAAAAGCCTTTAGAGCCAAACTTGTCCAAAGAGATTGATTGGACCACACTCCGAAGTAAACAATTACGCTGCCGTTCTATGTGGTTCGTGCGTCGTGTTTTATTGACCTCTTGAACGTATAGGCCTTAATAATATCTTCACCTTTTTCCTTCATCAGACTCAAACAGGCTGGCGTCAGTTTGGGACAGATGCCATGCACTGAGATGATGGTAGTGGTGAAAGTTGCTAGACTAAATTTTGAGATGAGTATATTGCGACAGTGTCAGAAATGGGAACCGATAAGGTTGTAAATATACCTGAATACATCTTACAAATTCATTTAGAAAACTTGTCCCCAGTTGGAAGCTGTAGAATCCCTGCCCAAGGACCGACACAAAACGTATACGCAGAAATTAAAACCGCAACATCACGCACGATGCACGTTCTCCCTTTAGTTAGATTAAAAGACAATTACACACCCGCAGGAAACGTGACGAACGCAATGACATTGCGCTTTCCGAGCTGTCTAATTCGCTCGTTGGCTCCTACACTTTAAAAAAAGGTCGTGCTTCTACTTTTCTGCACAACAGAGGGAAAGCCAACCACCGCAACACGGAGGTGGCTCAGCGAATGACGATGCCGAAACATATGTTTAGACAAAAAAAAAACCCAGTCTGAGTTGTGACATTAAGCAATGCAAAACGTCACGCTTGCATTGCCTAATGTCAGAACTCAGACTGAATTTTTTAATTTAAACATATAATTCGGCATCGTCATGCGCTGAGCTGTCTCCGTAAGTTGCGGTGAATGGCTCGCCGAGTGATGTGTGGGAAAGTAGACGTACGGGCTTTTTTTAGAGTGTAGCGGTGGCTAACGCTCCCACGTTTGGTGAAAAGAAGTAGAGAAATGCTAGTATTTTCATTTCATCACCTTCATATGTAGTTTTGGACTTGCACGTTCCGCGGTGTCGGTTGTGAAGTCTATTGCGAATATATTACTGCTATGCAGTCATATGAACTAAAGAAGTCTGTTACTGGGTTGTCTTTTTTTCCGCCACAAATATAAATTATGCGTCGCCTAATGCTCATTCTCCGCCCCAATGTAGCACTAGCGGTCCGCACCATATGCCACAGTTTCGGAACTAACCAGTATATTACTAAAAAGTTATGTGACTTTTTTTTAATTTTTAAAGGGATACTTCAGCGAAATTTGAAATACACCCGTCGTGTTAAAAAATAGGTTGAATATGATCCACAATATCCGTATATTACAATCGCACGTTTGTATTTTGAGCCTGGTGGCTGTATTTTTCGTTATAAACGGCCCAGCTAGGGCACGTGACATCCGACGCAATCGTGACGTAGGCCGTCTCGGGACGAGCAAAGCTACGGCGAGACTGACGTCGAGGGGATGGCCTAGTCGTTCCAGCCACCGAAGCGGCTGCTTTTATACGAATTTTGAGTGACGGGTTAATCTTTTATAATCTTGTAGGAGGGCGATAGCTACTTCTGGAACACACAAAAGGGATTCTTGGGAAGACAGGAGTTCCTCCTTCCCCTCTTTTCTCGTCGTGGCTGGAGGCGAGACACTCACCGTTACTAGCTGTCAAGGTTCTTAGATGGGCATTAAAAACGAGGCGTTACCGAAAACCGCCAGGTTCTCTTTGCTAATCGTTTAATTCGTTTTAAAATTCCTTTTCGTGACTTTTTTTAGCAAGATATTGGTGTGTCCGATGTGATACTGCTCTTTTAAACACATATAGACCATAAAATAAGCGCCGAAATTTTGTTGTAGTATCCCTTTAAAGGCGAAAATGGCACCCGACAGAGCCTCGAATACACGGAGCTGAACGACGCGAGTTAACGACAACGTTCTTCCTTTTCACCGTGAAGGTTTAAGAAAAGAACTGAGAACTTTGATAATAAAACGGGTAGTTCTGAAACTTTGGTACCTGGTTCAGACCGCCAGCGCTACATTTGGGAGAATAATGAGCGTTCAGCGATGAGGTAGTTCGTTTTTTCGGCATCAAAAAAACGTCTAATTTCAGGAAGGGGGCGGGGGGGGGGGGGGGGGGGGGGGTGGAGGCAGACGCAGTTAACTAACCACGTTCAGTAGATATGGGTCGAAAACGTAAGTCGCTGAGTCGGTAAGTATTCACCTTAGAAGTCCATTTCTAGATCTCACTGAATAAGAGAGGACCCATTGTCTATTGCAGACACTGAATGTAGACACACAACTTGTTCCTTGTTCTAACTCTGGCCCGGTTGGCTTTTAGACTGCACCTTCGTCTTGCGGTGTTGACTTCGTCCGGTGTCGGACGGACGCTCAACAAACCGGAACTCGTGTGCATTGTAAAGCCGGAACACACACGCACATTGAACGGCAGCGTTCACTGTGAAAGTAACAATGAGTTTAGCGAAAACGAGACGGGACAGATGTATCACACAAAAGAAAAGAGTGCTCGCTAGGAGTTCGGCTAATTAAATGAGAGCCTGATTGCGAACAGCCCGCTAATTGAAGGTCGTATGTCTTCTCGTTGGTCTCTTGTCAAAGGGCGGGAAGGCCGCCTCGTGCCAGCCGCATTTTGTGCGTGTATGTGTGTATTGTAGACTCAGCTTTCGGGGGGGTCTCCTACAGAGTGGATTGCGTGTATTAAACGAAATTATACCAATATGAATGCGTAGTTGGAATACATGTGGGTGTTTTGGTGAACACAATTACTAAAGAGCAAAATGACCTCGTGGAGGGCAGCCCCATCGTTTTCGTTTTGTGGGCCTCTATTTCTATATTTTGACGGTTGCCTTTTCTGTCATACTTTGACTCGATTACATATTCTAAAAACTAGTCAGGTGTTCTTGAAATATTATGAGAAGGAGTTTGTGCAAAGAGAGCATTGACGACATCGAAGTGTTAAGTTGATAAGATTTATCTACAAGCTGCGGTAATCCTAACCAAGTTCGTGCTTTCCTCTTAGAAATGTTTACTTCTGTTTAAATTATGTTTAAAAATAGACACGTATTGATGGCCGTCACATATACCTGAACAGACGATCAATTTAGTATCATCAAAATATGTTTTACGCACACCAAAGATACTTTCGACCAAAGCAGGCTTCCGGAAAGAACATAATAACAATATATCTTCCTCTGAACTCTTCTACGCGAAACGGCCTGAACTGCTCTAAAGTACGTCTTTAAAGGGACAATGAAGGCAATTTCGGACATCTTTTTGGCGATTGAACTGGGTTCGAGGCACGTCTCAGACCACGTTGCCAAAATTTCAGCCGAAACCAGCGCTTGTGTGCCGCGCAAATCAATTAAACAGTCGCAGTAATAATCGTACCGGAATCGACTGGGGCGACGCCCCGAGAGTTGCGGAAGAAGCCAGGAGAAGCGGAGCTCACGTGACCGATGCGACGTCAAGAAGCGCGACGTCACAAGAGACGCCTCAGCGATTGGTCGAAACGAGAGACGCGCCCTCGGTCACGTTTTGGTTCTCGGTTTTTAGGAATACTGTTCTAATTTCCGCTTGAATAACCATGAAAAGTATAAATCGGACCGGAAAGGATTACTAACCCGTAAATAAAGCAGCAAAATTGTTTTTTTCTTTGCTACGCTGGACGCGGAACGGCCAACGAGCAACTATGGACACTTCGGCATGCGGGCCGCTCGTTACCGTCGTTACCGGCTGGGCGGTCTCCCTCGGGTGACGGCGGAGGCCGCCACACACGTACTACCGTTCTGTTTGTGTTGGGTTACTGAACGGAAGCTCGAACTCGCTCGCGAGAGCGGCATTGCCGTCCATGTTGACTGATTTGACGAAACGACCGCGCCGCTATAACCCACCGCGGTAACCAGAATCTCGATCTCCTAGATACTACCGATACCGACTATTCACATTTGACGTCACTCCTACGTCACCCCCGTTTTTGGAGGCCCAGAAACGAAAATGGAGATTGTCCAGTTTCGGTTTCTTTACTTCTTTCTTATGCACAGAAATACGCGTCACAAATGGCTACAAAAAATTGGGCAGCTTGCTATGTTCCAAGAAGCATAAAAACACCATTTAAAAAAATTCAATAAAATCGTCTTCATTGTCCCTTTAATGAAATTGTGTAAATCAACGAGGACTCCCTGAAAAGTAGCCAAGATAGCAAGCTCGCGTAATAAAAAAAACTAGTTTTATACAACAACAAAATATCTTCTCAGAACTTATTTCATTTATACACAATAAACGTGTGCATTTACTTTGCGCAACATTCTCACGTTAGATATTACAATCAATAAGCTGAACCGACAGCGTGAAACTATACTGCTCCCAAACATTCATTGTGCACTGTTTTGCGGATGTGAAGCAGCAGGCATTTTAGCGTGAGAGCGTCATCACTGCATCGTCATTCGCTGTGCGTTAAATGGCAATGGCTCTCTAAAGCAGTGACTACAAGAAAAGTATACATCGTTTCGCCTTAACTCCATGTGCAGCCGACGCTGCGAGCTGATGGAACCAATCAGACAGGGTCAAAAGTGCGCCATCATGGTGTTCATCACGTTTCTGTAGGTCTTCTATCATCGCTGAACCAATCATAATTAGAAAAGGCTTACTGACTTGCGCTTTACACGCAGCTTGATTAGCCCCATTACCCCGTAGCGTCGGCTACGGCTGCACCTAAGCTGAGCCGAAGAATAGACGTGCGGCTTCTATCAATAGAAAGGGCGCAAATTCTGCTGATGAATGCGGTATTTCACGGCCACCGAAAATGATGTCGCGATGTAGTAGGTGGATCTAAATAACGGGGCATAAGGTTTAACGTGCAGCCGCATGATTTCAACATGCCTGAAGGTTGTTGGCCCTCAGCTCACCCATCCCTAATAGAAAATAGCACTTTAGTCAATGGCTTCTTAACTACCTATCCGTCCTTCCGCTCATCTATGGTGGGCTACAGAGGGAAATGTAGCAATCGCTCGCTACTCCAAGGCACTGAGAGTGCTCCTAGCATTCATGCCTCATGTGCACCGCATGTAAACTGGCACCATGCCGCAACAAAAAAGACCATGTAATTCTTTAAGAAATGTATTACACTTTTTTTCTCTATTTTTTTTTCTTTCTTTCTCTCTATCTTTCTCTCTTACTCTATTTCATACGTGCGCCATCAGCTGAACTAGCCTAGGTCGCGGTGCATGCGTGCAAAGAGCCGACTAGAACATCGTTACTTGTTTGGTTTTGCGATCGAAGCGAGGAAATAAACACGCACTCGTCGATAAATCGATTAACGTTCGAAATGAGTCTGAGCCCAATGATCTGTTGGCCGCAAAGAGGCGTGCTTCGGTGGAAAGCAGCGGTAGATATGCCCCGCATTGTGGCAACCATTACCGGAGACCATTCGCCAACTGCCGCACGCAATCTCTATTCGTGCGGTATAATAGCAACCTGCGGCTGCATGGTCATTCTATGCGCGGCGGTCGACGGTTGCAAGGCTTCGCACGCCCACGTGCTTGCGGTGGGCAAAAGGCTGCTACGGCAGTGCGGTGTTCGCGAAATGTACGACCTAATTTTAGAGTTGTGGTGGCTGGGATTGATGCGTGTATTTGTGAGTCAGGGGGCGCTCACCGCATTCACGAAACTTATAGCTTAATTTTTGTGGTGTACTAACTCTGCTTTTATTGTCTTCGTCTGTTTTTGTTTTATTCTATTTTTGCGTGGCGATGTTATGTGTGTCGTGCAGAGTACAGAGAGAGAAATAGAAAAAGGGGTGTTTCTAACTTTTGGAAGAAGGAGTTAGCCTTCAGAAAGATACATTCTTGCTTTTTTTTTCTATTATTTCTTGCTGATTGCTCATTGTATAGCCTCAAGTCCTTCTCTGTCATCTTACTTTCTTTTTATTTATACTTTACCAAATTATCACTTTCTATATATATATATATACATATATAGCGTTTTTTTTTAAGCTTCACAGATTTGTTTAAAAAAAACCGTGAAAGTTACGCTTATGCCGCTTGTGGAGGTGAGTTATACGGCCAGGGGGACATATTATAGGGGAATAATCGTAACAATCAGTCGACTAATTAAATAAAATTCGTGAATTAACTTTTGAATTATTGAAAATAGACATGTGGCTCCAATTAGAAACTTGCTCAGCGCCATCGAAAAGTGCTAAATCAGTCATTTTCAGAAAGACTTTCGGCGCGTGAGAAGCGTAGTATTGCACTAAATTTACCACTCGTGGAGCAGGTACAAGCCTGGGGCCAGATAAGAGACGGAAAAATCGCGCGGGCGCCTTACCGCAACCGAAAGCTTTGTACATGCTCCATGAGTGGTAAATTTAGTACAATACTACGCTTCTCACGCGCTCAAAGTCTTTTGTGAAAATTACTGATATAGTGGTTTTCGATGACGCTGAGCAAGTTCCTAATTAAAACCATATGTCTATTTTCATTAATTAAAAGTTAATTAACGAATTTTAATTAATTAGCCGACTGATCGTTACGATTAGCCCCCTATACTATGTCCCCCTCGCCTTATAGCTTGCCTCCACAAGCGGCATAAGTGCAATTTTCACGGCGTTTTTCAAACAAATCTGTTAAGCTTTAAAAAAAAAACTTTATATATATATATATATATATATATATATATATATATACGGTGATATTTTTTATTCGAAACAGATTTTAAAAGGTGTATTTACTCCTACGTTAATGCCGTCTTCACTATATGTTTTTCGAGCTCGGCGGACATTCGAGGGGCAAAAAACCGTCACTGTCTGCCGAGTAATTAACTAAAATTCGGTAATTAACTTTTCAATTAGTAAAAATAGGCACATGGTTCCAAGTAAAAACTTACTGAGCGTCATCGAAAGCCACAAAATCAACTTCTTTTAGAATGACTTGAAGCTCGTAAGAAACTCGGGGGCGCACCATACCACTCGTGAAGCAGGCGCAAAGCTAGCATTGGCGGAATGCGATGACAATCTAATCATCCGCGTTTTGCCACTGCTAGCTTTGCGCTTGCTTCACGAGTGGTAACTTTGGCGCGCCCCCGACCACCCACGAGCTTCAAGTCGCTTTAAAAAGAGTTGATTTAGTGGTTTTTGATGGTGCTCAGTAAGTTCCTAATTGGAACCATATGTATATTTTCACCAAATAAAAAGTCAATTAAAGAATGTTAATTAAATTATCCGGCTTATCGCAAAGATTAGACACCCACATAATGTCCCCCTGGCCATACAACTCACCTGCACAAAGCGCATAAGTGTAGATTTCCCGGCTTTTTTTAACAAATATGTAAAGCTTACAAAAAAACATATATACATATATATATATAACGGGCATGGTGGCGGGAGGCCGAAGGCGTGGGTATATAACTGAGAAGAAAAAACTTTTAAGTGAAAACAGCAACAACGGACGATTTCCGTTGAAGATTAAATCGTCCGTTGTTGCTGTTTTCACTGAGGGTTTTCTCTTATCAGTGATATATATATATATATATATATATGGTGGTCCAAGTCACCCGGCTCGATTTAAAATAGACCGTAAAAATCAACGCCTGCACGTAGCCATCTAAACTTTTCGCCAAAGGTGTAATTCACAGGTCGGTTTTTTCTTGTAAAATTACGAAGCGTAGTTCTCTTGTAGTAAACAATAGTGCCAAGACATTTGCCTGGGTCTACGGCGGGCGGCGACCCAGATGACCAAGTCTAGTCGCGGGGTGTGTTTGGCGTTCGTATTGATAGATGGCGTCGGGAGCAGCGTCCGAAGGTGCAGCCCTCCAGCGAAAGAAAGCAGACGACACGCAGACGAAATCCGTTGGCGTCTAAAGCGCCGCCGTTATGCAGAAGCGTTTTTTTTTTTTTACTTTAAGTTTTGCTTTTATTGTTCGCATTTATTTTTTAGCCGAAGGAACATTTCAAAAAGATTATGTTCATTTTAATACCTCCTTATCGCGAGCCGTCGTGATAAGGAGGTAGCACCACCTATCAATACGAACGCCAAACACACCCCGGTACTGGACCCCTGTCGTCTGCGTTGCTGCCCACCGTAGACCCTGGGAAGTATCTCGGCCTTATTTTTTACAAAAGGGGAGCTACGCTCTGTAATTTTACAAGAAAAATCCGATCTGTGAATTACACCTTTGACAAAAAGTTTAGATTGCTCCCTGCAGGCGTCGATTTTTACGGTCCATTTTAGATCGAGCCTGGTGACTTTGACCACCCTATATATATGGTGTTTTTTAAGTTTTACATATTTGTAGAGTTTGTAAAGCTTGAAGCTTTACAGATATATAAAGCTTAAAGATATACAAATATGTAAAGCTTAAAGCTTTGTAAAGCTATATATATATACATTTCTTTCTTCCTTGCTTTCTTTATCGCGCGGGAGAGTGCAAATAAAGACATTATTGGTTTACAATTTACAAAATCAGTGCTTAAACTCTACCCCTTCAGCAGCTTTGTTTTTGTGCAAATATAGGGGACGAAACTTTTAGCAAGCAGCATTTTAAGAACTAAACGCGCGGTAGAGGCAGCAATGTAAACAATAGTTTACTTTTTAAAGATCTGAGATGTCGAGACATCGTTAGCCTTTTTAAAATGACTTGTTATGACCTCTGAAGAAGGCGAAGACTCTTCAGACGATATATTGTTTTTTCGCTGTTTTTATACCTGTCTTGTACGCCTTACTGACAAAAAGTAACCGATTACGATTACAATTAGTTTATTGAAAAATGTAAGATTACAGTAATCAATTACAGCATGACGAAAAGAGTCGAAAAACTACCAGAAAGTAATTGATCACGTTTCCCGTTACCTTTTCTTTAACTAATACGAAATAAAAACTGCACATATATGTTCAAAGCGGTTACATTTTGTTGTAAATTGTAAATAATCGTAGATACGATAACCTTCTGTTCTTAGTACGTCCTATACAAGCACGCGCTGGTGAACTCTTTCAAGATAATGCAGAACGTCTATGCCTTGGTAAACCCGGATCGTCGCAACCCGTACACAGGACGCGAGGCACTCTCGACAGCATGATAGTCAAAACTTCGCTGAGCGCGTTGACATTCTAATCCTTCTGGTGTCGTGGTATGTTTTTTTAGTTGTTTAGGGGTCGAAAAAGTCTCCAACGTTGGTGCAACATGGACTAATAGCGCACGGGCAGAAAAGCGATTTTTACTTTAAAAAAAAAAAACTCAACTCAATCATTTTAGCGCTTTCGGGAACATATAAGTAATTAATTACAAAAAATAGTAATTGAATTACAGCGGACGTTGCCGCAGAAAACAAAGTAATAGAGGCGTTAAAATGTTACAATAAAACGTAATTGATTACAAGTAATCAGTTAATTGTAACTCGTTACGTACAAGTCGGTAGAATGGCCTCTCAAATGAAGGAAAATAACATTTTCAAGGTCACCAACAATTCCCGCGGAACATGGGCGTGTGTGCCTTTGATATGCTTATATTCTTGACTGTTGTGTCTAGCCTCCAGTGAAGTGTTTTTCCTTTTATTGTACACAAAACAAAACATGTATTTGGATTTATTTCATTTTTCTAGAGAGATTTTTATTGAAAAATGAGTCAGGAGTGTATTTGTAGTAAACGAACATCAAGCATTGATCATATCAAGTCCACTGGCATAAAACCTCAAAAAGCTCGATAGAATAAGAATGGCTCACGCCCCTGTTGGAACATAACATAGAAAGTTCTAAAATTGCTGATACGTATGTTACTCGGAAAAAATTGCTAAAATCAAACTTTTTTTTATTGCACGTTATATATTAACTTACAAGCCAAACTTAGTTACTTCGGAATGGAGAAGCACGTCCACGAGCTTATATCGCACATCACAATCGCCATTGAGACAATTCGCTTAACGACATCGCGAATATAAAAATATTAACTTGCCGTCAGTTCGCTGTGAAGTATTTTCTCATACGCTTATAAGAAAAACTCAACGGGCAACGTAATGAATAAAGCAGAAGGGAAAACAAAAATGGGCACTCAAAAGCTGCAGACATCCAGTAAGCCTAAAAAAAAAAAAGATGGTAGAAGGGCGACTGGTGGCTTCGAGTGCCACGGCAATATGAAAGCGAGCACGCTTCTGTTTATCTACGTACTATTGGCTGTGGGTCACGGGAAAAAAATAGTTTTTAATGCTTGCTTAGGAGACGGAGAACCGGGCAATCGACAACATTCATAAAGCAGAAAGGAAACTCCAGATACGCTAAATCCCGGCACTGAAGGTTACTTCCGCAGCTACACACCACGAACGAATGTCGAGTACAGCCTATAGTAATAACTCGCCAAGTCGCGACCTATATATATGTGCCACGTTGGCTGTCTGTTTGTTCGAATTTCGCGTACACTAACGTCTATTACTTATTGCACTTTACTGTTGTTGGTTTCCTTTGTATTGTCTCTTAAGATGGCGTAGTCGCATATTAAAGGAAGAATGCGGATTCCTAAGAGGAAACCACACGTCTATATCAGCCCAACGTAAAAGCTCGCGTGTGCAGTTACAGCATCTTGTACAGAAAGGTAGCTCGAGGGTCCAAAAAACTGCAGATAAACAAGAGTCTTCCTCTTTTTGCCACTCCTCATGTCTGTTTTTTTTTTGTTTTTTTTTTGCTTTTCTACGAATTTTTTTGTGTGCGCAATTCAAGCGCGACTCGTGCTGGACCCGGGCCTCTTCAGTAAATCTCAGGCGACTTGCAACGGGGCCGGAGAAAAAAGTCAAACCTCCGTGATTTGGGGGAAGAAAACAAAGAGCACGAGCATTTTTTATGGCCCCTAGACAAACACTGGGGATTTGCCCCCCAATAACAAGAGGCGCGGGAGGACCGGGGATTGTTTACGATCTCTGGAGCGTGCACGAGGCTCCGCTTACTTATCATCTTAGAGGGATGATGGCGCTCCAAATGCTGACTCCCGCTTTGTTTGGGAACGGTGTAGCTGGGGTTGAATCGTGCGATGATTTTTCATTCTCGGTCCTTGAAACGCAAACATTTTGCAGCAAGTGCCAGCAAAAGACATTAGAATGGTAAAACAATAAAAAAAAATATCGTTGCACTGCGATGGGTTTGTGCTTCTCGCCAGATGTTCGTATACACTTGTGGCATCTGTTTTTTTTTTTTCTTCTTTTTTTTGTAGATTGCGGTTTTTAACGAGTTTGTGGGAGTTCACACGAAAGGGCCAGCGGTTCTGGCTAATACTTTACACACGGAGGGTGCGCTTTTTCTTTACTTTTTGGCGGATACAATATTGCATTGGAAAGCGATGTGGTGATTTATGCGTACAATGCCTCATTGACTTATAAAGAGGTGGTCCTCAAGGCTTTGTGAAAGAGAGTAATTCTTTCGCATTTGTCATCCGCTTGCCGTTACGGGAGTTCAAAAGATTATTACGAAACACGCCGGATGATATCCAACATAATGTGCGAGTGTATTTGGGCATTCCGTTTAGTTTAGTCAAGCTTGGAGTTCCCAATCGCAAGCATGCATGGAATAGTGGTATAAAGCTAGGTGCGTTCTACACAACTCGCTATACTGTCACGAATGATAACTAATGAGGCGACGTGTGACTGATGGAGACTAAATGTTTCATGGGCAAACGTGTGCCCAAAACAAATTAGAAAAAGGCTAGCGTCGCAGTCGTCGATGGCGGCGTAACAGCACGATCGAGCGCTAAAGCGAGTATGACCCCGCCTCGGCCATGCGGAGCCCCCTATGTACACGTCTGGGCTTCTGGAACAATCGATGTAGAAGGTTCGGCGAGTAGGAAATTTGGACCTTGAACATGCAACAGGGTTTTCGAATTTACCAGAAAGCGACATTTACAGAAAAACAAAAAGGTACGTCCGCTTCCAGGAATTGAACTTCGGTCCTTTACGCCGGAGCCAAGCACGATAACCGATCGGCCACGGACGGGTTTGCTCAGTGTCGCTCTTGGCAATATTTTTGTTCCACAAGTGCTCAAAATCAGCATTTTATTATTTTTGCTCGCACAATCATCGAAGAAAAACAAACGGCTCTTCTAAAGCGAATAAAAAATTGCATGGCTAAGTGTGGTGGTTGATTATTACAAGACACGTAGCTTTCTTCGCCCTTGGAAGTTGGCCCTCGGTAGTAATGCAATTATTTAGATATTATTGGACATTGTATTTATAATAGGAGAACAACTGACTGGGGCGAGATCTTAGTGTGTCCAATAAAACTAAACATCGTTTCACCTTAAGTCCGGGCGCAGTCAACGCTACGAGATAGGACCAATCATACAGCATTAAAAGTTCAAGTCACTGCCCCCCCCCTCCCCTGTATATAATTATGAAATAACATGTACGACTAAGACCCTGTTGGTGCTATTTTGACGCTCTTAGATGGGTCCGATTAAAGCGCTGGATACACTCTAAAAAAAGCCCGTGCGTCTACTATCCCGCGCAACACTCGGAGAGTCAATAACCGCAACTTTCGGAGGCAGCTCGGCGAATGACGATGGCTAAAAATATGTTTAGACCAAAAAACGCAGTCTGAGCTGTGACATTAAGCAATGCAAGCGTGGCGTTTTGCATTGCTTAATGTCACAACTCAGACTGCGTTTTTTGGTCTAAACACATGTTTCGACGTCGTCATTCGCTGAGCTGACTTGTAAGTTGCGGTAATTGGCTCTCCGAGTGCTGTGCGGGAAAGTAGACGCACGGGATTTTAGAGCGCAGCTCTTAGGGGCCCGTTCCCGGCTTGAGCGGCGTCGGCGTCACCGTCGGCGTCGGCGTCGGCGTAACCAAGGTCACCCCAAGGTCACGCGACCCCCAAGGTCATCCCAAGGTCACGTGACCCCCAAGGTCACCCCAAGGTCACGTGACCCCTCCCCCAGGGTCACGTGACACCCAAAGTCACGTGACACCCCCCGTAGTCACGTGACACCCCGAGGTCACGTGACAACCCCCCAGGGTCACGTGACTCCCGCCGAGGTCACGTGACCTCCCCGATGACGTCATCGTCACTGATGACGTCACCGGCATCCGCATCGTCATCGTCATCGTCACTGATGAGGTCATCAGTGACGTCATCAGTGACGTCACTGATGACCTCACCGGCATGCGCATCGTCATCGTCATCGTCAATGATGACGTCATCAGTGACGTCACTGATGACGTCACCGACATCCGCATCGTCATCGTTGCTGATGACGTCATCGGAGTCCGCATCGTCATAGTCACTGATGACGTCATCAGTAACGTCACTGATGACATCATCGGCATCGTCACATGACCCCCCAAGGTCACGTGACCCCCCCAGGTCACTTCACCCCCCCCAGTACCCTTCCTTCCTCCTCCTCAAGTGCTGCGCTTTAATTCGGTGTTACAGGGAGTTGTAAACGGCTTTCACTTTTTTTTTAGAGTGTATCATAACTTATCCAAGTACCGCCATCGTTCGATTGTACCTCGGGCGCTCCTATTGGATGACTGCGACGCGTCGCCGTTTTTTGGCTCATGGCGCAACACGCATCCAAACACTCACGCTCCTATTGGTCTGCTTTGGCTTCCGGCGACGCGCCGCCGTTTGAAACCACGCTCCTATTGGTCAACTGTAGAGGCCGGCGGCGCTCCGCCGGGAGAAACTAGATTGGCGGTGACGCTCCGCCATTTTCGGCTCAAGTTCGTCCCAGCATGCACCAGCTTGGCGGTACTTGTTTATAAAATCCATCCAGCGCTTTAGGTTCGATTAATTTGAAGCGCCGGCTACGTCCGCGGATATAATGTGATTCCATATATACCGGGTGTTTCAGCCAGTGTTTTTCCAAATACTCTACAAAAATATTCAACGTATTAAATTCTCTTTTGAAACATATTTAGAGTAGTATTCAAGTTAACTTTAAAAACAAACTATCTTGAGAAAATTATAAATACTTTGAAAAAGTAATTGAATTACATTCGAAGACACTTGACAAGTTTCGCAAGCTGGTAATATAATAAAAAGTCAGAAAGAGGTACTCTATTTGCGACGTCTTTTCTGAAAGTAACATTTTGCGGTTATTAATATTACTTCCGAAAGCGGCTTAGACGAAATATTCAGCATAAAACGTGCCAAACAATTTTAGGAACAAACGGGACTCGTGTATTGTAGACATGGCACCTACCGTGCTTTAGTTTGATAGCAGGCTCGGCTCATGAAGCATTCCGCAATAAGTTGGTAAGTTTCTCCGACGTGATTCGGGGGAGTTGACATGTAGCCCGGCATTGGACATCTATGACAGCCGAACTAGGAGTTGATCAGGCTGCCGGGCTTGTTGGTGAGTACGCAAGTGGACGACACACGTGCACGCTCAGAACAAACATCGACTCGAGGACAGCAGCTTCTGTCGTTGATTAACAACCAAGAGCGAGAACTTTGTCCCCCCAATTAAAAATGAAAAATACCCGTATCTTCGAACTGTAAAAGAAACGAAAAAAAATCTAGGAAGGTCAAGAAGGAAACAGGGGATTGTCCAAAAAACCGCTTCTAAACCACCGTCCCCTGCCCCCTTCTGCACCAGTTCAAACTATCGTTGACGCATGAATGTCAAGGTGATCAAGATTCCAGGATTAGAATCCACTAGTTTATAAAAAAAACTTAACGCTGCCGTAAACTGGTTTCGGGGATATTGAGGATTATACAATGCGCGCATTCGAAGACAGATATAAGAAACGCCTTTAAACGAGCTTCCGAGCAAAAGTGAAGTCAGAATAGGCACACAAGGAGTTTTGGGGATGCCCAATCCAGGTCATCGCAGATCAATAAAGCCAGCAGTATCTAGCTTCTTTGGCTGAGGGAGTGCCTGTGCTCGCATGAAAACGTGTTTGCGCATGTTCATACTGCAACCGCCTGAACTAGCGATTTCCAGTTCCGTCAGCTTCACGGTCCTCCTGTGACGGAACCACTCTAGCTCAAGGTAAAGGGGTGAGGTCTGAGAATCCGGATGACTTCACCAGCACTTTGCTAGCTACAAGCGTGATGTCTCGTCCAAAAACCGCTTTAAAAAAGTGGACAAGAGGACATATAGATAGTGCGTACTTGGGGCTATCCATTTTATCTTTTGTTGACTTTTGGGAACTGCATTCTGCTTGTGCCTTGTTTCCTGTTCTCTGTTCGGTCGCTTGGCTTCATGTCTGGAATCGGTTTAGCTTTTCCCTGGAGCCTGACGATCCCTGTACCGATGATTGGTCTTACAAAATCTTTTTATAGCGAAGCTGATTCTGAATAGGGTTCCGAGGATTTTTCGTGTGCGTGAGCAAAAACTCTACGCTCGCACCGCCGCACGCGCCGCGCGCGCACGCCTTACCCGTATAAAAGATTCGAAGCAAATAACCAAAATAAAGCGTTGACGAACGCGCGTGCAAGATGCTATTTGTTTTAGGATTTTGCTTTAGAACAGTTACTGCTGCAGATGATGGCACGTGCGGCGCGTGGAACACAATTTTCCTGCATTCTCCTTGACGCTTGGGGTATTTAGCAATAGCTGTATTCAGTAAGTCAGTTATCAATAGGCCCCATTTTCAAGATGAGTAGATTCTGAGGTAGATAATGAAGTTATCTCAAAGATTTGCCGCTGTGCGACCCGCGTCGGCAATGTCTACGCTCTCTCTTTTTCGTCGTTCTAAGTGCTTGCGTGCCTAGCAGACTTAGAAATGATCCTTTACAAGTAATGGAATTTCTTATAATTAATTACTGTTATCGTAATTTAGTAATTAATTCGTTACTTCTTGAAAATATATTTTGTTATGTAATCTCATTAGTTTTTCAGTAACGAATTACTGAAATTATTCATTACAATTCTTCCGTCCCATCAAAGGGAGAAATAGAGTGGAAGAACGGCGATGCAACGGCCTTAGCACTTTTTAGCTTGCTAACACAAGACGTGGGTTCGCTTGCGAAGAGAGTGCTGGTGAGGGAAAGGAATTCACTGAAAGGGGGGCACGATAGCCCAGCCAGAGCCCGTGTCTCGACTCATTCGTACGCTCAGCCAGGCTGAGAGGATTGGTCTGTCTACAGAAAGGCAACAGGCTTTGACTTCATAGAAAACGAACGGACTGTCTCGAGCGTACAAAAGAGCAGAAAAGAATGAACCATACATTAAACGTCGCGTGGGGTTTGTGTTGAGTAGGACCGTGGACACGGTGAACCATGATGCATACGCTCCTTTTCTTTTCCCACCCCCACGCCTTGTCCCCCCGAAACAATATTTTTTTTTTCCATACGAAACCGTTTTTTGCTTGTCGATGTTTCTGCTTACACATTCCCACCCCGCAAACACAGAAAAAGCTCTATGAGACCTTGACCTTGCTCATCCTTGACAGCGCTGTGAAAGCTAAATGCTGGCTGGCCCAACCAGCTATGTGGCTTCTGTCACTTGACTTTGCACTAGCGGATGCGTAAGGGGTGCGATGGCAGCAGTTCGTTGGAACGGGGAAAAAACGAACCATCAACTTCGTGGTCAGATTAAACAGTAACTTTCGACAGCAGGCAATAAGCTGACCGAATAGCACAACAAAACGGCTTGGGACATCGAACGTGTACCCGTATTCTTAGAAACGAGAATGCGAGGGCTCTCGTCAGCGGATTGCGCCTGTGGGAACTTAGTCCGAAATTTTAGGGAAAGGGAACACCAGCCCGAGTTTTCTGAGAATAAATGGTGACTCACTTAGACACTGGAGTTGAAAAGCCGCCTGTAAACGCGTGAAAGACATGGAAGCGTGCATTTCACTGAAAATTGTGCTTTTTAAAAAAAAAATTATTTCTAAACGGCAAAAATAGTTTACCTGAAAGATTGTGAATTAATCTTTCGTGTGACGTTTTGGTCTTCATAAGTTTTGTGATCAAGAAAGATGATCAAGTGAGTCATTCGGTCGGTTAACAAACAGCCTTCATCAACCAGGAGTCTTTGAAATATACCCAGACGTAAGTACCGCATCTTGGTCTCACAGCCAGTCGCTTTTGGTAGATAAACCAGCCTCCATTTAGGCAGCATGCAGCAAATATAGAAAAACCGCATCTTCAGGTTAATTGTATTTTGAAGCTCGCCGATGCCAAACTCGGATTAATTCGGAAGGTGTGCGTGCCTCCACCACCGAAGTGCATTCGTCACATGTTCATGGGATTTAGTTCTGTCCCTGTTGGACAGAGCAAAGTCTCGTTTATCTCGAACACCTGTTTAAGTGGTACTTTAAAATGTTATAGATTCGTTCTCCTAAAAATTAATAACCTAAAATATTGGGTAGATAGTACTGAATGTGTTTGTTTGATTCAATTGTGACGGGGCCCGAAATGTTCCCCCTCATGCAGACAGTAGATAGTGTATGTCTTTTTCGCGCTTTTTTGGAATAATGCAAAAGCAATCGAGTAAAGTAACGATATAATTAATCTATTACTTTTTACGGGGAGTTATTTGTAACGGTAATCCATTACGTTTTAGGCCAAGTAAGTGTAACAGTAATTAATTACTTTTCTGAAGTAACGGACACAAGTATGGTGCCTAGTTTCCTTTCCGTCCGCTCTCCCGGGGTGGCGGTCCCGTCGCGCGTGTCTAGTTTCCTCCGGCTCCTCAGGGCGGGTTCGTGTCGTGTGCAAAACAGCTTCGCTGGTCATCCACCTTCATAGAGTGGAATGGCTCATGATTTTTTTCCAAGGTTGCAAAATATATTTGAGACACTAAGTACAAGATAGTGAGAAATGTAATTCAAATATAGTAGCAAATACTCCAGACGAAATGCATTTGCAAGATACCGAAATACTAGGAAAATTATTTCAGATACAGTATCTTGAGTTTAAGATAGGCACAAGTCTGGTTTCTGCAAAGACTGACAGAGATGCCTAAACTTAGCGTATTTGAAGTAAAAGCGTAATTTCCTGGAGACCGCGTTACTGGTGGTGGCGGACGTCAGGAAATGCGCGATACTTACTAATTAGTTAACTAATTAATTAAAAATGACTAATTAACCTTTCGTTAGCGAAAATATACACGTTTTCAATAAGAAACTTGTTGAGCGTCATCTAAAACTACTAAATCAGTAAATTGCATAAAGATTTTGAGCGCGTCAGAAGCGTAGTAATGCACAAAAGTTACTACTCGTGGAGCAGGTACAGGACTGGGACTCTCATAAGAGACGGAAATATTGCGCGGGCACCTTACCGCAACCACTAGCCTTGAATCTGCTCCACGAGTGGCAACTTTAGGGCACTACTACGCTTCTCACACGCTCGAAGTCTTTCTAAAATTTACTTATTTAGTGGTTTGGAATGGACGCTCAACACGTTTATAATGAAAACCGCATGTCTTTTTTCACTAATAAAAATAATTAGTCTTTTTTTTTTGGGGGGGGGGGGGGGGGGGGGAACCAAATAGTGAGTATCGCGCATGTTCTTACGTCCGCCACCACGAGTAATGCGGTCTTGAGAATATTATATGCTTACCTGGACTACACAAAATTTAGGAATTTTGTCAGTCTTCGCTGAAACACCCAGTATATGATACAGGGTGGTTCTGTTTGAGCTTAACAAAAAAACGTGGAAGCTACACTTACGCGGTTTGTGCAGGTGAGTTATACGCCCAGGGGACATACTATGGTAGGCTAATTGTAACTATTTGTCGGCTAAATAAGTAAAATTGGTAATTAACTTTTTAATTAGTGAAATAGACATATTGGTCCAATTATAAACATGCTGACCGTTGTCGAAATCAAGTAAATGTGTAATGTTGAAAGGAATTTTGAGCGCGTGAGAAGCGCAGTTGCGCGCTAAAGTTACCACTTCTGCAAAAAAGAAAGAAGGAGGCTGGGGTTATGAGAAGAGATTGAAAAATCGTGCGGACGCGTTATCTCAACTGAGCGGGTTTCTTTTCTTTTTTCTTTTTTTTTAGAACGCCGTAAAATGCGGTTTTCGCCTCATATATTTTTTTAAAAAGAGTTGATCTTGCGATTTTCGATGATGCTTAGCAAGTGTCCCAGTAGAACCATACGTTTATTTTCACTAATTTAAACAGTTAATTCGTAAAGTATAGTTAATCATCTCTATAATTCGTATGTTTTTTGCAATTCTTCACGTCCGCCAGGGCTGGTATAGTTTGCTTCCACAGAGTTTCTCTTTATTTCGAATAGCATCTGTTTTTATGTATTTCTGAAAGCTTTCGCGGAAACGCCCTGTAGATATATAGCGCGTCATTTCGGTTCGCAATGTTTAAGAGGCCTGCCTTCTATAGTGAACGACGAAATGTGCACGGTGGGAAGGTCCTTCAGTTCTCCCACCTCCAGCAAGAGCTTCCTACCTTCAATAACGCCCTTCGGTGTCTCAGCAGCTTCGGGCGTGCAAGCGCAGTCAAAGCACGGCGGAAGGTATGGGCGCGTTCTGGAGGCTAGGCCATAGTAACGAAGCGTCCTGTCGTTCTCATTCCGTCAATGATCATAAAAATAAAAGGATCGAGAACATTTATTCATGGCAGAAACAGGCTGCATCGAAATCACGTGCTACGTCCATGCCGCCTCTTAATACCTATGCGTGGCCCTACTTTGACAAGTCGCAGGCGTCTTCCTCTTTCGTCGAAACCGAGGCTCACTCAACCAGTGTTTTCGATTGAGCGGTTTTTTCGGTTAAATTTAGCGCTTTTCTAATTAGTCTAGGTGGAGAAACTGCCGTTTCGCTGTTGGCGGAATTTTTAGCGCTCTTCAGGTCACATTAGCCTGTTTATCCCAAATAGTTTAATATCTGTGGTGAGTTAGAGGCATGGGACAGTTATTTTTGCTTAATCTCAACAAAATTGTCTCTTTTTGAGAATAACGCTTGTGACGCCATTGAGATCATAGGAGGGTAGGCGAACATGTAATAACAGTGTTAAGAGGGCCATTGTTGAGCGGCGCTTTAGATTTAACAGTTTATAGCTGTTTTCCCAAATTATTTAGCGTTGTTGTTGTTTTTTTGTTTTGTTTTTTTTTGGCAACGTTACACTCAATTCGTGGAGATATTTAACATTTTGAACTGGCCAAGACTGTGATTTCGTTCCCCTCTCCTGCTTCGGTTTTCACGACTTCTTTCTTCTTTCCCCTTACTTTGTTTAAGGCTTACTGACGTTACTCATAAAAAGGGCGTTAAATTCATTGAAGTACATTGCCTGAAGTAAATCTAAGGGGATGCAAGTTTTTCGCTTATTATACGCCTGGGAAGAGTCTTTAGAAGGAGTTGTGTCAGCGATTGCAGGAACTATTTTGGGGATATGGTTATGTCGACAGTGCGTCCAATTGAGGATGACTGAAGATAGGGTAAAGTGTCAAGCTAAAGTTTGTTTTACCACATTTTATAAATAAATGTTAATCTAAGTAGTTCCTTCGGGATTCCGAAGCGATAACGTTGTTTCTCCTAATTAAATGAACAAAAGATCAGTTCAGCGATAAAAAAAAAAAAAAAAATCCGGCCCACAGTTTTTTTTTGCTATTATTATTCTCTTGTGAAAAGTGTCCATTACTCTCACTGTCTTTTGAGACGAGGGGAATAATATAAAATTATCAAAAATGATGGTATGATAATTCTAATGCCATCTCCTAAAACACATGCGGAGAAGAGTAAAATAAACATATATTTAGTTTTATCGTGTAGTGAAAGCTCTACCATACCCGAAATTCATGCAGACATTTTAAAAGTTATCTCAGATAGCCCGAACATTGCTTGAGATTGTAATTTTCGAGACCGCTATTCTTGCAGGTTCCCCCAACCTGTATTCTGCTTCCCTTTATGTTGAGCTATATAGCACACCATAGAAGTTTACGAACTAGATGTGCCATTCAAACGACAAAATATTTTCCTCTGAATATTTATTTTAGTGCACGTGAACTTTTTCCACTGAAAGGGCCAGAACGGATAAGGACTCGGCGCGTTCGTCTCTTCATGCTCTCTTTCTTACGTTTCCCGTTTAAGCGTCGTATATGTGTCAGCGCGAAACAGAGTATGATAAATAAAGCAGTTTTGTGCATCTTCCGGGCCTTCTTATTCCGAAAAGGTTTATGCAGGGCGGCGTGCATAGGTAGAACAGGTTCCCTTTCTCTAGCGCTCAAAGAAAAGGCGTTTGTCTCTGAAGTAAGTTTTTCGCGGCCGCCACCTTTGTGCAGAATATTGAGCGGTTTATTTTGCGAGGCATTCTCAGCAAAACTCTTGGAGAAGTAGGACCATCATTCTTTGTTAAAATGAACGGAATTTGGGCGGCGCGAAACAATGGGGCTCATTGTTGTTGGATCGCGCGATCATCAGCTTAGTTCGCCTGCAGGATCTTCATCGCGCACATAATGAAATCCTCGCTTTTTGTGTATCTTCTTCAGTTGCCCGAAGTGCCATTTGTTGTGAGTTTGAGTCTGGGGTATCCTAATGAGAGAGTTTTCGTTCAGCCCAATTCCCACTAAGAGTAAAATCAACCAATTAGCAAGCATCTGTTTTGAGCTTGTTGGTATATAGTTGTAAGTAGATTAGCTTGGACTCTAGAACTATACTTGAACACGAAGACAGAAAGGACGGGAGAAGACAGAGAGGTCCTACATCATTCTGTCGTCTCCGGTCTTTTCTTTCTACGTAGAGTGTTCAAGTACAGCAAGTATTTTTGTAATGGAATACTTTGTAATAATTGTGGTCGAAATAAGCATATCTCTATAAAAAAAACGTGCTTTTTCGTGCCGGCTAAATACAACCAATAAACAAACATGTTTATAACGAAAATGTTTCTAATGAACATGCGTGTAAGGAACATGTTTTGTACAGAAAACAGATGTGCTGAGTTGTCGCTTTGTGGTGCGAAGGCGAAATAAAATTTGTTAAAAATATGCATTTGGCAGTCATACGAACATATGTTTACGTGGTAGGACTTGGAAGTTGTGGTCTAAACAGGAAAGTAACTTTGAACCAACTCAGCTATTCTTCACGTTGTATACAAGATATTTTGGATTAAATCTTTTTTGTCTTTTTTAACATGGCTTACTTTTTTTTTGCGAATTAAATTTAGGACTGTTTAGCATCGTAGGATGAATTGATAAATGGTGCAGTTTTTGCCTCCGTTTCGTAAAAAAAGGCAAAGAAAACGAAAGTCAACTTCAAATAGTAAATCATCCGCCAGTGTCAATGCGGAAAGGCTCAAACAAGTATTGCTCTTTATAGTATAGGGCTTTCCTCGTCCTTTTATTATCGTTCGCGTTTTTGTTTTTTTGTCCCTCATCGTGTGCCTCGTCGTAGTAACTTTTAGCTTGAGCGCTCACATTTACACGCCCTTAAAGGCGAAATTAATTCTTCATTTTAAGGGTATTTCTCCTTCAACGATTTTAACGACTACCCAGCTGTAAGAGTATTATAAAAAACAAGAAACTTCGAGGACTAAAATTTTCGCAAAACAACGAGCTCTTATATTTTCAGACACCACCATGGCACAGATGCCGGTGCTTCTCAAACATCGGCGTTGTTTCGATAGTCTACCAATGGCACCTCGTGATCATGTTTGAATTTCTCAGAATCAATCAAAATCGTCGTAGGCACGTATTAACTAGGGTAGGTGGTCGAAACAGATGCCAGAAGGCTCAGATTGCAACAGTTCAAAACTTCGAACCCTAGGGAAAATTAAACTTCCATGTATGTTATAGCTTACACTTCCCAGGTTTATAAAAAAATGCCTTTCACATGAAACACTTTGGAGCATCGTTTTTTTCGTAAGCTTGGCAACAATTTATCAATCTTCATTGATGGCCTATTCTGTCCAAAAGCATAAGGAACTGAATTAAAAGTAAGTACGAATTACGAACGACATCCCGAGCACGGACAACGAAACCGGCTGCACTTTCCTTAGTTCAGACTCGACACGTCGATTGATGGCGACTACAGCGCATACCGTCACTGTAAGATAATAAAAGAGACGCAATAATTTCGTAACGTCATACAGATGACAGACGACTAAAGCCCAAAGAGCATAATCAATTTAGTAGTATTGACGAAGCCTTGTGTAACCCCCAGACGCCTTGAGGCTTGTTCTCCATCATCGAACTACCATCACACAGAGATGTCAGCGGCAACTCTGAAGGAAGGTAAAAAACAAAAGCGTTGATGCCCGTCAATAGAAACTACAGTAAGGAAGGCCAGTAATGGTGCGCAAAGGATCGAACGCCAGCAATCCGAGTAGGACGTGCCAAGTGACAACGGATTCAGCTTATAAAAAGGCACGGAGTATAGTGTACGGTTGCCGGGGGCGTTTGCAAACAATAAACCACATATTGCAAGTGAAAGCAGAACATTTGTGCGAAGGATGGAGGCTGGGTCGTTCGAAGTGCTTATGCTTGTTACACGTGTCAAATTTGACCGTCGCCGCTACACGGACAGTCAATCACACGCAGTGGGAGGCCTCTGACCGCCTGGTGTGGGAGCTGCGAGTGCCATTTGGTAGAGGCAATGCAGATGGTTATTGTTAACAATTAGGTTTAAAAAGAATTGATAGAAACAGACCGCTACTCAATTTAGTCATAATGAACGCGTCTAACTGATAATTACTATTACCACGTGTAGGTATGTCGTAAAAAACAAAATGGGGCTATTCTTCAAAGTAAACTTTGTTCTTACTTGTTCTTATAAGGCAGAAGAAAAAAGCGGGTGTGTTGAGATTACAGCTGCACTGAACGACTGAATTTCATTTTGTTGTTCGGATTGTATGAAGAGACGAAGCGACCGAATCACTACTTTACCAACTCAAGATTTCATTTTTGGCGATGCATGGCAGCAGGCGAAAAGGGGGTTTTGAAGATTGGAGTAAATGTTACAGAAGATGAAAAGTGAACTTTATATACTAAGTATGAACTCGATTCAAAACTGCCCTAAACAAATACAACAACCAGAACATTATCATCGTTATGGTCATTATTGTTATTATTAATCCTGTAACAGTCTACAGTTTGATACTAGGACACAGCCTCATTGCTTCATTTCTGCACGGGCTAAGTAGGACGCTTGAAGATGTCATATTGAACATTTCACAGCTGGGATGAATCTTCACCTGTTATGCGGCAATAAAGGTTTCACAAACCTTACGCTTTAATTGGTACCCATCCGGTTCATCATATGGCTGCTTACGAAGTTAAAATTGCGGAAGAAAGAAAAAGCATTGAAGAGGACCATATATGTGCGATCTCTCGTACTATTTTGTTTAATATTTCCAACGGACGCTCACGCTTACGTGACGACGTGTTAGGCAATCTTCATTAGCAGCCCCATGTTTCGAATACCAGGACCAATTGGTTTTGCTTGCCGCAGGTTGAAAATGAAACGAGAAAGAGAACTACTGACTTCTTTTAAAAGGACGCTGTTTACATTTTCAGCTTTTTGTAATTACCGCGTCACTTTTATCTTAAAAAGTACAGATAAATTACAGTGCCTTTCCAGGTATTTGGAGACTAGTGTTTTCTAGTGTTTTTTTATGTCAAATAGACGCTAGAACATACTAAAGTCTAACAAGAAGCAACATGCTTCCGTGTTTGTTCCCTTAATAGCTTGGCGAGTATTTCCAGCGGAATCACTTGACTGTGACTACATATACAGGTTATTGTTTAACAACAGTCTCGGCGGCAGAGGGGGCTAACCACGTATTTCACCGCTGCTATATGTACAGCAAAAGCACTATTTTTTACAGTATAATAATTTCCGTGCGTTCGACAGAAATGCTCCGAAGCTGTCTTTTTGTTTTTGACTTTATCGCCACAAACTTGACAAACCTGTACAAATTCATCAGCTCATACCCATATCGCTAACTGTAAACGCCAAACTTACATCTGTCTTTGTTTAACTCGGTAAGTAAATGCGTATTAACAAATATGATGCAAGGCAGAGGTGCGGATGAAAATCCTTTTACGCTATTTTATAATTTGCCAACCTGCTTATTCTTGTCAAAATTATTTTTTTAATGCGAAGAAGCCTGTATTCACAGACTTCATCAGACAGCTTTAAAAATTATCTCGCTAATCTGACCAGATTTGTAGAAGCTTCTGCAATATTTGTAAAGGACGTTTGCTTCAAGTCACCGAGAAAGCATTCCCTAAGTGGTAGAGAAATTGCCGTCGTAAGGCCACCGTCGTAGGAAGAGCTCACGTCACGATTCTGACGACGCAATATAAAACTTGTCGAAATCCCCGTATTGAGCAATGCATTAAGTTGAGTGCTTCGCAATGTGACTCTAGTTCTTGGAGACCTTCTGGTCTAATGGTATTGCTGCATATGTACACGCTGTGCAATTAAGGCAGCAGAGTCTGCTTTCCACGAGGAAAAATAATCAAAAGCAGTCCAGTCGTACAAAGCCACAGCCAATGCGAAATCGCGTCTTTACCAATATGCTGTACCGTCAGCATGTAAAACTTTTGAGTAATCTTGAAATAACTGATTGCTAAATTATAACCTAGTATTAGCGGAAATAGAAACATCATTTATTTTAGCAATTTTTTATGGAATCTCTCTTTAAACACAATGCAAAAAGGCACCCAAGCCGTCGAATCAAACCACAGCTTTCTGTTGTGCTAGATCGCATACTTAACTTGAGCGGCGTTTCATATGTTGATGTAGTTTTTGATATATGAGGCTTTCTCGTCCTGCAGAGGCTGCAAATATGTTTTGGGCTTCATAGTAGCTTATTGAGATTTGTGGTATATCAGATCGTTAGAAATGTGGTAACTAACGAACAGAACAAAAAATGAGACGTTTACAAATCTCTGCAATGCGCAATAAAAGCGCAGCTCTTGAGGAGGGAGAGAGGAGGGGATTCCCCTCCTCCTGTCGTCCTCCCCCACTCCCCTGCTGCCCTACTTCTCCCTTCCACCTTCTCCTCCTTCTCCCCTACGCCTCTTCTCCTCCTCCTCTCCCCTTCTGTTCTCGTGCTCTTTCTCCGTGCCCTCCTCTCATCCTCCTCTAAACCATCACACCCTCCAACAATTTCCCTGATAAATTTAGCTGGAAAATTCACGCCACGTGACCTCAACACCAATTCAGTTTCCCCGCTGAATTTAGCGGGAAAAAGGACGTCACATGGCTTCGTGTCACGTCACTGATGAACAAATTCAGTTTCTCCGCTCTATTTAGCGGGAAAATTGACGTCACATGTCCTCAACACCAATTCAAATTCCCGCTAAATTTAGCGGGGTGGTTACGCCGACGGCGCTATACGCGGAAGCAGGCGCCTAAGAGCTGCGCTCTAAAACATAGGCCATGTACTGATTCATATACTGTATGTAAATTATATTTGCCTATATGGGGTCCAAATTTGCCTACTCTTTGCGCACTTCGTGTGTTTGTTCACCCTCAGAGTGCGCCAACGTGCTTTCGTTTCCCCCAACCTCAACCTAGTGACGGCGCGCGCTTGCCTGCCTCGTCATCGCACGTTCCCTGCGGGTTCTTTGTGTTGCCGCTTGATGGGTGTGGGGCACGGCACTCAAAAGGCAACACACACAACAGAATGCCATGCACCAAAGACGAATTTTGAAATACTTGTACACTTGCAAGCCGTACGCCATCGTCTGGGTTGTTTCGATTTCTTCTGTTAAGACATCAGATAAAAAAAACTATCAAAACGCTACAAACTAAATATATATATATATATATATATATATATATGATGTTTCAGAGAACTCAGGCCAAATCGTTCCTACGAAAATTACTTATCGTTACGAAAAAAGGCGTGTGTCTTTTTGGTCCTGGGCCAAGGGCCCATTTAAGAAAATTATTAAAGTCCGGGATAATTAACATGTTAATTATTTTTGTGTAATTAGCTTTAATAATATTGTGTTTGAGGACATGGTTTGAGTTAGAAAATTGCTCAGCATCATCAAAAAACACTAAATCAACATATCGCAAAACGATAGAAGGCACTCTAAGCATTTTACGGCTTTCTGAAAAACCGCACGAATTCGCCGGGCTTTTAAGTTTCGGTTTGCTATCGGAGCGCATCTCGGCCCCGGCGGTACCGCGCCCCGTGGAGAGACAGTGCAATCAACCTCTGCTGCGCCGTCATCGCGCGACGCAGCACAGGCTGGTTGCTCTATCTCTCCACGGGGCGCGGTGACGCCGGGGCCGAGATGCGCTTCAAGAGTAAACCGAAACTTAAAAACTTGTCGAGTATGTGCGGTTTTTCAGAAAGCCGTAAAATGATGCGCGTGCCTTCTATCGTTCTGCAATTTGCTGATTTACTGTTTTTCGGCTATGCTGAACAATTTCCTAATTGAAAACATGCCCTTAAACACAATATTAGAAAGGTTAATTACGCAAGAATAATTAACAACCTAATTATCCCGGACTTTATTCATTTCTCTAAATGAGCCCCTGGCCCGGGACCAAAACGACACAAACCTTTTTTTGTTGCGATGAGTAGTTTTCGCGGGAGCGATTTGGCCTGAGTTCTCTGAAACACCCTGTATATATGTAAGTATATATATATATATATATATATATATATAAAGAGAGCAAACGTACTGCCAAGCTTCTAGTGGAGTTTTATGACATATTGGTCCACGCTTCGGATGATGAAGGCCTGACTCAGGCTTAAACATCGACCAATATGTGATAAAACTCCACTAAAAGCTTCGAAGTACGTTTACTCTTTTATAGAATTTTCGTCGTCCTACACAACAATCTTTTTTCATATATATCTTGTCACCGATGGATTGGCGAGACGGCGACTGACGAAGACACTAAACTTTTCCTAAGGCGAATTTGCGAAAACCAAAGACTAACAACAGGTGTCGAAGGCAAGCGTCGATGACGGCGAAGCGGCAGGATCAAACGCTAATAAAAGACTGAGAGCCTACAGCCACGCGGAGCACGTTTTATTGAGGAGGGAAGTGTCGCGAACATTCGAACTAGAATGTTCGGCCCTAGAACAATCTGATCCGGAACTACCGAGAACAATCGAGAAGCTTCTCGAATAAACTGAGAAACAGTTTCTAACAAATTAACAAAATTGATATGTGGCTCAAGCATTAAACCTGGGACTCTTCGCGTTGAAGCCAAGTGCGTTAACCACTGGGCCACGCTCGCGTCATTACTCCCCCCTTGAAAGACGCATCGTCTCGATGCAGCGTGGAATTAAACACTACACAGCTAAATACACAGAAAAATAACACGGCAGGTAACAGAGTTACAGTTCACGCAGTTAATAGTCCTATCGATCGTAGTACGGCTTAAGAGGGACCACGTGTACAACCTCGGTTCGTGGCTGACGTCTTTTTGATGGTCGCGTTCCATGAGAAAGAACTTCGTAGTTCAGGTCTCCGAGGCGTCGGATGATCTTGTAAGGCCCAAAGTAGCTCCTCAGCAGTTCAGCAGTTTTTCGCTGAGACCGCGGCGACGAATTGGCGTCTAGACCCACACTATGTCTCCGGGCTGGAGGTAGACGGCGCGGCGACGAAGATTGTAACGGCGAGCGTCGACACGCTGTTAAACGTGGATTCGAAGGCGGGCTAGTTGACGTGCCTCTTCTACTCTCTGACTGACAGCATGGGCATCGTCGCATCCGTCACCCACTGGCTCACGGGCCAGCATCGCGTCGAGCATGGCTGTCACCTTTCTGCCATGCACCAGCTCGAATGGTGTAAACCCGGTTGTTTCTTGAACTGCGGTGTTGTGAGCGAACGTGGCGTATGGTGATACCTCGTCCCACGTCCTGTGTTCTACGTCGACGTACATGGAGATCATTTCGGAGATTGTCTTGCTTAGCCGCTCCGTTAGCCCGTTGGCGTGCGGATGGTACGCGGTGTTTAGACGATGGCTGGTGTGGCTGAGCCGAGGGATCTATTGTGTCAGCTGGGCCAAGAACGATGACCCTCGATCGGTTATCGTGACTTCGGGGCGACATGTCGAAGGAGAATAGACTCGACGAAAAACTTGGCAACTTTTACCGCTGTTCCCGCCGGAAGAGCTTTCGTCTCCGCGTACCGGGTGAGGTAATTTGTATCAACGATTATCCAGCGGTTCCCCTAAGTCGACAGTGGGATGAACCCAAGCGAATCTTTCCAATATGTTAGAATGGCTTAGTTGGGGCCGATATCAGTTGGAGGAATTTCGCAGGTGTCGTCGGAGGCTTCTTACGCAGTTGACACTCGTGACATGGCCGCGTGTACAGATGGACAGTCTTCGTGAGTTTTGACCAGTAGTACTTGTCACAAATCTGGGCATTTTTAATCCATGCTGAAACCGACATTGTTCTCACGCACGTGGCCAAAAAAGCTGTCTTAGCGCAGCTCCAAAACTTCACAAAACGGCACCCCTCGGAATAACGACACATCATGGTCGTTATCTTCGACACCTTCGAGCGCATTACTTTGCTGCCTTCTCCTTTTACACTCCTGCACGGCACGGCTGCACTGCACGGTGAGGTCATCTAATTTGCCGCTCCACTTTGTTATGCGGCTGTTGCTGTTACTGACGCTGCCTGCTGAATTGCCGGAACCATCGTGCACGCCGTGCGTCATCACAGCGAGCAAGGAAACACCGAGCTTCGGCCACTATCGTGAGTCAGCGCTTGCTGACGCGGGCTTCGGCGAAGAGGACACGGTCTGGACGAATTTTCCATCCCTCAAGCTGCGTGGCAACGAAGCGCCAGGAATATCAACATCAACTGAGCTTCGACCTACAAAAGAGGCGACACCGCTCCACTGGGCTTGTGGGTACACTCTATGAAAAAATGTAAAAAATGGAGGAAAAAAGTAGCAACGGCCCGTCTTCCTCCCTTCTACTGACGCGCCACAAAGCGGCCACGAGAAAAGGGGAGGAACGAAACGTTTTTCTCCTTCTCCAGGCAGACGGGAGAAAGCTTTCGCCCTCCCGACTCATCTTCTTGCGGTTTCGTTTTTCGAGCAGGTCGCTCACGTTGTTTAATAAATAGCTGTTGAGTTGATTCAGCTTCAGCGGCAGCGAAGGCCGCCTGTAATTTCGTCTTCTAGTCTAAACGTGCAGAACATTTCGGTTGCATTGAGGTTTTTATCACTAATTTTATCAAACGAGCAAACGAAGCCGCTAGAAACAGCGAAGTTCCGGAGCAGTGCCAGCAGCGCCACGTACACTGGGGGATGGCCGTCTCCGGATTTCGGGACTCGCGCGGCACGGAGCTACAGTGGCTACAGTACCGAAACAACGCTGAACTGTGTCAACGTTTCCGACGTTATGGAAACCGCAGGAACTGTGTCCAAGACAGACAGGTTTTGCTGCCGGCTGCCTGGGTGCCTTCCGTGCTGAGTTCGGTTCTGTTTTCCGATGCCGAGTGGAACCGGCGTTCAACGTGGTTCTGCGTTTGTGCGTGTCAGCAACATAGCTGCAACATCGTGATGGCAGTGTTGTGGGTTGTGAACAGAAGACTGGAATTATCGCCGATGTGACCGTGTGTTCGCGTATCAGTGGTGTAACAAGAAGAAGAGATCGTAAGCTGTTGGGCATTGATGCCGCTGGTCGGGCCGTGATCGGAGGGGGCGGGATGTCGCAGGTTGACATTCCGCTTTATATTAAAAAGTTTAATACCACTTCAGGGATTACGTGCAATCGATCAACGTGCGGATAGTCATGTTGGAACGCTGGTTACCCCTTACTGTTTTGAAAAAGTAACGAGTGCGTTACTACGTTACTGAAAAAAGTAACGCGTTACCGGTAACGCCGTTGCATGTAACGTGTTATCACCAAGACTGCAGAACGTACAAAGCGTTACCGCTTGATATGCCATGTGGTCATGAGGGTTGGAAAAATATCATACCTTCACTTGAAGATGCTGTGTGTATTTAATTGATTAATAAATACACTTCAGCAGACCCTAAGTCTGCTGAAGTAATCTCGAAGTAATCGTAGGCTTCGAGAGACTTGTACGCCTGCACCGTGTCGTCCGTCAACTGGCTTGGCTTAAAAACTAAATAAACGACGACGTCAGCCGTCGACGTCGGTGGCAGCAACTTTGCGTCGGAACTGCTTGTTTACGGCGTACGGATCGTCGAAGTCAACGACGTCCACGCACAGTTTGTCTCGATACCACTGCCGTTCAGGCTCGGGTAGCGAGCTCAAATAGTCGGGCATAACATACGACATACGTTGGCAGAAAATGCGACGCACAAATAAAGCTAGAAGCATCTCTACAACGTCAACAACGAGCGCACGCCGTAGAACGTAATGGCGAACTTGGAGAGCCTGACCGCTTTTGCCCACATAGGTGCTGTGCATGCGCGGCCTTCCGGTCGTGTTGGTAAACAGAGCCGCGCCGCGTGTAGGTCTATAGAAGAATGGAATAAGTTGGCTATTGAAGGATGTGTTTAACGTATATACAAGTATGTTTGTGTTTCGATGTTTTTGTTCGAATTTAATGTATCTCATGTACTCTCCCCTGCTGTAATGCCGAAAGGCGATGCAGGTCTCTATGTAAATAAAAAAACTAGTCCCTGAATTTCGGGAACGCACCTCGTACGTATATTTCCATGGTACGATTTTCTTCGTGCTGCAGATATACAATGTCTTATTATATTTCTACCACGCTCTTGCGTAACGGAAGGGACACCGCATGCAGATACATGCGGGATGGGGAACTTTAAGCTTAATAAAAACCTGAGAGACAGGAAGATTATATAAGAGGACAAAATGCAAATGTACCCTTTTAATGATGCGCTGATATTGGTGTTGTTCAAGTTGTCTTCCTGGCCTCAATGTTGTTTGTCGCGACCTCTATCTCTAACGAAGTTGGCTCTCTGGAAAACAACGTGCCGCAAAATGTCTACTCCTATACTCCGTTTCAGCTTACGGTGGATCGCAAAGGACGCTACAAGTCATACCAGCCAATCCAGCGCATGTGAACGTATCACGTGACCTCGCTCTTCGCTGCGTCTATCTCAAAGGTGACGTGACGCTCATGCGGCATTGGATTGGCTCCAATGGCTCGTAGCGTCGTCCGCGGTTCATCGTAAGGAGAAACGGAGCACAGTCGTGAACGTGATCTCAGAAAAAGTCTTACCTGTCTTTGTGTTCGTTCCTTTGTGTGTGCGTCTGTCATTGCTTAATCGCGCACTTGCGGACCGATGTGTGTCAGCGCTCGACCTTGTAGGTGCGCGCGCGTTAATCTGTGCACATGTGAGTATGTGTGAGTAATTAGTGCGCCTTCTCATTCGTTTCTGTATCGCAGCGTAACTTTGCGTACACACGTTTGTGTCCGTGCATGGACGTGTGGGCGTCCGAGCGTGTACATCCGAATGTGTGTTTGCGTCTGTGTGTGCCCATGAGTCCTGTACCAGTGCCTGTGAGAATGTGTGTGAGTGTACGTGCATTATCCCTTGCACATAAGAGTGCTCGCTCATATGGTATTGTGTTTTTGTGCGTTCCTTTATGTATTCACGCGTTTGTGCGTCGTCCTGCTCTCCTCGATGCGGATGTTCGCGTGCACGCCCACGTACGTATGTCCGCGCGTTTCTGTGCGTGTGCATGAGTGTTCGTGTTTGTGTACATATGTTTGTATGTGTACGTTCGAGCGTGTGTGTGTGTGTGGTGCGTGTCTGTGTGACTGAATTTCCACATGCATGCAAGCAGCGTGAATGCAGGTATTGGGCTTGTCTAAGTGTTTATATATGCGAAGGTCTGTCCTTCGTGTGTCTAGCGTGGGCGCATGTGTGTGTACACGTATTCGAATGTGAATGGTTCTGTGTATGTGTGCGTGACTATCTGCGAGTGTACGCGAATGCGTGTGCGCATTTTCGTACCGCGTTTAAAGAAGGGAATGACAACGTGCCGACACGTAAAACGTGTCACCGGACGTGAAAATTGTCCGAAGCGCGTTGTAAATGCGGGCATGTGTTTTTTTTTTCTCCCGTCTGTATGTACGTAAATTGTAAAAACAAAAAATCTGTGAGTTCCCTTTTCTGCAGAACAAAAAGAAACCCAATCATTTCGCACATTAGAAAGATTCCAGCGAATGATGAGGCTCGAAAAGTATACTGTTAAATCTAAATAAAATGCAATATGCGCTGAACAATGTGCAAGTCAAACCTCGTCCTCATTGTCGCGCCACACTAAAAACTTTTACACTTTTAAGGGCGTAAATAAGCTTGCCCCAGGACTACCGCTTTTAAGGTATTGCACCATCACCTTTAAGATGCTGGTAAACACCCAAACATATTATGCTAGCCATCTTAGCAGCATCCGATAAATAATTTTACGAGCACCAAGCTTACAAATAATAAGCACGACATGCAGTTCTCACCACATACACAGAAACGGCAAACACGGATGTAATTGATCGCGTACGAGAAAACATTCCTGACCCTGATGACTGTTCCAACTCCTTATATACTCAAATTCACCGACCAAAGACACATTCGCAGGTGCACAACCTCCGCAATTATGAAGATTACACGCATGTTGCGTAGTTCTCATCAATATTTCGCGTTAATGCAGAATATATCTATATTCAAGGAATGTATCTCCAGTAAAAGCATTACTCGAGGCAATAATTATTCGAGATGGTCGCTAAAAAATCCTTGATAAAGTGGGTGCCAGTTTGGCGATTACACTTCAGAAAGGGTGCTCCAGTCGCTTCAGTTGCTTCCACACCCTTTTTACATCCTTCAAAACTTAGAGGGTCTTCAATGCAACCACACCCTTTTGCACAATTGAAAAGGATGTATGATGTCAAATTAGGGCGCTTAAAGGGTGCAACCTTGAGCGTAAACCACTAGGACACCCTTTCTACACACTTAAGGGGGTAAAAGGGTTCAGAGCGGGCTCACATTGTTTTTTTTTTTTTTTTGTTTTGTTTTTTTATTATGATCTCAGCTTTACCATTTGCTGGGATCCTTTCATTGTTCGCCTTGGTTTACTATTTCCATGCTTTGCAACAAGGTGAATTCACGTACACTTCTTAGAGTGTACCTATGCTTCAGTAGCTAATTATTCATTCATTCATTCATTCATTCATTTCCTTTTTTTTTTGTGCGCATGAACAGCTTGGCGTCTTGATGTTTTTCCGTGGCTCCGGCATCTGCATTTGCAGATGCAAATAAATAATTTGATTTGATTTGAAAATGATGAACAACAAATAAATCACAGGTTAGTTACAAACGTCACAAAAGTTGGATTAAAAACATCACTATCTGGTAGCCCGACGGTGCGGAATACGGGTCATGGGACTGGTTAGGATGATTTGAACAGGGAAAGTCGGAGAAATCCGCAATAATCGACTTGGAACATGACTTGTAATAGCTGATGTGAGATCAGGGCAATCAATTAATTCATGAATGCATTTATACAGAAAAACTTGATCTTGCACACGTTGTCTAGAACTTAAAGTATGGCAAATGCATCGTTCCAAGAGTCTCGCATAAAAATAGTCAACAGTACAACCAATATAACGATCATAGAAAATTCAAAAGAAACGCCCCTGAGCATTTTGTATCATCTCTTGGCTCGTAAAACGAATACAATTCCAGACAACAGAGGAGAACTCCAACTTGGACCGGATTGACGAGTGACGTAAAATACGTTTTAACATGAAGAGCTCACGCGTAATTCTAGATATGACACCCAGCTCTCTGTGTGCTCTTACATTTCTTATGCGCGTGAGCGACCATATGATAATAATAAGATGCATATTCTAAAAAAACGCTGTTAATATTGTCCTGCCAGGATATAGGGGACCGGGAGGTTAAAAAAATACATACCATAGAAGAGATTACTTTTATAAAAGTAACATAACGGTTATCGCTCGCGAAGATCTCTGAAAAGACGATGCGTGCCAAAAATATCCCCCTCTGGGCATCGGCTAACGCTGGCCGACGATAAAAGCTCTGTTCAAACTCACTCGAGTTAATACAATCTGGGTACTCTAGCCAGAAAATAAAATCCTCGATTGCCCGTTGAGTGCGTCCTAAACGAAGCTGTTTGCAAAATGCATTACCCAACCTGAAGCACCAATTCGTCACGCGGTAAGTGTATGTTACGCCACAGCACTCTAAAGCATTAAAGTACAGTTTTAATGGAGCAGTACTTTCTGGAATTTGTCCTTCACTACTGGTTTTCCGCTCTGAGTGGATGAGTAACCTGCTTCGAAACTAGAGGGGCACATTGGTAAGAACCAAAAGAAAATTACTTTTAATTTAAAATAAGCAAAAAAAAAAATTATGAAATTTTTAAACAAAATAGGCTTGAATATTTTTTGTAAAGAAATCGCATATATGTTCTTTCTGTTGTTGTTTTGTTTTAACGAAAATATGTTTGAGAGTTAAATGTAGTAAATATCATCGTGTCTCCAGAACAGCGTGGCACGACTGTTGCGTGTTCAAAATTTTCTGAAGCATTTGCTGGATTTGTCGCACATTTGTTCCAGCCGTCATCCTCATTCGAGCTGCGGTCTCAGTCGCCGTTTTAACTGCCGCCTTAATAAAGGCGGGACTAGTATAAGGCTATGAAGTGTGTTCTACTCATAAGCCTTTTCCGCAGAGACCCATTAGATGTTTTGCCCATCTCCTCTTTTTATCAATTTCGTTTTATCATTGAATGTGTGTTATTTGCCCAAATCTATGAGAAACCCTTCACGAATAACAGACCCGAAGGACTGGAATATCAAGTGAAATCATGACGTCATGATATTGTCACGAATGACATACAATAAGGCGACGAATGAAGAGAAACTAAACGTTTAATGTGACGAATTTGTGGGAAAAAAACAAAAATACGAAGAGGTAGCGTCGAATGGCGTCGAAGCTCGGTGGAGCAGCACGATCGAGCGCTAGAGCGAGACTGACACCTTTTGTACACGCGTGGGTTTCTCGAGCATTCGGCGTACAACTTTCGGCGCGTAGAACATTCGTAACTCGATCAGACGACAATGTTCTCAAACTTACGTGAACGCCAAACAGAAAGAATAAATAAACGAACATTTCGGTCGACGGAATCCAACCTGTACCCTCCGCGAGACAGCCCTACGCGGTAACCATTCGGCCATGCACGCGCTCGATCGGCAACGCGAGTGGCAATATCATATGACACCATAACGTAAAAGTAATGTAACCTTAGAATGGTGGCGTGGCGTCACACATGCGCGCACACATCGCATTTGCCAGGTTCATTCACAGCATTGTCAGTTCTTCCCGCTCTTTGTTAGCATGATCAAGCTATAGTGTTTTTGTTTTGTTTTGTTCCTTTATTTCTAGCAAGCAAACCCGGGCTCCTAACGGGGTGCCAATTCAGGAAGAACGTTTGACGGGAAATCTTTCTCTTGCAGCTCCTCTGGGTTTTTTTTTTTTTTTAACTGTCTGGGTCTTATTTTTTATTTATTTCTTATTTTCTCGCCGAGTTTTGGTTGGGGCGCGGATTACCTTTTTCATTATTTTTGTCTGTTGGACGTTTAAAGTGAAGAATTTGTTTCGCTCGGGTTCGACCTTAACAGAGCGGGGAATCCGAGAGCTTCAGATTGAGAGGATTTGGTCGTGCAAGTACGCACATGCGCGGGAAAGGTCTTACTTACGAAGTTGAAATTGGGGTACCTCGAATGCTGCTTTATATTTGCGTTTATTTGGCTTCTTTTGTGTGATTACTTTTAAATTTTTTACTTTTTCTTGTTTTAAGAAAAGTAGAATTGGTGGAACATATTATCAAAACAATACACGTATTACTGTCTTTGTTCTTGTGATCATGCTGTTGGGTTTTTCGGGAGTTCATTTCTTATAAGGCGAGGTTTTTTTTTACATGTGTTTTTGCTTCCGTACAAGTGCACTGTCGGTTTAGTTTGGTACATTTATTCGAACTCTGTGAAAGGACAGCTTGGTGAAAAGAAATGTGAACAAAAATCTAAACAGTTCTATGTGTCGGTGGACGATAGAAATGCGTCAATGTGTAACATCATTAGCACCAATCTCTTCAGTACTGTTGTGCAAAAAGATAACTTTTTTTTCCGGTAAATCCCAGGAGACCTCGCGGTTATCCCACATTGCATCGCGCGAAGATGGCAATAGTGCGACTGTTCCGATGTGCCCTTGGGCCTCCTCAGACCGTTAGTACAATCTGCCAGCGGCACGATCCATTCTCTCTTATCATTTCCTGCGTTCAGAACACACACACAAAAACAAATAAACAAACACAAAACATAGGGGGATAAAAAGGAAACCGACATGAAGGACGAAATGATGGTAGAGTAGACAGTTGGGCGAGTTGGTAGTTATTGAACATAGTTACAGTTGCGCACACTGTGTGCGCAACTGTAACTATGTGCTCGAAATGATGGACTCTCTTTGTCCTTTTCGTTGCTTTCTTTTTATTCCTGTAATTTACCCACGCGCTCCAATTCCTTGAGAAAACATAGACGACACGTAGATTTGGGAGCATGTATATGCCAGCAATTCTTATCTGCTCTAGCTTTCGGACGGTGTCTATTACTTCCCAGGCTGTAAATGGTAAGGAAAAATTTTAGCGTATCTCATGCCAGGGTTGATCAACATGCCAAGGCAACCCCCCAAGAAAATTGAAAGAGTAATATGATTATAAGCAATTATTTGGAAGAATTCACCAACTTGGTGTAGATTTAAGAAAGCTATACTGATACTTACGCCTAAATGGAGCATCACTCACGCCATAAGTGTAAGTGGAGTGCGGCTGAAAGTTGTTTTCCTAGCCTACATTAAAGGCGTTTCTTCGACTACACATCGATTGCCTAGAGGACGTAAGTATAAACCTAAACAAATGTAAATATGTCCATTCATTCTATCAGAACTAAAATTATTTTAAAAGTAGCGTTCAATGCAAGATTAGGGGAATAACGGTTATATTACCATAATAAATTATATAAAGCATATGGTAGTTTTTGCTTGTTCTCGCAAACTTACAAAGATCATGCGACCGCGTTCACACTTCGTGCTCAGCCACTTCTTTATACTCGAGAGTGGCTAAGCTTCTCCTAACGGAGTGTTAATTTGCTTTTTAAACGATATTGGGTGATTTCAGATAAGATCGACCAAAGGGTGGCTGGTCGACATTTTTAAATCAACTGATGTTTTTATATGACATTGTCTAGTGTCTGGTATAAACGAATCCACACTTAGTTTTGACCAGAAAAAAAATTTGGAGACAAGAAAAATCGTAAGGCAGGGAGAGGTGGACAGTTGCAATAACGCGCACTGATGGAGGGGGCAAGTTTGAAAGTGAATAATTAAAACAATAAAATTAGGAGAATTTTAAAACTTTTTACAAACAAACTATGGGTACAACTTGCTTGTAATATAAAGTAATAATATTTATTAAAAATTTATTTAGTTTTCTAAAAATTGCCAAACATGCCTGCTCGAACGACAAATGGCAAACTTTGGAAATCTGTATCTCATGAAATAATTTAATCATTATTACATAACTTGCAGACATTATTTTACTAATATATGGCTATTATTTAAAAAATAAATAAGGTATCTGAGTGACACAATAGTTACAATATATTTAGGCAAACATGGGAAAAAAATCAAACAAAGAAAAATTCCAATGCGAATAAAAAAAAAACACCACCTTCGATTTTTTTTTAAATTTGGGTACCCTGTTATACTCTATTTCGGCATTCATTTCTATTAAAAACATGTTGCATCATTGCACTGTGAAAGAAGAAACAACTCCCCAAAGTAGGGTCCTTTTTCAAAGCCTACACTTAGCAGTGTCCTATACAAGAAGTGACTCTGAGTTCCAGTTTCATGAAACTTGCACAAATCTTTTATATACATTTATTCAGATGAGGTAATTGATAAAAAGAGCGATCGGTCACACAGTGAAAGGGAGGAGAAACTATATACAGCATTTTACATAAGCGCTCAAAGTGGTATCATATTAGAGACTAATGATTTGAGAAAAGATGATGCAGTGTGAAGTTGTACCTTCCGGTATATTTTACATCTAGAGTAAAATAAATAACTTTACTTCCACACACAAAAAAAAGATATGATAGTAAGATATTTAGGTTGGCTGTGTATTTACGATTACAAACAATTTCAGGTGACGGATGCCATAGTGCCTAACTGGAGCAGCTTCGATGCTCTCGGTGTGTGAATGAATCGTGGCAAGCCGATATATTTTATCCTGCTCGAGGATAACATTTTGGGATTTTTTTTATAGTGATCAGATAAAAATTATTAGTAAACACCAACAAAAACAGTAGGTTAAATACCCCGTGAAGAAAAATGTGATAAATAAGATGTCCCTGCATTCAAAATGAGCAGTCCTTGGGAAATCTAATTCGGCACTTTACGCTAAGGTTTTCCTCGCTGTACCCATTTAATAAAGTTGCTTCCAAGCAGATCCGACTGTCCGTGCTACATATACGTCACAGGTCCCTTCTGTTGATGACTTGCTGAGCCGCCACGCGTGCCAAGACTGAATGCCAGGGAAGGCGCGCACCGTCAGCCACTCGTCTTTTTTTTTGTTCACGATACCGAACAACCTCATTTTCGTCCAGATATACAAGATGCACGCCTTTCAGTTTCTTTGATAGAACGCTCACCATTGCCCTGGCCGTCTGAATTGCGCTTACTGAACGTTCTCTCAGGTTGTTCAGCGTGGCCTGGTGCTTCACGAGTCCGCCAACTCCGTCACATGCATTTTTCCCATGTCCAGATGCAGAAAATAACCACTGGGCTTGTGGGAAATCGTCCTTTGCAAATTGGTGAAGCTGGTAGCGATTCTTGAAATGACTGGCGGCGCCGTCACTTACGTACGTCACGTACGAGTATACCGCAACGTTGTCTTCAACCCACTCCTTCACTTTTTCTAGAGCCAAGCAAGCGTGAGCGGCGTCGTGACACAGGTCCTCACTGATGATGGCAAAGCTGTTTGTAGATTTTCTTGTCGTCACTACACATGTAAATATCGAAACTTGTTTTTTTTTCCAGTGATATGCTTGCACTTCGTCAGGAAGCACGATGGTCCAGTTTTCAGCAAAGTCAGAATGAAAGACAATGCTCCCGCGTTGCATGCACCGTTTTTCATCGTAGATCGCTTTACCTTGCGTTTGCCGGATATGGTTGTGAAATACCCAACTTCCAACCGTCACTTGGATGACTTTGAGGAAAGTCTCAGGTTCCAAAGTTTTTTTCACAAGGTCGCCGGACTCCCATGTTGCAAGCACAATCTCTTCATCCTCCGGGATATCAAGTTCCTGGAGTGTAAGAAACTGGCCTTTTGGGCAGTGATCACAGTCTCCTTGAAGACAGAGTTCTGTTGCTGGGTTGCACAGAAATGCCGAGTTCATTTCACCAGTGTTGAATGTTGAGCCTGTAACGTTCTCTAGAGCGGCAATACAAAGATAATAATTGGCGCAGCGCACACAAACGCACAGTTCCTGGTGTGGAATACATTGGACCCATCTAGGGCGCAACGAATAAAATTTCGTTAGCCCAACGCCGGAATCGGGATGCTTGTCTTTGTATATACGGAAGGCCTCTCGTATTGAGCGTGTCATGAAGCGCTTTGGCACGAACGTTTTCTCTCCGTTGAGCATGACAGAGATGACGTCCTTCTGGTTGGGACTTTGGCGCGAACATTGTAGATCGTCTTTCGTGAAGTACTCTAGGGCAGCAGACAGGTTCTCAGGGCTCACCTTGCACCTCGTGTAAGGATCCGGCTCATACCACACGCCATGCTTTTCCTTGAGTTTTCGGGATTTACTGATGAGGTACATTGAGGCCTGTGGAATCATCTTTTGAACCTCATTCTTCGTCAGTGTTGACGGCAGGAGTGTAAGCAGTTGACAACGTTCCCGGAGAGAGGTGGCGGTTTCAAAGGCCTGCCGAAAGTTGTCCACCCACTCAGTGCATGTGGAGCATGTTGGTTCGGAAGACCCCGATGGTGCGTCCCTGTCGTACGCAATACGTAGCCTTGAGCGTATATTCTTGACAGCAACCTGCTCCAGTTCTGTCTGCTTTCTCTTGACATAGGCAGGCCTGTCCCGACTTCTTACGACGCTTGGTTGTCTCAGCGGCGACACATCTGTAGGTAGTATGCTGCGATTTAGATCTTCAATTGCTTCTTCAGCTGGCACAAATATGTCAGGGCACTGCTCTGAGCTTCGCATCGAGATCTCCTTAGTGATGTGCATGAAGCAATGGTAGCACAGGTAGTCCGTCGCACTCACTTCGGTGGAACAGTCAGGCGGAAGAATTTGCTTCAACGAGTTTAGGTCCAACTCGGCAACACTTCGAAAATTCCGCTGCTTTGGTATAGTCTTTTTGTGTTTGCAAAAGTAATCTGCACAAAACACTCGTTCGGAGCTCCAGGACGTTTTCATAATGTATACATAAATAATAGAAATTAAACCCCAACTGATGGCATATAATTGCCAAGTGAAAGAACTACTGGGTGCACAAGTGACAAGTCCGAGGCTGAGGAGCTCACTCACTGCAAACGTACATTTGAAAAGAGATGTCACAACTGAGGCTGTCGGCAAAGCTTGATCCACGTCAAAGGAAGAAAGAGGGAAAGTCTCCAGACAAAAAATTGTGGTCAGCGGCCTTCGAAAAAGACTTTCCGGAATCGCACTGTCGTCCCTCCACGCGCTGATATGAAAGCACCGGAGCTTCTACCACGTGGTTCATGACACAGCCTGAGCCATGTCGACGACCGGTTCGCGAGGGGTTGGCGGTGGGGTTACGTTGATGGTCACTCGGATTAGCCCTTGCTGTACTGAGCTACCGCCTGCAGTGCCTTATCGCCGGCTGGTGTCAACAACGAGAACACACACACCCTGTCTACACCAAAACTACAAGCGTTCACCGCACACGCGTCGCCGCCGCTTTTAAGCTTTTGTGAAATTGCTTTCTTTTGCCGCGGAGAACCGCCTTATCTTAACTACGCGCCTGAAATCCTTCCAGGCGGGCGTACACAATATCAAGCGTTTCGAGAAATGCCCGTGGAGTAGAACTATGGGAAAATTCGGAGCCCGCGATGTCGATATCGTCGCCGTTGTGTTAGTACGCCGTCGCGTACTGCAGTCCCCCGTTGGGGGAGGGGGGGGGGGGGGCGGTCTTACTACGATAACATGGCGACAGCGTTTACACTCTATGTATTTACGCGAGGCTCGAGTATTTGGGGATAATGCTGCCGGTTGGTGTGCCCCTTTGTGCCTGATATTATCGCCCGTGACGCCAGCGAGTGAGATGGCGACAGGCATGACTGCTCAGTAAACAGTCGTCGGCGGCCATGTTTTGCTGGTTGAAGCGAACCCCCTTGTCCTTGACAGCGAGCGGGGAAATGCGAAAAAAAGATTGTATCGGCCGTTTTGCCAGAACTAGCGACGAGTGTCGTCTGCGGTTTCCGGCAACTATTTTGCCATAATCGTGAGCTTAGCGAGGAAATGATTTTTGCTAGCCACAGAACACTACCACGCAGAAAGGGAATGCTTGAACATGTTTTTGTTCTGGATATATATCAGGGATATATATGAGAGAGAGAGAGAGAGATGAAGGTAGAGCGGAAGAGAGAATAGCATATAGTGTCGCAGGAGAATAAAGTAAACAAAGTTCCTAGTGGCCGATGGCTGCATGATCTTTTCTCGGATCACTAGTCCGTAATATGATACCTCTTTGTACACAGTAGTTTCTTCTTAATTTAAGTGTGTGAACGATTTCTTTAGTTATCATTGGCCTCATCTGAATAAAAATATATAAAAGATGTGTGTTGGTTTCATGAAACTGGAACTCAGAGTCAGTTCTTGTATAAAACACTGCTAAGTGTAGGCTTTGAAAAAGGACCCTACTTTGGGAAGTTGTATCTTCTCTCTCAATAAAATGATGCAACATGTTTTTAATGGAAATGAATGCCGAAATAGAGTATAACAGGTTACCTAAATTTAAAAAAAAATCGAGGGTGGTGTTTTTTTTTTATTCGCATCGGAATGTTTCTTTGTTTGATTTTTTTTCCATGTTTGACTAAATATATCCTAACTATTGTATCACACAGATACCTTAGTTATTTTTTAAATATTAGCTATATATTAGTAGAATAATACCTGCAAATTATATTATAATGATTAAATTATTTCATGAGATACAGACCTCCAAAGTTTGCCATTGGTCGTTCGAGCAGGCATGTTTGTCAATTTTTAGAAAAATAAATAAATTTTAAATAAATATGATTACTTTATATTACAAGCAAGCTATACCCATCGTTTGCGCCTAAAACGTATTAGAGTTCTTTTAATGTTATCGCTTTAGTTATTCACTCTCAAACGGGCCCCCTCCATCAGTGCGCGTTAATGCAACTGTCCACCACCTCATGCATTACGATTTTTCCTGTCCACAAGTATTTTTTCTAGTCAAAACTAGTTTGGATTCGTTCATACCAGACACTAGACAATAACATATAAAAACATCAGTTGATTTGAAAATGTCGACTAGCCATCCTTTGGTCGATCTTATCTGAAATCACCCTATTATTATTTAATAGAGCCAAGCAATGCCAATGCAGCTTAAAGAATAGAGTCAGGCTTGGGAAATTCCTTTTATATATGCACTGTTATGTAGTATCTTTCGCATGATGCAGTACATCATTTGCCAAATCGTGACTTCATACCAATGACGTAACCAAAATCTTTTCTTTTTTTCGTTTTTTAAGGAAGAAAAAAAAAAGGGGGTAAGGGGGCTGGGTTGCTTGCTGGTATGTGCCTTACTTAAGGAGTAGTGTTGGCTGCACCCTCACCTCCCCCCCCCCCCCCCCGCTTCCCTCCCCTCGAGCTACACCCCTGTTTCATGCTGATATGTCCGTGTGTTAAAAAAGGGGCAGTATAATGGTTACCGCCAGCAGCATAGACTTACCATTTTGCCGGGGGGGGGGGGGGGGGGGCTTTTCCGCGCAAGCGGGAAAGCCTCCCCCTTCCCTCCGCAAGCACGCAGGGATTCCATTTTTGATGTATTTTGTCAATAAAAGCAATGTGGGCATTATTTTGTTTGCATGCCACTACTAGAAACTCGTTACATGGCACGCGAACAGCGTCTCGGTAAGGATCATGGCCCGGGCCCGGAGGGGGGGGGGGGGGGGGGGGGCTCCGCTCCCCCCCCCCTTCCGGATGTCATTAGGTGGGGCACGAGCCCCGATACCCCTTGTAGTCTACGCCTATGGTTATCGCAGAAGCCAGCGAAGCCTTTCAATGGCAAGCCGAAGCATAGGAATGGCCACCTTCTATTTTTCACCTGACTAATACGGATGCACGCGTGTATCTAGCAAATTGAACATAGTTTGTATATAATAAGCAAAACTTCTACGAAGTCAAAAGTCCTGAATTGTAATTATTGTGAATGTTTGAGAGGTGCATAAGCATGGCTCAAAATGTACACATGGACCACGGTTCTTACGATGATAGAATTCATGGTAGACACTTTTAACCTGGCTGAAGAGATAAGAGAAACTTTAAGTAAACCGTTACCATGCTGCGCTTACCGCACCGTGTTCCGCGAACGCGCATAAAAGCATGCTTCAAAGGCTTCAGTAGTGCGGTACGCGGAACACGGTAACGGTTCGATAAAAGCTCATAATACTAGTTTCGCGTGGTACGTACAATACGAAGAGCTTGAACAAGAAATTAAGAAAATGCAGTAACATATATTGATGACTCCAGCCAGCTTACTGGTTTTTTCTTCTTCATTTTCAGTTTATTATTGTCCACTGTGTATAATTCCTGTACTTTTCACTACTCTCTCGAGTATGGTAACAAGTGTTTGGACCGGATATAGGAAACTTTCTGCCAGGAAGTATATTGAATATAATCATATACGTTCTGAATATAGGAAATATATGCTGCCAGGGAGCATGATGAATATAACGAACGTACTGAATAAAATCATTAAATTTTGAGTATGGAAAGCATTCCGTCAGGAAGCATTCTCAATATAATAAATACTGAATATAACTATATGCATTCTGAATATTTGGAACGTACTGCCAGGAAGCATACTAAATATGATAAACGTACTAAACATATTGGTATATATTTTGAATATAGAAAACGCTCTACCAGAAAGCATACTGAACTTAAGAAACACACTGAATACAATATTATGCATTCTGAATACAGAAAACATACTGAAGATAGAAAGTGCTCTCAATATATTAAAAATGCTACCGAAAATTTAAAAAAAAGGGGGTGCGTACTTTTATCGGGAAATAACGCTTTGTCAAAACAACGACTACATGCCGTTTAGATGAACCTGGCTGGATGAGCACCTTCGCCGACCGACAGACGAGAGTCAATAAGTCACGCTTGCACCTTCGGGCGGTAGGCAGCATATCTGCTGGCACAGGGAGGGCATCAAGGGCACTTGGTGGGCGGGTGTGTGGAAAAGGGTGAAAGGAGAGATGTCACATAAAAACAAATAACGGACGATCTTGAAGATAAAGCGCAAGAAGCGATTACTTTAGTGGGTTTTTTTTTTATGTCTTGCTTCCTTTAGCGAAAATTCCCCACTTCCTCCTGCCGAGTATACAGAACGTTCACAACCATCCCTCGCCTCCCTCGTCGCATACCAGGACTGGATAGTTCCGCCCTACCCCAGTGGACATGTCTGTAGTACGTCGAAATTCCGGCACAGTTTTTGGTTTGCTTATTGAGTGTTGCCATGGCATCAGAGGGAATTGCAACTGAGGACCGGGACCTCGAGGAAACGTCTTCTTATAGTTTTTCCAGAAGACAATTGGGGGATCCACGTGAATAGCACTCAGTTGTTTGAATGCATGACAAACTCGAAAAGACGATTTATGTTTTATTTGTTGTACGTAGTTTTTTTAGTTGTGAACCTTACTATTTTGTTTTTACAACTCACTACAACTAGCAACATCTCCCTATTTTCTTGTTATGTCTCAATGCCGTCAGCATCCCACAAAATGTTTGTATAGCCCCGAAAAAACCACAGATACAACAGCGAAGCTAGGTTTGCACTTAAAAGATGGCTGAGATCGATCTTGTTCAGTGCAGATTAGATACTTGAAGCTCGTGCATTTGAACTAATACCTATATTTTAGGGCAACTTTTCGTGGTAATGCAACTAAAGGTACGGCAGCGCCTGCTTGAGAGCCGAATGAAACTGGATACGCGCAATCTTTATCTCTACTGAAATTCCATGGACAGTTGCCCTCGAGTATGAAAGGCCGGGCTAACGAACACTCAAGGCACTTTCTTAAAGGGGTTATGAAACCATATCGGGTTGGAATGTTCATTACTTTGCAGAGGCGTACTGGTCCTAGTCTGGCCCAAGTATACTCGCACAGACCGCCACTGATCCAGAAGCTTCTTTGTCGCGGTGAAATCGCGAGGATCAAAGGGGACTATTATTTTCAGTCATGCCTTCGCAAAGCTTGATGACGTGATTGTGGGATCAAAACTAACCGTCTGGCGACGCTCCAGCGCGGCTCATGGATTGGACACGATAATTGCGTGAGCACTCGACTTCGGTTTGTAACAATCAATGCCTCGGCGGAAACTCGGTAGTGGCTCGTGTCCAACCACTGCGGTGATGAGAATAGCCGAACTCTAACAATGGCTGAAACTCAGCACGCGTTTTCTACTTCGTTGACAACAGCGTGTGGGTACGATTAACGTTGGCAGCATAGGATAGGCGGCAGGCCACGTAGCCGCTTGTTCTGGCTCCGAGTTGAGCGGATGAATGATGCCCCTGTTTCTCGAATTTGTTTGGCGACTGCTATTGCCTAGGAAGAAAATCTAAGGCAAGTTTATTCACTTATTAACGTTAGGAAGTGATGCTAAACGTTAGAAAGGGATTCAAAGTAGTATTTAGGGGAAGTAGAAAAAATTGTTTCATGGCTCCTTTAACCTTTATACACAGGATGCCCGTTGACAGGGAAGGTTGTTTATTATGCACTATTAATGTTGATGATACAAGTAAAACAAGTTAGATAACTGTAAGTGTTATATTCATTTAATTGAAAAAAGTTAATACGACAAAAATGATATATGAAAGAGTAAGTCTGAACCAACTCGGAAGGCTTATAGCATGTCGCAGTTCATTGAGTGACTAATTAAAAATGAGTGCGTAACTCGGTCATGCGCTCAGAGGCCAAGAATTAACCTCTCCAAGTGCTTAGGCAATATCACTCTCCTTGAAAGTGCATCGCTCTGTAAACTACATCCATAAAGAATTCGAAACGGTTTCGGCTTTTTTTTAACCCTCCGTACGTCCTTGTCCAAGCTTGCATCACTTCCGTTGCCACCAGCAGTGCCGATGTCCATTTAGAAAAAGTTTCCGAAACCCGTACTGAAACTTCCGGCAGAGAATCGACTGAGGAAACTACATTTGGACAGATGGCTTCAGTGACCTCCGGTTTCTGATATCGTAGGCAAAACTTTATCGAACGAAACACTTCAGCCCCGCAACATATTCTCCCTAAGAGCTGCTTCCTGGCGGATTGTATTCAGGAAGGCTTCGATTTTCACCACCGATCAGCATCAAATGTGTGCGTCTAGGCACATTGTTTCTCTCCGCGCCCTTTTTTTTTTTACTTTTTTTTTGGCGAGAGTTTGCGTATGTGTGTTGATTTCGTAATTTATTGAGACGAATGAAGTTCGCAAGGGAACCGTAGAGGATCCCGGTAGCAGTCTTGAACTCACTGCCATGCGGCATTCTTGCCCACCTTGCGGATAACTCTCGCTTGTCAGAATTTGTTTTTGATTGGAAACGGGAATGATTGTAAAGAAAATTTTAGAATGGGAGATGAGGAATGCGAAATTCCGATGCATATGCTTTTAGCTTAACGGTTACTCCTAATGAAAATTGAAATGCTTCCTAACGGAACCCTTTAATCTAAACATTTTGTCCGTCCATCCCTCCGTTAATCTGTGCGTTCGTGCGTTTCCCGCTATATTTAGTGGGGAAATTTACGTCACGTGATCTGACGTCACGTGACCCATTCAGTTCCCACGCTAAATTTAGTTAGGAAATCGACGTCGCCTGATCTAAACACCTATTCAATTTTTCCCGCAAAATATAGCTGGAAAGTTGATGGCTCGTGACCTATAGAGTCACGAGGCCTATATACAAATCCAATCTCCCCCTTAAATTCAGCGGAGAAGTTGACATCAGTTTAACCGCCAAATATAGCGACGAAACTTAATAGAGAAAAAAAACACATAGTTTTCATACCCCGAAACGACTGTCTAATGTATTGTAAACAAATTTAACCTATTCCTGGGATCACACTGCTCATGCCCATCCTACAAAAGACAGTCTGCAAACACGAGTTACCGCAATATCCTCCATGGTTCGAATGCCGCGAGCCCAAGTTTCTTCTTGAACTCACTGCCATGCGGCATTAGAAGTCGCAGAAAAGATGGAAGAAAAACGAGCAGCGTTCAGCCCCTCAACTCGCAGCCAGAACAAGCGGCCACGTGAACAATTAATGGTCATAGCCACGCGCCAGGGTTGGTAACGCACAAGACACGCGCTGAGTTCCAGACATTCTAATGGTTCGGCTATTGTCGTGAGTGCGGCGATTGGACACGAGACGCTGAACGAATGCTTGCCGAGCTGTTGATTATCACGAGCCCAAATTGAGTGCTCAGGGAATGCTCGGGGGTCCAATCTGTGAGCAGCACTCAAATATCGTAACTGGGGGATTCTGCGGCCCCACAGCTACGTGATCAAGTCTTGCGTAGGAGAGATCGAAAGAAAACGCTTGCTTCTGTCCATTGAAATTACGCCGCAACAAAGGTTCACTTTAACAAAATGGTTTCTTGGTCAGTGGCCTTGCGTGCGAGTATACTTGGGTTCCACTAGAGCCAGCAAGCTCGCGTAAATTGAAAAAAAAAAAAAAAAAAAAAAAAAAACATTTTAAGCGGATATCGTTGCACGGCCCCTTTAAGCGCTATTGTATGTATGCGAGTGATAGTCTAACATTTTCCCATTTGTTTTTTATCGTATTTCACGTTTTTATTTGTCTGTTTTCACAGGGCGGTGAAACCACAAAGTTACAAAATTTCATGAAATATCCAGTCCCAGAGAGCTGAAAAAGTTGTCGAGAAACTTCGGTGCCGTTTTGATCGACAACGAAATTGAAATATTCGTGCGGCACGGGTGTCATCCCCTTTTATTACAAAACGTTGCGACGTGAACGGGGCTGTTTGACAAAATGTGAGGTCACTGCGACCGGCGAGCAACGATTCCATACGTATCGAGCTGGAACGCTCTTCGGAAGTAATATAAAATCAGCCGGATTTGTTGAGAGATTGCACACAAACCTGGACACCTCGTTTTTTTTTTCGTCGTCCAAACAGAAAAAAAAAAAAAAAATATTTCGTAGGAGTAAATCTGAAGACTGTATTTTTACTATTTGTTTTAATATAAACTTTCAAGGGTAGGCAGCTGTCGTCGCATATAGTTCCGGAAACGAAAAGCAGTAGTATGCTGTGCCACCTGTATCTGTGGTTTGAGCACACCACTTTCTCCCTGGGCAGGAATGCGAGTAAAAAAAAAGCAAAGCAAAAGCAAAGAAAGCAAAAGAAAGGAGGATAAACTTCTTTTTTTTTATTAGGTCAAACTTTTTTTAGGCAGACCTAAAAAAATGTGTTCGTCCCATCGAAACGCATCTGCATGCGCAGGAGAGTAACGCGCATGTGCCGTCCTCGTCTCCTTATAGCGCGTATGCGGAGGTCTTCGCTAAGACGCTGTTTTTAGCAATCTTACCCAAGTAGCCAAAGCCTTTCCACTCCCACAGTTTTTCATGACGAGGCGTAGAGCTTTGTACCGACATAACTTGTTGAAGATGGGCCAGGGAAAGACAGCATGTGAAGCATGAAAGCCCCGTGAGTCGGCCTGCCGGCCGTGTCGAGTCTCCTGACTTGGTACTGGGAAGAGAAAGAAACAGGAAATCTCGGGTGGGAACCTTGGTCATTTTGAATTCGATAAGCTGCCATTCTATCATTAAATGTAATGATAGACTCCACCTTACAAACATCTGCAGTGCTGGCAAAGGCACAAACACAGGCGCGAGTGCGTGGCTTTGGAATGCACTTTCCTAGCGCGACTATATAAAAAAGAACGCATTCTGATGAGCTTTTTCTGCAAGGTAATCATTTCTTTCATCGACATGTTGGTTCACCGATAGATTATTTGGACTCTATTCCAAAACAAACGCGAGTACGCAGCTCTCGAATCGAGTGCCTGCATCGCAATTGTGCCTGCGTCATTATAAAACATTCCTCCAGTCTTCGGCACCCTTCTTCACTAAACACCGTAAAGCCGCTACTGGATTAGAATTGTAACGGCGTGCGGTCGTGTTTCGCTACTGCGTGACGTGCAATAAAGACCCCAGGCTAGCAATCGTACCGAATGAATGCTCACTTTAGCGCCGCCCCAGCTTTATTTCTCACCTACAGCATGTAAGAGTGCCGCCACGCTCTGGCTGAATAAACTCACGCAGGCTAATTATCTAACGTCGAATTTACTTTTAGGCATCATGCACTCGGGTGATGATAGTGATAAAAGGGGCGCCACTGATTTCCAGAAGCCTCTGCCGGTGAAACGTGCCACCAAACACGTAGCCATACCCTGTCGGGTGGTGTGCGCAATGCTCGCGCCACTGGTCGATTTGAAGCCTGTTGCGGAAGCCTAATAGACATTTTCCTACGCTGTTGTACCTACACAAACCCCCCCACTGAAACTGCCACACTTCCAGCTCCACATAAGGCACCCGTGCTTGTTTTCCACCTCGCGTATATTCGCCGAGTTCTCGTCGTCTAATTAACGCATCAACGGTGTGATGTTTGTCCGTTTATAACTGGTCGTTTAGGTCTGCGAGCCCGGCGATTATCAGAGGGCTTTCTCTCCCATTAGCGCTTGCGTTCCCAAGAGGCCTAAAGAGAGTCGACGTCTCTGCAGCGTTAAACGACGTTTCTGCGACCTTTACATTTTTTACTTTTTTTAAAAAGGGGGGGGGGGGGGGGGGAGGGGGGTTGCGATGAAGCAACTAGGAGGGAGGAGGAGGAAGTGGAGAGGAGATCACCGGAGGAGAAATACTGACGCCTCTTTGTCGTCCAGGCGAAACGTAATCTTTATCAAGGAATGTACTACGCAAATGCACAGATGTTCCTGGGGAAAGCAGGTTCATTCCTTTGTGCTCGCACGTGCGGCAAGCCCCTACTGTAGAGCGGAAAGCGAGTGCGTCTCACGGGTGCAATTAGATGCCATTAGTAACCTTGTTCACCATTGTCGGCATGCGCATCGCTAAACGTGGTAGTCGGGCTCCGAATGCGCGCGCGCGGGGAGCGTGCCGCTCCACACAAAGATCCCTATTCTGCGGGTGCATCCTCGCGTTCTGGTGGGGCTCTTTCTCTCTCTCTCTCTCGTTTGTTTCTTTATTATTTTTTTTTTCGGGGGTAGGGGAACTGGTTATATTTCTCTCCATTGGGGAGACTGGAGCAGCTCATGAACGAAACGTCCATTTTTATTATCTTGTAACTTATAACGGCGTTATAACTTCAAGGACAAGCAGCTAGTTTAAGAGCATGTGTCAAGAGATCTAAGCTAATAAACATAATTAGGGACCAGTACCCATGTAATCGCAGCTTCAAGAACAGCTCTATTCTATAAAAAAACTTTTCAAGTCAAAACAAAAGTTCCTACCTCTTGAAGTCAGGAGCCTGCGCACAAAAAACCAAAGCCGTCAAGGCTGTGGTTCGAGCATTCAACGGCCTAACGACCGACAATTTTCTAACAAGAAAGCATGAAAAACTGAGGACTGTACGCGGAACTCCAACTGGCCCTGCATGCGCGCGCTTGGGGAGGGGGGTCGGTAATGGCGGACATGGGCGCGCCATTCGCACGGCGTCCCCCGTTGCTAGGCGGCTGCTAAGCGGTCGCTAGCGGGTGACGAGGTGCGACGTCACTCCTGTGGGGGGGAGTCAAGAAACAGCAAGATGTCACCAGTGCACCTCGGTTGCTAGGTGTTAGGTCACGCGGCTGGCGTGCGGGTGCGCGGTTTTGACTTCGGAAGCTCCTGTAGCCGGCTTTGGAGACCTGTGGACGCACACGGGCTGTGTTTCCGTTCCTCGGCCTGCCACGCTATTATTGACGCTGTTGCGATGGGTCTTGGTCAAGGTCACGTCCCTTCTTTCATCCCCCTTCTTACCCCACGGCGCGGGTGTGCCATCCCGTTGAAAGTCGGCGACCGACTTTCTGGACCGTCAATAGAGAGTTTTAGGGAACCGTCTTTGCACATCCCATACGGTACGATGGGCCCTCCGGTACGAACTGCGCATGCGCCTGTCTTCTGCGATCTTACCGTAATGCGCAGGTGGAACCGTAAGGCACGACCGGCACGACCAATGGCCGACATGGACAGTCTCGCTTGGTTAGCAAAACGGCTATTTCGCTGGCGGAGAGAGTGTGCCGGGGCTCCAAACATGAATAAAATAACTCGTGGCAGTGCCTGGCAGGAGCGCCATGTATGACAGCAAGTCCGTAAAGTTTTAGTCAGCAGATAAGAAAAAGAATAAAGAACAAAACGCAATAGGATTTTTTCAATAGAAATAAATTGCTATTTAGCGTAGCCAAAAGTCGTCTGCTCGGTAGCTCAGTAAAATAAAGAAAAAAAAAAGCTCGGTAGCTTTAGTGGATTGGATCGCCGATATTTTGAGCTCATAGCGGACCGGTAGTGGAGAGTTCGAATCCCGCTCGCCCAGACAACTTTTTTTTCTTTTTTTTTTTTTTTTACATATTCTAAGTTTTTTTTTTTTTTTTTGTTCTTTTTATACAAACATTGGATTTGCATTTTGAGCACTTATCACCCGTTTTTTTACAGCTGCTGTTATGACTGAGGATTATCTGTAGTGGCGACAGAGTGAGCAACAGCCTTCTGCATCAAGGCTCTGGATACTTTTTAGTTTAAAAATGTTGCATGAATTAAAAATTTCTGTTCAAATGCTAATCACATATATCCTACAAAACGAACCCTTTGAATATTGGGTCATAGTTTTAATAAGTGTACAGTAGTAAAGTTACAGGTTTTCCTTTATATTTTCTTCGTGGTCGTACCGTACACGGCGCAACGATCGGTACTCGGGCGTACGACCGTGATCGTCTATCTGTACCGTAAGAGAGCAACATGAGCGCCGCATCTACCACCGTCCCTCCGCCTCCTCCTCGCAAGCGGTTTACAGCAGTAGACAACATCTTTCTACTTCGGGAGGTGCTATAGTCAGTTACAGGTTAAGAAGGTAGCGGCAAATGCCCCTCAAAGGGAATCAGATATCCCTCCGCCACCTCCGCATCCAATAGCGTCCCACCGTTTCCGTGACGTCGCGGCCAACGCGCGAGGAGGTTCTTGCCTTTCTGTAGATATATTTGCTTTATCTTTCGACTTTGACTTAGCATTGTGGAAGCCACGAGAGGGAGATTAGAGTTCTCCCCCACCGACGGAAACAAATACGACTTTCGGGGATTAGCTTCCCCCCCGATGGATACAAAGGCTGCTTTCAAGGGCTCGGTTCCCTCTCCGATGAATACAAAGGTCGCTTTCTTAAAAAGTGGGATCGGAGACAAGTGGGAATCAATTGAAGCGGAACAAGGAGCGTTTCCAGTGAACTCTTCTTTCGACTGCGGAGAGATTTGAAACAGGCGCATCACACTTGTGGGAGGAGCTTCTCCTACCTTCTTGACTTGTAACCGACTATACACCAACTCAACTCACCTACGTCACGCCGCGGTGGTGGCGCGCCGGACGCACTTCCGCTCTGGGGCGGTGGGCAGAAGTCGCCTTGCCAGACATGCATTCCTGTGTTCCCTTGGAAGAAACGAGACAAAAAACCTGCCTTCTCGTCAAAATGCTGCGATGGGGGCTGTACCAAGAGAGTCTGGAAAGGTTTGAAGATCAGTTTTCATGTGTTTCTGCCCCCTCCGTTCGTCCGAGAACGTGGATAGCATCCGTGAAAAGGGCAAACCAGACGCTGTCGAACTACGATTGCGTGTGCGGGCCACAATTTGTGGTCGCCAGATGTATTTGCTTTGTTCCAACATGAACGAGAGAAAACCCCCAAGTTGTCCGGACCACTCACGGATTCAGTGCGTCTTCAAACTCACACGGCCGCCTGATCGTTCGAACTCTCGTCTGCTCTTTCAAAGTTGTCTGCTTTTTGTCGTCTGCTCTTTCAAACAAAAGCGGCCCGTAGACCAAACTGACCCGGTGATTGCAATAAGAAGTAATTGCAAGCCTCAAAAGACTTAAGTAGGATCGGTGTAAACAGTAGATACAAGATGTTAATTATTGGTACAGGTGGCCATCACCTACTTGTTACGCTTGGTCTGTTCCCGCTTCCGATTTTCAGTATCGACGTCGATCATCGCCGCTACCTTTTACACTTTTGCAGCACGAGCGACGTCGCGACCGAAAATAACTACAAGAATCTCATCATGGTTTTGGCGTCCATTCTGCAGCGTTCATGCGAATGAATCGCCGCACGTCAAACTATTTACGGAAAGTTTAGCGGCGTAACGAGCCTTGATAATTTCGCTCAGGCGATTGAAGTTGTAAGACCTTGCGATGAGGACGTAGAATCGACAACTCCAACGCGACAAAAGAGTATGCAGACTCGCACAGACGCCGACAACGTGACATTCGAATGGTTTGTTGACGCGGGACGCGGTGCTTCTTGCCCGTACTCCATTGCGCGTGCGTTCCAACTGTCGTCTGCTCTTTCAAACTTGGCTGCTCTTTGTCGTCAGTTCGTTCAAACGACAGCGGCCCGTAAACCAAACGTTGACCCGGTAATTGCGATAAGAACGAAGTGCAGGCCTCAAAACACTTTTGAAGGTTGGTTGGGGTAAGTCGGCTAAGTGTAAACAGATACAAGAAGTTGTTGATCATTGTTACCAGTGGCCATCACCGACTTATAATGCTCGATTCTACTTGCGGTTTTCAGTATCGATGTTCACCATCTCAGCTACGGTCCACGCTTTTGCAGTCCGAGCGACGTCGCGACTGAAAATAGCGAGCAGAATCTCATCGTAGGAGTCAGGCTTTAGCGCCCATTCTGCGGCGTCCACGTGAAATGAATCGCCGCACGTCACATTATTCACGCAAAGTTTTGCCTCGATAGTTTAGCTGAAGCCGCTCAAGTAGTCAGACATTGTTAGGAGGACGTAGAATTAACAATTCCAACGCGAAAAAGAGCACGGGGACTCCCACCGACGCCGACAACAACGCAATTCAATGGTTTGTTTATGAGCGACGGCGGGCTTCTTGCCCACCATCCACCGCGCATGCGCGGCGCCGGTGGCGTCCGCTAGGGGCGCTCCGGTTTGTTTGTAAACATGAGTTGGTGTATAGGCGCTACTCCTTTTTCGCTCTAGCACTTTGGAATGACGCAGCGTTGAAAAAGAACTTCTCGTTGCGAGGAGCGAAGGAACGGATTGACCTCCTCGTAAATAAAAATAGAGATTTGAGACGTACTGAAAGATACGTCATTCCAAAAATATACACACTGTATGGAAAGAAAAACAGAAATCATTACATTCCTTCCTTATTTAACGAACTCCCAGAGTCCCTTATGAATATAGAATTCACTATAGTCGGTTACAAGTCAAGAAGGTAGGAGAAGCTTCTCCCACAAGTGTGATGCGCCCGTTTCAAATCTCTCCGCAGTCGAAAGAAGAGTTCACTGGAAACGCCCCTTTGTTCCGCTTCTATGGATTCCCACTTGTCTCCGATCCCACTTTTTAAGAAAGCGACCTTTGTATTCATCGGAGAGGGAACCGAGCCCTTGAAAGCAGCCTTTGTATCCATCGGGGGGGAAGCTAATCCCCGAAAGTCGTATTTGTTTCCGTCGGTGGGGGAGAACTCTAATCTCTCTCTCGTGGCTTCCACAATGCTAAGTCAAAGTCGAAAGATAAAGCAAATATGTACAGAAAGGCAAGACCCTCCTCGCGCGTTGGCCGCGACGCCACGGAAACGGTGGGACGCTATTGGATGCGGAGGTGGCGGAGGGATATCTGATTCCCTTTGAGGGGCATTTGCCGCTACCTTCTTAACCTGTAACCGACTATAGGGTACTAAAAAGGAAACTAAGGAATTGGTGTCAAGCATTTGAGCTGTAGATATCGTAGCCTAACCGTTGGAGATGTTTCGTACTTTTATTTCATGGTTGCGTGAGTAGACTTGGCTATAAACACCTATATTTCATGCTCTAAAGTGCTCCTTTTTGCATTTATTTTTGCTGCTAATTTTGTGTTCCTTTCATTTTTTTTTTTTTTTTTTTGTGCTGCGGAGTGTTTTCTTTTTTTGTAACAACATGTATTGTAGTTGGTCGCCTGGCCCCACATACAAGCAGAATGCTGCTTTTGTGGGCCAGCTCTTTATTTTGTATGACTTGATTTTAAAATAAAAATTGAATTAAATTGAAAATTGAATTGAATTAGCTTTGTACAAGAAAAATGGCCGCATCAACTTGAGAAAGTGAGTATATTTTGGTTATTTTTGTATTTTCTTCAAAATTTAATATTTCTAGTTTTATTTGACCATGGCTTTCTTAATACTCGGCCCTGCATTGGGCCTCGAGGGAAAGAGACAGGATCGCTAGCAGACGACTTCGAATGTTGATGATAAGCGCGCGCGAGCGAGTTCTTGTGCCAAATCGAGTTTGCTTTCGGCAACGTTTCAGCATATCAGGACGTGTTTGGTGTAAACATCATATTTGGTTGATGTAAAACACCGAAGCTTGCCTGCTGAGAACGCATGATTTATTAGAAAACGAGTTACCATGTACGGTCGAGGCATTATTTTATTCCCCAAATAAATAAATCTGGTAAACTGAAAGAAAAGAAACCCAAAATACGCTGGCACATCATTCGTGGTATTCGCACATCATTCCTGGTATCACAACTTTTTTGTTTACGGTTCCCCCAAGTTGAACGTCCTATGCCTTGCCGCCAACAAGCGGCTTCTCTTAAGGCCGGTTCAGACACTTGCGTTTGAGTGCGTTTGACTGCGTTGCGTCGAGTACCGAAAGCGAGTCTGTGCTTCGTATGAAGCGTGGAATTCAATTCAAGGAATCATCTTGGCACGCTATATAAGCAGCATGGACGTCCTGGTTTCTCACTGCCGCAACGCAGTCAAACGCAGTCAAACGGAACTGTCTGAACCAGGCTTTAGTGTATCGGTGCTCGGTGGCACCCGAAAGAAATGCGACTGACTCCGTGTCACGGCACACCAAAAAGAATGTGTATTCCCTCGTGCCCCTGCACAAGTCACGGGCCCCACGGCACGCGCGTGCGTGCCTCGCTTATAGAAAGCGGGAAGTTCAAAAGAGACTCACGCCACACTTAGTGCGCAGACAGTCGTACAAAGTCACTTTTTTTTAAATTTCTTTCGCTGAATAGAGCCAACTCCAAGTCATGGTCAAAAAGATCGAGCGCCATTGTTGTCGGAAAGCTCGTCTGCTTCTTAGCAGACGAACATTTTAGAACTTCGCTGTGCCAGGGGCGACACGCCGTGGTGCGCCAGGTTTTGTATTACGGAAGCGCATTCATTCCAGTAAAAACACGAGACCAACTATAAGTAGGTATACTATATTTTTGGTTTTCTATATAATTAGGGTGCGATATTTATTTACTTGAGTTTCTGCGATTTGTACAAACACACGCAAATTTGTCTTTTCTCGATGAGGCAGATGCAGGTTTCCGTTGCCAGGGGGCGCGACCTGTACCGATCGTCTGCTATCGTCTGCAAATACGGTTCCCCCAAAGCCGTTCCAAAGCACACGATCGGTCCACACGCCCGATCCAAGGTATCGATCGTTTTTGTTTATCGATCGTATTTTGTTCCGGTTCCCTAAAACTCTCTAATGACTGGTAACCTTGTCCGGCGCCGTGTTGACGTCGCAACACCTGAATGAGAAGTTAAGCCGCCTAATTGCCGGAGGGTGGGCGGAAACCTCGACGGCGGATCACCGGACGAAGATTCCAAGCGATGGGGCCAACTGCGGGGATCAGACCTCAGGCACAATGGACGAAAAAAGCTCCCGATGTGGACTTCCGCGAGGTCCGACCGTTGCTTAAACAGTTCGGATAATCGTCCGCCGCCACCGCGGATTATCCGGCCAAACCCCTTCCTAGGTCATGGCGCCGCCTAACGGAGGGAGCCATCACAATCCGTCTGCTGTGACATTTTGTGGGTGTGTGTGTATGCGCCTGCTCGAGGGACGAAAAGGGGCGGAACCAGATGTGACGTTTGTTGGCAGCTCGACCACAACTGGCTGCCAAGCGATGCAGTACCGGACAGCGACTTTATAAAAGAAGCTTAAAGGGACACTGACAGCCCCCCAAAAATTTTTTTCATTTTTTGCCAGGCGCTTTATTATGGTGTCGGAGGACTACCCAATTAATATTTTGCAACAGAGTAGCGTATTTTTTTAATAAAGCCAAAAGACGCAACTGCTCGAAACCGAAACCGAAACCCGACGGAGGTCGGAGAAGTGGAAAGGAGAAAGTGAGCGGCGGAAGTCACGTGGCTACACCCGACCAGGCGTTTTTTTTTTTTTTTTTTTTTCTTCTCTCCGTAGCAGACGACACGACATGCGGCGTGCGGGAACTGCTCGCCGCGCGATTCTTTTGCAGTTATGTTTGTTCCGCTCGTTGTTCTGTACTCCAAGATGAGTTGTTTTGTACATTGAGGAGTTGGAGATGAGGAGTGAGTGCCCGTGGTGAATTTCATGATGGGTTCCGAAAAGAATACGCCCAAGATGTTGCGTGAAGAGCTGGCTCACATGTCCTGCGTCCGAAAAAAGGGGCATTGTGCGACAGAGTTTCCGAAAGATTAACGGGATCGGGACCAATGGCTGGCTGCAATTCCTGTAGAACATTTACGGGCACCTAGGAAAGCGGACGCTACCTGATTTATATGCTCCTTGCATTTTGTGGAAAGTGATTACATCGAGTTCGCAGGTGTCAAAACGGAAATCCCATACCATTTAATTCAGCGAGGTATCGTCCACAACATTTGTTTGTTATTTTTTTGTTTGTTTCGTCAGTGATGATTGTAAAAAAAAAAAAAAATATGAAAAAATGCTTCACGGGGGATCGACCCCGGTCCCTCCGCGTGTGAACCGGACGTCTTTCCCACTGAGCTACCGGAGCATCTCTCCTCTGATGGATCTCTTTCCTTAGTAATAATTCAGCCGGTAAACTAAGTTGGAAAGTTTGCTGTCGATTTTTCTCCAGCAAAAGCACTCCCGGGTCGAAGTCGGGAAGCACCACGCTTTGGGGACATTCGAACCTAGTAAAGAAATCGTACGCGTGCATATTCAACTCGAAGTAGACACGTCGTGCTTGACGTTTGCGCGAGCGATGTCTTCAGCCACGAGAAGGGAGCGACGGCTCGGTGACGTCTTCGTGCAAATCGGCTTGGTGGCCGGGCGTGTCGTACGAAATGAATACCAATTTTGATCAGTCCCAAATTTCTCTTTTAAAGGTAAACAGAATTCGCCGGTGCCGCGAACGGCAGTTCTGAAATAGAGGTCCCACGCCCGTCGTCCGCTGCCATCGCCGTCCCCGCGAGTCGCGAAACGACGAACGCACAGAATGCTTCCGGTTGTCTGTGAAACTTTTTTTTTTTTCAATCAACGTGTTTACAGCTTTTTAGAAGCCACAAAAAATGGGTTTCATATTTTTTTCTATATTTAATATTGAGTGTGTGCCTTCAGTGACCCACGACTTTGATTAAATTTGGTGGTCGCATCGATACCTTAGAAAACGGCCCGTGACCGCGAAAAAGAGAGTGAGCGAGACTCGAACCGGCCAGTTCTTGATCGGCGGTTTTCGGGCGGAAAGAAACCGAATTTCGAGCCGCAAATTCTGTTCTGGGTAGTTGAGCTCTCATATGTCACGTACAACTAAAAACCTCGGCGGGCATAAACACCCTGTCAGTGTCCCTTTAAAAAACAGAGTTTATCGTGAGAGACACTCCGTCCCGTGTGTTCCTGACCTGAAGTAGTACTGCGGTTCCTGTCCTGGGCTGTCCTGGCCTCATCCGGCCTGGGCAGCTCTTTGGTCGGAACAACGGCCTTCGAAGCTTTAGGCGTCTCATGCTTTTTTTTTTTTTTTACGAAACGTTTTTTTTTTTTTTTCGTTCTTGCTCGGGCAGCTTTTTTTTTTTTGCTTTTTTTTTTCTTCGTCAAGCCTTTATTTTAGCTGTTCACGAACCTTGAAAGGTCACCGCGTGTGGGCACGTTAAACATGCGTGGCTTTTGTGCCAGACGCCGCCAATGCCAGGGGAACCGCTTGTTTATAAAGAAGGACCTGGACATAGTCGCGGTTCAGGAAACGAAAATGGAAAGCGAGGCCCAAAGGGAGAACATGGTACTGCTTTTTAAATCGAGATATGAAATGTGCGTCAGTCACGCTATGTTTACGTCGGGGGGGGGGGGGGGGGCTTTTTTTTTTTTTTTTTAGAAAAGTCAATGGTGACCGTAGAGCAAGCAAGCCGCTTTGTGTTGTGTGATTTTTATTTTTTTTTATATTTCAAACATCAGATTTTGCGTGCTCTGTATTTACGCCCCTACGAAGGCGGATGAACGGGTTATTTTTTTCGAGTGCATTGAACAGTATGGTGCAAAAGTATCGCCCCCTTATTTTGCTAGGAAACTCACTGCGTGTGTTCAGCGCAGGATAGAGCGAATAACGTGCGGTATAGGGGCGTGAGTACAAGTTTTTTTTTAGTGATGTGGTCGAACGTCGAGACTTAGAAGACGTTGCAAATTGCGCTCCAAATGGGAAGGAAGTACAGTTACGCGCGTTTGGATAGGACGTACATTTCACTCGAGCTTGTACGAGCGTGCAAGCAGGTATACGGGGTCCTTCACTTGTCGTTTAGTGATCACGCTCTTGTTTCCTTCGTGCTTTATTCCTTTAAAAAAAGCACCGAAGACCTTTGTTTGGGGTTTCTCGAAGTGAAATTCTAAGCTTCTAGAAGACGATTGTTTTTCCAGGGCGGTTCGTAAAATTTTTGAAAACCTGGCACACGCGAAAGGGAAGGAGGTCGACGTTAAGTAGGACAGGTTTAAACAAGATACCAAGTTGTTAGCTATGCAGCGCTAAAGTTTATTGAATCACGAAGGAAAGAAAAAAGCTTGTAAGTTAAATAGCCTGCTCCAGAAACTGATGCAGAAAGAGTTCCTTTCGCCCGGCTTGTTTTTCGGACGAAATAATCAGTATCAAAAACTGCCCCGAGTTCCTCGATGCCGAACAGTATAGACCAACTCATGTTTGCAAACAAACCGGAGCGCCCCTAGCGGACGCCACCGGCGCCGCGCGCGCATTGGAGTTCGGGCAAGAGGATCGCCGATGCCCATAGACAAACCATTTAAATGCGATGTTGTCGGCGTCGGTGTGGGTCGCCGTGCTCTCTGTCGCGTTCGAATTGTTGATTCTACGTCTTCCTGGCAATTTTCGACTACTTTAGCGGCCTCAGCGAAATTAAAGGGGCTGTGCAACGACTTTGGGTAGGAATATTTCTTAATTTACACCAGCTTCCTGGCACTAGTGGGACCCAAGAATACTCGAACGCAACACCACTGACCAAGAAGCGTCTTTGTCGCGGCGGAATTCAAAGGATGAAAGCGGAGTTTTTCTTTCAGTGACTCCATCCAAAGCCGCCTTTCCATTCTTCGCTAAATCTGATGACGGAGCTTTGGGTACAATGGCAACAGTACAATCCCCGGGAATGCGTCATCGAGCTTTGCGGTGACGATATTCAAATGGTGCTCACACAGTGGACGCGAAGACTGCGTACGCCTTCAATCTGGGCTCGTGACAATCAATGCCTCGACATGCATTCGGGTAGTAGCCCGTGTCCAATCGCTGCAACGACAACAATAGCTGAGCCACAACAATGTCTGGAACTCAGCGCGTGTCCTGTGCTTTGCTGACCCCAGCGCGTGGCTCTGATCAACATTGGCGGCATATAATCCGCTCCAGATCACGGGGCCGCTTGTTCTAGCTGCGAGTTGAGGGGGTGAAACGGTGCTCGTTTTAGAGCGCAGCTCTTAGGGGCCCGTTTCCAGCCTGAGCGGCGTCGGCGTCGGCGTCGGCGTAACCGCGCGGTGCATCATGGGAAATGTCCCATAATGCACCGCGCGAGCCCCCCACCGGGGTCACGTGACCTCGTGGGGGGCACGTGACCCCCCGAGGTCACGTGACCCCGGTGCATCATGGGAAATGTCCCATAATGCACCGCGCGAGCCCCCCACCGGGGTCACGTGACCTCGTGGGGGGCACGTGACCCCCCGAGGTCACGTGACCCCCCGAAGTCACGTGACTCCCCTGAGGTCACGTGACCCCCTCCTCGAGGTCACGTGACCCCCGCCGATGTCGCGTGACCCCCGATGACGTCATCGTCACTGATGACGTCACCGGCATCCACATCGTCATCGTCATCATCACTAATGACGTCATCACTGATGACGTCACCGGCATCCACATCGTCATCGTCATCATCACTGATGACGTCACCGGCATCCACATCGTCATCGTCATCATCACTGGACGTCACCGGCATCCGCATCGTCATCGTCATCATCACTGATGACGTTACCGACATCCGCATCGTCATCGTCATCATACCTGATGACGTCATCAGTGACGTCACTGATGTCGTTGCCGACATCCGCATCGTCATCGTCATCATCACTGATGACGTCATCAGTGACGTCACTGATGTCGTCACCGGCATCCACATCGTCATCGTCATCATCACTGATGACGTCACCGGCATCCGCATCGTCATCATCACTGATGACGTCACCGACATCCGCATCGTCATCGTCATCATCACTGATGACGTTACCGACATCCGCATCGTCATCGTCATCATCACTGATGACGTCATCAGCGACGTCACTGATGACGTCATCGACATTCGCATCGTCATCGTCATCATCACTGGTGAAGTCATCAGTGACGTCACTAATGACGTCATCGGTACCCGCATCGTCATCGTCACTGATGACGTCATCAGTGACGTCAGTGATGACATCATCGGCATTGGGGGTCACGTGACCCCCCAAGGTCACGTGACCCCCCCTGGTTAGTTTAACCCCCCCCCCTCCAGTGCCCTTCCCTCCTCCTCCTCAAGAGCTGCGCTCTAATTCGGCGTTACAGGGAGTTGTAAGCGGCTTTCACTTTTTCTTTCATTTTTTTCTGGAACTTCTATTGGGTGGGGAGACAAACGAACGCATGTTTCATAGGTTATTAACGTCAGGGATCCGTTTTAAGCGGTATTTGCGCAAAGTACAAAAATTGTTGCATCGCCCCTTTAAGGAGGCTTGTTATACCTCAAGACTTCACGAGAATAATGTGACATGCAGCGAATCCTTCCGCGTGGACGCCGCAGAATGGACGCTAAAGCCTGATTCACATGATTTGATTCTCTGCTCGCTATTTTCAGTCATGGCGTCGCTAGGGCTGCAAAAGCGTGAACCGTCGCTAAGATGGTTAACGCCGATACTGAAAATCTCGAGCAGAATCGGACCAAGTAAATTAGGCATAACAAGTCTGTCATGGCCACTGGTAACAGTTATCAACATATTTTTGTATCTACTGTTCACACCGAGCCTGCTTACTCCAACCAACCCTCAAACTTAAAAGTCTGTTGAGGCCTGCACTTACTTGTTATCGCAATTACCGGATCAACTTTTGGTCTTCGGGCCGTTGTCGTTTGAATTTTGAGCGAGCGCACGACAACAAGCAGAATTCGGCAAGGTCGTCCCGGTTAACAAAGTTCGCGCTAGAACATCCCCTCTCAACTATAGGCCAATGTCCCTAACTTGCATATCTTCTAAAATTCTAGAGCATATTATCATCAAACATCTTCATAACTTCCTAGATTCAAACAACTTTTTCTGCAGCTCTCAACATGGTTTTCGCAAGTCCCTATTCTGTGAGACCCAACTTACCTGCCTTACTAACGACCTCTTTCAGAACATGGACTCGGGTTATCCTACTCACGCTGTTTCTCGATTTTGCTAAAGCCTTTGATAAGGTCCCAGATAACCTTTTATTTTATAAATTATCTACGTTAAGCATTGACGTTCAAGTACTGGCGTGGATTATTTCTATCCTATCTCATCGTTCTCAGTCTGTCTATGCTAAGAACACAACTTCCACCGCCATTCCTGTTACTTCTGGAGTCCCTCAAGGAACTGTCCTTGGGCCTCTCCTTTTCCTAATATACATAAATGATCTGCCACTTCACATTCTTTTCTCTCTTCGTCTCTTCGCTGATGATTGTGTTGTGTACAAAAAATGAAAGCCGTTTACAACTCCCTGTAACGCCGAATTAGAGCGCAGCTCTTGAGGAGGAGGAAGCAAGGGTACTGGGGGGTGGGTCAAGTGACCTCGGGGGGCGGGGGGTCACGTGACCTTGGGGGTCACGTGACCTTGTGGGTCACGTGACCTTGTGGGAGTCACGTGACCCTGGGGCCACGTGACGATACCGATGACGTCATCAGTAGCGTCACTGATGACGCCATCAGTGATGATGATGACGATGCGGATGCCGGTGACGTCATCAGTGACGTCACTAATGACGTCATCAGTGATGATGACGATGACGATGCGGATGCCGGTGACGTCATCAGTGACGTCACTGACGACGTCATCAGTGCCTATGACGTCAACGGGGGGGTCACGTGACCTCGGGGGGTATCCCCAGGTCACGTGACCCCAGGGGGGGTCACGACCTGGGTAACCATCGTGACCCTCGTGAGGGTAACCCTAGTAACCCTTGTGAGGGCAACTCTCGTGACCCTCGTGAGGGTAACTCTCGTGACCCTCGTAAGGGTAACTCTCATAACCCTCGTGACCCTCGTGAGGGTAACTAACCCTCGTAACCCTCGTGAGGGTTACGAGGGTGAGTAACCCTCGTGAGGGTAACTCTCATAACCCTCGTGACCCTCGTGAGGGTAACCCTCGTGAAGGTTACCCTCACGAGGGTTACTAACCCTCGTAACCCTCAAGAGGGTTACCTTCACGAGGGTTACCCTCACGAGGGTTACTAACCCTCGTAACCCTCGTGAGGGTTACAAGGGTAAGTAACCCTCGTGAGGGTAACCCTCGTGAAGGTAACCCTTTTGAGGGTAACTAACCCTCGTAACCCTCGTGAGGGTTACGAGGGTAAGTAACCCTCGTGGCCCTCGTGATCCTCGTGAGGGTAACCCTCATGAGATTAACCCTCGTAACCCTCGTAACCCTCACGAGGGTTACGAGGGTTGCGGTTACGCCGACGGCGACGGCGACGCCGACGCCGACGGCGACGCCGCTCAAGCCGGGAACGGGCCCCTAAGAGCTGCGCTCTAAAAAATAACAACCCCCGATGACTCCCTAACTTTACAAACAGACATTGTTAAAATAGCCGACTGGTGCGTTACGTGGCAGATGACTCTTAACATTGAGAAATGTAAATGCATGTGTTTTCCCCGTTCTCCATCTCGCCCCCAGCCGAACCTCACTCTCCATGGTACAGCCCTTACTTATACTAATGAGTATAAGTATCTAGGTGTTCACAATACTTCTGATCTCTCCTGGCATACTCATATCGATACTATCATAGCATCGGCTAACTGCAGTTTAGGATATTTACGCCGCAAGTTCAAGTCTGCCTCTACTTTTTTTAAACGTCTTCTTTATACTACCCTTGTCCTCCCTAAATTAGAACATGCATCGTCAATTTGGAGTCCTCATCAACTACTTTTAGAAAACAAAATTAAGTCTGTCCAGAGTTGCGCCGTTCTTTGCATCTTGTCTGATTACTCACGTTTCTCCAGTGTGTCTGCCATGAAAGCCCAGCTTGACATCCCCAACCTTTCTGTTCGTCGTAACATTTCCCGTCTATGTCTTCTGCACAAGATTTATTACCACCCAACCTTAGATTACTCCCTGCTTCACCCGCCTACTTACATCTCTCCGAGGTTTGATCATCCCTGCAAGATAGCCCGGCGCAAATGCAACTCAACGGCCTACCTTTAATCTGCCCTTCCGGACACCATTGTGAGCTGGAACGGCCTCTCGGAGAATATCGTCACCATCAGCGACGGCACCTTGTTTCAGAGCGTTATATCTAATCGCCTTACTAACCCCCACTCCCCTCTGTAATGCCAACTGGCCTTGAGGGTATTCGAAATAAATAAATAAAGAAATAAAGAAAACTTTTGAAAGAGCAGACAACAGTCCGAACGATCAGGCTGCCGTTTGAACTTGAAAATGAACTGAACCTAGTCCGCAGGTAGTCGGTATACCTTGGCGGTTTTCCCGCACTCATGTTGGAACAAGACAAATAAATCTGACAACCACAAGTATTCGTGAATTTAACCCAAAGTGCTTCCCGCGCAAGCAATCGTGGTCCGACGGCGTTTGATTTTCTTTTTTTACCGCTTTTACCCACGTTCTCAGACGAACCGAGCAGGCAGAAAACACGTGAAAACAGACCTTCAAACGTTTCCCGATTCTTTTGGTACAACCCAAGTAGCGGCGTTTTGACGAGATGGCCGGTTTTTGCCTGGTTTGGTCTAAAACAACACAGGAATGCTCGTCCCGCATGGTGACTTCCGCCCATAGCCTCAGACCGGATGTACGCCCGACGCGCAACCATCGCGCCGTGACGTAACAGAGTTGAATTCATGTATAGGGGGGGGGGGGGGGGGGGGGGGGCTATGGAACGCGCGCGGTGTAAGCGCGGCTATCGCTCGGGGAGATACCCTCGTAAAGGGCGACAGGGGCGGGAAAAAATACGCAAGTAGAAATGACATCAGCGAGATTTTATATTAAGGGAGTTCTGTCGCGCGATACAAATGCCATCGAACACGCCTTCGTCGACTATTATGAAGACCTTCTCAAATGTCGCGCGCCAAAAAAGGATTGGTTTGGAGCCTTTTATTTATCGGTATTGACGCAGCTTTCGGATGATTTGAAGGAAACGTTAGAGCAACCCATCGAGTAATGGGAAGATGAAAAGGCGTTTGACAATTTGCAGATAAAGTGCCAGGACCCAAAGTTTTGGGCGCCGAGTTTTACGAAACGTTTAAGGAGCAACTTGCCCCATTTGGGCATTGCGTCTTTAGCGATGCGCACAAACTTAATATTTCCCCTCCATCGTTTTTGTGCTCGCACGCAATTTTTATACCAAAGTGTGGTGATCCCGTGAAACTTGTTTCTTTTGGATCGTACCGCCCGATCACTTTAACAAACGTAGACTCTAAGATTCTGACAGAGGGTTTAGTGGAGCGTTTGCAAACGGTTATTAGCATTATCGTGGGCCCACATTAGACGTGCGCAATAAGGGAACGAAGTATAGTAACAAACATACATGTGACTAGCAGTATTTTGGAGTGCCGCGACGCTATGGTGCGAAGGGTTGCTATGGTTACAAGTCGGTCTAGAAAAGGCCTTCGACCACGAGTCGCATGAAATACTTTTTTCCATACGAATCCATGTAAATTTAGGTTCTGTTTTGTGCGATGGTGCGCGCACGACGTACAAAAACTGTGCGACCAATCTTGTTTTACGCAAGGGTGTAAGCGACCGCATTCGGCTTTGTTCTTCAGTGCGACAGGGTTGTCCACTTTCGCCTTTAATTTTTTCTTTTTTCTAAAGCCATATTGTTTAAAGGAGCTGTGCAACGATTTTAACGTTGAAGGAATTGGCATTTTCTGCTTTTGATATTGTTCACTGTGTCACAAATGGCAGAAAACACACCTCTTTTCATCGCAATGTTGCGATTCCGCCGCGTAATAGCGAGGCAAAACTTGGAATATTTCCCGACCTGCAGCCACGAGCGGCGGCCATGAGAAACAAGCGGCGTGACGTCACTTGGGTCGTTGTAAGAAAGATAGCAAGTTGTGCGAATACCTGCTCGATAAAAGGTAACTCTTTTTACAAATCTTGTCGTTCCAACATATACCAGGGTGATACCAGGGTGTCGTACCAACACCCTGGTATCATCGACAAAACTTTTATTATACGGAGTTTTAGTGGCGCCATCTATCCTAGGTCCACAAAACCGCGAACAGCCGCCAGAAGCCGGAGGGGGAGGGGGACAGCGCCACACTGGCAAGGACGGGTGGTCACGCGGTCGGCAGCGGATGAGTTCTCGCTGCTCGCTGATGGCTCTAAAGAGAGAACTTTTCCGGAACTCCGCGCCTACTCTAGTGACGTCACTGTGCACGTGACCCGGAAGACGATGCACGAGTTGAGAGGCGGCAAAAACCTGGATCTTTTTCATTTTTTTAAGTAAAAACTAGGGTATCCAGGCAAAATCTGTTTTCTGTAGTTCACTGCAGAAGTGTCAGGCATCAACTTCCACAATTATTTAAGCAAAGCCCTGAAATTGTTGCACAGCTCCTTTAAGTATTATTCCGAGTAATTTCATTCGCGGGTTTAAGTTGCAATCTACTGAAGTGCGTATTTTGCCAAACGAGGACGACGTGGCGATTTTTTGTGTAGACAAAGAGAGTGTCCTAAAAGCCATAGAGTTAATGGAAATGTTTTGTGACATGACCAGCAGTCCTGTTAATTAGAATAACTGTTTAGATTTGTGGCACGGCGTTTGGTTTTCAACGCCGGCAGTCTTTGAACGCGTTGTATGGACCGAATTACCGTCCCGATATACCTTGGGGTTCCCCTTGAAAACTACCTTGCAGACGACGGATATTGGCGTTCTCAAGTTCTTTGCGCGCAAAAGCGACCAAGTTGGCAGTTGGGCGGTCATCCATTTTCGCTCGAGCGTGTGTTTGCATTGCGTTTCTTGCGGCCGAAGTGTGGTACGTTTTGCAGGCTCTGCACTGCTCGCAAATCAATATACAGCGCATCGTGTTTTTTTTTCTTTTGTGTGTGTGTGTGTGTGTGCGTGTGCGTGCGTGTGTGTGTGTGTGTGTGTGTGTGTGTGTGTGTGTGTGTGTGTGTGTGTGTGTGTGTGTGTGTGTGTGTGTGTGTGTGTGTGTGTGTGTGTGTGTGTGTTTTGTATGGGAGTGTAAAGGCCCGTTCACACTCTTGCAACCCAGTACGACCGAGAGAAACAAGACCGGTTTTTAAGCCTCTTACGACTTTTTAGGACCAACTCCGCAGCAGCGCACCCGGCTCTAAGACGTCGCAAGAGGCTTAAAAACCGGTCTGGTCTCTCTCGGTCATACTGGGTTGCAAGAGTGTGAACGGCGCTTGAGTCACTCTAATCTTTTTTCGTGATGTCAAAGCCTGTGGTCTTTTCCTGTCTCATTTCTTTGTGAGACAGTTGGTCAGTAGATTTATTTTCATTCGTGACCAAAAAGGTTAATTTTCGCGAACCTTCAGTCAAGTAAGACTGAGCAGCGCGATTCCTGGTTTTATTGTTTCATCGAGTGAGGACAGCAGTGCATGTGTGCGAGGTTGTTGGAATGAAGTTGTTGGTGCGTATTATTTCTTAGTCACACGGTTCTCGCTCGAGTACTTGTCTCAAATGTCACGCAAAAGACTAACGCAAATTTTAATGATTTACTTTGTCTCTTTTCATGTATCGTGTTTTCTTTTTCTTTTTTTTTTTTGTGCAATGCAGGCCCAAGGCAGGATGTGTTAAAACGATTTAAATAGTAATGGTGCCCCCGAACGCGAAAACGTTTTTTTTAAGTTGCATAGTCAGACACTTCCAGTAGCCTGGTAGACTGAAAAAGGCACACCAGTGGCATGGTCTGACAACTGCGTTCTTTGCAAAAAACAGTAAACCATTAAACACGGCTTTCTAAACTGTTCAGACGCGTTTTTGTTTTTCTTCTTATTGAGGACGTCATCCAAAGGACGCCCAAAAAAGACCTCCCATTAACACCATATGGCATACGCTTTTAGCTGTCAAAGGTAAAAATGGTGTTCCCTACGACATGATCCTACCGCTGGGCCTGCACAGCGTATGTTGGTGCCGTATGGCTGTGCGACACGCGGATACTGATGTGTGTCCCGTTCATAAATACTTCGTAGAACAGATGTATATATTTAGGGAACTGTTAAAAACCCAGAAATCACCACCGGCTTGGTTTCCTCTTCTTGATGATCTCTCTGCCCTAGAGGACTCTTAGCATTTCCCGACACCAGCCAAGTTGGCTAAGGTTGTTTAGCATCTTATTTGTGTGTATGTATGCTCGCCTTGCATCTTTGTCTTACATCATCTAATAAAGACGAAAAAAAGGTTGTAGTGGTGTGGTGATTAGCACACCGACCCTGACAGTGGGAGACTCAGAGTTGAAATCCTGCTCCGCAGTTCATTTTGACTTCCGGTGGTTTCGTAAAACTTTGATTCATTCGATCAAGTACGGTTAATTTATCTGCATATTTTCGATTATTTTCTTTTGTGAGACCAAGAAACTAAACGTGGACATTTCAATTCATTGGTTCAAAACCTTCCTGGCGGACTCTTGAAGCATGAGTAAGGAAACTGAGTCTTTAGTGTTTGTTTGTTTCTTGAAAATCACGAAAACAGTCCAAACTGTTTGCCAAAAAAAGGGAAAAGCGTAAAATCATAAAATTAATGTTTTACAACAGGACGAATAACTCGTCGTTGCAGACAACTTGCAACTATTATTTCCGAGGACGCTGGATTCGTCAATGTTTTATGACTCTTAAAATACCCACTAAAAGTGAATTCTTCTATTTTTCTCCAAGAACCACTTGAGGGGCTGAGGGACTGTATAATTAGTTAGGTATGGTGTCCAAGCAATAACCCTCTCAACGTATGCGATGGCTACGGAAACGTTGCTCTACATGTATAAATTATATGCTATATACTCATCCAACTCGTGATGGTGGTATATAAAATATTACCTTTCCTGTCATGCCGACACAGCGAACTGACGAGATAAAACAATCGAAACTGAACTGTAGATCAGACCCCGCCTATATTCAATAGCTTTAAGTTAAAAATCCGCTCACTCCACTTTCTTTTTTGTTATCCCCTTAATGCTTCTACACGTCGCATATCTCACAAATATGAATATATTATTGCTAAAATATTTGAAAATAAGTAGTGTTTGTAATTGTAGTTGTAGCAGAAGTAGCAGTAGTACTAGTAGTAACAGTACTGTAATATTCGTAGTAGGAGTAGTAGTTGTAGCCATAGTAATAGTAGTAGTAGTAGTAGTAGGAAGAGGAGTAATATTAATAAATTGGTTTGCACTCAGAACAATATTTAAGAAACTGCTTTGACAAGTCGTTTGTGTATTTGAGTTGTTCCCTCTCAGTTGGCTTACCTTGAGCCCATACAACATTCTAAAAGTTAAAAGAAGGGCCATAAATATAGTTGAAAATCACCTCGTTTATGCAATTTTATTACGTTACGCAGTATATGATATGTCTATATATGGAGATAGGCTATGTGCATTTGTAGCAGTCTCTATGGGAATATTAATTTGAGAAATAAATAATTGTTTTAAGAAATTAATATATTTATGGTTCCAATCGACTCTAATCAGTATCAAATGTAATCTCAAAAAATTGCTACCTATATTTGACCACATACAAGATTATTTCTGGTTGCATTGTCAACATTCGAGGCCTCATGTAACCGGTATAAGATATCTTGATTAGATATATAGACCTTTCCATTGATCGCCTTCTGGGCGCTGCCATCTGTGTCTACTGGGCTGTGTGAGGCATTCTGAGCGCGCGCCGTAGCTCTCTTACGCGAAATACAAGACGCCGTCTAGGAGTCCAAAGCCCAGTCAGTGACTCAGCATTTTTCGCATTGGTGATAAGCGATAAAAAAAGTCGATACATTCAGATTACAAAATATATACAATCCATAATGTGCCATATAGTCAGTGTTGGTAAGTACTTCAAGTACATTGCACTTAAAGTACTACTTTAAGTGGGTTTAGAAAACTTGTACAGTCGCCGGCCATATGAGCTCCCCCGGCCGAACGCTGACCGGATCAGCGAAAATCCCGCACGCGGCGCGCCGAGCGTTGCCGCGTTTTGGGAGTCGGGCTATTGGAACCAAACCATTCCTTTATCAAAGGGGTGGACGCATAGCTTTTATCGGGATTCCAGCCTTTAGAAGTGTAAATCACAAAAACATGGGCGATTAGAATTGCCGTTTTCGGGTGTTGGCCCCAAGTATTTGGAGATGATGTATTATAACTGCTGATAAACTGGAGCTTGCCTTAGGCGTAGATAAAGCAGCAGTGCTCGATCGATGCTTACAAATGTAAGAACCCTATGTTTGATATGATATTAGGCATGACAACAATGATCCCTCGTAAAGCGAGAAGTGAACAACCAGGAAGCCATCTGCAAAGTCATCGTGTAGAGAATTACCCTTGGCGAAGCAACACGCTACTGAGCGCAGAACAATGGAGTCTCTTCGATAAAGCGCGTTCAAGAAAAGCGCCTGAATCTTTATTCTGCTTCGACACAAATATTTTCTTTTTGTTATCTATAGCATATCCTTATAGAATAACTAAATTAGTTCAAAATCGCTTGTCATTGTCTAGTCTCGGTTTAAGAAATATTGTAAAAAAGGGGGGCTTGTGCGTAGGACTACTCTTCGGGTAGGAAATATCTAAAATGACAAACCGGTTTTGCAAATAACAAAGTAGCATATAACACGTCAGAGATATTATGTAGTGAAGAATTTCGATAAGCCGTCCGCGTTTACCTACAACCAGAAGAGGGATTGTAATCGGCCGTGCTTCAGATTCACGTTTCAAAACGCGGATTGCTATTAAACTTCCTACGTCCATCCCTTCGATAACGGAATGGTTTCGTCCCAATAGCCCGGCTCCCAAAACGCGGCAACGCTCGACGCGCCCCATGCGGGATTTTCGCTGCTCCGGTCGGCGTTCGGCCGAGGGAGCTCATATGGCCGGCGACTGTACTTTACTCGAAGTGCATTCTCTGAGTACGTACTGGAACAATGCTTAAAGTAAGTTCTGGTACTTCCCGAGGAAAGTACAACTCTCTACTTCAAAGTACATTCCCCAAATTTGGTTCGGTGAAATTAAGGTATTTCCAAGGACTCGCGTCCTTGACTTTCCTATTACTATACGCAGGTGGAATATAAGTCTTCACCAACCTCTAACAAAAAATAGCATATCATCATGTGCAAACGCGTTTTCATCTTTCAAATTAGCAACTTGTCATTTCGCTGAGTGAATTAAGGACGGCTATAAGACCGATACAAACAAGTGCTCTATAGGTTGATTGTGTTAAATAGTTTGTCAGCGATAATAAAACAACTACTTTATGGTCCCTTAACTATCTAATATTCGCCATTTCTAAAAAAAAAGCTGATGCCCCCCCCCCCCCCCCCCCCCCAACCCCCCAATAACGCCTTGGGCAATGCATACCGGCTTTTAGAAAAATGTGCAGGGAAATGAAAGATTGTGTTAAAACGTACTTGTACTTTACTTCGAAAGTACACTGTATTTATAGTACATTTTACTTCGAGTAGATTGCGCCCGGTGTAATTTTTTCTTAACTTGACGAGCATAAGCTCTCATGTACTTTGTAATTTACTTCAAGTACTTTTTATGTGTACTTTTTCAATACTGCATAGAGGAGCTGGCCTGAACTGCAGAATCTAATGTCTCTGTCCTATATTTTTTTTCTCACATACTAAAAAAGGAAGAACGCCTAGATGCGAAATTCGCACCCTGCGCTTATGAAAATCACTTTATGAATCAACACACTTTTGTTAGGTTTTTGAAGCACCAAGGAACACGCTGGACATATGAATACACGTGCGACAAGCGCGCTCCTGATTTATGTAAATTAAATTTGAGGTGAATTACTAAAAGAGGCGTTGACGAATGAACGTGCAAACTGATATATTTTATCATTTTTGTTTTTGAAAGGACTTGTACAACAGGCTCTCCTAACAAAAAACTTAAGATATGCAGTAGCTTTGTGGATTATGTCCATGAACCAAACCTCTTTCCATGTCATGATTCTCTCTCCCCATCCCCCTTTTTCCTCCCTCTTGCCCAGCCGGGGAACGGCATGGAATATCCCCTATCCCCTCTTAATGGAGCTCTAAAGTCGTAAATAAAAAATAAATAAACAATGACTAGTCCTGCAGGCGCGAGCGCGTGCAACGCCTGTAAATACACTCGCCTCGTGCTTCATGCTGCTCGAGCAATTCTGTAAAATGTTAATTAAGCAAAAGAGTGCGTGCATAAGGGTAACAAAAATGTAAATAATTAACACTACTGAAAACAAATGGCCGACACGCATTCGCCTCCGAACTTTGAAGGATTGGCAGATACCTAAATTACTAGAATCCATTTAAACTGCCTTCGCATGACATTCACAGTTACACATGCGCACACAATAAAACCATATACCCAGCCCTTTGGGATTTCTACTCGATGATGAGTATGGATCGCTCGGCCGGCTGTTCTTTCAGCCGCGTGGGGGCTGCAAAGCTAGTTGAACTGAAGGCTGACTTTTCCGCAGATTTCTCAATGCTCATAATGAATATCAGTTTTAAAAAAGCTGCGAATAAATTAGTAAACGATGTTTTATTTATAAAATAAAAACATCGAACTGTCTTCTGGTCGTTTTACATAGGGTCTTTACTGACCAATAAGGTATATAGGTAATAAAATGGCCCTCACATATCTAGAACAATCCATAGTCGTATGAATAATAATTGTATTGTGTGTGATTATACAGCCGGAAGTTAGTCAGCCCCAGCAGGCGTCTGGCGTCTCAGTTATGGATGCGAAATTTAGGCAATGCACTACAACTGCTACCCTGGGGATCTTTAACGTGCGTCGCGCTGCAGTGACACGCGACCGCATGCGGGTACGATACTCATTCAGATGAAAACGGGCAGTGGTGGGGATTGAACCCAGGATCCCTGGGTTCTGCAGCGAGGGGTTTCGCTCCAAACTCCTGTTAACAAAACGAGGATATTACTTGACACTTTGCAGACTACGACATAAAGCATTTTTGTGTGTGTATTTTGTCTTGAATTCAGGGCATCTCATATTGCTAACAGAAATGACCTATCCATCTGCTGGCGGGAATGCCCTCAGAAACTCCGTTTCATATGTGTCCAACTTGACCGTTCATGTCATTGCACTAATATAAAAACTTTCTAACCGTTTCTTTTTGGGGCACACTCTTGTTTGAGTTGCGTACAGCTTGCGGACAGCCAAGTCTTTTATCTGGTTTTTGCGAAAGCTGACTCTTTCGTCGTTGTCGTCGTCGTTGTTGTTGTTGTTTTTCGTGTTTTTTTTTTGTTTTTTTTTTGCGTGAAGTTATGAAACGAAATGTTTGGAACTTTCACTGCCATACGAACCAAAGGCATCTGGTACGTCTTAGCAAATGACTGAGTATTCAATAAAACCACCCAGAGATCGTTTGTCAAGCGACAAAAATACGCGTTGAGTTTTCTTGTTTTTTTTCTAAAAGTCAGGCATTTAACCGGCATTTAACCGGCTCTGGATCTGTAGACCGGCACTTTGCCACGCTGTCAAGGAGTCGTTTTTGCAAGGTAATACATACCGTACTCTTGTTCATCCCTAAGCTGACAGTTGGTTGTAAGTTGGGTACACTTAAGACCAGCCATGCGCCTATATTTCGGCGTGTTATAATGCCCCCGCCCACGCCCGCTTGCAAAGAGGGGGGCAAGGTGATGAAAGGGTGGCAGTTGGTTATTCTTGCAAGCGCGAAGCTCCCACCACACTGTCAGCTAGGGATGAACAGGATAAAATAACTCTGAGCAATTTCACATTATGAGAACAGTGTACCAGATGACTCGTAGATCCGACATCTATTCTTAGAAATAACTTTGTTGCTTCGTGAAACTAATGGAATATTTACTACATCGCCGCGTTTGTGCTATTCTAATCTGCGTATTTAAGTATTCCGATAACACTTTTACCCTCAAGAATTTGTTTTTAGTTTGTTTTGAACCAACATACTTCCGTTTAATCGCTTTACGGTCAACGTTGCACTCTGGGGGAGCAACTGCGCACTATTATCGACCCTTCGTGATACAAATTAACGTGCAGCCATGTAATCATTACTACAGCAAATGAGATCACCGTTTGGGCTCCCATATATAAAAAAAAAAAAAAAACTGGTTTTGTTTCTGAACGTTGATACATATTTCGGGGATTTCTTTTATATTCTGTAAACTGGTGTTGTGATTTCCAGCAGAGAACATGTGACTTGGAATGGCACCCCTACTTTTAGGTGCATCCACACGGAGGATACCTTTCCCAGGGGGGCGGGGGGGGGGGGGGGGGGGATGTGCGTGACGTCGGTGATCGGCGGAACCAGCGGGGCTCCCTCCCCGACTCAAGCACTCACAGGAACGTTGGGGAGCCGAGAGGGATGTTAGTTTCATCAGACTCGATGCGCTCTGACTCTGCTCTGCTCTGCTCTGACAGGACTCGATGCGCGCTGACGAGAGTAGAAAGAAAATGGAGGCTGACATGAAGCGGCGATAAACGGGTCTGGCAGCATCGATTCGGGTGACTTGTTCACTCGCTAAATTTCCGTCTCATGATCGGATATGGGTATCACGTCGTGGATGTACCTGTATAATCTGTCCAAGTTTCCCCGCCGGTTTAAAACGCCTAGATTAAAAAACAAAGTCACGATGATGTCTCTAATGTTCAGTCATTCTTTTTTTTTACGTGGACTTCACGCAGCATACCCTGTGGCGGTAATATGTTGAAAATTTTCAACAGCTTTCAAAGAGGACGACGGTGAGAATATACCTCGGATCTGCTCCCGACGCAGCACGTTAATATTTTATTTCCATCTGTCACAGCGCGATCCCTTAATGGTCCTCGACCCATTAAATTTACGTTTCCAATCGCTTAACCAGTAAGACCGTCCAGTTATCTGACAGAATCTTTCGGCACTGAAATTGCTGTGAAATAACCGGACGATATTTTTTGTTTAGCGACTGCAAACGGGAATCAAACAGGACAATGCCCGTTTAGGAATTTGCTCCTCTCCACTTTTGCACCCCTTTCCCAAACCCCTGACTTGGCAAGCTGGCGTGCCCACCAACACCACCTCATTGCCACACTACTGTCCCTGCTGGTACATCACGTTCGTGCTGTTTGGGGACCAGTGTTAACTATCGTCGGGCACCGGACCATGGTGCTGTAATAAACGCTTATTCTCTCTCTCTCCTTCCCGTTGTGGCAGATGGAAAAAATAAAATAGTATCGTATTTCCTCGAGGACCAGCCCGAGGTCACTGGCTGTCGTCTTGTTCGATTGCTCTTGGAAATATCCCCCACCCTGCCCGTTTCGATCTTTCTGAGCGTCGCACCGGCATGTGGTCGTGTATCACTACTGCTCGGTGCACGTTAAAGACCCCAGTCAAGGTGTGGTAATGCACTGGATAAACTTCGCATCTACACCTGAGACACCAAACGCCCATTGAGGTTGATTAGCTTTCCGTTTCTTAAACATGCACAAACGAAGCAAAAATATTATTCTGAACACGATTTATTAGAGTGGCGATGTGGGCAAGTTGGTTCATGTTTATGCAATATATGTATAACAGTGCGCAAAACAACGGAAACGGGAGAAAAATGCACAGGACGAGCGCTGAACTGACAAGTGAATATGCATTGAAGAAAACTCCCAACTACCAGCTATCTCAAAATCTAGACCAGCTATCCTCAATAAGAAAATATTGAAAAAATAAATATTTTGCGTTTTCTGTACGGTTGCTATGATTGCGGTCTCCTCCCAGTACTAGCTCTCCGCATAGCAAGACTTACCTTATTTTCTTTGTTTTGTCGTATGATCGAACAGCTGTTTTGTTCCACAGCCCGGCATTCAAAACCCGAACGCCAAGCCCTGCCCGCCGGGCGCCGCCCATTTTACGGCGCTCCACGGCCTATATTGCGGTGCTTGTCGCCATTTCCCGTCACCGCTGCGCCGAACAGCGCTCTTGCGAAAGTGCTCAGTGTCTTGCTGGGCTGCAGTTACGCGGTAGCCATTCACGGAGGTTTAGCAAAGGGATTACTTTTATGTCGTGCTTCGCCAGGACGAATGACCCTGCGGGTGTAGCCGGAGGAGAGAGGCTCGCGGATTGGCAGCATAGCGCGCAGGGAAAAGCGAAGGGGAAAATGTCGTATAACGGCGATGGACCTCTGGGTACGTTTTTAGAGGGGGGACTGTCACCTCCGAGCTGAAGAGGTACGTGTTCGGTGAAGTGTACCGAACACAGCTTTTATACTGTCGCCGCTGATTGTTGTAACGGTACATTTCTCGACTCTGTTAATGCCAACATCGCATCGGCCCTTTTTTTTTTTTTTTTTTTTTTTGCTTAGACGGTTTAATGACGAGCACCAAACGTTAGCGCTTGCGCGTAGAATATGCCCTTAATTAGGACTTTCCAAAACACTATAGTAATTTTTAAGGCAACGTTTAAATTTAAAAACAAAAACATTAAAAAAGGGTTGGCGGTCGTTTGTTTCTATTGTAGCCCTCTGTACGTAGATGTAGAACGTGAACTGGCGAGATTATGTGTTAAAGCATCGTCGGAGACTGGGGTTCACAATAAGCTAAGTACAAAAACAGATTGTACGTAGCCAATAACGACCATGGCGTTGTACCACATGCGAAACAAATCTCAGCTTTTTGGCGCCTACAAGATAAATTCAGATTTTCTGTGACCCATGCCGATCAATCCTTCGCGGTACTGCATGGCACTTCCTACGTCCCCTCCTCTCTGGAACACCTACACGATAATAAAACTGTACTACTGGATTTTCTACCTCACTCGCCGACGGCCAGCGGAGGAGCTCAAATTGGGCACGCGCGGCGGCGTTCGGCGGGTCATTTATTAACAAACGAAATGCACACTAAGGACAACAAAGAAGACACAGGTGTTTCATTTTTCTGAAAATTTACTTTATCTGTGTATATATAACTCTTCCAGATGTTCTTTTTCGACCAAATGGTGACGTTTAATTTGAAAAAAAAAAAGGTTGCCAGCAAGGCGACCTCGCCATGTCCACAAGCACAGTTAGCCTGCCATTCCTGTTGGACGTCGCAATATTTGCAGTTAAACTTGAGAACACGAATGGCTGGACACTGTAATTTTAATCTACGATAAGAGAAAGCTATTTGTATATCTGCTTCGGCGGGGCGATTCGGCAGGTACGAAATATATTACTAAATTTCATGCTATACCGCAGTGAGCGTCTGCGGTCTCGAATGATTAGATTCTAACGAGAACAAGCCAAAAACGTAACCTTTAGAATACAGGGCAGCACGATAAGGCTGTACAAATCTCCAGGATTCTGAAATAATTCAAACAAGCAAAAACGGCGTTCATATTTTTCGCTGTCTTTAACAATTGACGCACAATGAATTCGCCGGGATCTTGCGCTTTTTTGTGTGTGATTGACTTGTCTTACAACTAAAACATCCCTTTGTAAAAATAAAATAAAAATACGATACGAACTTGAGAAGACGGCGGTAAAAAAGTAACGCAGTGGAAGCGACTTCTGCAAACTCGAAGTCACACTCTGAAAAAAAGTCCGTGCGTCTACTTTTTGCGCTCAACACTCGGAGAGTCAATCACCGCAACTTACTGAAGAAGCTCAGCGAATGACGATGCCGAGACGTAAGTTTAGACCAAAAAACGCGGGCTGCGTGGTGACATTAAGCAATGCAAGCGTTGCGTTTTGCATTGCTTAATGTCACAACTCAGAGTGTTTTGTCTTAAATTTAAACATATGTTTCTCCATCTTCATTCGCGGAGCTGCCTCCGTAAGTTGCGGCGATTGGCTCTCCGAGTCTTACGCGGGAAAGTAGACGCACGGGCTTTTTTTTAGAGTGTATACGGCATGCAAGTTCGTCTGTTGTGCACACCTGTGCGCTTGTTTACCCTCCAGATGAGCCTATATGTGTTTTGTACCCCCCCCCCCCCCCCCCCCCCGCGCGACCTCAACCAACGACGTTGCGCGCTTGACTGCCTCGTCATCGCTCGTTCCGTACGCGTTTTTTTTTTTTACATTGCCCTTTGATTGGCATGTTCCTCTTTGCATTCGGATGCACCAGAGACGCCATTTGAAGCACATGCTCGCCGTGTAGTCACTGACAACTTTAGAAGCGCAGAGGCGTGGCGACTTCCACGCACCTTATAACGTCGCTCCGCAGCCGATGAGGTCGCGGCACATTGGCTAATAAAAACACCGAAGAGGGCGAAACACCGAGCCAGAAGCGTGAACACAATGAGACACGCGTTTCTTAAGCTATCGATGCCTATGGTTGAGCTAAAACCCAAAACTCTCATACCAGGTTTCACCTGCCAGTCCGCACGAGCCCATCAAATATCAACAGGCCTCTATAGCTATCTCAAATCGCTGATATGCACCGTCGCAATGCATTCGTATAGGAAGTATTTACTGGACGCCATATTTGTGGCTGCTGTTTAGAGCGCATGCTCAGAACGAGCTCACATCTATAGGCTGCTAAGACCGGCACTCTCGATGGTGTGGAATGCATGTTGCAAAAGAACCGTGGAAGCTCGCCATCAGCACGCGCTCAGAATTCGCGCACACAGATATGGCCACCAGTGAATACTTCCTATAGGAAGTATTCACTGGCGGCCATAGCTGTGTGCGTGACTGCTGAGCGCGTGCTGATGGTTAGCTTCCAGGGTTCTTTGGCAACGTGCACTCCACACCGCCAAAATGGCCGGTCTTAGCAGCCTGTTAATGGGGGATTGTTCTGAGCATGCTCTCTAGACAGCACCCACAAATATGGCGCGCAGTGAATACTCCTTATAGGGGTATTCACTGGATTTCATATTTGAGGGCGATGTTTAGAGCGCGTGCTCACATAGAGTTCACATTTATTGCTTGCTATAAGGCCGGCAATCTTGATGGTGCGGAACGCACGTCGCTAAAGAATTCCGAAAGCTCGCCAGCACGCGCTCAGCAGCCGCGCACACAGCCATGGCCGCCAGGGAGCGTGATAACTCCACATGGCAGCAGTCGCGTGTTCGTCGCTCAAGGAGGCGAGCAAGACACGCACTTACCCATACGCACGAAACGCTGAATGATGACATGAGCCAGAAACTTGTTATTGGAATTCTGTGTCACTTGTGGGAGAGAAGTATACTCGCGCGCAACATGCTTTCACTCGCGTATGTCGTGCTGTCCGTCAACACCATCTGATTTCTACACTTGTATGGGAAACGGCCTTTTCTATTTTATTAGGTGCTGGTGCGGGAAATATCCTCAAAATCCCTAGACTTCTTGGCTCCCACATTTCTTTTCAAACATTTGTGTGCGTAGCAACCATTTTATACAAATAAGGCAAGGCCCTTTTACCTCCACCGTTGCCTTTATCAGGCCGCAAGTTCCGTCCTTTTTTCGTCATTTCCAATTTTTGTTTCTGCTTCCTCCGAATTTCTTTAATCAAGACGTGCGCTTCTGGAAAGCTCTTCAAACTTCCGGCAACACTGTACATTGTTTAGCTAAGCTCGGGTGATGGAAAACTTAAAGGTTTCCCAGAAAGTATTCTTCACTATGCAAGGCACTTTCATTCTGCACACAGCTGCTTGAAAAACAGCTCTTTTTTCTTTGTTATTTTGTTTTATTTATGTCTGCCATTAGAGCAATGTTCTGTGAAAAGGGACCGGAGAAAATGAACGAGAGAGAATTGCTCGAGCAGTCTAGCTAAACCGGGAATGCTGCTCCATTTCGAATAAACGCGGTGAGCGGTTTCGAGAATTGCGCCGGGGATTGAGAGTTTTCTCGGAGTCTCATCTATTACTGCCGTTATAAGTTCTGACGTAATGGGATTTCTTGGAGTGCGGTGGCCCGACTACTATGCTACTAGCATTCTCGTTGGGTCTAATCTAGATTTCGTGGTCTTTAGCTAAAAGATTTTTTTCGAGCGTTTCTTTGCGCAAGCATTTTCAAGATCTATTCCAAGTTGCCACAAATGACCCAGTCCAAGGTCAGAGTTGATTCAGCGCTAGAAAGAGTGAAGGTGGCTGGTGCATTTACAAAGCGCTGATTGCATGATTGTTTTCAACGGATTGAAAAGGAAAACTAGCGTTTAGAGGAGGCACACTTGTGAGTGGTTTGTGTAGTAGCAAGAGAATGCCTATGATTCCGGTGGTTTATTATTTCTTTGTAAAGAGGAAGTGTCACGACCATCAAAAAGAATCATCATGTAACACCCGAGACTCTGGTGCGGAAATATTAAAGAACTATTAATTCGGAAGAGAAGACTACATGGTTGTCTTTTCCTTCGACTTGGAAGTTTATTCACTTTTCCGCGCCACAGTCTTTGGTGTTCATTGTGATTAATTATCACCAGCGCACCTGCACACTCGCTGTTTCTTATTTTTTATCGTAAAAAAAGAATAACGTCGAAGCACCGGGCACTTCCGTCGATCCGCAAACCTTGACATTCTCAGCAGAAGCTGGTCTGAATTCCAAGAGCTCACTTTGCCCTACATGTGTGTGTCCCCAAGATCGCTTGTTGAGCAAACACGAGATCTCTTAAACAACATCTTGATGCGGTGTGTGTGTGTCTGTGGGAGCAAGGCGTGGTGGACCTCGGCCGTGATAGAAGGAAATATAACTGATATTGCTATAGCGGTAAATTAAAACTAAATCAGCACCGATTGACCGTTCCGCCTTATGCAATAATCGACCATTATACTTCTTAACATTTATGTAATCTACAGCGACAGATAAGCATTGCAGTTTGTAATCCAATCCTTCGTATTTTCTTGTTTCAAGGGTACGTTGGATCGTTCGTAATTAAAAATGAACTAAGATATCTTTTTTTTTTTAGTTTAGATGCAGCTTGCAGTTTCCTGCCCGCTTTAGCTGAACGTTCACGGCATTTTCCAGTCAATAAACCGATCTCCCCACGCGAACTGCGCTGGCGCGCGCATTCCGGAAGTGGAGCCGCCGCCATGGTACTCGTAGTCATCGCTTTCCGGCTTCCCGTCCGTTACGTCATCGTTTGGGACGCCCCGGTATCGGCTTGGAGTCTCCTGACATGAGTGTACTTTATATTATTATGTTGTTTGAGATGACTTAGTCTTTCTGCAAGCGCAGAAAAGCAGGTCTTATTTCATTCTAATCGCCTCGTCGTCTGCTGCCACGTTCGAGTCGTTCACGTGGTGGTCCAACCGCTACCGCGGGAAAACACACGACGCCACTACTCGAGCTCTTCGGCTGCACAGACGTCTCAATGAACATAAAAGCAAGTGAACATCTAGTTCAATGGCAAAGAATACGAACGCTAATCGTTGCCAAACAGCAGAAGCTTTTTTTTTTTTTTCTGCGGTCTTGATAGGTGTTAATGCTGAACGGATCAGTAACGCAAGCCAAAATCATGTTTTGGGATAGTAGACCACCACAAGGTGGGTAGGTTCTTTCTGCTGACGTTTGGGTGGTAAGTGTTGCACTTCTGCATTGCGTTACAATGAGCGTTTCGGTTTTGTTTAAAAAAGAAATAAAGCCTGCGTTCGATGAAGTTGGTTTCATTTCTAGCGATGCATATCGAGAATCACTGCTTATCTTTTGTGATTACTTTTATCTCTATCACCATAGTTTTGCTTAAAACGTATCGCAATAAAAACTTTACCCACCGAAATACATCGCGCAAAAAGTTAATTAAAAACTGCCACCGCAAGTTGTCGCGGACGTGCCGATTGGGATAGAGCGCTACGGAGCGATCGCTCAAGACGATTCTAACGTACGGAACACTTCAGCACGCCCTACTATATCTCTTGCCCTGTAACCTCACACTCTTTAGCTAATATGAAATGGGGTAGATATAAAGTATAAACCAAACCTTGAAACAAACAAAACAAAACGCTCTTTTTCCTGTAGTTTTGCCCGGCTCTGTTAAGCTTACTTAGCTACTCCTTTCGGAGGTTGCTCTTTGGGGAGGACATAAAGTCCGATGCCTTTTTGCCTGGTGCTGGTATTGTAGCACCCTGGCACACAACAGGGGAAGCCACCCACTGAACACCGTGGGTAAAAACCCGATTATAGGTCTCGTGCTAACCCGAAACTTTCCAAATGCAAGGGAGTGTAGTCTTTCACTTCGAATCGATAGTTTCTTAATATTTCCGTACCACAGTCTTGAGTGTTAGATAATGGCTCTTATTAATAACCACGACACTTGCTCTTCACAAAAAAAAAATAAACCACCATAATCATAGGCACTCCCATGCCAGAAAACTGTGGAGAACTACAAGTACCAGAATGCAACGCTGTAGCGGTGGCGTAGCGCGACTCCTGATGAAATCGCTCTATTGAGCTCGATAAAACTTGAGGCATGGGTACAGTAGATTTCATTAGATAATTTAAGTTGCTCTTGCCCTATTCTGACTTCCATAATAAAACTTTTTCTTTTACTTTTCATACAAAGGTTTTACAGTCCCCCTTTTTGTTAGTTCCTATTTTCTTTTTGACCCAATGAATGCCTAAATTACAGAGTGCAGTATGACTATGTGGAAAACGCTTTCGCAGCACACGCTGTTAACCATTGTGTAATTTAACGTGTATGGGTTTGTCTGAGAACGGTGAAACCGGGGAATCTAATGGCACGATGCTATTTCGATGTTTTCGTTTTGGAGCATATAAAGAAGCGTCTTTTTGTTCGAGCTCTTAGTATATGGAGGTACGTTGAAGGATGTTTCTGTTCACGCCATTTCCGTGATTTTGAACTTTATCACGTGTTGTCGCATTTAAGTAGCACTACAAAACATTCGTTACCACAACAAGAAGAGCAATAAAGCTCTCTATCTTAAACAATTTGTTGTCTATATGTTTCAACAGTGGGAAGTTAGACTGCGTAAAAAGGTGTTTCACGTCTGCGCTGCACATAAGACTTTTAGTTAGTGCAACATTCTGGCTAGCCTGCTTTTTTTTTTTCTTCTTTTGTGCATTAACGCAGCAGTATATACACGAAAGTACGCCTGTACAATGCTCATCGACATCGAAACGAGCCGGGTCGGGTGTCGAGCCCAGGATTTTCATGAATATGCTCGGCCACAGATGGGGAATTGTGACAATTGCGCGGGCGAGAACGGTTCCTCATCTTATGCCTATGAAGCGCAACCTAATCGGTAGGCTAGAAACAGCGATACATTGCACTACAGGGCTAGAAATTAAAAAGAAATTACTAACAAAATTATTCCACTCTGTAGAGGTGCTGTAAAGTCGTAACTAGGAACACGACACCTTTTTGTTTTTGCGTTTTTCGCCTACTCCGTTTTATTTTGAACTCAGCTTCCAAATAACTGGTCCGTTGCCGTTGTGGCGCTGCTGCCAGCTTACAAATGGTACCATGATCATAGAAACACATGAGGCTTGAAGAGTGGAACAGCTTTCGGGTTCTAGGAGAAGCAAGTGAGCGATTGCAAAAATATCATAGATTGTGCTGTAGGAGCGTTTGCTCGCCCTGTAAGTCCTATGGTAAAGTGGGAGCCGTGCTCCGAGTTGCAGTGCGCTAACGCAAGCTAGACAAATAGCATGAAGCGGTGCACGTTTATGTGACATTTCCTGTATTGCATAACAGTGATCAACGTTATGATTTGTGATCGACGCCATGTACTAACTATTGATTGCCTATTGGCCAATTTTTAGGGTCAATGTGTTCTTTATTGTTATTATTAATTATTTTGGTGTCGATTTAGTTTATATTTTATTAAGCAATTAATCAAAAACAAAAGTTAAGAATACTGGAGAAACCATTGATACAGTAAGATGAAATATCGAAGCTGTGTTTTCCTCCCCTCTATTGAGACGAGTCGTGATCGATTCTACAACTAGCTCAGGCGTGAAGAACGCAAATTGCTATTCCCTGCAAATCTTGTCGAACGCTTTGCACGACGCAATAATGGGTTTTTTCAAGAGCCCTATGAAATATAATACCTTTTGTGTGTAAGTTACGTGCTTTTTTTTTTTTTTTGCTAATTTGTTAAAGCGGAAGCGTCAGTGCAAGATGCGTTCGCGGGAACTTCTTTCTATACACCGGAAAGAGCGGAACGTTTAAAGAAATGGCTTGTCGAACTCCCTCTGAACACGTTTTCTTGAGTCTTGCAGAGCCAATAGTCACACAAAGTTCGCGAGTGCCGCAGGAAGCGGGCTTTGTCTGTAATCTGCATTTAATGTTCGTGATTTCCATTTTTTTTTACACAAAAGAAGGTTTACGCGTGATATTGAGTAAAAGAAATATATTAATATTATATGCCATGCTCCTTACGACACTTCCTCGAAGCCAGTGTTTAATAAATTTAATATAGTACAAATTCTTAGTTTCTACGATTACAAGCTTTACATTTCTTACATTCTGTTCCAACAATTAAGATATGTATTAAAAATAGCCAACCTTGAGCAAAAAGAAATGTTTCTTGAAATTTGCTGTGTAGAAAAATGAATAGTGCCGAACTCCAGAAGAAACTTCGGAAGTAAATGCTAAGATAATAGTAATAATAATATTAATATTAATAAAACGCAGGCCCGCGGTGCCGCGTCTAGTGGTGATGACTATGTGATCGATACAATATACAAGATATACGTCCTCCCTTATCTTTTAACCCGTTTTAAACAGTCTAAATATAGATATCATTTGTGCAACTAGAAAGAGTATATGCACGTTATTTCCATAGGGATCTGTCAGGGTTGAAATTACCTGTATGCAAACTGAGCGTATGTTGCTATTATTGTATGTTAGTTTGTTTCTTATATGTTTATGTCTGTAATTATACAGGCGCTGTTTATCTAGGGATCTTTCAGTGTTGAAAATACTTGTATTCAAATTGAATGTATGTTGCTATTGTATGTTAATTTGTTTTCTTATATTTTATGCCCGTAAATCTGTAAAACTTTGTTTTCTTATCTTACTTTTAACTCCTGTTGCTATCGCTATTGGGGGACGCAGGGGTTTTGTCAAACAACTACTAAATTCCTTTTTTTGTTTTCCTGCTCTTCATTTTTAAGAAAAATAAATAATTTAAATTAAGATTATATTAAATCGAATTGCTTGGTAGTATCTTGTCGTCTTAGCGTTTTAAATATTCATGCACCAATGAGGTTGCTATTTTACTCCATATTATAAGTCATGCACTATTTTTTAGTCTGAATTTAAAGAAATATATATTTATCACTTAAATACCTTCAAATCTTCTCATGACATACATTTGCGGGAAAATCACGGGAGCCTGATGTCTAGAACTTCACGTTAGTTGTACAATGATAAGCATTTTACTGGAAGAAGTCATTAGTAATGTGTCTGCTGAAATAACTCGCCTAGGGTTCATTGAAGTTGTTTTAGTTACATATTTTTTGTTTATTTTACGAAGGTGTTCGTCGTAGACCGTCAAAGAATGTTGGATAGAGGTGCTAGTTGTTTCTCCAAAAGCCAGCAAGACAGGATAGCGCGGAGCGTTTAACATTTTCCTGGATTATTCAAATCGCAAGGTTCTTGCGAAACAATGAATATATCCTAGCTAAATATTTTGCTTAGCAGTTTTAAGTTGTTATGGGTTAGTCCTGGTTATCGTCTAGATCAAGATGAGCATCATGGTGATTTCTGCAAAGCACTACATGAATCTTCGATAACGAGCTTTACGTCCGTGTACATAGACCACAACCTGCGTTTTTATGTTTAACCGGTCTCAAAATACTTGTTCACGGACATGCGTGCCTTGGAGTGAAACGGGTCCTTGGTGTGCTTTGCCTACAGGGCGAATGCCGTGACCCGGTGACCACGTCGCCCCGTCCGGCCATGATGGTGGACGGGCAGACTAGAAGACGCAGTCCTTCGGTCGAAGGGACCTCGCACCGCCAGCAGTCCGGAGACGCCATCTCGACAGCGGATGGCTCCGAAGCGCCATCGGCCAAGCCCGGCGGTTCGCCGGACAAAGCGGACGCCTCCAAGCAGCCCACGCCGGTTCACGTCACCCCCGACAGCAACGCCGGCACCCCAGCCGGCGAAGCCCGCGGTGGCAGCGCGGGCCGATCGCGCTGGCTGAAGCTCCGTACCACAGTCCAGCTGTCTGGAGCCATCAGCGACATCCAGAAGAAGCGGCCGCTCAAGAGGGAGGACTCGTTCCTCAAGAGGTTCTCGACCAGGCACATCGGAGAGACGAGGACGTCCGGAAGCGACTCGGCTACGTCGCCAGCCGCCGAACCGCGGCCCAAGTTCTTCTCCAAGCCCAACTGCGTGCGACTCATCTTGGGAGTGCTCAATCCGGACGAAAACGCCCTGTTCGTCTGGCTATGGATCCTCACCTGGTGCGTGCTGTACAACGCGTGGGCGCTGATCCTGCGCCAGACATTCACGGAGTTGCATACCTCGTCTCTGCATCTCTGGTGAGCTGCTGTGCTTTCGCTCACTTACAATTCACCACCAGTTAGTAACAGGGGTTACCCACTGGATGGTGAATATACCTGTATTCACCAGCGGTGAGTAACGCTTGTTTAACCACGTCATGGGACGAACGGCGACCGCAAGTAAGCTGAGTCTACTCCTTTACTATCTCACAAGATCTCTTCGTGACGCAGTTATAATTTATGAGGGCACTATGGATGCGTTGTAAATTGGGTTTCCTATGTTTATCCTGCATACGCATTGCATGATCGTACTTCTCATGTATGAAACTCAAAATGATGCTATTGTCGTTGCTGCCTTTTCCAAAAAGCTTTCCGGGTGGTTCGGTGCAAATGTTTAGTTCTTGCCGAGTGCACTTTACGAATGAACAATCTGATTCCTATTTTTATAATGAAAATCAACGTTGTTGGGAGTATTTATAATATATGAACTAAACATATTTTAAAAAATTCGGTCCGCGGATTTAAATTGCTTTTTCGATAAAAGAGTTGTACTAATAAACTTCCGTTCCAGAGTTCATTTTCCAAGATAACTTCCACCCTTTAGAATACCTCCACCTGTTTTTTTTTGTTTTTTTTTTTAATGTTGGTGTAAGATTTGTTTTTATTATAGTATGATGCAAATAAAAACCCGCCCACAAAAAAAAAAATAAGTAATACCTTCCTCGGACCAGTGAAAAGATATGTTTCCCTGTCTGAGGCCATCTTTTGGTCTACTAATTCTTAGTGACAGGTGCCACCTCCGTAGTTCATTGATCCTCATAATCTGTATAACGTTAATTTTCAAGTTCTGTGGTTATACAAGCAGAATTTTCGCAGTGTCGCGTTCCATGAAACAAAACGACTGCACGTTTTTTTCTTTTTTTGTTGTTGTTTTCTTTTTTCTACCCTATTGAGCATTTTTTAAGGTTAATTTAGCGCTGAGCTTCTCCTGCAGATCTAATGCTGCAACGGCCGTATGGACATATAATAATCCTTATCTATAGTCCTTTCATATTTTAGTTTATTTTAGTCAATTACCCAGTTAACTGACAGCATTACTCTGAACTCCCACTTGGCTTACCAAAAAAAAAACTGCCAATTCTTTTTTTTTTTACTACTATTGTCTAAACTGGATTTCAATACTACCATGCCAGAAAGGGCTTTCCTAAATTGCTTCTACAATTAATACTATAATGTTTACTGCACTCAGAAACGTTGCCTTTCAGCATGCAAGCAACCTTAATCAATTTTCGTGCGCCTTGCAATATGCAAACACCCTTTGCCAATCTCCACGGACCTAACACTGTACAAACACCCTTAGGCAATTTTCATGCACCTTACAGCATAAGAATCCGCACGTCCTCATTTTAGGTTTGTAGCAGACGGCTTTTCGGACCTGGTCTACCTGCTGGACATCGTCGTCCAGTTCCGCACGGGCTACCTCGAACAGGGTCTGATGGTGTGCGAGGCCCGGAAGCTGGCCGGCCACTACGTGCGTTCCAGGCCTTTCCTCATGGACTTGGCGGCGCTTACTCCACTAGACCTGCTCCAATTCTACTTCGGCGTGACGCCGCTGCTTAGGTTTCCTCGGTTCATCAAGGTGTATCGCTGCTACCGCTTCTATTACATGGTGGAGTCTCGGACCATCTACCCGAACCTGTGGCGTGTGGTGAATCTGATTCACATCTTGCTGCTCCTGTCCCACTGGTTCGGCTGCTTCTATTACATGCTGTCCCAGTTCGAGAACTACGACGGCCCCTGGACCTACCACAAGCCGGACTCGCCCGAGTGGAAAGGTCTGGCCCGCAAGTACCTGGCGTCTCTGTACTGGTCCACGCTCACGCTCACCACCATCGGGGACCTGGAGACGCCAAGCTCCAACTTGCAGTAAGTGCTTCTTTATCGAGTGTTATGTGGACTTAACAGCGCAAATACGACAAGGAAGGATACACGGAAAATGGCCCATTGAAGAAGAAAATAATAATGATCAACCAACTAGCCCACCAGATGATCGTGATGCATTATCTATCGAGACATTGCTGTACCCACCGGGCCCATGAAGTTTGCAATGGCAAGATGTGCCGTCTTATGCGGGGTTCTAACTGCTCTGAAACGAACCGGCGGCCGCAATCACTGAATCCGATCTCGAGTTCAAAACTTCGAGTGCCATGCCTAAATCTGAAGCCGAGTACGCGCACAATCTTTCGGTGGCTAGGCCTAAGGTGCCCATTTTGGCTACCAGCCGCGCTGATTAACAGCCGACCGAGGCGCTCCTGCTCACTGCCATGGGTCTATGAGCTCCGTGCTGCATTCACACTAACCCAACACCTTTTCTTTCTTTTTTTTTTGTCTAGCATTACGCGAAGGTATTAACAGGGGCACTCAACGATAGCACTTTCTTATATGTGATCTGATGCGGTTGGAGCAACCTGCTCTGGCCACGTTCTTCAGCGATACACACACATAAGTAAGATCCTGGAGGTTACTTATTTATATTGGCATCGTGAATCATGAAATGATCAGAAATAGGTGCTTTACAAAACATTTTATTTATCGACCAACACATTGTTTACAAACAAGCCCGCGTCTGCCCACCAGGCGAGGGCACTGCGCGCGCGCAGAAACCAGATTCGGCCTAGGGGAATCAGCTGCGCATGCCCAATGCCGACAGCAGCGCCACCGCAGCGGCGTGACGTCAGAGAGTTGAGTTGGTCTATATATATCACTTTAAAAGCATGGTGTCCCTATCATAGAACCGTTTCTGGGAACGAATGATAGTACGGATAACTGTGGCTTATACATCTGGATTCATCAGGCTTGCACAATGCAAACCAGTTCCCTGGCGTAGTTCTATACGCAGGCAATGTTGAATTGATTGAAGATCATACAAGCTCCGAGTTTGTCGCCACTCAATGAGGATGCCCTAACTTCGTGTTGAATTGTTTACTACTTTTTACAACATCCGGCTTCTTTCATTAATGACAAATATTGTAGTCCAGCTTATTCTCTGCTCGGCCACGTAATACATTTTTACCTCGGGCGACGGGCTGAATCGGTTCGCAGAAGTAAAATATGTCCAGTCGTTGTGGAGCTGAATGGGTTCGTGATTTCTTCCGCGGCCTTCAAACGATTCTAAATTTGGCAACATTCGATTTGTCGTAGATTAAAACGCGCATTGGGACCATCTTTCTCTCTCTCTCTCTCTCTGGCTGGAGCAGGAAACGGGTGCAGCCACTCGATAAGGCTTAGTGCCTCGGAGCTCAACACGACATCAACCATTCCGAGTGAAATTATTACTCAATTTTGTTCCTCAAGCCTGAGTTTCCCCATAAGTCGAAGGTTTTATTGTCGATCATTTGAAAGGGCCGAATGATTCTGCAACACAAGGACATTCAAGAGAAGCCTAGTTTAATATTTCGGGAACGCACGGGGTAAAGAGATGAAGCATTGCAGCAATGACAGGGCGTTCAAGCGCAGATACCTAAGCGCATACATTTCAAAGTATTAAAGCGGAATACTATCCTTTTTATTATTTTTTAAGTTTTTACCTTATCGTACAGTACTGCAGCCAGAAGCTTCCACTCACCAAATCGGCGGCAGTGTCCGCATTTCTTTCTCGTAAAGGCACATTTAATGTGTGTGTGTGTGTGTGTGTGCGTGTGTGCGTACACGTGTGTGTGTGTGTGTGTGTGTGTGTGTGTGTGTGTGTGTGTGTGTGTGTGTGTGTGTGTGTGTGTGTGTGTGTGTGTGTGTGTGTGTGTGTGTGTGTGTGTGTGTTTCGATGCTTTTTGCTCAGATTAAGTATTTAAACTTTCTAGTCTTCACTGCGGTCCTCTTTAAGGGAAAGATGCGTATATGTTATATTTAGGATTATGTGTTTTGGGAGTTCATTTGTCTTCAAATTTGGAGGGTGTTTTTCGGAGTTAATTTTTCGCCGCGAATTCGGGGTTAATCGGAGTTTATTTTTGTTAGATTCCCAATTCTCATAAATTCGGAGTTAGATATTACTATGTTCCTAATTTTGTTTGAAATTCGAAATAAAGATACATAATTTCGGACAAAACGTACACTAAGCCGATGAAAGTTGTCCCTCCCAAGCACACCAGCGATTGGGAGTACTAACTGTCCCACGACAAATCTTGAAAGTGTTGATCCAAAAAACGTAAGTACTTTGGAACTGGTACAAACTGCTCTAAAGCAGGTTAAAGACTGGGAAGTCGGGACGGTGCGGACTCCGTGTTTCGCGCTTTTCGCAAGGTGACTGGGGAAGTGCTTTTGCAAGGTATACATGCGGAATATGCAACCGATTTTGTTATGCCCGTCGTTTGCGTCTCTCCAGCAAAACGAATACGATAATCTACAAAACCGCGATCACAAGCCAAGATTTACGATAACAGTGGATATTCATTCAAACAATTTACGTAAGATAGCTCGGAAGCCGAGAAAAAAATCTGTCGGCTAACGCAGAATTCGAACGTCCGAGGGCTTCTGCGGACAGCTGTTACGTAATCCCCTGGCTGTGCCAGGTTTTTTACGTAACAGCTTTGTCTGGTCGCGGCCGTTCGATGCACCCGGGGCACCCGGTGCGAATCTAGACGGCCTCCGGAGTGATATGACAAGAACGTAACTGGACAGGTTTGTCGCTACTCGAACGCTCGATTGCCTCTAGCTAAATAGCATTCCTTTCGGGGCCACATGGCTGCTGGAAGGCTCGCTGTCGGGATCTCTCATCTGACATTTCCAAAAAGTCAGCATTTGCAAGCGCAACAAAGGAAACACGCTAAGCAGGCAAAGAGGAAAAAAAAAGAACCGCGCTATGAAAGCCAATACCCCGCGTCGCTTCCTATCACTAACACCTGCGACAGCTTCTAAACACACACTACTTCACTTCAAGAAGTCTCACTCAAGCACCTGGGTCAGCCCGAAACACTGATCACTTCGTGAAACGATTAGTCGAGATAGGAGGCGGGACAGGCGGCAGCAGAGACCATAGAGTTATTACAATAAACGCTAGAGGCTCAGCTGGCGCTAGTGTCTATGGGACTTCCGGTTGCAAATTGAAGCAGACAGCATGCAGTCTACGTTTCCAGTCTTCCTGTGTATTCCTATGGGAAAACGCTCGTGAATTTTGTCTCGTCGCCGGAAAATAACATTAATAACCTTTGTTATTTCGGTTGTACCGGGTAGTATGTACCTTTATTAATATTGTGAAAGTGTAATTGCTTTAGTTACAGCATTTTTCCTTTACCACTGAACGATGCTAAATTTCGCTATATTTTAGGCCCAAACCTCTGTTTCATGGCAGGTATGTAGAAACGAACGACGATTCTAAGCAAAACAACGATCGAAAGGAATGTAGAGTGTGTTCAAAGTTAGCCAGCATTCCGTTGGTGCTTATATATTGCTAATATGCCTGTCCTCTCACTATATGAAAATGACCCCGTCGTGCATTTCTACGAGCGGTTAAAAAAAACGTTCGAAACGTAAAGAATAAAGTACGTTGGCTACGAAAGGTGTGTTTTCTTATTATTTAATATGTTGGGCAGTTTTTATCGCGCACCTGTCCTCTGGCTTTCTCCTATTTGCAAAGATTTGGAGAGTGCGGGTGATGATTTGAACACAGAACAAGCATCTTCGCTAAGCAAAAAGAATAAAGCAGTACTCATTTATTGCAAATCGGACTATATTACGTGACTTTCAACTTATTTTGATCGTCTGCAAGCGCAAGGAGTTACTTACCCAGTGTAACTGCGTAGTTCTTGCCGTCTCTCTTGGTTTTCCACATGTCGTTCGTTCGTTGGGCACGTATATCCCCCATGCTGGAAAGTGTCGACGCCGTGTTCGCGCTAACAGTGTCCGACAGTGCACATAAATACACGTACGAAGCGGTTTTAACACCGTTTTTAATGCCGCGAATTTCAAATAAAAATGCTGTACCTGACCAATTATTTCGTCTGCGTGACTGAGAAATGTTCCAATGTGCCTAGTACGTTCAAATTATTCGTGATATTTGCTCTTATAATCGAGCGCAGAGAGAGAATGCACTCGCTTTTTCCCATAGAAATGCATTACCGGAAGTCAATTTCTGACTGCTTGCTGTCTGCTTCAATTTGCAACAGCACACTAGCGCCAGCTGAGCCTCTAGCGTTTATTGTAATAACTCTATGGCAGAGACTTCGGCGGCCATGAAAGAATGGCGAAGCTTTTGATTTGTTATGGTATGAATCCAAACGGAAGTGCCCGTCTTGTAAACCTTTTGTAAAGAATAATAACTCATCACATGGGTTATTCTTTGAACGTAAAAATATGCCGCTCAAATGGAAATTAGAACATATAACAAAGGTTTAACAACAAGGTCTAAGCTGTCAATCAAACTCTTAGCCAATGAGAAGTATAGCAGCTAATTGGGGCTAAACGTCACGGAACCCCAACTTCGTGGCGCTCGATTTAAAACGAACGAAATTGCCACAAACTAAAATCAGTCTCATGCAATCAATATTGCTGTAAATGTTTTTTTTTTCGTGGAAAATCTGTTTTTTTTAGATGCTTGTCCCAATTGACTCAGTAAGTGTGACGTCGTGGGTCCAAACAAACCGTTGCTAGGGTCGTTGTTCATGTGGCTAGGTTTCGCTACGAAAACCCGACCCTTCAAAAATTAGGAGTAGGATTTAAACTTCTAAAAATCACATATATAGAAAGCTTGAATGTCATTTATGTTTCGACAGAAGTGTGCCGGTAATCGCTTGTTTATGAAATATTTACGACTGCAACTTCGGATCCTCGAGATGCCTGCAGCAGACGACGAATGCAAGAAGCATGCCGTCTGCCACACGCCGGCAGGCCAAGCCGGCACCGTCGTTTGAATCGTGTGAATAAGGGCGATATTCTGATATTGCATTTGGTCTAAATATAATGATTTTCAGTAGCTTAAAAGAATTCATAGTGAGGTGCGATAAAAAATATGGTTTATCGAAAGTCCGGGCGTCGATCGAGATGATCGTCTGCTAAAAGATCGCTTGGACCCGTGAGGAAAGCACTTCAGGCGATCAGTCGAGATCCCAAATTTTGTTTGTGGACTCGCGCTATGTGAGGGTGCGTCGTACCTGGTTGTAACCATCGCTGCAATGGTTACTGAAAAATCGCGATAGACACGGAATTTTTAATAACCTGACAACCTCAATAATATTAATAATAATAATAATAATAATAATAATAATAATAATAATAATAATAATAATAACAATAACAACAATAATAATAATAATATTAAGAAGAAGAAGAAGAAGAAACGAATTTCCTTGACGGCGTACGATTTGTTTCTCATACTTGCCTGCACTACGCCGGTAATGCACTTCAGGTCGTCCTCGTGAATGATCTGCACGATGTGGTTTGATTTTACGGCATTTTACCCCTCTAAACCGAACTGGGTTCTTCACAAAAAAAAGAGCACATTGTAGAGGCTTTTAGAGCACATTGTAGAGGCTTGTAGAGGCAATGCACGTTTTGTCGCTTGTTTACCGACGCAATTCAATGAAGACGCCCGCTGCAACAGAGGCCAGCAAAACTATCGTGTCGTCTGCTACCAAACTAAAGCGGAGTGCAATACTTCAGAAATGGCTTTCATTGTTGCAACGCGACACTGAGACGACAAGAACATCTTCATAATTAGATATCAAGAAGTTAGGTTGCTTACAAAAAATTATTTTACTTACTTGTAAGCAAAAATCTAGCCTCATGTGGAGTCTCCATGCGTTAGTCCATAGCAACGTCCCTAGCAACGGTTTGTTTAGACCCAGACACCATATTGTGACGTCATCACTTACGGGGTTAATTAGGCTGTTAAAAAAAACTTTTTTTTTCTTTGCAGTTGCCCTTTATTAAGTGCGTAAGAGTTAAATGTAGTAACTCTTCATGGTTAAAGAAAGTGTGCACGTAATGTTTCGATCATGATCATGCAGAGAGATGTAAAAAACGAATGTGCCGCTCGAAGTGTGTTTTGCTCGGACAGAGTGTGGCAGCTCGGACGGCAGATTCCCGGCCCTCGGCACATGACGTTCGGATTATGTCGATCGTTCCGCTAGTCGCGCTCTTCCACCATGACTTTGGATAACCGTGATTGAAATATCATGTGCCCCATATTTTCAATATGGGGCCTTCCTTCCTAACCTTCCTTCCCTTTTGCATTCTCTTGGAAGCGTTTATATTTTCATTTTGGTTTTAACTGGGATAAATATATACTATTTCATCCCAGTTAAAACCGAGCACGCGCTAAAACATTTCCAAAAACAAAACAAAAAATAGTTCTTTTCCTTTTCTTTTATTTTCAATATAAGTTTGTTTGTTTGTATCTTTTCCCCAGAGATGCTTGGCAAAATTGTTCGACAAGAAGGTTGGGAGTCGGGACCACTCAGAGTTAGCGCGACGCTGATTTCCGCGATCCGAACCTGCCGTTTTTGCCGTGCGTCATGTGCTGCTCTTGTGTTTGCGTGTCGGTGTGCATAGTTAACTTTGGTGCGCTCGACTGTGCGAGTGAGTGTGTACGTGGACTGCTTCGGGGATAGGCCTAATGAGCTGGTGACAAGCGTCCGCTTGTAACCGGATCTGCCGCTCGACGGAGATCGTTCGGTCGGTTCAGTGGCATGGGTTTCGTCGCCCAAGAAGATTTGCTGTTTTGCTCCTACTTAATTGACGCTGAAAACGTCTTCACAGTCTGTGTGTGCTCGGTGGTTGGATGATTTTCATGGAGCTGTCTTTCGGTCATGACAGTGGCCGTAAAAGCATAAAGTACCTACCAGGAAGCGGAGATAAGACGATGCGGTTGCCATGGAAACGTGCATGCGCAAAGTGGGGCAGTCTTTGCAGGGAAGCGAGAACATGCCTGCTGGGAACTTAAGGGGACGCTGTTTTATAGACTGTCGCAAATTACTTTGTGTACCTTTACTTCTTAGTTAGAGATACATGCATTGAAATGTTTAGGAACAATATTGAAGGATACTATTGGTGCGAACGGAGCACCATATTTCTAACATCGTTTAGGGACGAGATGGTCACTGACCAACCTACTTATTTCATAAGACCAGTATAAAATACGCATTTGGAAGGCACTACGGGAAGCAATCGGGTTAGCGTGTCGTCACGTGTATGTTGTGCATGTGTCTTCTTTGTCCAAATTTCTTGCTTGTGTTAAATGCATAATACGTGTGAAAATGTGAAATATAGTCTTTGCAGATGTGAACGTAAGTCGCCTGGAAAACAAATCTCTCCCAGCTGCAATAATTTTTTGCCAATTTTGACTTTCACAGAGACTAGCGCCACCTGGGTCTAGTAAGAGCTAGTGCCAGTTACTAGCTTAAGATAGTACATTTACTAGGTTGGTTAGTAACCGTTACTAATTTCTTGACCTAGTAACCGTTACTAGCTTGACTGTTACTACCTACGGTTACCATGCACCTAGTAACATATGTGACAATCCAGGCAACTAGCCAGAGAGGGGGGCCCATAAGGCCCGCCCCCCCCCCCCCCAAAAAAAAAAAAAACTCTTCCATTTTGTTGGGGCCTCCTCTCCCCCTTCCTCCTCATACAGCCTTTTGTCATGGGCGCCCCCCCCCCCTCCCCCCCCCCCCAAACTAAAATACCTGCGACGTGCCTGTGACAAGCTGTTACTAACTTTCTAGTAAATACTACCAGCTTTTTTTTTTTTTTGAAGAAAGTAGTGGTTGTACCGAAGTGCCCATGAAGGAAAATTATTGGCTTTCAGTATAATTGCGTAATTAATTACTTTTCAATAATTAAATGTTTCACTATAAATTTTAAAGGTGTCGTTTCATTTAAAAATTATATGCAAATGCTTCACAACTACTAAATCCACCCACATTACAATGACATAAGGCTCGCGCAGCATTCTATGGCGTTCGGACGAAATTTAAAATTTAGACGCCTTTGTATATTTCGTTTTTTTGGCGACGCGCATTTCCGCCTAAACTTGACCTTTCGGAGGTGTTAACCCACGTAGCCACCCATACGCGCCGCCATGCCGCGTGTACGGATGGGCCAATGGATTAATATTTTTTTTAAGGAGCCATCCGCAGACTGTTGCCGCAAAGCGTCGTAAACGAGGGAAGGGTGGAGGGATTAACACGCGATCCAGTGATACACCCGCTATCCCCCATTGCGCCTCTAAAGAGTGCGACCCAACTCCGCCCCAGTAATCATAGTACGGGTCGACACACGTACGTGTATCGCCCCGCATCACACGTGGAGGAGGCTAGATAAGAAGGCCTGCGGACCGCCACGTGAGGTTTGCCTTTTTGACGTCGGTGCCAGTGTGAAGTCGCAACTTTACGTGGTATGCGCGCGGAGGCGCCACTGATCTCTGGCCTGGATCGCGGATCGAGGCTTGTTTTGCTGTGGTCGAGCGGGGCTTGGGGCCGACACATCCATCGTGCCATTACATCCACTGAGTAATTACGTACAACTTCGTGCGGTTACATCCATCGTGCCCGTACATCCATACTGCAAGCACATCCATCGTGCCATTACATCAATTTTTGGCGAGTTCATCGAAAGTGCCATTACATCTGTCATGCCGGTACATCCATCGTGCCATTACATCTACCGCGCCATCACATCCATCGAGCGTCCAAACGCGTGCCATTATATCCATCGTGCCTTTATATCCATCGTACAATCACATCCATCGTGTCATCACATCCATCGAGCAACTTCGTCCAAAAACGTGAAATTACATCCAGCAATCACGCAGGTTTATTTCTTCGGTTAACTATGCTGTATAATAGTTCGCATTACTTTGAAGAGTTATACGCTAAATGGAATGTACGAAACTGAGTAAAAGAACCCTTTGTGCGTCATACGCTTTCTGCGGTCCTCGGCATCACCCAAGTCGAACACGCACCGTCGGCTCGTTGTTTGTTATTTCCACAGTGATCAAACTTGAGTTACTGCTTTTTTTCACCCTCAAAATTAACTAACTATAAACTTTATTTTAGAATGAGGACAGTACACAAAATCACGCCTTTTATTTCGCGTTGAGAGAAAAATTGGAATGTCTTATAGAATTTAAGTATGATATATTAACGATCTGGGGCTTGCCGTTTGTTCCCTGTGGCTCCCAAACCAGTGCATTGAGCAAATCGTCTGCTTTTTGCGCAGGGGTTGCGGTGATGTTAAAAAGACGCCGAGCTTTGATTGGCTCTAAGTGAAGAGTAGCGGGAAGACTTCAAGGCAAGCTGCCTTGAGGTCTACCCACTATCTTTCACACAGAACTAGTCAGAGTTCGGCGTTCTGACGCCTCCACAGCCCCTGCAAAGGAAGCAGACGAACTAGCTCCCCGCATAACAATGTGAATAACGCAAAAAGTCCAATGGCGACTATCATGGCTTCATTTTTTACGCTAGCACGATGGATGTAATGGCACGCTAGGCGTCGTAACGGGAAGGATGAGCAATTACATCCATCGAGCAACTACGTCCATCGAGCAGTACTTCCAACGATCAACTACTATCATCGAGCAGCTACATCCATACATATGTCAACACTTTTAACGAGCTAGTATATCCACATCCATTGATGTAATTAATGGCACGGTGGATGCATTGGCTCGATGGATGTGTTAACACGTACTCTTCGAGTTTGACGTCAGCTAATGCATGGGACTCGATGGGAGAAACTGGAAAAAGTGAAATGTCCTACCTTAGTAGGTCGTTTTCGACGATGAGACCTTTATTGTGTTTTGCGGGAATTACAGCTTATATTCTGGGCATAAATACCAAAAACGTTAAAACACCATTTTTTTTTCTATAAATATTTTCGGGTTGTGGTTCGAAGGTTGCGACTGTTGGGCGTCAACTGTGATGCGGTTCAATGAGACAAGTTGCCGAGAGTCAATGTGGAGTAAATCGTGATCTCCTCGAAATCATCAGAGCTTTGCAGACGATAAGTTCAGTGGCTTTTTCTGGGGACATGCGCATCGTCTCAAGCGCTTGTACAGAGCACTTCTGGTTCGAGCTTTTGCTTTGAACTGCGTAGTAACTGTTTCTGTGACGTACTAAAACTCGGAGCGGGTCGTTAATTTTTTTTAACGTGTCATTTATTTAGCAAGTGAAGCAAGCGACGCCGGCACAGACACTATCGCTCTGGCACATTTGCGCTTTTTTTTTTTTTTTTTTAATCGGCGTTTGAACGTTTGGTAAAGAAGTCGATCTCCAAACACCCGATATAAAGATCGGAGCGCGTCATAAAATAGTCGCCTTCGAGCACCCCGTGCAAGCTTCAGTATTCCGACTTGTGTGTGTTTCTCCCGTTGATTTCGGTGTATTGCCTGGTGTCAAGCAATGGCCGCAAGGTGGTGCCAATGACGGGCTTCCAACCCGCGATTCAGCCTACCAGAATAGAGATCAGTGGGCGCCGCACTTGGGCACAAGGAGCGGGATTGCTGACACGGAGATGGGCTCCGATATAAAATCGAAACCTAAAAACCATCCAAATTGCGAAATTTTGTGTTACGCCGTAAAATGCTGCGCGTGCTGTATGTAATTCTAATATAGATGAATTTAGTCTCTTTCAATTATTCGCTTTATGTTCTAAATAAATCTTACCTTTAATTTTAATAAATAAAATTTAATTAGTAGATAGTAATTAATTTTTTTATTATACTGAGCAGTAATATTTTTAATGAGCCCTTTGGCACAGGCCTTTACGGTATCAACGTTATTTCTGCGCGATGCATAGTTTTCGCAGGAGCGATTTGACCCGCAATTCCAAAACCAGCCTGTATATTCCTGTCTAAATAAAACGTTAAAAAACCAATAGTCAAGGCATCCCATTGATTGCATTGATAGCGACAGTATTTGAGAGTATAAGAGGGACCTTCGAAAAAAAAACGAAAATGCTCCTTCTCTGCACAAAATCCGCCTACATTCTCTACATACTCATTCACTAGCTCACATTGTCAACGAAAAATTCAGAACGCCAGTCTGAATCATATATTCCTCAAGCACCTCCGCGATGTAAAAAAATAAAAAAGGCCATGAAAAAACGGGTTTTGTCGTCGTAAATCTCTATTTGCTTCCCCTTGCACGCTCGAGTACGAGCACTCAGTCTGTCCTCAAAGAGAGACAAAAATACCATTTTTCGTACCCTGAGTCCACATCACGTCAGTGCAGCCGTTAATCGACCCAGGAAGACGAGCCTTTTGTTTGTCTTCGTGCACATACCGACGTTTGCCTTGGCCGCGGTCCGGAGTGGCTATTTGTCGGAATAGATTGAAACTGCCGGCTGCATATGTCGGGATTCGCGGGTAAACAGTGAACAGTGTTCACTGTTTATCCACGCTAAGCCTGCGCTTAATTGAAGTTATGTCGCGTTATTACTAGCATTTGGTGACAGCCTCGTGTTTGTTTTGGGAGTCTCGACATAGGAGCATTATGAGCCATGTGCTCACTCTAAAAATAAGTAAGTCAGCTTACTTTTTTGCAGAACATGAAAACAACGAATCACGGAAAAAAAAATTCAAGGATCTCAGAGAATTATTCCGGATGTTGAACGGAAAACGAAACAAAAACGAAACATGGCCGACCTTCCGGAAAGTGTATGTTGCTTTCTGTTAGCCATTGTGTTAGCTTGTTCTTGAGGACCCGCATTGAGAAGAGCGCACTTTAAAAGACTCACCACCGAGGACCAACTGCGGTACCACCCGGAATTTTCTTATGATAGATCGACACGCCTTCCAGGTCCCTTAGATAAGAAGAACGAGCACTTGTTTATCAAAGAAATGACAAATTGATGCAAATAGACGGTATCAAAGGCCCATCTTCACGACTACCTTTTCGAGCTGCCTGGCGCACATACCTGAGAATAATTATTTTCTAATTTAGAGTCGTTATGTGTCTTTTATTGTGCTCTTTAAATTTCCTTCTTTTTAAATGTGTTGTATATAAATGCTGTGTGTTTTCTTTTTTTTTTTTAATTCAGCTTTTTTCTGTTTGTTTGTTTGTTTTCTTTTTTTTTGTTTTTCAATGTACGCAGTGTGCTTTAGGCCTTCGGGATTTTAAAATTACATAGTTTCTGGGAAAGATGAACCTCTCAAACTGATTTTTCAGCTTTTTTTTCCCTCAAGCTCCCCTATGCTTTGATGGTAAATAAATATATTACTATAGACGACTTAATCTTCGTGAGGACCTAATTTTTGCGAATTTCACGAACCACCTAAAATTTACAAAGAATAGGTCCCGGGAACAATTCGGGTAAAATGAAAACACATTGGTATCCCTATTGAGATCCCACCGAGTCGCGAAAATATGAACCCGCGAATTATTCCAACCTTCAGCTTTCACCTAGATCGCGAAATATTGAGCCCTCAAGAAATAAGTTGTTGTTAATAAATTTTTAACAATATTACTTACGCATTGTCCATGCGCACATCGCTCTTTTGTTCTTTTTTTTTTCTTCTTTCTTCTCTTTTTTCCATCGTATTATAAGCTTTGGTATTCGCTGGGACCCTGCTATTGTTCGCCGTTCCTTGTAAGTCGCCGTGTTCTACGGGAAATTCACCTCACAGACATACACGTAGCAGAGCGCGTTGAAAAACTGCACAATACAGAGAAAGATTAATGCTCGTAAAGGAACGAACACAGACACACACAATTCTTTCAATGAGCCGCGAACATTTACGAAATGCCCGTGACGCTATTTCGTTTTCTTTTAATTCTTTGGAGTTCAAGGTCGTAGCGTCATTGGCATATCATAAATGTTCGTTGCTCATTGAAAGAACTGTGTGTGTCTGTGTTCGTCTTCTACGTGTTTTATTCTTTCTGTATCACAGGCGTGTTTGACAGTTCTCAATCTAAGCGAGACAATTGGAAACGATTATGATTCTAGAAAATGGCTAACGTGCACGGTCAAGCAATCCTAGAAATACGAAGCACGCTCGTTCCCTGATTTTTCTAAGCGTGACATGATCGCGTGAATCCCCACAGCACTTTTCTAGCTTTTGGCTAATCTCCTTCTGTGATTTCTTGGTGATAGAAGGGAAGCTGCGTGATTAGAGAAAAAAATGTGCGCTGAATTGTTGATCTAATGAAATGTTCCGATATAAATATTTAAAAAAAATTAATAGTTTCTTGTGTGGCGTTAGAACTATTTAAGTGCCCTCGATGGCCGATTGAGACAGTGCGTGTTATGAGCTGGAGTAGCTCTGGTGAGCATGCTAGAATGCTAATCAGAGCCTTACCCTAAGCGAGGTGGAGGCTAATACTACATTAGTTAAAATATCTTGTAATGAATACAATTAGCGCAACTGCTGATTGTGTATCTTTAAAAACAAATGTATCTAGTGAGTAATTATTTTTACGTCCGGGCATCTGTTTGATACGATCGCTAGCACAGCAGTTTTCTAAAATTTTTTATTTATTATCTATAATGCCCGCATAGTCATTTTCACGATGACTCACTCTGCATCGTCTTGTAAAGATAAAATATAAGATACAATTAAAGCTGCCCCATTTGATTTATTCCAAACGGTTACAAGGAACGTTGTGCTTGGAAAACATAAATCATTGAGGCGCGACGGTATTTAACTGATACAATGTTGTAAAGCGAGGAAAACAAATTCCGAGCTTCATTCAAGCATTAACACATCCGAAATGAAGCTCTCAGCTATGTTCGTTTCATTTATTTATAACAATCAAGCAAAGCCTCGCATGCTGTATCTATTTGACATTAAAAAAATGCCCCGTGCATTTACTTTTCCCCAAGGCGACAGGAGAGAGAGTGAGTGTTTTCTACAGGGATAATTCAGTCAATAAAAAGACCGAAAATTTGTTTATACCTAAGAATAATGTATGCGAGGGAACACTGAGGAATGTTAAACGTTCTGCTCAGTTTCCCATTTTAAATTACTGTATTGACCGATATTGATTGGCTTTTGGAGCAAGGGCTATATGCGGCAAAGTAGAGGCGGCGTCCATTCTACAAAAGATTCTCGCTAGACTGTTTCTGCATTTTTTGATTTCTGCACAGAGATAGACTTCTACTTTTCCTCGTGAAGCACGCCAGATAATTTGTTTCATTTCGGAATGAAGTGAAGAAAATGACGAGACGAAAATGACACCTTTACATGAGTTAAGTGACCCCTGCTGCAATACTGATCATATGCTTTTCGTGGCCGGAATTTCAGGACGGATCCTATTTCCAAGCCGCAACATCATCCATGTTTTTTTTACACGTTGGTATTAAGACTTCTTTCTATTTCTTTTGTTTTTCTCCCACAGAGCACATCATTGGTTCTTCGTGTGTTCTGGTAAATCTACGCTTGTTAGTTTTAGTGCATGAGCAAACCTCAACGCAGAGTAGAGTAAATATGGTAAGTAAGGGACCTCGTTATGAACGAGCCGCAGTTACTCCTGCAGTAATGTTCATCTGCCCTATGTGCCAAGTAATCATGAAGTATTATTGAAAACTTTACACGGCGAGTCGTTGTAATTGTGTCAACCCATAGCCTTTCACTCTGTGTGCACCTAGGCGGCTCCTCGGCCAAGTTGCCCGATAAGGGGACACGGGTGGTGGACTAACCCGCGTCTTAAACCCCCGGCGAGGCGTGAACCAAGTCCTATCCCGAGCCCGACAGAAAAACCGCAAAACGAACGAGTACCACAATGACGAGCCTCGGAAATACTCCACGAAGAACCTGAAATCCGAGCCAGTCGCTGCTACCAGCAAGAACCGCCGGAATTCGGTCTTTTGCCAGAAAAACCGAAGCCGACTAAGCCAATAATGACAAACCTGTAGCAGCAAACCGCGTCCGCTCCCACCATCGTTTGCATGCCTGTCGCACCTCACACTCCGATGCCCTTTCACGCAAGGTGTATGAAGACGTCGAATGGTGTATTGAACAATATGACCGTGTCGCCCGCCACAGTGGGTAGACGGACAACCAGCGCCTGCAGAACCTATACTTCTCGTGGAAGAAACTGCCAGGCACTGGTTTGAAAACCACGAATCCTCCTTAACGTAGTGGGAAATTTTCAAGATCGAGCTGAAGTGCACGTTCTTCAGCCAACATTGACGAGAGAGAGCCGAATTTCTGATTCTTTCCAGGACACGGCCCCAACGCGAGTGTCAGCGCCTTCGAGGAGTTTGTTTCGCGCCTGAACGAGCACCCACGCCAACTCTGATGCTACAGAAGACAAGAAGCTAAGAATCATATGTCCCTCATGTGAGGGACAACACCTTCGGCAGCCTCGTCCACAACCCCACGACAACAGTCGAAGGGTTCATATCACCGAGGCTTCCAACGTTGAATGTACACTGCCAGGCCCGAGCCTGTCAATATCAACAACTCCCCAGCGTCTCGACACCCGAGTCGTCCAGCTGCAACTTCGATGCCAGCCTCACAGACATCTGCGACGTCATCCACAACATTGCCCGGGAGGAGATCAGGAAGCTACTTCCTGCCATCAGTTGTCCGGCTTTTATTTCGATTGCAGAGATTGCTTCGTAACGAGTTCGACAGGCATTTCAACTGGAGACTCCTTCGAGCGAAATGGCATCTGACGAACCGAGGGCGAGTTATGCCACAAAGTCATGACGGCCGCCACCGGCTACCCGTTACTATTTAAAGCCAATTCAACGAGACACCCCAACGCCGAAGCATTCCCGACATCGGGAAGAACCAGTGTATGTCCGGGCTGAACAAAGTACACCGGGGAAAACGAAGGTGCTGCGAATGGTCGACCAAAAACCATTCTGCTACCACTGCATGAGGCCGACCATGTCTACTGGAGGTGCCCGTACCAATGAATTGGCCTGCAAGGGTTCGTGCCAAACGACCCTCGACGAGCGTCCGCGAAACATTGAGGATTTTCTTCGGCGGCCTTTGTCTCTGGTGCCGGCATTACCCCCCAAGCTCCTGATCCCCTTCTCTTCGGCGGGAAGTAAGCACGACAAAGCAGGTGAGCCGCAATGCAAGGACAGTTGATTTGATGTTGGTCGTCGTCCAAGGACAATACCTAATAATTTGCTGACACTAATTATCTGTGTCCACGCCACGAAGCACGCAATTTCTAACTTTGACGGAGAGTGCCGCTGAGTGACTTGAAGAAATAGAATGGTTAATTGTTCTCAAAAGTGGACTCCAAGCATCACCAGACTTCACTTTGCCACACGAGACAACATCGCCATTACGAAATGGAAGTGAAATGGGTTGGAGAGCCAACAAACATTGTTGCCAGCTATCAAGTCAACGGTACAGCAAAAGTCACAGCCACGTAAGCAATACATGCCCGAGCTTGCTGCATTGATGCAGAAAACTACCCGGCAAATTGGCGGATTAGAAGCCAGCCCTGCAGCTTCAGTGGGTCAGATGTCAGTGGCCGCACATGACTTATGTTTACAAGACGGCATCAGTCGGTCAAAGTTGCCACTCGACCAAACTGAACACCGACGTGCCAGTAGCGTCATCCGACAACAAAGAGTGCCACAGGTACTACGACTGAACACCTGACACAAGACTGTCGCAGAAAGAACTTATTGTGGAACCATTTGCAAAGAACCAATAAATATGTAATCAAATTGAAATAAACATATTTGATACACTAACCAAATAAACATATTTCCGCTCGCCTTTACGCCTTCAGAGTCTATACTAAAAGAATTGTGTTCACCACGCATGTTGGACCTTTTGAGGACACTAGCATCTCTGACCCCTCAATATTAATTAATGGGACATACCAGACTGGCAGACTGGTTGCATTGGGCTGCACTCGTACCACCTCTCCTGAACATGTGACGCATCCAAAAACCAACTCCAGTGATGTGAAAATGTTATTTATTAATTTATTCCCTCCAGGGGCCTTTGTAGGCATTGCAGAGAGGATACTTAAAATTACACACATGATAATAATTTTAAAGCACACTGCTATAACTTGTTAATTGCAAAAACAAACACAGCTCTGAGTATCTAGTTCAATAATAGGTGTTGATGCATTGTTACATAGCAGGATGCTTCCTATACGTATGACACAACAGACCCTTTGTAAAACCCCATCAAGAAACACAACTGTCACCTTTTTTGTTTCGGTGTGAAGCACACGAATTGGCCCCAGTTCACGTCAAACGCTAATGCAGCATTATAATCATTCGAGTCCAATAGGCGGTTTACAGTGATGGCGGACATAGCATTCTTGTCGAACAAATACCCAAAGTATGAAAGCCTGAGGTAATTAGAGTTGTAGCTACTGTAATTCGCTCCATCACAATTTGGCAAACGGCAAAGGCTACACTCTCGTTGAGTCAGTATGCACGTTGGAGAGAGGCACATGTCAACATATCGTCAGAGTGCTCGTCTGCACAGATTTATCACACGCCTTCACTCCGTCTCTCTGATTGGCTCGAGGGGGCTGTGGCGGTTGCCCTTTTTCAAGTTACGGTGATACGAAGTATCGGCAGCCCACACTTTTGAAAAAACATCTATTGAAGAGACCTAAATAAATGGTAGTCAACATTCTTCAACAAGACTGCTCTTCGGGCAAGGGATGAACACAAATATGAATACTCTTGTCCATTTAAAGAGAACAAGTAAATTATTGACCGACTAATACAATGCACTCTTGGTGAAAAAAAGTATTGCTGCAATAAATCTTACGAAAGAGAAAAATGTACAGTTAATCTATGCGTACACCAAAACGGTTTTTCTTATAGCAAGTCGAATAGCTTTGAAACAGGTGCCTGCAACGATTTATTCATCCCCACACTCAATAAAACGTCATCCTTGCAGCTGAAAATAACTGTGCACTTCGCACTTACAAAAAAAAAGGAAGAAAAACGATCGAATTTAAAATCGTGATTAGCACAAAAGGTTAAAGATCGCAGGAGCTCCTTCGCTAAAAGTTTCCATGGTTATTCAGTGACGCAGGGCTGAAACAACTTCCATTAGACCCTAACGCGACGTATAACTTTCGCTTCGATTCTCAGACGTTCAAACGAAGCTAGACAAATGCGAATATTTTATGATAGGAGTAATATCATAAAATTGTTGATAAGTGCAAAACGCAAAGTTCGCAAAAGCTTCCTCGCTAAAAGTTGGCTGTGATTATGCAGTTACCCAAGGGAACTCCCCTGGCCGTACGTCCGACGCATACATTTCGCGTCAATTCTCAGACTTTCCAACGTTCAAACAAAGCTAAGAGAATGCGAAAATTTTACGCTAAAAGCACTCAAAGTTCTATTGATCCTCGAACACATCCGGAAATCCGAGCACCGGTACGGCGATACGGCTGATGCTGTCTCACAGGCGTTAATATCCAGATGATCAAGAGCGATCTTGCGCAAAAATGGTGAAAGGTATCATTCCTTCATGTTTTAACGTTACACCTGCGTCAGCGAGCACAAAAAAGCCCGAATTCGTCGGAAAGCAGCTTCACATCACGGCTACCGCGCACCGAACAAACTCGCATCCGCCAGCTCTAGGCGCTGCCATCTTACCGGTGATGTCACAACTCTTGTGAGGTCACGTGACGGGTGGTCACTTTTGCGTACAACATGGCGGCAACCCGGGGGGGGGGGAGGTGCTACTTTCGAACTTCCGGTTTATCACTCTAAGTCCCTCTACCTCGTTGCGGATAATAGACCCGGATGGATGGATGGATGAATGAGACTGAACCCTTTGAGTCGGGTGGCTACTTGCGCCACCTAATTTTTTTTTCAGGATTAATGCGATTTTAGCAGCGTAGTGCCGCGAAAAGCATCGTGGGATTCGTTGGCTACAGCTTCGGTTTCGGTTTTCCGATCTCACTTCACGTTATCCCGTCACAAACAAATACAGCGTTTTCCTTTTTGAATAACTTTCCATAAGTTTATACGGCGAGTAAGTGTTGTAAAATGCGAAATCGGTGCATCAAAACGCAAAGAGGGGCACTCCAATCAAAGGGCAACGTAGAAAATACGTAGACAGCTCGCGATGACGAGGCAGCCGAGCTCGCACAGTCATTGGTTGAGGCCGGCGGGAAACAAACGCACGTGGTTGCATTTGGGGGTGGGGGGGGGGGGGGGGGAGAGTAAAAAATGCACGAGGTACGCAAAAAGCCGACAGACTTGCACCCTGCTTAATACAATTGGTATCGCCTACCCATACGGATAGAAGGCATGGAAACGCTTTGGGGTGCTCCCGACGGGCCAGACTCTCTGCTCACGTAAACGCATGACTACGATAGCAGATGGAAGAAGTATACTGGACCAACCATCCTGTTCTACTCGTATTGTCTCCTGAATGTGCCAAGCTTCGTAAATGATTCGTGAGTCGGGAGAGTCATGCTGCATTCTGGAGAGGTATCCAGGCCACCAGAAAGGATTTGGTAGGCGGCTGGCAATATCCCTAAACCCCTTGCTAAGTCAGGTCCTCAGGCCGCTGGAGATCCGTGTTTGAACGGAGCCTCTAAAAAAATATGAATAGTTGTGATTCAAGCGAGCGCTGATTTTATATTTACACAGTGCTGAGCTTCACTAATGGGGGGGGGGGGGGGGGGGGGGGGGGGGGGGTCGGTGGCCGAGTGTTCTAGCGCACACCAGCTCGGAGCACATAGAGCGAAAGCTCGCGCTGCAGAACCCAGGCCCCTACCCGTTTCGATCTGGATGAGCATCGTATCGGCGTGCGGTCGTGTATCAGTACTACGTCTTGCACGTTAAAGACTTCAGGTTAGCGGTTGTACCGCACTGGCTAAATTGCGCATCTACAGCTGAGACACCAGACTCCCACTGAGGCAGACTAACTTCCGGCTGTATAAACATACACACAACAATTTTTTTTTTAAATTCGTCAATGGCACAATTGAAACCGAAACCACACCACTCCTCTCTTGGGCCAAAGTGGTCCCATAATGTAACGCGCGCGGTGTTGCGTGCACGGAGTTTTGGAAATAGTCTATTGTCGCAGCAGCAGACTTGTACGTAACGCGTTACGTGTAGCGCATTACTTGATCCTAGTTACATTTTCAGTAACGGAATAACGACTTATACGATTTAAGAGACGACACTAACTAGTTTCGTTACCTTTTTCCGAAATAACGAGTAAAAGTATTAATTCTGAGGGGGAACGTGTGGAACACAAGCGCACAACCTAGGTCTCGTCTCAGCTAGCGCCTCTAATGTACACGACGTGAAAACGTGAGATAAACCATAAAAAGATTCACACAAGGTGTGTCAGTATGGTCCTATAGTCAGTTACAGGTTAAGAAGGTAGCGGCAAATGCCCCTCAAAGGGAATCGGATATCCCTCCGCCACCTCCGCATCCAATAGCGTCCCACCATTTCCGTGACGTCGCGGCCAACGCGCGAGGAGGGTCTTGCCTTTCTGTACATATTTGCTTTACCTTTCGACTTTGACTTAGCATTGTGGAAGCCACGAGAGGGAGATTAGAGTTCCCCCACCGACGGAAACAAATCCGACTTTCGGGGATTAGCTTCCCCCCCGATGGATACAAAGGCTGCTTTCAGGGGCTCGGTTCCCTCTCCAATGAATACAAAGGTCGCTTTCTTAAAAAGTGGGATCGGAGACAAGTGGGAATCCATTGAAGCGGAACAAGGAGCGTTTCCAGTGAACTCTTCTTTCGACTGCGGAGAGATTTGAAACGGGTGCATCACACTTGTGGGAGGAGCTTCTCCTACCTTCTTGACTTGTAACCGACTATAGTTATCCTCGAGATAACGCGATCAAAATCGAGGAATTATCAACGAAGACAAATATCGGCACCGGCTACTGCTTCCTCTAAACGACACATTCAGTTGAACCAGTGTGGCGGCACGTGCCCTTTGCCAAACCAACATTCGCCGAAGCTCCTGCAGGCCTCGGGGATCGACAAGTTGAAGACGAGAAAAAGGAGGGACCCGAACTCGGTGGATGCGCGAGGATTGAAGGAACAGGCAGAAGGCGCGAGAGATCACCTTCGATCCTTGCTGACCGACGGACGTCCACGTTCTTTGTCCAGTTACATTGGTTTGGTTTTAAGTAAATGTTTTAGTAACGTTCCTGCTTGTCTGGGTTATTACCCGTCGCGCACGCGAGCCCAATAGGAACGCAGCACCAGCATATAACGCATTACTCTAAAGCGCATGCAACTTCTACATTTTACATCTCGGTAACGAGTAATGTACACCCAGAGGTGACGGTATTTAGTTACTTTATTTTAGTAAAGTGTCTGCGCAGTAGTCACTAGACGGCGCGTAGTTTTAAAAAAAGGTGGGTGTATTTTAGTCGCTTACTTCTTAACAGTGACATATGTGCACGGCTTCACTGGACAAAATTGCCAACTCTCGACCGTCACTCTTGATTTTTGTTTTGCTGTTGTTTTTGTGAATTTTGCTAATCTAAAAGCCAGCCGGAAGTCTCCTTCCGGCTGAAAGCCTCCACTGGCATCCGCTGCCGGAAGCTCTCTAATCAGACCGTCATCGGCAACTCGGAACCCCCAATGATCCGTTCGACCGGTCAACGAACGGAGGACTTAGTAATCATTCTTCCTACAGCCTAGCTTTAATTTTTGTTCTGTTCTTCTTATAGGTTTCAGCCGCTCCCTACTCGGGTCTGAATCCCAGGCTCGCTTGTAACGACCGAACCAATACTGTTCCGAGATATACGGCTTGCTACAAGGACGACGGACAGACGCGGCGTAGCGCCGTTCCCTGCAGCGAGGCTTAGTGTGGTGCTTCGAACGAGATACCGCGGTGTAGAGTAGCGAACTCCTGTCTTCTCGATCCTTCCGCTCCCCTGCGGGGGAGTGGCGAGGAGACGCGTAGTGTCTATACTTCGTCCACCCCCAAGCTGACTGTGCGGTGGAAGCCACGTGCTCGTTAGACTAGTCGTACGTCTATCCTTTGCCACGTGATAGCGCAGCCCACCCTTACCCACGCGCAAAGAGCAGGGTCAGGTGGTACAAGGGAGGCAGCTCATTGGTCCGGCGACCGCCTATAACTTACACCGTACTGTCAACTTAAGGGGGAACGGATAATAGGCGATACGTCGCCCGGTTTCCGCAAAATAAATGGCAAGATCGTTACCGTTGCCTGATACGAGCATCGGGAGTCTCTTATGGTGACTTGGGTGCCTTGTTTCATAACATACCCCAACTACGCCTTTGAAGATGGCACGAAGAGAGTTCAGTATTTGCTCGCTAAATCCCGCATTTTAAGTTCATTTGGTTAGCAAGCTCTGTATCTTTTAACATAAGCCCAGCGTGCACTCTCTGGGTGTTTAACATTTCATTTACGAAGAGGTTGCGATAAAAGAGTAAATAAAAGGCACCACAAAAGATCTAAACTCGTAAGTTTTGCCTGTAAAGTTGAAAAGCACAAATATTGTAGTAGTGCTGTCATTGACAAAAATAGACGCTGAAACCAAATAGAAGAATCCAGCCAATTACGCGACATAATTAACAAGCAACTGAGAGAATAACGTCATTTACTCTATATGTGCGACACGCCTGCCATATGTGTGGAATTCGTATATGATAAGAGAACAACTCAACCGCTGCGGAATGAGAATATGATGAAGTGTGATTGGGAAGGAATAATTTCAGGAATGAGTGGGATAACTCATATTTTGCGTTTCTTTCTTTTCAGATACATATTCACCATTTTATGTTATCTCATCGGAGTATTCATATTTGCGACCATTGTAGGTATGTATGAATGATTCCTATGTAAGATCTGTAACATTTATAACATTTCCTAGATTTAAAGCATCCATTCTTGTTTCCCAATCTCTTTTGTTTAACAGCTTGATTAGTTTACACTTTTAACCTCTGTCGAACTCAAGTGTTTTGGCTAATTGGGAAATGAACCTGCGAAACAAATTCTTGTGGAATTTTTGCGTATCCTAAGAGTGAACTGCTTTTAGTGATATGAAAATGGTTTTTGACTTTTATGTAGCTAAACGTCAAATTGTTCTATCAATTATGAACATTGATTCGCGCATAGCCTTTCTGGATTGGTAGAAACATGAACTAATCTGGTTTACAGTAGTTTTGTTTTTGACTGATTGGGTGCTGCAATAAACCGTTAGGAATTTATACAAGGGGACCTTGGTTAATAATGTATAGTCTCTGACTTGGGAGCACTTTGTTTATTAAGTGAAGTATAATAAATTATAATTCAGCAAACGTTGAAGCTGAGACATATCTTAAGTGTTTCAGGCCACCAACAGAGCTTATAACCTTGAACAAAATGTTGATTATATAGTGATTAGAAATTATCTTTAATTCCATAAACGGTGGCCTAATAGCCATTTCAATGACCTATAAATATAGCGCAGAAAGCGTGGTGTGTTTATTACACTCAGAAATGCCTCCATATATAACGATGATTTGTACTGCTATTACTGATGCTTTTACTTTTGTTACCTACACTATTCCTTCTGCTAATACTTCTACTACTGCTTGTACTACTCATATTCTACTCTTACTGCCACTACTGCTATCAGCACTAATTTTAGTCTTAAGTTTTAGTATCCTTTCCACGTCCTTTTTAAATCAGGGTTCGCACACAACGGCATCAAAGAAAATTCAGGATTCGCAGGATTCGACGATGATGTTCATTTCAAATATCGTCACGAAACGTTTGCAACCGAATCATCAAAGATCTGAGAAAGTCAACGAACAGGGTCCTATCAGAGTGCGACACAGCATAATCAACCAAAACAGTGAAACATCCCTTTGTGTGAAACAACTTGTTCGCTTTCATTTCAGGACAAGTAGGCAATGTAATTACTAACCGAAATGCGAGCCGACTGGAGTTCGAACGACTTTTGGTAAGTACTTCACCTTCCTCAGTCTATATTCCACGTTATCTGCTTTGAATGCTTCAATATTACATAATATTGCGCGAACTTTAAGGACCACGCACATCTAATTCACAGCTAAGGATGTCTTAGGCAACGTTTAGTATAGATGTGTCGTTCCTATTCACTCGTATTCAATATATTCACGCTGCTTAATGACCTTATTGCGTTGGTGTCCACCCCGAGGCCTCTATGGAATCATACCTTAACAGAAGCTAACTCAGATTTCGTGATCGTTTGTGGCATGCGTGGCACGTCATGTGATCTGACGTTGGCTGACGTTTGGTCACGCGACAAGCGGTACGAAGTCGTACAGTGTCACGTGACGTCACTGTAATGTAATGTCAGGTCACATGACACTTTGCCATTTGACGTCAGGTCACGTGACACTATCCTGCGCAGTGCATGGTGGCGCCGATTTTCTGATGCCTTGGGGCGCATGCCTTCCCTGACGCTGGTGTGCGCCCTTATGTCAGTCAGGGTTGTCGGCTTGATAAGGAGGGGAGGGGGAGGGGGGGGGGGGGCGAGCATCTATTTTAAATTTGCGCCGCCTGAATGTCTTTCCTATCGAAGCCAGCAAGAGTGGGACATCAGTTCACAATGTAAATCAACAGCAGAAGTTTTTTTTTTTTTTTATAGCTCAACAGGACGTATAATAAATATTGATAGACGACACTTCTCTCATATTATTGTGGCTTTTTTTTTTCTATTGTTATCTTAAAGTTACCCTAAGCCCCGGATAACTTCTCCCGTTTAACACGTATTGTAGCCTTAAGTGGAAATACTAACAAAATATATCCTTCTTAGAAAATATATTCTTGACGTCAACAGCACCGAGCATAAATAATACTTCTCATAATTCAGCTTCATCGTACCTCTTGCCGCGGTAACGAAGTGACAAGGACTCGGGAAAGTGAAAAATCAGCAAATTGACGAACTTGTCAATGTTGGCTTAGTCCTAGGTTTTATATATATGCACGTTTTGAATCGAGCGCGTTGGTCCAGTGTAAAAAGAACTTAATTAAACACTCGAGTGTACTTTCGGAACAAAAGAGTGCACACCCGTTCAGTTTTCTTAACACAAATAAGGTTTTGTAGTCAGTGATATTATATGTTGCACCGCCCGCTATTGTTTTTGTTTTTGTTCCCTATATCAAGGTTCCAGATTTTGAATGCTTTTGTCGTCAGCTTTTTTTCAACATTTTCTAATCGTCCTATACAAGCTTTTCGAGTCAAACTCGGGTTTTAAAAACGTTACAGAAGTACATATCTAAAAATATTGCATAAAACAACAACGTACATAATGAAAGATAAACAAAAAAGGATTAAAGGACCAAACCACGCATTTGAACCTTAAATAATTTATATATTCTTTCAGAAATGAATCTGGCGTAATAACCAGACCGTTTTGTCGTGCACGTTGTGGAAACCTTTATTAGCTAGATGACGTCGTTTATGGGATTGCTTTCCTAAACAGACGCGCGATGATCGTTATAGTTAGCGAGCCCAACTCATCATTTATTTTCATCGCTAGTCACTGACAGCTGATGAAACGGAAGTTAGTGTGCCATTGGAATCACGCTTCCTGCTTCTTGATTTGTTCTTTGGTTCAAATACCGCAGTCTTATTGACCGATGAGCGATAATGAGACTCTCATAACTCGTCGCGCTCTCCGTTCTTTTAAGCTGCCACTGACTTTGGTAGCTCTTGTTCATAGAGTTATTATAATGACCTCTACAAGTTCAACTGGCGCTAGTGTTATGCGACTTCAGAGTGCGGGGAAAAACCGAAGCAGACAGCAGCCAGTCTACATTTGCGGTGTTCCTATCCAGATCTTTGGGAAAACGCTCGTGCATTTTGTTTTTTTCCCAGAAAATAACATGGATCACTTTTATTATTTGGCTCGTGCCGAATAGTAACTACCATATCAACATTGTAAAAGTGTACTTGCCTTAGTTAGCGCATTTTTTTTTTCGTTAGTGAACGACGTTTATCTTCGCTACAATTCGGGCCCAAACATGCGTTTCACAGCGGGTGTGTAAAAACAAGTGACGATTCTAAGCAAAATAACAATCGAAAGGAAAATAGGGTGTGTTCAAGGGTTGCCAGCATTCTGGGGTTGCTGATATATTGCTAATATGCCAGTCCTGTCACTACATGAAAATGACCCCGTCTTGCATCGTTACGAGCGGTTGAAAGCATTCTAAACGTAAAGAATAAAGTACGTGGGCTATGAAAGATCTCTCTTTTCATTATTTTTTATGCCGGGCTGCTTTCATCAGGCGCTTGTTCTCAACGATTTCAAGCGTGCGAGTGATGTTTTGAACGTAGAACCAGTATCTTCGCACAAAGCAGAAAGAATAAAGCAGTACTTATTTAAAATCGGACTATATTACGTGGCCTTCAATTTATTCTGATCGTATTTGCACCTCGAGTTACTGATCAAGTGCTACTGCGTAGTTCTTGTCGTCTCCTTGGTTTTGCAGACGCCCTTTTTTCGTTGGCACATATATGATGCTGAAAAGCGCCGACGTCGTGTTCGCGCAAACAGTGTCCGACAATGCACATAAATACATGTACCAAGCCGTTTCAGCACAGTTTTTAATGCAATCAATTTGAAAGTAAAACGCCGTAACTGACCAATTTTTCCGTCTGCTTGACAGAAATGTTCGAAGCTACCTAGTACGTAACAATTATTCTGGATATTTGCTCTTATGATCGAGTGCAGGGAGAAAATGCACTCACTTTTTGCCGTAAAAATGCATTACCGGAAGTCAATTTTCGACTTGCTCTCTGCTTCAACCTGCGACAGCACATTCTAAGAAATTCCTACGTGTCTACTTACCCGCAAAACACTCAAAGAGCGAAAATTTACTATCTGCGAAAGAATATCAGCGAATGATGATGCGGAACATCCGTTTAGACCTAAAAATGACGTTTGCGCTGTGGCATTACGCAATGTAAAGCGCCATGCTTGCATTTTGTAACGCCACAGCGTAGACCTAATTTTTAGGTCTAAACGGATGTTCCTCCTCATCATTCGCTGAGTTCATTTCGTAGATCGCAGAGATTGGCTATTCGAGTGTTTTGCGGGTAAGTAGACGCGCAGGCATTTCTTAGAGTGTAGCCCCAGTTGCACCTCTACACTCTAAGAAATGCCGGCGCGTCTGGTCACCCGCAAAACACTCGAAGAGCCAATCTATGCGATCTACAAAATCAGCTCAGCGAATGATGAGGCGGAACATCTGTTTAGACCTCAAAATTAAGTCTGCGCTGTGGAATGACGCAATGCAAACATGACGCTTTGCATTGCGTAATGCCACAGCGCAAACGTCATTTTTAGGTCTAAACGGATGTTCCGCATCATCATGCGCTGAGCTGATTTTTTAGATCGCACAGATTGGCTCCTTGAGTGCTTTGCGGGTAAGAAGACGCGCAGGCATTTCTTACAGTGTAGAGTACATTATAATAAACCTTTGCTTTTATCAGAGGATTAGAACGATCAGGAGGAGGAAGCAGACAGAACACTAAAGAGAGGAGGAAGTTTTCCCCTCTTTTCTACAGCGTTCCGTCTGCTTCCTCCTCCCCAGCCTTCCTTTCCCTCGCCCTACCTTCTTGAGTTGCAACGGATTATAGCGTATTTTTTAGGTACAACTGCAGCCTATTAATTAAACACCATTGCTCAATGGAGCGGACGTCGTTTTGTACCAAGAAACAGTCATCCTGATTGTCTACTTTGCGGAACAGTTTTAAGTAATCGGCGAACGATAGCATTTTTGAGTTCCTAATCCACGATGGTAAGTCGTTTACAAACGCCAAAAACAAAAACGCTCCAAGGTGTAGTTCGCCAGATAAGGATGCAAATGGCTCAAACACAGAATTTGAAAATCTAACCTGATTTTGGCGAATATCGAGATAGCTAGGTCTTAAACCATGCGCAATACAATGAACAAAATCCATATTCTTGCAATTTCATCAAAAGTATCTCCTGGTCGAACTGATCGAATGCCTTCTTTATGTCAAAGAAAATTGTGTCCATCTGACTGATGTTACATGCGGCGGTTCCTCTGTGACAAAGGAAAGCAATTAAGTCTGTTTTTACTGACTTGCCGTTGAAAAGCCCGTGTTGTACAGGTGAAATATTCTGTTCAAGATAGGAATACAAGCGTTCATAAACCACCATTTCGTCAACCTTTGAAAATCCACAATGAAGGAACACAGGGCGAAAGTTATTAGCACCATAAGAATTCCCAGATTCTTAAGAGCAGGTATTACAACTGAAATTCTCCAGAGTGAACGGTAAACCTCACATTCCAAAGACAAATTAAATAAATACGTCAAGAGAGGGACCAATATTTCAGCAAACCCTTTGATGATAAACCTAGGAATGCCATCACAGTCACTTGAGAATTTCGGTTTGAGTTTCTGAACAGAGCACATCACTTTATTCTCTGTTACACTTTGGTATGCCAAACAGCCAGAAAAATCTTCAAAAGGGTGAGGTTTCGAAAAACATGAGCTTGTGGGCTCAGCGAATGCCTCGCACACTTCCTGTGGTTCAAAACAGCTAGATCCCATCATACAATTTCAACACTGCAGCGCTGACATCATTTTTGTTTTGTGACCGTGATAACCTCCTTGAATGACCTCGGATGCTTTCATTAAAATTGTGTTTGCCCGGCAACGCTGTTAGATATGTTCGGTGCTGCAGCTGCACACTGCACTTCAAACGCAACATAAGCATTTAAGCGTTGTTTCTGTAATCTTCCAGGACGGCGCGAAGTTGTACATGCGGCACCACAAGGTTCCGCACAATATGCAGAGGAGGGTTCAACGCTGGTACGACTACTCCTGGTCCAGGTAAGCTCATTATGGCGTTACACCTTTCTTTAAAGCTGCAAGAGCAAAGAAGGCTTATGCTGAATTTCAAAAAGTTAGGTTACCTTTGTTATCTCAGACTCGGGATATTCTTTATTTCACATCGGTCTGTATCGACCATTACGATCATCGCTTCCTGCGCCGTCTTTTGTCTACTAGATTTCAAAGCGCGTTTTTAACATGCGCGATAGCTCTCTCTCCTGCAAAATACTATGTGACCGCGCTTGCATTCACAGCCCATTGACTTGGCATTTTTACTTAATTTTTCGCTGGGGCGAAAAATGCTGGAAAGTTGTATACTATTGTCACTGATGGCTTAAAAATGCTATTATCTTTACACTTTCCGCTCCCCTAGTTTGTTCTTCGTCGTTATCATCAATAAATGCCGCGATTACACTGTATAAGGAATAATAATATGATGACCACGTCTAGCCACGTACGGCCTTTCTGAAAGGGGTCATGCAACCACCTTTTTACTGGTCTTAATCTGCACCGAACCTGAGCGCTCTGAACGCAGTAACTTAGGGAAACTTTTCTTTTCTAGAAATTTGTTTTATTTTAAAAGTTATAGGCGAATTAATATTACAAAAACGAGCAAAAAATAACCTCCTTCATGACGTCCCTGGTACTGGCTTGAATGACCAAGGGTAGAACCGAATCGACTGTCCAATCGGCTGCGGCTTACGTTGATGGTCGCTTCCCCTGCAGCCGCATGCGCGTCAGTGGCTCGTTGCTTGCTTCAGCTTTCTACCGCGCTTGCCGGCATGAATTTACCGTGCCTCTCGGAGTTGGAGCTCCGAATCCCCGGTAGAAGTGCAGAGCTGGGAGGACATTCCTCCTACGCGCCCGGAGCGCGCTGGCGAAGCCTCTCGGCCCCAACTCGACGACGCTCGTGATCCGGGCAAGTTTCGGGTGGCTCTCCTGCGGCGCGATACCACGGGAGACAAATTCCTACTTTCGCTTCTTGCAAAATGTGCCGCCGGCGTCGTGAGTCGTCTGCTAGGACCCGCGGGGACGATTGCGCCGAACTGCGCCGCCTCTTCCACCGCTTGGTGGCGGGTATGTCGACCTATCATCGCGCTTTGTTTCTTTTTCCGTACTTTTTAAGCAGCATGTGTCCCTTTTGTCATCTAAAATACTGAATAAAACGTTATTTGATGAATAATTGGAAAGTTTCGACCATTTATATTTTGTAGTTCGACTAAAGAAAAAAGAGCTTTTAGCGGCTTTGAGCACTTGTAAGGCAGGAGCTCACCCGGACATAGGGTTATAATTATGTACACTAGAAGTTCAACGGGCGCTAGTGTCTATGTAACTTACATGGCGCAAACTGAAGCAGACAGCAACCAGTCTACTTTTGCGGTACTCATGTGCATTCCTATAGGAAAACGCGCGTGCATTTTGTCTCTTCGTCGGAAATTAACATAGAACACTTTGGTTATTTCGGTCGTACCGAATAGTATGCACTTTGATCAACATCGTAAAAGTGTAATTGTTTTAGCTTGTGCATTTTTCTTCATCAGTAAACAATGTTTAACTTTGATTCATTTTAGTTCCGAAAATGTCCTCCGCAGCCGGTGCGTAAAAACAAGCGACGATTCAAAACAAAATAACTATCGAAAGGAATGTAGAGTGTGTTCAAGGTTCACTAGCATCGCGGTGATGCATATATATTGCTAATATGCCAGTCCTGTCGTTGCATGAAAATAACCCCGTCGTGCATCATTATGAGCGGATAAAAACATTCAAAACGTGAAGAATAAATAAAGTACGTGAGCTATGAAAGGTGTCTCGTTGTATTGTTTTATCTGCCGTGCAGCTTTTGTCGGGCACTTGTTCTCAAAGATTTCGAGAGTGCGGGTGATGTTTTGAACATGGAACAAGTAACTTTGCACAGAACCAAGAGAACAAAGCTGTACTTATTTAAAATCGGAATACATTACGTGAACTTCAATTTATTTTGATCGTACATGCACGGGTAGTTAATGGTCCAGTCTTACTGCGTAGTTCTTAGCGTCTCTTTTGGCTTTCCAGATGTCCTTCGTTCGTTTGGCACGTATATTCTTCACGCTGAAAATCGCCGACGTCATGTTCGCGCTAACAGTGTCTGAAATTGCACAAAAATACATGTACAAGGCTGTTTTAGCAGCGTTTTTAACGCAATGAGTTTGAAAAAAAACGCCATAACTGGACAAATTAGTTTGTCCATCTGATTGAGATATGCTCCAAGCTACCTAGTATATACGTTCGAATTATTCGTGATATTTGCTTTTATAATCAAGGGCGGAAAGAAAATGCACTCACTTTTTCTCCGAGAGTTAATTTTCGACTGGTTGCTATCTTCTTCAATTTTCGACAGAATAACTCAATGGACCGGGACTGACGACGTCACGAATTCGTCATATACCACGCGCGTTCGGCACCACGGGGCGCCTCCGTAGAAGGAGGAGGTTTCCGCGTCGTCCGGTTAAAATATGACGCGCCGATATTTAGGGACTCTCTCCGTGCCCGCTGGGTTGCCCGACCCGCAAGAGATGTGGAAACAGCAAAAAAGATAGACGCCTAAATAGAACTGCACGGCGCCTTTAAGCCTTAAGTAACTGAAAATCGACAAATGTTCTATTATCTGCAGGTATGAGATGAAGAGGCCGATGGAATTTTGAGCAGAAGTATCCTAGGTCAGTTTGGTTCATTTTGATAGTTCAGTGTAAGCGACGTGTTATACTTTTTTTTTCTTGATAACACGCTATTCATACGATATTGACGTGAAAAGAGTGCTATTTTTATACTGTTTATATAGTTATTTTAATAATTCCTCGAGACTTAGCACCAAGAAGTTTATACAATTTTAGTATGCTATCCAGTTGGCTTTTATTGCCAATATTCGGAAAGATTCGTAACTTTTGGCGATCCTGATTCGCTTCTGGTTGGCTGCCGTGTTTTAAGTTGTACTTTGCGTATTTAGCGTCGAACACCTAACCTTACATATTTAATCGCGGAAAATGCTTCCTTTTGACAACCTCCAAAAGCAATACTACAATTTAGAATTACGACGGCACTCCATTTTATAGTTAACCAAACTAATACGAGTAAAATGTGCATAAGTTCGTGCGCAAATAACCATTTCAGGATGGTCTGACTAGACATCTTGATTTAGTCAAATTCCGTGTCCTCTTAGAAGTCGCGAAACTTCCACTACTCTCGCGGACGGAACGAGATGTCTTGACCAGTTCCTAAGAAATTCAAGACGAGAAATTCTGATGTACCCATTTTAGTCAGTGCCCCCGGGGGTTCGGCGCGAAGCTCGCGAACCATGTCGTGGAAGTCGCATCAGCTTACCTCGTGCTTCGCCCGAAGTCCCGTGTGAATAATACACTTTCGCTCCCCGAATTCACGCGTCACCGGCTTCATTTGTCTTCGGGGCCCAGCGGGGCTGAAGGAATAGGTGGAGAGTAAATATAGCCTCGAACGCCTTCGTAGTCAATGCAGAAAGACAAGAAAGCGTGAATGGGATCCCACTAGGAAAATACACCGATTCTTCGCTGACAGCTCGGTCGGTACTGGATCCTCCCCGGGCTGTTCTTGGTGCTCTTTTGACAGTGACATGTGGTGAACAAACATGGCATCCAATGATATAATCAACTGCATTGCCTTCTTGTATAAGGTTCTTTTTTTTTCTTTTTTTGCAGAGCGTATTTTTTTCAAACGGGAGCGTACAAAACAAAACTGAAGTAACTACAAAATGCCAATGACATGCACTGTAGGCACGAGTAGCCATGTAAGCGTAGTGACAGATGGTGGTGTGGCCATATCCCAGCCCCGCGCTCTTGATTTTACTTCCTTTTTGTTATGCATTACTATTCGTGCCGTTTTTGTTTGGTCGCTGCCAGGCCCCATGCTCTTCCTATTCCGGGTCGCTCAATTGTATTACCTTATGATTTGTTAATAATATTTAGCAACCAACCATTGAAGAACGTGGGCATAACTTTCAGTGATTACGCTTTTCTTTATTAACGGGAAATGGCCCAATGGTCCTATAACGCAAGTGTCTAGCAGGCCCCTCCTTATCGAGCATTTGTTATCTATTATTCATCTCACTTAAAACACCTACAAATAAAAAAACGAGAGTCTGTACAACATATGGTGCCGCGAGTTGTTTAAAACGTTTTGTATTCGTCATTGTTTTATCTTTTTTGAGCGCAGAAACTAATAAACCAACTGGTTTAATTTTCCATTTTGTATCAGTACATTATGATACTATGCTCTTGTCCTCAAAGTTTCTGCTTATACCTTTATGATCCAGTAAAGTTCCTTTATATATGCCTATTTATGCTTACTATAAACAAACTCGCACAAGTAAATGTGATAATATATAATGCACTTCGAAAACGCAGGAAGGTGGCGAGGGAGGAATACGGACACACGCAGCTTTCGTTTGAATTATTATCAGCGTAGGAATCTGCCATTAGGAAACGTGATTCTCTCTTTTCTGTGTCTTGAGGAGTTCGGATTACAAAGCTACGCTTCTGGGCATCGGATTCCACGATAGACGTTTTCTAGGGTCGTTTTACCTATTTAGACGGCTTCTCTGTTTTATGCAGATCTTTGTTCATCTTGAACTATGCTTTGTTTTGAGCGTCATTTTCTCAGTCCGGACTACTAAAGGTAAAGCTTTTTTTGTTTTGTTTATTTAATTCATATATAACGTGACAATGATCAATTAAATATTACTATATTTGAGAACGTTTCACTTACACATTATAAAATATGGTGTTGGCCATTCGTTCGAACAGCCCCAAGGCCATTTGAGCGGTTATTGACCAGGTTATCCGCGTCTACCATTAGGGGACTGCAAAAAGACCGCGAACGCAGAGGAGGATAACCAACTATAATTAGTTTAAATTCTTTGTAGAAACTTTTAGGTAGTCAAGACTCGATAGGCATAAAAGCGTACTCTTTTCTAATCCGCACAGACAACCAACCGGCTGTTCGGCCTCTTATCATTAGTGTGTCATTTACTTTTACCTCCAGTATCACTACCTATGAACATCACAATTCAGTACCAGTATACCGAGTTTTTTTGTGTTTTTTTTCCATAGCATATCTCGTCACTTGGCGACGAGATGTTTCCGTGGATCGCTCTTATAGTTTCTACCTGTGACGGCGTGCACGGGCAGGATTATCGATTGGCATCGACACTTTCGATGGTGTGTGTAAAAAGCACGGTGGAAGCTCGAAGACATCGCTTCCTTAAACCAAAAGCGTCAAAGTCAACAGTCTTACATTGCACTTATTTCCATCATTGAAAGAGTAGAATTGATCACGATCAAGGTAAGCGTTTGACAATCGCAGAATTCCGATTACAGCGACGCTTTTGGTCGCCTACGTCACCGATATTCCGTTTCCTCTTATTGCGATTTACGCAGGACGCTACGAGACACCGAGGCCTACGCTGGGCCGTGTGACTGTCACGTGATGTTCGAAAGATGCGCATGTTTGATAAAAGCTAATTTAAAAAAAACACAAAAAACTTCAATGTCGGAGACAACTCACGAAAATGTTATTTTTTTATTTTTTTATTTTATTTTTATTTTTTTACGGGACACTTTTTAACGTTGGCTCCTAAGAACGGCAATTTATTTTATTTGATTAAGATCTCGCTAACTTTTTCATATGCGCGAAAACAAAAATTTCAATCGAGTGCGTTGTGAAAGCACGACGGAATCCGTTGATAATGACGCGTTCCTCGGTCCCCTAAAATCTGGCAAACGGCCAGATTCGCGTTTTTTTTTTTTGTTTTTTTTTTTTTCAAGCAGATTTTTGGGAGTGGAAGACTTCATGGAGAACCTAGTTCAGTCTCGTTGTTTCCCGGAAAGGCGCCGTGGTCAGTGGATCACGGAAATAAGAAGAGACCTTAGACTTCCCAGTTCTCTATAAATAAAATATCACTCGCGCAAACAGTAAGGCGCACTATTTCGATAATCTGGAAGACGTGTAAGCTTTTCGCTGCTCGATATTTTGTTTTTTGATACCTTGGCATCAGTAACAAAAAGGGCATAAAAATAACTCGCGTGTCGAAAAAAAAGAAAAGGAAAGAAAGAGCGCGTATTTTATTTACGCGTTTTGGTCGTGTTTTTTAGAACAAAACATCCGGTACTTCCATCGCGGAGGTTTGTAAGCGTTTTTTTTTTTTCTGGTCATAGGGAAAAGAGCAGCTCAGTAATCCGTATGTCTCACTTAATCATGTTTTATTGTTCTCTAAAGCTTTAGGCTCAAAAATTTTTTTTTTTTTGTCTGCGTTGTTGGCGCGAAGGTTTTACAAGTAGGAAATAAACCGTGAAACAGATTAGGTCTTAAACTGCAAGTAAATGGGCGAGACAGGCCCTAAATCTCGTGGTTTTTGTATCCTGACACGATCCCGTGAACATGGCACTTTTAGTCACCTCCAGCCAGGGTTGGGCAGGAATACTCCAAAAATGTATTTGGAAATACAAATACTGGGATACATCAAAATAGTACCTAAAATACTGATACTGAAATACATCTTTAAATGTGTATCGCCATACGTATCAGAAATACATTTTAAATAGAGGCAAAAAGTCTTTGTAAATACAAATACAGGAATATATTTTAGGGAGGGCAGAAATACAAATACAGAAATACTCATACAGCAATACAATTTTTTTTTTTTTAATTTGTTTGAGACGCCAAACGAGATGAAGCTTGAAGTTGGAAGTGGAAGTTTTTGATCCCGAAATTACTTTTCCGTAGACTTGGCACTTTGCCTCGAGTGTAGTAATTTCAGACGACAAGGAGTCTGGAATGGGCTCAAAAAAAAAAAAGGTCCATCAAGGACTGACCGCGGTCGCTTCCCTGACATCCTGTCTGTCTGACGAGGGATACTTCGACCTCTAAATAAATTCTGTCATCCTAAATCCCATCAATACGTCACCATGCCCCTGTTCAATAAGGACACCCGACCCTGTCAAGAATGATCACTTGACGTCACGGTGGAATGAACTGGTATTTTTTATCTGTAGGTGTGGCCTTGAATATGAAACTTTACCACGCTGCTGAGTGAAAGGACAATACGTACTTTCATTGTAGGTTACCTCGTTGAAGATCGTGCAGGCAGTGTCATTTGTAATTTTCGAGAATAGTGGACCACCTGAAGCATTCTGAAACACATGTCTTATCTTCTGTTACGGTTGAAAAAACCATACGGTGGCATCCCTGTTGTGAAGGTCCTTCATGGCGACCCTCCGCCACCGACGCATGCATTGCAGTCCTCAAGTTTCGCTTTACATAATCCAAACAGAGACATCGTGGATTTCGACCTGATATTGCTCCGTACTGGTGCGAGCTCTCCAAAAAAACAGCGCGCTCAAGACGAGTCGCAGGTGTACGAAGTCTGGGTCGGCACAGCGAGGCCACGTCTGGCCTCCTTTCTGGGTTTCGGATCACCAGAGCATCGGGTCACGTTCACGTCAGCTGATGACGTACCCTTGAGCCGTGAAATATTACGGGCGCAGCCGCAGACACATTCGAATGTGTGTGGAACTTCATTGCGTGAGTCATCATACTATTTCAAGTCTCAACCATCACCAGGCTCGTGCTGCAACGGACTGTGAATCAGCTTTGCCGGCTGGGTGTACTGTGTACGCTAAGGCAAGAGAGACGGTTAGCAGCAGGCATTGGATGCCAGCAAGCAATGACTCAAGAACCCCCTACCTAAAGACCTGGGGCACAAGATCCTGTGACTCCATTTCCACGCCACTTGGTTCGAGTCCCCGACTACGGAACACGTCTCAGAAGAGAGAAGAGGACGTACAGAAAAATAATCTGCAGAATCGAAAGGAACTTTGGTCAGCATAGTAAAAATGCCGCAGCACCTCCTTAACCCTGGTGCCCTCAAAAAAAAAAAAAAAAAAAAATGCGCTTGGATTTTTTTTTTTTTTTTTTTTTTTTGGGGGGGGGGGGGGGAGTCTTTTTTTAAGAAATGTAACGAAATGCATTTTATCCTGATCGTATCGCGATACAAAGAAACATTCCAAATATATTTCGATACAGGAATACAGATACTGGTGAAAAAGATGTATCGCGATACAGAAATACAGATACCAAATGTACTTCTGAAATACTATCGCGATACATTTGTATCGCGATACTGCCCAACCCTGCTTCCAGCCACTAGTAGTTAATCTTTCTTATGCGACTCCAGGACATGGAATTTGACAGAGCAGTATCCGCGGTAGCTAGAACAACTTGGCGTGTTTTCTTTTGCAAATGCCGAAAAGTGTGTTAAAAGTCCAAACGTCTGTTTGTCGTGAGCTATGGAGATCAAGGCGGTTCAACACTAAATGAAGTCGTCAAGCCACCTTGCTATTCTTCTACACTTATGCACTTGAAATACTGGTGGCCAGTTCATCCCTAAATTTCCTTGGAAACGTATGTTTCTGAAACATTTGCATTACGTAAATATACACATGCATCATCTTCGCAATTGGCCGTGATTTTGTTTTTGTAATGCCACGCAAATCACGCATCTCTTGTTTTACAAACAAAATAAAACTTGGAGGGCGTTTAAGCGTCGCCTTTAAGAGTGGAACGCGAATGCGTTATCGGATCCAGTTCGCAACGCCTTTCCATTCGCCGTGCAAGCGTGCCCTAGTAGTTAGCGTGTCTAGCTCGCAACAGAGGGTCATAGATTCAAATCCCACATAAATGTCTTCAAATCTTTCTTTAAGGCAAATGAATTACCTTATAAAGTGAAATCATTTGAAACACGCGGCGACCTTATATTCGCATAACATGCCATGCTTTTACTTACTTTCATTTCACGCGTGACGTCACGTATCACGTGAGCGTTGTGGATTGTTTGCAATTCCAGCGTGAGGTCATGTGGCTCTGACGTCATGACCCCATCGACCAATCAGGGTTCGCGTCACGCCACCGATGCCGGCTTTTCTGCGACACGAGCTCCTCAAAGGGCCCGTGAAGAGAAAAAAAATGTTTATTTTCTAAACAGTCTGGTTGAGACACACGTGTCAAGAAATTAGTTTTATGCGAAAAAAACAGTTTAAAGCAATATTGACGGCGCGAGACGCGATTTAAGCGCGATACACATGCGCGACAAAATTCATCCGATCCGACGTCTGATCCGGCAGCACGACTGCCTGATCCGAAACATTTGGTCGCTTCAGACGTCGGATCGGCGATCCGACGTGCGTCCAACGTGCCAGTTAGTTTCGCACGGCGGACGGACTGTCGGAAGCGTGAGCCAATGACAGCGCAGCTAGCGCGAACGCCATGATGACGTATTGGGTCTGGCGAGACGAACAAGAAAACGGGACGGGCGACGGGAAGCCGGACGCGTGGAGATCCCGCTGACCCATTCGAAATAGATGGCCCCGGCAGAGAACGCACGCGCTAGCGAGAACGAGCTCCTAACTTCGCTCGTGCGAGCTGAACCGTCAATCTGGAACCAGAGATCTATGAACGCGGACCTCCTCTGGAGAGCTTGGATCTCCTGGGCGGAGCCGAACGGATCGTCGCGTCGCATGCAAGGTCGGAAGCGTGTGTCTCAAACTGTCGGGTGCGGCAGTTCGGAGCGGCGTTCGGACTGTCGGAACGGACGATTCTGCCGTCCATGTGTCTCGTGCTTTAGTCGGCAATCACATCCTTTCCACTTATTTTCTCTCGGCGTTTGGGGCGTGCGGAGGGGAGATGGATCGGCTTGACCAACACGTTGAGTTGGAGAGAGTGAATGACAATCTCGTTGAGGTGGAAAGAAAGTATGACCATTCGGTGACGTCATGGACTGCGCCCAGTATTTAAAATAAGTCTCGCACCATCAATATTGCTCTAAAAATATATATATATTTTTCGCGTAAAATAATTTCTCGACACGCGTACCCTAACCAGAATGTAAAAAAAAAAACATTTCGTTTTTTTAAGGTTTTTTTTTAACACCTTCGGGTTCAAATTATTATTATTTTTTTTTTTTTTTTTTGCTTTTAGTGGGAACGTTTATTGAAGACGGTCTGACATTAAAGAAGCAAGCGATTTATTATACAAGGTATTTCTCGGACAGAAAATAAGAACTAACGTTGTATTAATCTATGCAAAAAAAAAAACAATCAGAAAAAAAAAGGTTATTGGTATTACTGCATTTTCGTTTCATGTAGTTAATTTTTTATAAGTAAGTTTAAGGACATGATTTCAATGAGAAACCTTCTGGGCATCATCGAGAACCCCTAAACCCTCTTGTTTTAGAAATATATGAAGTACGTAGAGCACTTCTCGGCGTGTCAAAAAGAAAACACTAAATTTAGACGCGTTACTAGGTTTCGGTTCCCTATCGGGTTTCCTATCAAATAACATCGCAAGGTTAAAGGGCAACTCCAGTCGAAAACGAAACCGAAATCAATGACTGGCATCACTTTAGTGGCACGAAATATGATCACAACCGGAATATTACGTTGAAGTTAAGCCACGTACTCCACTAAAATCGATTTTAAAGGGACGACCAGCTGCTCATTAGCGGGCTGCAAGCGGGTTAGCTTTTAGTCTAGGAACACTGGCGCAGCACCCTTGTGACGTCACGTCGCGGCCATATGACTGATGATCAGTGTTGCCATCCTTCTAGCAGATAGTTTCGGTTTGGCCGTGGACTCCCGAAACCAAGCTTTGAGACGTGATATTTATAAAACGACCCTCAATATGGAGAAAAAAGATTATACCTTCTAATTCAGGGACTTTGCTTTAGCTGAAAACAGTCATAATTCCAAATTCAAGAATATTGACTGGAGTTGCCTTTTAAGCTTAAATTCTTGGGTTTACTGCCGTCATGGGAAGAATGTGTAGCGGAGCACGTTAGACGTGCTCCGCTACAATGGTACACTTTGATTGGCAACAGAAGCCTAGAAACGCTTCTAGATTAATTTTTTTTTTCAACTCCGTAAGATTGTTTACGTACCTTATATATTTATAAATTAAAGTGATTTAGTGATTTTCGTTGCTGACCTAAAAGATTCTAACTGAATCTATAATTCCCTTAAATTTACAACTTAAACAGTTATGCAATCGAATCGAATAACAAACTAAATATGCGGAACGTTACTTATTTTCTCCAACAGGCCCTTTGGTAGAGATAAAAATGACATTTTTGTGCGATCCGTACTTTTCACAAAAACGATTTTGCTCGCGTTTCGAGAAAGGCCATATGCATATTATATGTTCTTGTCGCAAACCTTTTTATTCCCTGTCTTTAACCTGCACATGTATATCAGTGGTTCTAGAACCCTACTTTAGAAGTTCTGGACCCTTATATAAACTGAGAAATAAACATTTTATTTTTATTTTTTCCAACGATTGCCGTTTCTGTCTAGTTGCACGCACTGAGAAGACAGCATTGGTAACGAGATGACCGGGCCTAGTGTCGACACGGCAGAAGGCATATTGGAGTTGACCAGACGCTCTGACATTTGCAGTTCTGACAGATTAACTTGGAGTTGGACTCGGTACTTAAAAATTTGGATTTAAAGCGGCTTAAATATGGATGGAGTATAGTAAAAACCAGGAAGGAATCTGTGACGAGAAAATAATTTACGCTACGAGGCGCCGTGGGGCAGTATACATATAGAGGCTTCTGCACCGGCATCAACTAAAAGTGCGCCGTGGATAGCTGGTGAGTGATGTAGTTTCCACCGTCCATCGGCGCAATAGTGCTTCAGTGCCGTAGAAATTCGTTTACAAAGAGTCGGATGCGAGGAGAGCAAACCCAGAACCACTTGAAACTCGCTCGAGCTCTCTGTAGGGCCGTCGAATCAAAATGCAGCTCCTTACAAGAGCGACCGTTCCAGAAGGACCCCAGTATCATTAAGTTGACTTTCTCTAACTGAAAAATGTTCCTTCAGAGAGAAGCGATTCGCATCGAATAAGTCCGCTTACAAGCCGGCGGCCCTTGAAGTCCGCTGTGCGAGAGCAAAGCCTGTTTTATTATTGCTGTCATCGGCATCTTTCAGCCCTAAATCCTTGAAAACTAGAATCGTAGCAAAAACGGAGAACTTAAAAATATTTGGACTGAGAGAACTCTCCTGACGTGCCTATATCATCGCCTTCTTCTCGAGTGTATGTAAATCGCGCTCGATGCATTCCCCGGCTTTTATTCCTCTGATAGTGCATCCTCCAAAAGCGCCGTCTGCTGGTAAGGATTTTACGAGCAGCATCGTAACGTTGACAAAACACTGAGACGCCTTTAAGGGCAGCTGCTGAACTTTTTTTTTTTAGATATGAGAATGCCATTTTGCATTTAATCTGTGATATTCGCGTGGCGCTTCTAGTCCCTCGCCAATTCTTTCAGCGTCGGTATGCAGAATACCCTCTTTGTGAATCGGAAAGAATTGTGCGCCTCCGTGTAAGGAAGCACACAAAAATCTTTAAGATTCGTGCCGCAATGAAAACAATCAACTCTGGGAGATGGCAGCACTCATTGAGCACAAACTGTCCTTGCGCAATTTTTTTTTCCTTTGATCTTATTGGTGGAGGCAATCCCATCAAAATGTGTGCTTCATTTGTTGTCTTTTTTGTGTGACAGAATCCTCTCCGAATATGTGCCAGTACATATATTTATTTTTTTGCTAATTTAATGTTCGAGCTAATGCATCATAAAGAGCACAAAGTATGGAAAACACGAATTTGTTAGTTGTATCAGTAAATATTTAGTGTCGGAAATAGAAAATGCGAACCCAGAAAACTGAATTTATCGGATTACCAAGCAAAAAAGACCTCCTTCTCAGCTTCAGGTTTAAGCCGCCGTTACTGACTAACCTTTGGTTCAATCACCGATACGCGCAGCCACTGAAGCCACGATATTTGTGTCGGGGAGAAGGACATTGTCGTGTCTAAAGGTCACTAGCCAGGGTAAACAATAAAAATCCCTTATTACCATAATAAATAGAACACTAATGATCCTGATAGTGCAGCAGATTGACGAAACCTGACCTGTATCATACTCAAAAATCAGCACTTATAACATACTAATATTGAACTAATGTGACGCTGAATGACATACTATGCTCCATTCTAAGCGGTCAGGTATGTACCTTTAAGAACCTAAAAACGTTATTATTTCGACATCATTGAAGGTGGGTAGCCTTCTGGTTAGTCGTCCCATGCAAATCATGACGAATGGTCAGCACTCTCAGAACTATTTGAAACCAAAGAAAAATTAACTAAGTGCCTTTAACCTGAACTGTAAACACGGACAAAGCAATCAACTCGCGCAAAGTTCATTGCTCGCTCTCCTCAAAGGGCGTTGTCACAGCTTAGGCGAGATAAAGTTCAACGCTACTTTTGCGTAGTTCTGGGAACAGAGCTGCCGGTGCCAGGATGTTTGCTCGCCGAGGCCTTGTGTCAAGAAACTTTAAGCAATGTACACTTGCCTCCCTTTCGTGTCCATGCAAAATAATAAAAAAAATGTCACACTTTGAATTCTGGAGTATTAAGTTTTTTTATGGGGCTTTGGTAGTGTTTGATCGAAACTGAATTTACAGTATTTTTCTTTTTACCGTTTTTTTTACACGAAAGGGCGACGCCGCTGAACCAAAAGTAATGTAATCAGCATATCCTTGTTGAAACGAAAATCGGGCTCTTCCCAAATTTGCGTTGACGTCGGTATGAACGAATGCCATTAGCCCCCTTTTTTTTGTAGTAGGAGAAGTTTTGAGTATTCCCAAGTTTTTCTGAGCCCGTTCACGTGTGCTGCGATGCTATGTTTGTGTCACTTGCGCTAAACAGAGTTAAGCTACTTATTCTGCTGCATCCTGCAACATTTTTATCAAAGTAGTGGTTGAAATCCTCACATCACACTCTTGTTCACCTGAAAAGATTCTTTAATCATATTAACTTATCAATATTGTCTGGATATGTGATGAAGTTTAAGATTTTAAAGCGTAAACATGCAACAGCAGGCCAACCTCAGTTTCTAACAGTTTAGAAAATTTGCACCAAACATTTGTTAATAAGAGGTTCTCTCACAAAAAGTAGCCATGACTACACTCAAAACACTGCCCAGAGGAAGAGCATTTTATTTTGTATGACCAGCATGTACCAGCAACATTGTGAAAGCTTGTTAGTTAATTGAGTTCACATGTTAATTTTTCGATAGCTTTAACGTTCGAATGTCTTTCTCTTGTAGAAAAATCATATGCCTCAACTTTGAATACTGGCTGGAACTTTTAAATTAGCTTTTATGTGTACAGAAAAGGAAAAGGTTGTGCTCTTAATTTAAAACTGACTTAAATTTCACGGCCTTTCTGATGCAACTAAACAGAGAAGAAAAAAGGCCAGCTATCAAAAAATAATATGGGACAGAAATGCAAAGGAAGATGAAGATGACACAGATAATGATGTCAAAATTTCTAACCGTAGTCTCAGCGACTGTAAAGAGTGTACGGCACTCCCGCATTCGTTAATATTATTGACATTCGCTTTTTTTCTGAATTCGTCAGCCGTCTTCAAAGCAGTAAGCACTTCAAAGCATGTAAATAGGACTTGAGGGACGGAACAAACAAAATAATATATAGTAAATACGTTTATCTAAGTAAAGATAAAGTCTCCCATTAAATAGCTTTGCGAGGCGGCTTTTGAGGTTTGCATCGCACGCTCAGAACTAGCTTCCTTATCGCCGGGTTATAACAACAATCCTGATTAGATGGGACGCACATTGAACTTGCATAAATTAGTTCTTGGCGGACGGTGTATGGGACATAGTTTTGAACATGCGCTCCAATCTACGACCGCAAATATGGCGTCCAATTAATACCCCTTACTTTGACAGCAGCGGTACCAGAGAGACGGAACTAATGTTGTTTGTTTGGCGAAAGAGCGCGCTTCCGCTGCGATCTTTCGAGATCTACGCCGCTTCGGCGGTCCCCCGCGACCAAAGCTCCTTTTGCCCGAGTATCAAAGTCACTCTAGTGAGGCTCTCACTAGGGTGACAAACAGAAATAACCGACGCCTACAAACATCAAGCACATACAACAGGCTCGCGAAGGTACCTTTGGCTGGATTTCAAACTCTTGTTTCTCATGGAGTAATCAAGAATGATAGCAAGTCTGACGAATACGCATACCTTGCCGTGTATGCTGGACGTGCTTAAGGTTGTTTGTGGGTGGTTTGTTCTGTCTGCCGTTTCAGTGAAACTCGGACATGAGAGCTTGATAGCAGCATTGCCTTTTACTACAATTGAGGTGATTATGGTTTTAGCCGTTATAGCAATGTACTTCCCAACGATACACATACTAGTCATTGAAAATGCATGCTTAAAACTATTTTGGGCTTCTAATATGCTAGGCATCTTTTAAAGGAGATGGCCATTACTCGGGTATAGTGCGCCTTATGTAATGACTCTATTGAAAGCTTCAATGGTAGCCTGACTCCTAAACCCGGCACTTAATAACTTGATTTAAAATACATAGTAGCCAACTAATCGTGACGGTTAACTTTCAATCTAATGTTCCCCAGAGCCGACAAACTTTGAGTGACGACTTGTTTTATTTAACAATAAGGTCTTTCAATCGACCGAAAAATGAAACCGATTAAAACCTAATTCCCTATATGACAATATCTTCGCCATAAACTCATTGCAAGAGATGCTGAACGTTGCAGAGCGATGGATCAAACACCACCTCTGTCCGCTGTCACTTCAAGAAACGCAAAAAAAGACAAGTCTGAAAAAACCCGGAGCGTTTTCGGTTTTTACCAATGAGACGGCAGCGTCATACGTAGAAAATGCACCCCTCTCCGCCAGACGGTGGTGGGTCTGTACATTTTAATGCCAAAACCAAATCCGGGCTACCACGACGTCACTACCGTACCTAGTGTTATTTCAGCTAGCAATATTTACCCTCGCAAATTTTTGTATCACTTGCTTACACTCTTTACTTTTCTGTTCCTCTAACATATCATATACCTTTAGCCTTTTACTCACGATTACTGTGATTTGCGCTCTCTTGTCGACATAAGCATGCATGAATTGCTTCGCTAGATGCTCACACTTGATCAAACCTTGTAGACGTATTGTCTGACTAATATCGCCTTATTGGTGCTGTTGGCAGCAGGGCAAATGGTCACAGAAAGCATGGAATTTCATTTGTTGACAGTTTATTCAATTTTTTTACACCTTCGCGATTGTACATAGCTGCTTCTATTGCAGATAGATGTCGTATCCGCACATGGCTATCTAGCTTGGGATGTATACTCAGTACTGAGGCGCCCTTCTGTCATTAGCAGCAGCAAGACTTTTTGGGTCAGTTGACTCGGCAAGCGCGGTGGGATTTAGTGTTGGTTGAATAATGATCGTAGCTTCATTTGAATTAAAGCAACACATTATTTTCTACAATAATCTAATGTTCTATTCGTTGCCATCAATCAACACAGCCAATGAGCTTACGCTGAAGTTCTAGAAATTGTTGGATGGCTCAGCAGTCTGCGCGTGTTGGGAACGGTGCCTTCGGGTGACTCATGTTTTGTGAACACCGAAGGCGGGCTTCACTCTGCTTTGTGCACCCAGAGAGGTGGCTTCGAAGGACTGCAGCTAAAGGCTATCATCATAAAAATAAGTACCGTAATATCTCGAGAAATAGCCCACCTAACATCGATAGCAAATTGGATGAAAATAAGGGGTGGGCTAATTTCGGTGCTCCATAAATAAAAGGTGAAAAGATGATAGTTTTAGGTTTCGTTACCCTGTAAAGTTGTGATCGCAGGCTAGGTGTAGTGTCCTCGCTGATTGGACACGGGCATCGGCTGAACCCTAAGGCCCGCTTCAGACGGGGCAACTTTTCCAGCAATTTTGAGGTTGCTGGCGGGTTGTTCCTTAGCTTTCCCTAGATCGACGCGAATTGCTGAGATCGGGTCCGGCTCGAACAAGCGAGCAACTCGGAGCAATTCAAAGACGGTTGAAGCGGTCGCAGCCAATCAGGGACGCGATATTTTTCCGTGACACCCCTGTGGTGGTGGTGATGACAGCTAAAGACGTAGTTCTGGTTTTGAATGGATCGTTTTTGGAAATAAACAGTTTCAGAAAAAGTAGTTAGTATTCTCAACGCCGTTCAAAGATATAAGAACGCGTTTTAGCGCGTAGCTGGGCGTCTAAATAGTAAAAGAAGAATCAAATTTAATGATGATAATGGCAAGTCGGAGCAATTCGGCTGCTGCGTGTGAACGCGGGCGGCCGGTGTTGCTGTTGTTGCGACGTCAAGTTGCTGGGTGAAATCGCTCCGTCTGAAGCGGGCCTAACGCAGCTTACGTTGGCCTTCTTTAGGTCACGCCAAATGAATTTAGCACTACTGCTTTTTTTATCTGGGAGCTGTCGGATAGACGCGAAGAGATATTCGAATCGATAAAGGATGTCCCCGGGCCTTCCGATTTCGAAAGTGAGATTCACCCACACTGTCATTAAATGTTAAATTGCCGTTGGTATTTTTTTTTTCATTTGTTTTTGGCCAATCGCTTGCAGATTCGCTTTGACAGCGCGAGCATGGTTCTTCCATCGCATCAAATCGATCTTGCCACATTGACACTGAATGTGTGCTTTTTCACGGCGAGGTTCCTTTTTATGTTAAATTCAAAATTTAATTAATTAGAAGCTAGATATGGTTCTTTCGCAGTTCATCTTGCCAGTCGGTTGCGGCTCCTGTCAAATAAATGTGTCAAACGGGTCACATATACCCCAAGTCAGAGATGTCACGTAATAAATGCGATGTCTGCTTGTTTCGTTTTTGGTTGACAGTGCTATTTCCAAGTTTTTTTTTGTTTTTTTTTTAGCAGTTTTAATGGGTAAAAATCCTAAAATCGATCTTATACAGGTTTCGTTTTGCTACGTATGCATAGTGCATTGTACAATTATCGTGCGCTCTATTTGTTTCAGTACCATATAGGATTTCGGAATTTAAACCTGGTAAAAGTCCTACACGAATTTTAAGCATTTTTTAATCCAACGAGGAATTTTGATTGGCCCTTCTTTGTGAATTGAAAAGCTTGCTTAGTTCATTTTGCGCCTTTTTTTTTTTAGAGCAGGCAATTTTTTATTGGGTCTTGGTAGTGTTTTGTTTTTAAGCGCGAAGGATATTTGCCTACCATTGCTAACAATTTAAGAAACGCAGGGACGGTGCTATCCTCGGGTATCTTTTTATAATGCTCCGCTGGTATGGTGCCTGGAACGCGTCTCCGACTGGTGTGTTTACCGCCTCCAAAAAAGTGGTCCCTCGATTTCCGCCTGATGACGTCATAGAAGTGTCATGCTGTCGCCGATCGCGATCCTGGCGGCGTCTCAACAGTTGTGGTGTGTATGGCAGACGCCTGTTCTGCTGTAGGTCGCTCTCCACTGTGACAGTCCACAGAAGTTAAAGCAGCCGGAAGTTGGAACGCCGTGACGACAGCGACACTCGCGTTCGCTCGTGCTTTTCGCCAGCATTTCTAAGGCCAACCGCCAGGATCGCGACAGGCAACAGCATGACACTCTGGCTTCTGTGACGTCATTTGTTGCCACTTTGGGACCACTTTTGATGTATGGGCGGGGTAGGACGCTAAACACACCAGTCGAAGACGCGCTCCGGGCACCATACGCTGGCGCAGCCAATGAAACTGCGACAATGACCAATAAGATCGCCGAAAAACGAATCAATAAAGCATAAAACCACGCCCAACGGTTGGTTCTACTTTCAGTGATTATAGGCACAATGTTACATCCACATCCATAAAGCTACCGTCGTTCACCTCCTTTATGCGAAAAGAAATCTTTTTTTTTTTTTTTATTTCAGAAACGCATGTTGGGACTTACCTAACGTAGATTTTCGACATTAAAAAACGTCCGTGCGTCTACTTTTCCGCACAACACTTTGAGAGCCAATCATCGCAACTTACGGGGCCGGCTCAGCGAATCACGATGCCGAAACATATGTTTAGACGAAAAAACGCAGTCTGGGTTGCGACATTAAGCACTGCAATACGTCATGCATGCATTGCTTAATGTCACAACTCAGACTGCGTTTCTTCGTTCTGCACTTCGCTTATATAGGAGCGATTTTGCTTCCTGAGTTATATATATATTTCCGCGATATGGTTCGATCTATCGTGTTTTGCGAACTAGAAAAAAAGAAACAAAAACAAGCGAGAATAATGTTCTCCTAGTTTACTTTCAGCCAATCATTCTTCGTTGTGTCTTTCCCCGCGCGAATTCGTGCACTAGAATTGCAGCCGAGCTTTCAAAATTGTGAGTTTTTAATTCAAAAGAGCGTCGCTACTCGGTTCAAAACAGTCTTGCGGCGAGCCCGCAGCAAGTATGTTTTATTTTCGTGTATATATTTTATTCTGTAAACCTATGTGTACACGCTTCGGAAACAGGCTTCTGCAGATAAAGAACCAAAAACTATAACCCTCTTGACAAAAACAACACACTTGGAGCAACGTTACGCACTCAGCATAATTTGTTGAGCAATAATGTACATAGCACACAAGATGAGATCTTCGAAGCAACAGCGTTAGATATGCAGAGGGTATGGACGCATAAAGGAAGTAACCGCCATGGGAGATGCGTCGGAGGACTCTCCACCGTTTTAAAGTCGGTCACAAGATTGGGAATACTTCCTAATGAGTCAATGTCGCCCAAGACGCCTTCCGTTCCTTTTTTTTTTAACAATTTATAACGATATTACAAAACAAAAACAAAAAAACGTAACGTCAAGTGTAGCAGCGAGAAATCAAACGACCTCAAAGTGAACTTTTGGTATCAAGCCGTCGGGCCGGTAAACATGGCGTCTAGAGCCACTAGAAAAACCTACGCTTACAGTATCGGAATTTCATCCTGTATTTCTTTTTCTGGGTGCCGCCATTTTGGTGTTTAGTGTAGAGCCGAGCAGAAGAGACCCTTTTCAAAAGACCATCAAGCCGCATTGGGGTTCGCCATTGCTTGGACACGAAGCGCGTGATATCCGACTCCTCGCCGAACGCTGACGTCAGCACTCGTGGCCAATACATGCTCAGAGCACGTGATCAAGCAATGGCCGACAGGCGATGCGCGGACATTTAGAAAATTTCTATTGGTGTCCGGCAGCAGCCATGCATAGCATTAAATGGAAACTTTTTCTCAACGCAACTTAACTACGATCCGAAAATGCGACTTACTGAGCTTTAAGCTCGGGCGATGTAGTTTTGCGCAGTTGCGAACTATTTTAACATTTCTATGAAATGGAAACTCGTTTTTTTTTTTTCGATTCATGTAAAGCTGCAGATAACTCGCAACCTCGATTTCAAGCACCAATACGGCTGAAGTGCCTATACACTCGTAAACGTAGCTTTAATACAGTGGCTCTAGTCAAAGGATCTCCAAGTATACTCGTAATCTGGAGTCGGTATAACGTGCACGTCTATATAGACGTCTGCACGTACGGCCCCTGCGGGCGCCACCATCTTGCTGCTTGAATGTGCGGATCGTCTGATATATAGTCGAGGCTTGCTAAGGCGTGCCCAGGGTTACCAGACGGGCATTCAAACAAATGACTTTCTTTCCACGGTGACCAGATTAACTTTTGGCGCGTGACGCCTTGCAAACGCTTGAGTCTTTAATAATCGAGGTTCGGCGTTGCAAAAAAAAAAAAAAAGCCTGCCTACCAATCTAGACTCCGTTTCACACTCTCAGAAATAGAGGGTGCAGTACTTACACCCCTTGTCTCATATATACCACCCCGAAAGACTAGAATTCGACGTTCAGTGCATCGACGTCGAGCTCACGATGCCATCCTTCACGACCGACTTGATGGTTGAGTGGTACAACCTATTAAAATAACTAATGTAGGCATTGAAGACAACGAAAAAAAATTAAGGTTTTGTTCGCCCTGCTGCAAAACCTCAAGCGTTTTTTTTTTTCTTTCTTCTATTTTTCCTGTACCCTTTGATGCGCACATTAACTATTTGGTAATTTACATTACACAGCTATTAAGCCGCTCGTAAGAGTTGGTATCGTCCTTTTGACGTCAGATGGACTGAATGTCGAAGTGTACTTTTGGGGTGTTATACATGGAACAAGGAGTGTAAGTACTGCAACCCCCTGTTTTTAAGAGTTCACATTAAGCCCTATCCGCGGCCAATGCTACAATCCCATGAAAACAATCGAGCAGCGCCAAAAGTATATCGTCATGACTCTTGGTGTTTGGGCGTTTGCCTCCGCCGGCTAAACCAATCACGTGAATGTGGCGTGATCGTGCGCTTTTTTATGTGCGCGATTGGTCTAGCAGGTTATACAAACCCATCACACTGATGAGCGCCATGACAATGGACTTTAAAAGGCTGCTTCATTGGCGTCATCGGATTGTAGCGTTAGCTGCGGACGGACTCAATGTTAAACAGGGCATGCACTCTAAAAAAAAGCCCGTGCGTTTGCTTTCCCGCACAACACTCGGAGAGCCAATCACCGCAACTTACGGAGGCAGCTCAGCGAATGACGATGCGGAAACATATGTTTAGACCAAAAAACGCAGTCTGAGTGGTGACATTAAGCGATGCAAGCGTGACGTTTTGCATTGCTTAAGGTCACAACTCACACTGCGTTTTTTGGTCTAAACATATGTTTCGGCTTCGTCAATCACTCAGCTGCCTCCGTAAGTTGCGGTGATTGGCTCTCCGAGTGTTGTGCAGGAAAGCAGACGCACGGGCTCTTTTTAGATAGCAGCTTTGTATTGTGGCTGCAAATGTCTTTTTTTTCTTTTCTTTATGGCATAGAGTTTTGGTATAGCGTACAATGCAGTGTTGAAAGTTCACCCGCTCAGCAGTATCTTCTCTCCTATGTTTACTTATAAACTCATTGGAGGCACAGCCGAGAGGGACGTGAACCGGGTCACGCCTACTGAGGCTAGTGCTTGTTTCTCTATATCATGCTTGGTCCGTTCACTTTTAAGTGATTGCGCTGTGTGTATCTGCAGTGCATATTTGCATGGGCTCTAGGACTTTGCCACACATATTTTTGTTTTATTTATTCTTGTTTTTTTAACAAAAAGCATCGCTGGAGCGAGTCGGTTGAAAATGGACCGCCTTTATGGCCGTGACTACAGTAACCGTGACTGCTACAATCCAGATTGTTGCGACTTTGCCCGACCTAATATATGTCCCAAGGTTAAAAGTGTTTGAATAACATAAGTTGGTGGGAAGAAAGAAATCTGACGGGGCAAGACAGATGTTCCGAAGTAATGAAAACGTTTAAGATTTATTAGTAAGAATAAAGAAATGTATGCCCAATTCGCAGATATCTTTGGCAAGTGCAAAAATAGGGTCTCTGAAATACCTAGGCTCAATCTAAAATGGGCCGTAAAAATCGGCGCTCGCACGTAGCAATCTAAACTTTTCTTCAGAGATGTATTTCACAGGTCAATTTTATCATGCAAAATTAGAAAGCCTAGCTCCCTTTTCATAAAAATTAGGGTAAAAAAACTTGCCTCGGTCAACGGCGGACGGCGACGCAGACGACCGAGTCGAGTGGCGGGGCGCGTTTGGCGCACGTATTGACAGATGGCGTCGGGAGCAGCGTCCGAATACATCGGACGATGTAGCCAACGTTAGGTATGGCCGACCAGCGAAAGGAAGCAGACGATACCCCGTTGAAATCCATCGGCAGCAAGAGCGCCGTTGGTGCCGTTGTTATGCAATCACGTTTTCTTTTATTATTGTTACTTTAAAGGGACCATGAAATGACCTTTTTACTTTTTCCAGATAACTTATACATTAAACCGTCAATGTTCACTGAATGCCGAACAGGCATCCGTTTTCGTCTCGGTTTATTAACTTCTACACAAAAAATTAATGAAATATCGACTTTTTCTTGACCGCAAAACAAGCCGTGACGTACGATGTTTCCGGAACCGGAAGTTCTCTCTGCAGTAGGAGATGGGAGCGTTAGCGAGTTGGGGTGCGCCGGTGGGTTTTACTGCGCCGATGTCACCGACGTATTTTCTGAATCGGCGCCTCTCATCGCCGCTGCCGCATCGCAGCTGAACGAAATTCAATGAGATACGTTGCGCTACAGCGACAGCATGGGACTAGTCCCATACGCCGGTATGCCTGTTGGGAAGTGCAGATGGGAACAATTTGCCGCGGCGTTTTTCGCGGTCTCGGAGATGCAGGAGCGAGCCGACGTTAAAAAAGATACGTTTGAACTGTCAGCAAGAGCCACGTAAATACCTGTTCACACTCGGAGCGGACGCGCGCGTTTGATGAAGTGCTGTATTCGCGCTGTTGGTAAGCGCTTCGGGACCGATCTTTTACAATTGCAACTCGATACTGACGCGACACTCGGCAAAGAAAGGTTGGACCGGTATTGCACGTATACCTCCCACGAACTGTTACAGCTCGACAGTGACGTGCAGTTTGTCAGAATAAAAATGGCATACCAATAACAAAGTGTACATACCGTGCTACGAAGGTAATCCATACAGCGTTTATTTCAGCTCTATATCACACAAAACAAGGAGAGGATCGACGAGGGTCCCTTTTCGACGAGTGTTCGTCAACACTGCCTCGGAAAACAAGGGGAAGAGATTGACCTCACCTCTTAACCTAAAATTGAGGTCAGCGATCAAACTATAGTACGGAAGGGTCCACAAGGGTAGCGCGGGCATATTCCATTCAGTACGCCAGCCGGTCGTAGGCAGACGGTCTTGCGACGAAGCAACGCTGCGCCGAGTCGGAGTGCCTGCTAGGCCTATATTCTGAGAGTTTCGTCGGAGCGGGATTCGCGGCTGTTGTCGCTCTTCTCGGGTGTTTGTGGATCCAGCGTTCTTGTTCGTCGTGGTTTGTTTTAGGTACATTTCTTTCTTGCTGCTTGAAGTCGGCACGCGCGAGATGAACACGTAGAAAAATAAACGTTCAGTCAGCCAGAGTTTTGAGAGGAAGGAAATCAATGGAAATAAACGTTCGTCGGTCGTCGCCCTGCCCTGCTGCGCACGCGCAGTAGTTGCTTCGTTTACCACACGATAGATGGCGCTTGGCTCTCAGCATTATCAAATTTGGCAATTTTCGCCACACATCTCTAATTATGCTACAAAATGTGGATCTGAATATTATTTAACAAAACTTTTAGGAAACATTCGCCGGATATTTATTGTTTACGATCGCGGTGCTGGTGAGGTAGGCTCTTACCCAATAGGCGATGTGGATTCGGCTGACGTGCACCGATTCTGCGTATGCATCGTAGTGAAAAGGCAGAGCTTTCGAAGGAAAGAAGTCGCAAAAGAGTCCAGTTTTCTTTTAAAAGTTCTATAGCAAATAATTTTTTTTGGCTCCCTAGTCTTGTGTTTTTGTGTTCCTTTTCCCACCTTTTACGACGTGCGGTGGATGAAATTCGATTTTAAAATCATTTCATGGTCCCTTTAAGTTTTCCTATCATTGTCCGCGTTTATATTTAAACGAAAGGTGCATCGTTATAAAATCATGTTAATTTTAATAGACCACGGTCGTCGTGAGCAGTGTCGATAAGAATGTAACGCGATATATCAGTACGTGCTCCAAACGCGCTTTGCCGCTCGACTCGGTCGTCTGCATCGCCGTCCGCCGTTGACTGTGGCAATTTTTTGATTCCTGTGTTTTACAGAAAGGAAGCAACGCTTTGTACTTTTACAAGATAAAACGAACCTGTTAACTAAACCTTTGGCAAAAAGTTTAGATGGCTACGTGCAGGCGTCGAGTTTTACGGCACATTTGAGATTGAGGCTGGGTCTTTTAGACACCCTACATACCATCTGTTTGTACAAAACAAAAATTCTACATGCGTAAAACTTATGACCAAAGCCTTGCTGTGTAATCAGTGCCGACTCTCGAACATCGTTCTGAATGCTAAGCTCAGATTTTGCTGGTCCACCAGCATTCAGGGTTAGTAAATGAGGCACGTGTTTTACTTGCCTTCAAAACCGACAAGCTCAGACGTTCTGATCCTCAAATTCGCTTGTGACCGGTGGAGATGCACTCCTGTGAATGCGATAAGTACCATGGGCCGATGTCAGTCCAGATAGGGCAGTTTACTTCTGACCGGTTTACTACTTTAATCAGCGCATTAAATAACGAAATCATTTTGAAGGTTTTATGATAATTCAATTTTCATCAGTAAAAATGTTTTCTTATAGGTTAGCGCTTACGGTCACCAGTCTCAATTTAAGGGTAATTTTTTTATAATGACCATTAGTTTATCTGTGAATTTAATATAGGACCGATATTGAAAGCAATACTGTGGTCATCATAAGAAAATGTTTTATATGTATAAAGATATTAGAAATGAAATAGAAGTATTTAGAAACTATAAATACCTCACAAGGCCTTGTACAAAAAGATGTTAAAAACTGAAAATTGCTTTAGCAGCTTGTAATGCTATATAAGTTTGCTTTCTTAATATTTGCTTGAAATAGCGCCGTCTTAGAAAAACAGATTAAAAATTCAGAACTGAATTATTTTTTATTGACCAGACCTTTTGCCGACGTGCACTCGATCATATAATAATATCAGCGCATAAAGAGGTTCGTAATTTTTTTCTTCATAGCAATGTCTTGTTCCGTGCAACCGTAACTTTAATAAAAAACAGGACACAATGCATGTCAAAATTTTTTTAAAGAAAGGAAGGAACTGTCCTTGTACTTTCAGGGGCCGGATGCAGGGAGGAGGCGACATCAACTCGGCCCTAGGCTGCCTGCCAGACAAGCTCAAAACTGAGCTGGCGCTCCACGTGAACCTCAAGACCCTGAAAAAGGTAGGCTTGCCTCCTAAATTCGAGCGATGGCTGTCAGGAGAAACCTAAAAGTTATTAAACGATGACGGAACTATATGTGCCCTGTATAACTATGGCGCATCCTTAGAACATGGTTTGAACTAGGTGGACAGGCGCCACCCCCGTCATTTAGAAAAAAGTGCAAGATACTCATTGGAAGCTTAAATGTAATAATTTAGTTCAGACAATTTGGCAATGAATATATTATGATGTATATATATACAAGGTGTTTCGCCAGATCGCTCCGTAGAACCGCGGACATTTATTTTGACACCCCGGATGAGGTTACTGCTTCAGAAACGTAGATTGTAACCAACTTACTATTCATTATTCGCTTCGCGAGGCACTTCTTATGTCCAAAATGTGTTTATTCATATATTTGTTTCTATCTGTTTACCCCCGAGATTTCTTTTGTAGATAGCCAGGGGGGGGGGGGGGGGGGGGGGCTATGTAAATGTTAACGCAGACATAAGAGTAACAAACAAATTTAAAAGCCATGGCGGCAATACCCTAAAGTACTAAATCGCAATAAAACAATACAGTTTCTCAAATCGAAGCAGGCGTGACCAAAAACAACGATAACAAAGTCGGCGCGATGATAACTGATGTTTTATGGAGAGAAAAAAAAAAGAATTAAGAGAATAAAAGAAGTCTGGCAGTGATGTGCCACGGCAATATTGATGGCAATTTATTCTATTCACTGGTTGCAAGGCTTAGGGGGAATATTTAGTTGTGCTACGACGCGCAACTATAGAGTTTGCTTTGTCAGGGAGGTCTAAGCACGGAAAGAGGCGGTTGGCTTACACAGCGCGCCTTTGACGAAAGGGTGAAAAACTGTGACAAATCTCATAAAATAAAGTTTGCTTTGAAGTGACATAGAACGCTGATCGATGCTCGCACTTTATATTGGTACAGCTGACCGTTCTCAAACCGACAAAATCATGAAACTCTTTATCAGGCGCGTTTTTGACAACCTGATAAAGTGTACCTTGAATCTCAATGCGTTTATTGGGACCTTGGCCATAACGAAGATCCTCCCATGATCTATTAAATAAAAATTTCAATGTTGCAGGTCATGACAGACTTAAAGAAACTTAAAACGACTCTAATTGTGTCTTTTCTAAGGGATCAATATGAAAAGGGGGCACCTGAAGGATAATTTGACTGCACTACCGTGGACACAGCTGGCTATAACAGGCGACCGCTGGCTGTCTGGTATTCCCATGCGCAGAGCTGGAAGTACACCCTGCACGCACAGTGCGTTGATTTTGCTCTTCCAGTTGCCCACCATGCACTACACCACTTGGCCGTATAGGAGGGCGTCTAGAGCTTAATTCCAGGACAGACACACTATGTGCTTCCTGCCATAATGAGAGTGAGACACCAGAGCACTTGGTTTTGATGTGCAAGGGGCTTCGCCCGGCCCTCCCTGAAAGGGTAACAGATTTGGCCGGGGCCATAGGTTGTGCTGCCAACGATGGAAGGACGGAAGACAAAAGAATTACAGTCACAAAGGGTCGATTAGAAGATTCGTGGAAATTATCTAGGGAAAATTGAGTGATGCACAACTTGGAAAATTGGGACTCCCTCCCGCGTGGCTCCGGCCCCAGGTCTCAACCCTGTCTTCCGGTTGTCCTGTGCTGGGGTAATGCCGACAAGGTTTGACCAGAGCAAAATTGGCGACTCCCTCGACGGGGGGAATAGGCGGGAGGTGATGTCTTTAGTTTTTTGCCCGATCCCCCAAAGGTCATCGTGATGATATCCCACACTGCCTGATGATAGTTAGAGGGAGAAAATTGGCCTAGAAAAGGGGGAGGAATCATATGGCCGTCCTTCTAGACTTAAGCTAGGTGGCGCAAGCTACCGCCCGTTACAAAGGGTATAGCCATTATCACCCATCAATCTATCCGACGTCTGCTTAGGGAAAAGCAGACGACGCCAAAGCGTGTGCCGTGTGATAGCCAGCTGTGCCCACGATGCATATATAGCAATGCTTTTATAACGCTTTTAAAATTTGTGTTGTCATAAAAAGTAGAGGCCGGTCAAATACTTGGGACGTCTTGATCGATTCGAGCCAACGCTACTAAAACACTCAGTTGGGAAACTCCCATAGAGACAGCTTTGAAAAAGTGGCTTCAATATGTCTCCAAGCACCGAGCTAATGACGAACACAACGCCACCATTTTTCCCGCAGCGGCCACTCGAGGAACTGCACGTGACTTCTATTTTGGCTCTAAGAACAGATACAGCGGAAGAGGTTACAGGGGTGCCACCCCCGTCTCCCCGGCGGACGCGCCGCGTCGAGCTACCGAAGTTAAAATGCACCTAGGTCGGGACGCGCTCGTTTGCGGTACAATATTAATTGTACCGCAAAACCCTGCAAACTAAAGATTTTAAAAACATAACGCGCCCCTCTTTTTGTACTAAACTCCAATCAATTTCATACAAAAAGAGTCTTTTCCGTTTGTTTTTACGCGAAAACAGGCTTTCAAAAAGCTCAAGGTGACCACAGTACAGACAAACGATAAAGAGTGGCGCTGTTGTCGCATTTAGCTCGGTCTCGGTGGACGCCAGCGGCCCAGGTTTCGACGGCGAGTTTCCCAACTGAGTGTTTTAGTAACGTTGATTCGAGCCGTGCTTGCTAACTTCGCTAATGTTCTCTTGGTGTTCTTTTTTTTCACTTAGTACTTAAATATTCAGGCAACGTTCTTCCAACGTCTACTAATTAGGGTAAATTCAGCGCAACAAAAGGCGCCAAATTACTCACTTCCTCGAGTTGAAAAATCTAGAACTACTTCCACGTCATCAGTCGTCATCGCTGTGTGTCTAGTCAGAAAAAGGGGATTGGGTTTATTCTATATTCCGTTTAACTTCAGAATGAACTGCAATGGACTCTGCTAGCCATGGAAACCAATCCTATGCCGTGTGAGCGTCACGTGACCATTTAGGGCGGGGGGGGGGGGGGGGGGGGGGGGGGCTCAGCTACGTGCGGGGCGCGTAATCAGGTGATGCGATCTCAGCGCCGGATTGGCAAGAAAATGTAGAAAAAGCAAGTGAACAAAAAAGTTGCGTGCACGGACCAGAATGGTTTAAGCCTACGGATGGGTGCTGACATCTATCGACAGATGAAGAAAACTCCTGCCAGGATATCTTACGACGAAATCACTTCTGCGACGCTTCAAAGCGCGAGTATTTAAAGCGTGTTTGTCAAAACTCTCTTTGAAATGCCACTTTGTGGATTATAATTTAGAACGTGATAAAAAAAAATCAAACACCACGGTCTTGTGTGTTTCTTCTTTTTGGTTCCATCATATTCAACGTATAACATCAAGCCCAATTCCCGACATTCTCACAGTTTTAGTGGGAAGTCAGTCGATTGCAGTAGGGAGAAATATATTTCGTTTGACAAAAAATATATATAATTCGATGCTAATTATTTAAATAAAAAAATACTCATATTTGATTTCTTATGGGTTAGTCGCTTCGAGTGTTTGAAATTCGATATCGTAGAGCCACTCCATCTGGGACTGTTAACATGAATGAGAATGGCTCTCGTCTGCACGTAGTGAATATGCGTTCTCATTCACCTTAACAAATTAAAATGCAAAGTATAAGACTTTTCCAAATAATATCAGAATGAGCTTGTTTGGTAAACGTTACGCAGCAAGACAGATGTGGAAATGGACAAAGGGGAGTTGAAAGAGGAGATGCATACTGTCAACATATATGTTGAAAGTTGGCGCTTGCTCTGTCTCTTCCTTCTGCTCGTTTTATTTTTTTTTTATGCATTTCGTCTTTTATGTGCGTTTTCAAATTATTAGTATTATGGCGTAAAACCCTCCCAACATAACCCGAATTTTCTGCAAAATTATTAATATTGATGGGAGTGCCTTGCTTGTCCTATACGAGGTATAATTTCTCTAGGCTTTACAAATTTCTCTAATAAGAAAAAAGGTCGTAAAAAATATACATTAATGCGGTTTGTGCAGGTGAGTTATACAGCCAGGAGAACATAATAGAGTGGAGCAGTCGGAACAATAACTCGGCTAATTACCTCAAACGTGTTAATTAGCTTGTTAATTGATTGAAATAATCATATGGTTTTAATTACAAACTTGTAAAACGTCATTAAAAAAAACAAAATTGGTCAATTGTAGAAAGACTTTGAGCACGTGAAAACACTGTGGAATGCTGAATTTGCCACGCGTGCAGCTGCAGGTGCAAAGCTACAGGTGCGATAAGGTGCCCGCGCGATTTTTCAGTATCTCATAATCCGCGTTTTCTCACGACCAGCCTTGTCCCTATGCGGAGGGCAAGTTCGTAGCTCCTTGCGCATGGGTTGCAGTGACGTCAGAACGCCGAGCTCTGATTGGCTTGATTGGAAGAACAGTGGGTAGACTTTAAGGCAGCTAGCATTGAGGCTTACCCCCTATCCTTCCTATTAGAGCCAATCAGAGCTCGGCATTCTGGCACCACCGCAGCCCCTGTGAAAGAAGCCGACGAACTTGCGCTTTGCGTTGCGAGCGTAGTAACTTTAGAGCACTACGCGCTTCCTACGAGATCAAAGTCCTTGTGAAAAATACCAATTTTAGTGGTTGCCCATGACGCTCACCAAGTTTCTAATTAGAAAGATATGTATATTTTTGCTAAATAAAAAGTCAATTAACTTATTCTTTTTTTTTAATATTTGAGATATCGTAGCGATTAGCCTCCTACATAACGTCCCCCTAGCCGTATAACTCACCTGCACAAACCGTATTACCGTAACTTTCACGACTTTCATAAAATAAATATTTAAAGCGTAAAAAAACACCTGCATAGTTAGCGTTATGATGATGTTTTACTGGGTATGGTAAAATTAGAGTACTGTATCAACTAAAGGTTCGCATAATGTTTGCGCAAAACGAACAAAAAGTATTAATTGCGTAAAAATACCTACACGGTCACCAATTGCGGTGAAGAATTTCGAAGAATATACGAATAAGTTCACTAAAGGGGAGGTTTCGAATTTGTATTTCTAAAATTGTCGATGTTTGGAAGGTTAATAAAAAGAAAAATAATAAACAATTCCAGACATCGCGATTTTTTTAGGAGCTACGTATTTCCTTTTTTTTTATCAACGCCGTAATTGACGTTATAATTCTAAAATAAGATAAACTTATAGGCGTATTCAGTGAATAAACATTTGGAAGGTCATTTGAAAGAGACTTGCAAGTAATTATTATAACCTCGAATTTATACCCCCGTGTCACTTTTATGATGGTATTCCACCAAAGCGGCCATTTTAAAACATTTTCTTCCTAAGCGCCAGAGTTTCATATATAAAAATGTACCATGCTATGTCCTTCGAATGGAGTTTTTTTTTTTTTAATTAAAACAGTGCGGTGGTGTCATCATATTAAATCGCCACTGAGAAGTTATTTCTCGTGCGATACCTCGATCGACAATGGCACAAAAAGCTCAAGCAGCTTACACGGGAACGAACGCGCGCAGGTGACTATCTTCCAGGAGTGCCAGCCCGAATTTCTGCACGACCTGGTGCTCAAGATGCGTGCGTACATATTCACCCCCGGAGACCTGATCTGTCGAAAGGGAGAAGTGGCCCGCGAGATGTTCATCATAGCCGATGGCATCCTCGAAGTCATCAGGTAACGGTTACCGTTCTTCCCGTTTTCGTCACCTTTTTGGTGAAGGGGACCTCAAATTATTTCAAGGTCCATTTCCACGGACTGAGTCTAGCGCATTTGCTCTATTCGTGTTTTATGCGTTATACCTACATATTTGTGAAGCATCTTAGGCACGTGCGCTACTCTCTGGTTTTCAGAGGCGTATACCCCAAGAAAAGTGCACACTGAAAAGTAAACGTTTCAGTAAAAATCTCTTTGGTTAGGTGAGTATTAAAAGGTAACTGCAAAGAAAAAAATTGGATTTTTAAACAGCCTAATTGGGGCAAGCATGTCACAAAACAAATTTTTCAACAAAAACAAAAATTTTTACAGCAATGTTTATGGCGCGGGACTGATTTTAGTTTGCGGCTATTTCGTCCGTTTTAAATCGCGCGCCACCAAGTTGGTATTATACGTCACGGACTGGCTGCTGCACGTCACGGAGTGACGTAGAACAGCCACTCCGCGCGCGTCAAAAGAGCGGGAGTTTCAAATCTGGAGAGGTTGTGACTCCGGCTCAATTACGTCCTGGGGCGTAAATATTGCTAAAAAAATTGTTTTTTGCGGAAGATTTGTTTTGTGACATGCTTGTCCAAATTACGCTGTTTAAAACACACTTTTTTTTTTTTGCAGTTACCCTTTAAGAAAAGAAGCTGGAGGTACTCTAACCAAATGTGTTAAATAGCCTGACGTTTCGCGGCCTGCTCGATCGCTTGTTCACGGGTGACTTATATTTTGTTCACGGGTGACTTATAGCGACTTTATTTAGAGCCATGGCATATCCATCATACCTAGAACAACCTGAACCGGTCGATCGGTACCCTCCCAAGCAGTTATATTCACGGACTTCGAGTAGTCACAAAATAAGGAGACGATTTTAACGGCGGCGACGAGGAGAAGCGAAAGACAAACATCCAGCCAAATAAGTCACCCGCAACGTTACTGGAACCACTCAGTTGGGAAACTTCCATGGAGCCTGCTTTAAAAAAGTGGCTCCAATCTGTACTCGAGAACCGAGCCAATGGCGATCGCAACGCCGCCATTTCTCCCGCAGCGTCCACTCCGGGCACTGCAGGCTGCGCGTATTGGTTCATGTCGAGTCGGGCAAGGGCCGGTGGCGCCATCTCGCAGGGCCACCTCGCAGTAGCTATGCAAAGCAACTTTCATGTTTCAACTCGTCGCAAAGAGGTGGCGCTGTTATCGCATTTAGCTCGATCTCGGAGGACGCCAGCGGCCCATGTTTCAAGAGAGAGTTTCCCAACTGAGTGTTTTAGTAACGTTGGTCACCCGTGAACAAGCGACCGAGCTGGCCGCGAAACGTCGGGCGATTTAAACGCAGCTGTATAGAGTACCTCCAGCTTCTTTTGCTAAAAGTGCTCCTGGAAGAAACATATATAAGTTTTTATGGTCGCTAGTTCCTTTTGTTTTTTACATACTTTTAGGGATGTATTAAAATTCCAGACTAAGAAATCTCGTGGGTGCAGCTCTTTGATCGTTCAGCATACACTTAGAGGTTAGCTGTGCGGAGTAAATTACGAAGCCCCTGTTGCGCGTGATCACTCTCAGGATTCAGTTATTTATATTACAGCAGAAACCAGAAATTAAATTTCAAAATAATTCAAAGCATTAATTACATGGGAGCCAGCCTTGTATAGATTGCTCGACAAAAGTAATAGATTGCAATTACAAATACTTTTTGTTAGATAGACTTCAATTAGATTATTTTATTATTTGAGAAGAAAAGGGATTCGCCGTTACTTGAAAATGTAGACGCTACCTTTTCGATTAACTCAGAATTCCAAATTAAGATCTTTCTACCTCGTTAAACCGGCTCTTTCCTACCGTGCATCACTGAATACTAATCACTACATTATTAACTTGTTACCTTAATCCATCAGTTTTGGTAAAGCAGCCTTGGTTCGAAGATTCCTTGACAGGAAACCTGTACGAATGGGCCTTCAAGAAGGGGAAGGAGAAATAGTAGCGCTTAGAAGTAATTTTAGTACTTCCAAAACTAATCCGATTACTCTTGTGATTACTTCATAAAAATGCATTCACATGAATATAAAATTACTTCAAAAGGTAATCGATTGCAAGTAATTTGATTATTTGTAAATCGTACGAGTACCGTGCACGTCCGAGGGTGCTCCAGTCAAGCAGTGGCACAGTTTCTCTTCGCCTAAAGAAATTTTATGAAACTATTAAATGGACAATAAAACAATATTATTTTCACTGAACGCTTTTTATGAAAACACAGTAGGGACGGCGAGACAAAGAAAAATATATTTCAAACCCAATCCTTACTAACGCGAAGGCACGAGCCTGTAGCTCCGAGCACGTCTGCTGGCTCGCGTTCACCATAGCTCGACATTGTTTCGAGACAATCACTCTATTTGTCTCAAAATAGCCGTGTACGATAGTAGCATTCTTTATAATCGTTATGAAACACATAATATATATATATATATATAGTGTTTCACGAAAAGTCGACAAATTCAATATTGCGAAAACTACTCGTCGAAACGAAAAAAAGGCTTGTGTCGTTTTGGTCCTGGGCCAGGATCCTATTTAGTGAAATTATTAAAGTCCGGGATAATTACGCTGTTAATGATTTTCGTGTAATAAACTTTTTAAATACTGTGTTTAAGGGCGTGGTTTAAGTTAGAAAATTGCCCAGCATCATTGAAAAACACTAAACCAACAAATTGTAGAACGACTGAAGGCCCGTGCGGCATTTTACGGCTTTCTGAAAAGCCGCGCAAATTCGACGAGTTTTTAAGTTTCAGTTTGCAATCGGAGCGCACCTCGGCCCCGACGGCACCGCGCCTCGTGGAGAAAAAGTGCAACCAACCTCTGCTGCGCTGTCCTCACGCAACGCAGCAGAGGCTGGTTGCGCGAGGCTGGTTCAGTCTTGAAAAATGTCTGTCTCAGGCCGAAACGTCGACGAACTTTACAAATGATATGTTATAAAACAACCATCTCAAGTACGTTTTTCTACCGCACATGTATTAGTACGGCAATCTTTTATATTTATTTTACGTACCCCGTTCTTTAAAACAGGTGGCATTCTGATCGGAGATTGGGCAATCCGAATTATTGCGACACCTTACTCTCAAGAGAATTAGACCATGTTCAATGTGGGATCAATAACGTACGTTTGTATTCTTTATTTCTTTCAGTGAAAGTGGCAAAGTGCTCACGCAAATGAAGGCGGGCGATTTTTTCGGGGAGATCGGCATTTTGAACCTGGACGGCTTCAACAGGTACGTGTAAGAACGTTACCCTCCCTTTACTTACCGCGCGGACATATAAATGGAAGGAAATGTAACTTTACCTCAAGTGCTACCTCAACCTGGGCAGGGCCCTATCTCCGATTGACTAATGAAAGCTATGAGTTGGACAAATTGTCTGTTTCATGTTAGGTATTAATTAGTACATGCATATTTCACTTTACTCAGAAAATATATTCCTGTATAAGTAATCGTTGTGTAGGAACTATTCGTAACCAAGCCATAAGAAATTTCAGGATCGAAAGGCAATTCACATGTTTAATGTAAACTTAAAGACAAAAAGAAAATGACAGCTCCGCATTCTTTAGTGTTTTGGAGCACACTTGCTTTGAGCGTGGTCCCGTTCAGTTGCAACTATGTTGTCACGCTATCAATGTTGGAGAAATAGTTTTGTTGCTACGCACTTTCTCTACTGTCTGTTGTGCCTTGAGAGTTATTGCTAATTAAGTTCGAGTGGGTAACATAGTAACATGCTCACAACAGCAAATGATGATAAAGCTCGCAACTCAGATAGTTACTCCTGCCGGTTTTGATATAAACCTCCGTTGTACAAGCATGCAGTCTTGTAGTTTGCTATAACATAATGCATATCAAAAGTACTTGGCTGGCAGTCGTGCTTCGGTGAATATTTGAGGTAATAGTGGACAAACATTGTACGAGCGCGCTGTGTATACTCGACACGAATGACTGAAGGCACATTTGCAATTTTTAGCTTAAATAAAATCATATGCAAATTAAACTCCGTGTGAAGCCAGTACATTGAACGCTCTATCAAATTGAACGAAACGTTGATTGCTAACTAACATCTAAACTTTTTCTTGTTTTTAATGCTAGGAAGTAACTCCTCCAGTTTTGTCGTTTTCTTTGTTCCTCCAGGAGAACTGCAGATGTTCGTTCGGTGGGTTACTCCGAGCTGTTCAGTTTGTCCAGGGAAGACGTGCTCTCTGCCATGAAGGACTACCCCGAAGCGGAGGTAACTTCCATCCCTGCCATGCCTTGAACTGCGTTTCCTCGTTACCGCGAGGACGCTTTGAAATGGCTCACAACTAACCCAAATTTAATGTAAACATTTAATTGTTCACTTCCTATTTCGTAGGTTATTCGATTATTCTTTCACGCTTTACTGTTATTAAAAAGGCACTCCATAGCGAACCTCTATGTTTAATGCTTTGACCAAAAAATTAAGACTTCCGTGTAAACTCTACGTCAGCTTCGCTCGATCATTAAGTCTCAGCTTTGAAGCAGCAACATAGAAAGCACGTGTTTGTCGGCGTCACAAATAGCGTAACCCTATAATGAAAGGGCACCCCTGGTTGCTTGAAACCCGCTGCTAGCTATGACCGGATTGTTCTTCGAGCCTCGTCGATTTAAGACAGGGCTCCCTCGATTTCAAAAGAAGAACATAAAACCCCGAAGTCTAGCTGCTGTCTATAAAGCGATGCCCTTCCCTACTAAAGCTATACAATCGCGACTGCTGTGTCAGTGGTGTGCATATAAGAAGCTTGACCTAAATTCTACAAAATCACAAGTGATAACGCTATCACCAAAAACTCTCGGCGTTTACTCAGATTTCTATTTCGGTACAGCTATTATAAAGCGTGTGTCATTTGTGCGTCACCTAGGTGTAATGCTTGTTGAAAAACTGAACTTCCATAATCGTGTTCGTGTGATCCCTTTATCATATTTTAGAGCGTTGGGTACTGTCACTCGCCCCAATTTAGTGTTTCGCAACATTTTGTTTTTATGTCTTGTTCAGAACCTCATTTTGCCAAAACTAGATTTTGCATCAGTTATTCGGAACAACTTGCTCAAGGCCACTGCTGTGGCGACGTGAGAACGAGTCGAAAAGAGATGTGCCAGAACGTTTCATGCTATATAGAACTTGTCTCAGTCCTACTCTTATCAAAATGCAATTCATGTTTTAAGTTTGACGAAATTCAAATCTAGGCGAGGAAGTGGTAACCTGATATTTTTGTTCAAGTGCGTGCCTTCCTATTATGACTGCTCTATTATAATATCCTATATCCAGATTAACGACCATGTGAGACATTTTCGCTGCAATTGAACATTTGAAATTAACCCCATGCATTGTCTGTCCTTACTAGTTCGCATTTAAAACTTCTTTAATCATCTAGAGACATTGTTTGTTTACATTTTTAACTACGACCTTTTGCTGTCGTAAAGGAGCCCGCTCTTGTTAGTGTATTTTTGCAGCGTTGTGTTATAATAATTTTTTTGTGCACTACCGTTATCGGCCCAGGCTCGTTGGTAGGCGCAATACATACATATATACATACATACATACATGCATGCATGCATGCATGCATACATACATACATACATACATACATACATACACATCGCGACACTGTTAGCGCGAACACGACATCGGCGCCTTTTCGCATTTTATCAGCAAAGAGCATTAGTGGGCACACATTTTTACCCCTTATATTAGAGCACTAGATGAGCTCTTTCTATAAAAATAATATCTTTGATGACAACTTTACGGTTCTAAGTGAAAAGCACAGAAAACTAGCGATCGCTTGTTCGCGCTAACAGTGTCGCGCTCTGTACATACATACATACATACATACATACATGCATACACACACACATATACATACATACATACATACATACATACATACATACATACATACATACATACATACATACATACATACCAGGAATCGACAGTATTACAAATACAAGTATTTTAAATACGTATTTAAAATACTTTGACTATTTTCTATATCGTATTTAATTAGATATTGGCAAATGTATGTGCCAACTGTATTTAAATATTAAACAATTTAGTATATCAAATACTGCCCAAATTCAATTTCGGGCGCTGTTTGTTCTTTTGTTTTGTTGTTTCAATCAAATGCGATATTATACACTCTTTGCGGTGGCAGTCATAGGCAAAGAGCGTTACCATGTTGCGCTTTACTCATGAGAAACGCGCAAGAAAAAAGAAAGGAAAGTTAGAACTTGGAACGAACAGAATGAGTACAATTATTGACTTTTCGGCATCTAAAAAGACGTCGCTTTAATCACATGCTGTCTGAAAAGGCTTCGTTGCTTCAACAAATACCTTTCAGATTAAACTCGTACTATGAATACATTTTGTTCCCTTGTGTATCGCCCGCCTATCTTATGACAACCAACGTCTATATTTAGAGCAGCAACTTTTCTTTTAAGCGCTTGATTCTTGTTGTATATAGACTCCACTCTTTATTTGGGCACACAGACTTTTTTTTTTATCCGTGGTTAAATTTAAGTTTGAGATGTCGGCCTATGGGAGCAAAATGTATTTGTAAAAATATTGTAAGGTGATCAAATGCTCTCGTTGCATTTGTATCTTGTATTTAAATCATTTTCTCAAAATATTAAACGAAGACACTTAAAACTGCTTACGTGTAGGAATGCCAAAGCATTCCTACACGCAGCGCATTTCTACAAGCAGCCCATGCCACGTCTTTCGTCTTCACACAGCGCTCCGGCGGTGACATCACGCTCCCCCATTGCGCAGGCGCAGCGCCCGCGCTGGTTCAACGACTTCAGTGACGATGCATCTGCGTTGCTGTGCTTTTCTTTGTGTTTTATTTTTGGAGCCCTTCCGCTTTAACCTTGAGCACCCTGGCGGCTTCCGTGACGAAGCATCTGCGTTGCTGTGCTTTTGGCCAATGGGACTTTAGGTGCCGTTTCGCTCAGCCAATGGGAATCGAGGTGCCTTTTTTCTCTGCTACAGACAACGATCGACGGCTTTGCTCCGGGGTGAAGTTAATAATTCCGCATTAAAATTGTAATTGGACTTATAATTAAACACATTTTTGTTGAAGTATTTTCTACTTGTTTTTCGACATATTTTTGAAACTTTTTTCTATTATTGGTACATACGTACATAAACATACATTCGGGAACACTTGAAAACAATACATACGTCACGCTGGCTCCTATGGGGAAGACGGCGACTGCAACTTTAAACGTGTACACTACACTTAATCCTGTCTCTCCCAGGAGTCACCATGATGAATTTTAAGGAATCTGGTGCATCTAGTCTCCCACAGAGCACTTGGGAGGTCCGATCACTGCAATCTACGAAAGGACCTTGGCGAATGACCAGGCTGAAATCATGTGTGGTTTTGTACTTTTATACTGCACATGACGTGTGTACTTTTACACTGCAAATGACATAAGCCCGTGAAACGTCATGTAGTGTGTGACAGCGCTGGCTGTGATTTATTTCTAAGGACCAAAGGAACTTTAGGCCGCGTCATTCGCCGAGCTCTGTTGGTAGATTACAGCCACTGACTTTTCCTAATGTTCTCCTCGAATGTAGACGCGCTAGCTATTTGCAGATTGCGACCACAACGGAGAGTCCCACTGACTATCCAAGCGTACACAGCGTGGAAGATCATTCCCCAAAAATCTCAAAAGTGTAGCGTGGCGTATCTGAGACGTGTTCCTCGCGGCGTGCCGCAGGAGATCCTGCAGGCGATGGGGCGCAAGAGGCTTATGGAAGCCCGCCGGGCGGCGTCCGTCCGCAAGGGCGACGACATCATCTCCCGCACGTCCCACGGTGGTCCCATGGAGGCGAACGCGCCTTCGCCCCAGGGCTCCGTGCACTCGCGCGGACCCAAGTCCATGGATGCCATGCGCAAGCTCAAGAAGGACGTCAAGAACCTCAGGCAGCTGCTCAGGAACCGCACCAACACCACGTGAGATGTCCGGACAGCTCTTTTTAATGCAGAAGCCTTTCTAACCGAAGCGGAGTTGGGACTTGTGAAGCCGTAACCGTAGACGGGGCATAGCCGTGTCGTTCCGGCGGGGGCCTGGTTATCTAGGAGCTATTGCACGCAGCTAATAAGAAAGCTTAGCATTGTTAGTCGATTTTCGGAGAATAACCGAGCATTGACAGGGCACCAAGAGAGTTTGCTTAGGTTTTGGAAATGCAAAGTGATTGTGAGAGTATATTCTAATCGGCTGCACTGAGTATATATATATATAGTTTACAGCTAAAAATAGAAGGAATCTGGCGAGTTGCAAACCGCTAACGAGGCATTGATCCAAAAGTGCAATCCGCATCATAAGTAGTACTACTGTGGCCCCTCCATGCTATCTGAATGGGATAGTGCGTGCAAACCTTTTTGCGGTGTAATACAAAACGCTACATCCTGACTAAGAACGAGTAAACTTAGAAAGCGGGAAATGTGTGTCGACACTTGAGCGCTCGTTTCCTTAGCACCAGTAATGGTAACAGTAAAGCGTGAGGCATATGCGCGTAAAAACTGTCCGACCAGACGTGCGAACTGTCGGAACGATCAGATACGACAGGTTTGGTCACACCGGAGCGTCGGACGGGCCTCCGTCCGGCTCCTGCATGCGACCAACTTGCCTAACATTCGCCGCACGGCAGTCCAGCTGTCGGAGAAAAATTGGGTTGTGTGTATGTTTATACATCCTAGAACTTGGTCTGCCTCAACGGGCGACGAGTCTCCCAGTTGTAGATGGGCAATTTAGCCAGTGCAGTACAACCGCTAGCCTGGGGTCTTTAACGTGCATCACGCATGCAGTAGTGATACACGACCGCACGCCGGTACAATGCTCATCCAGATCGAAACGGACAGGGGTGGGGATTGAGCCCAGGATCCTGGGTTCTGCAGCGCGAGCTTTCGCTCCACGTGCTCCGAGCTGGTGTGCGCTAGCCCACTAGGCCACCGATCCCCCTAACTGTCGGAGGACCGCAGCCGGTGATAGCACGAACGACGCGAAAGTCGTGTTGTCATGCGACAATCGGCCCTATCGGGGGAGGAGGTGCTGGCCAGAGGAACAGGGTGTAAGCGGTGCATCACGCGAGGAGTCGTCAAGGAAAGCAATGGGCGCCATGGAGCTTTCCCGAGCGCACGAAACGAGCTGCTGATTTCCAGCATCCATAGCAAGCCGGACTTCTGGAACCGCTCGAGATCGCCGAGACACGAATATGCTCCGTTTCACCTTACGATGGACGGCAGCGGATGACGAGCCATTCCAATGCCGTGTGGGCGTCACGTGATCTTCGGGAAAGACGCAGCAATACGCGGTGTGCGTAGTCACGTGATTTGTATGCCGTGCTCGTTTCACTAGGATAGCTCCTAAAGGCCGCTGCGGTCCATTGTGATTAGTTCATGTTGAACAAAAAATTAACCTCACGTAAATTCTTCAAAGACACGCACACGTTAATGGCATACAACAAAACAGTTTGTTTTGTTTTAAAGCCAGAAAAACCATACATTAGAGGGGCGAGGGGAATAAAAAGTATTTTGGTCTCTAAGCTAGGTGGCGCAAGCTACCACCCCTTATATATACAACAGTTAGCATCCATCCATCCATCCGGTAAAGGGATACCTGGAGCTTAGAGGGTTGAACGAAACAACGCCAAAGAGGCATCGGAAGCATGTGTCTTGAACTGTCGCGTGCGGCGAGTCGAGCAGCCATTTTTACAATGATTTGTAAGTCGGATCGAATAGCTTTGTCGCGCATGTGTCTCGAACTTAAAAGTAATAGTAAAGAAAACACTTTACGGCTTTAACAATCTACACCAGACGCCGGTTTAGCAATGCCTGCTTTTCACACTTTTCCTGCACGCGTGGCTCTATCGTTTCTGGAAGCTAGTGCAACAACAGTTTAACACCAAAGTTTTATACCGAATCTCAGAGGGTTCACGCTAGTGAAATATACTGTATGTTAAGCATAAAAGGCGGTAGTAGCAAAAGACATTCAAATTTTGTAAGTTTGTGGAAATATTTTGAAGACATTCAACTACCCAAGCCCGCCTTTGAATGGTTGGTAGTAAAATAAATACAAACATAAAATGACTGGTTTTGGACCTACAGCTATCAATAAGGTAATATAGTTTTACGTCCTTTGTAATAATATCTGTGAAATGTTAATGAAATAGTATACACTTTTGTTAATGAATTGTTTCGTTTTTCACTGAAAAGGACTCAGAAACCACCAGAAATTCAGCTTGAAATGGAGCCTGTGATGTCATCAGTGGAGGAACACCATGATGACAGCGACGTCGGAACACCCTCAACACCTGTAGCAAAATCGTTACACAAGTTGTTCAGGTAAACATTTTTGTAGGCGCAATGGGTTTTAAAATTGTAGAATATTAAATTTGTTGGGAAACTAGTGCCTTGCAGCGATTTCCAGAAATTAAAACTCTTAAAGCGAAAGGGTTAATTTCACTTAGGATTCTAACCTTAAAAAATATAGAAATTCATTACCGAAGTTTATATATTATCTGGTGACCTATATTACAACAGGCGTCTTCGGGGCACACCTTATGTTAAATCTGGATATGCAATAACCGTTGAGTAACTAATCTGTTTACAATAATTAAAGTTCGCTTAAAGAATATTTCCGCAGAAATAGATGAAGCTATTTTAATTATAAAACCTTGGACAAGCATGATAGCCATCTGATACATTATTCTTTATGACTTTACAGAAAATTTCATAGCCGCCAGGAATCACAAGGTGGTCAAGCACTCAAAGGTAAAAACACATCTGATTGAAGCCAATCTACTTGGTCAGGGTTGGTGCAGAGTAGTCTCGACGAAGTAAAGCCCTCTGGACCTCTAAGTTCTGAAAAAAATCTTAAAGGTGCACTAAAAGAGTTTTGACCTTTTTGTAATTAAACCAGACGGTACAGGGACACAGAGAACGATTAACTCACATGCGTAAATTGCTTTGATTTAAGAAAAGCAGGAAAAAGATAGTAATACTTTTTCTTTCCTACTGATGTGCTAAGGATAAATAAGAAAAATGTCAATCGACGCCAATCGTAACGGCGCTCAATGTAACTGTGCCAGCGACAACCACGGTTTTTCCAAACTTTGCCCTTTCCCTTCAGCCGTGTGATTCACCGTTCACCGTTAAGTCAAAGGATGTTTCTACATCTGCGGTCAGTTAGGCACAGGTTATGTACCTTTTAAAAAACAGTGACATTTTCTGTCCGCTTATTGCAGGAGGGTCCCGACCTCTGTAAAAGCCACCGCGATATTGCTAGATCATACTTGGGTGGCTGGTATTGGAACGTAGGTGATTGCTATTCTTCGCCGCTATACATGAAGTGTTTATTCGTTTGCAGGCATTGTAACAAGTATTTCGTGCATCAAAGGTGAAGAAGAGGTGGTAGACCAAAGCAGAAAAACTACTCTTCGTAAACTAGGTACATCGCTTTCAATGGCTTCTTCCCAAGAAACTACTCCAACGCAGCCAATAGGCGCCGGCTTACCTTTACTAACGCGCATCAGAATGCTTAGGGAAGCAGAAAAATCGTCCAAGCAACCAGTTTCGGATACATCCAATTCAGGTGGAACTCAACCGCGGAGGGAGCTTCTTCCAGGTTCTCACGAGAGAAGCTCGCGGTTAGAAGCTCCAGCCAGCGCTCATTCTAATTTGTTCGAAAGGCGAAGACTGTCGAAATCGCAAGCCGTTTCTACAGAAGCAAAGTCGGTAGACAAGCCTCGAAAAAGCCTTGCCGAGAATCTCCACAGGCTAATGTCCGGTAGCGATACATCGGCCAAACACGCTCCGGTAACATTTCAAGTTCACGCACCTGTCGAACCCCCAGCTGACGTCACGAACCAGAACATACCGTTGCTAAAAAGGGTGCTCCTACTCAAAGCGATGGAAGAAAAGTTAGATAGGGAAAAGCAAGCGCATCCTCAAGCCACTACTACCACTGAACAAACAAGTGCCTCAAGCAAAGCCGCGCTCACCAAGCTGTCGCCCCCACGACCAGACACCCTGTCGTTAATTTCGCAGGAAAAACCACAACATCTACCCGATACATCGAGCGCAGCTGCCACGCAGCCGCCTAAAAGTCGTCTCTTATCCCCCAAATTCGAGTTGGAAGATGAGGTATTTCGTAGTCCAAGTCCAAAAAAAGAAGACCGCGACATTCGGTCCTCGTTCCACGAAACTGGCAGTGTTTCCGGCGAGCATCTAGTTTCCAGGCCACCTCTTAAACAGGTAGTCGTAAAACCGCACGAGAAAGTACTGCACACGGCGCACACGTTGGCAACCTTGGAAGAACAGCCGAGCTCTCTCGATTCGTCTACCACGGAAGCACAAAATTCACAGAGCGATAGCCAAGCAAAGAGGACGTTGAAGATGGCGGCACCCCAGGGGGCACCAGTGGCAGTGGCAATGGCGCCCCGACCTTCAGCCACGTCCTTCAGAAGCAGATTGTGGAACAGGAACAGCTTGGAAGGACATGCAGCAAGGAGGAGCCTTCTTCGAAGGATGGAAGCTGTTGAAATGGAGTCTCAAGACGCTTCCCAAGTTCTGCGAGGGAACGTCGATGACTTGAGGTCACCCAACAACGGACCGTCGAGACAAAGATTCCGAAAGGGGGTCATCGATGGCCAGTCTCCAGACACAGATCTGGAGCAGAGCCTTGTGTCCGGACTATTGCGTCAGGAGGACGGCATCGAGCAGTACGTCGCAGCAGCCATGAAGCACATCAAGCTGGCGTTCAAAACGTATCTGGTGCGTGGTCAAGCTATCTTATGAATAATGCATTTGAAATGGATGTGAGCGTTTATTTTTAGTTAGTTTACGTCGCACTTGTTTAAGTAACCTTTAAGTCTCTCGGAAATCTGCTTCACCAAAGTTGACTACTTTCCAGTTATTCATTTGACGTATCAGAATCAGTATAGTAGTTTATACATTTTATTTCGAAAGCTGATAAATTATACTTTGGGATACCTTGAAGATACATTTTGCAACCTAACATTTAGTTTAAAAAGTAATTGGGAAATTAGCTTAAAATTATAAAACCCGATGAATACGGTACCATAAAAATGTTTGCCTTTACCAACAAAAAACAAATCGTCGTTTGTTTTTTATTTTCTTTTTTATAATTCAAGGGCTCCACCGTTCGGCCATCTGGGCTGACATACCATATTTTCATAGATGTCGGTTTGTTTTGTCTGTGTTTTGCTCGTTTAACTTGAAAGAGCAAGGCAACCCACGTGACTCAGCCAACGCCTTCTAGATGAAAGGACGTGAGGCTGTATTTTTTACGGCCTCTACCGTTAAAAAAATAGAGTATCAGCTAAGGGCTGGCCCTCGTATTGCCATTGATTGAGCACGAGTCCCAACCGAAAATACTGGCGCAGCACTCGTATTCAGGCCGTAAAAAACCCAGCTCTACGATATTGTTATCTAGAAGGCGTTGGTTCAGTCTGCCATTAACAAACAGTGAACATGTTGTTTTCGTTCCGTTCAACTATGTATTTTAAAGAAACCTACACTTCAAAACTTCATAATGTAAAATTGATAGTTTGCTAACCGGGAGGGAGCACTGAAGTTTTTTTCTCGTTTCTTGACGGCTGAAATGTTTAATCTAGCCTATACTTTCGCACTACGTTATAATGAACACTTCTTTTTATATCTGGAAATATCAACGGTGAACATATCGGGTGGCGAAAAATGGCTCTAGAGGATTTTTTCGATGCCTGCCCATAAACAAGATGTATTAAACAAAACAAAAAAAAAACGCTGTTCTTGCGGTCGCTATCGCTTTATAACGTCCGGACCGTTATCACCCTCGTTCACTTCCACTCTAGCACTAAGTCATTACACACATTAACAACGTAGAGATCAGAGCCAATCACAAATCAAAATCAAGATCAAAATATACCCTCGTATCATATAGGTAGACATTAAATTTCGCACATTTTTATAAATTGTCAACCAAGTTCCGTTTGCCTGAATACTTGTTTGTTGTGCTACTCTACATAGCATGAAACACATCTCCAGCTGAACTCCAAGATTTCGCAACTCGAGGAAGACATCAAAAAGAAAGATGCCGTGATATGCGACCTACGAAGGAAACTGCTTCTTCAAGTAAGTAAGCGGTTACCGTTTCCAACGAAACACAATTACTGATAAGTAATCATCTTCCACAATGTACCAATACGACCTAGAAACTTTTCTACTATGGTTTAGCGTTTACTTCTTTTGTCATCCCAAGAGGAACTAAAGGCAGTGACAGCACTGTTAGGCCCGAGAGTGTCCAAGTCCTCCCCCCTTTTTCGAGAGTGTTCCTCGTGAAAACAGGCCTAAGATGCTTCTGGAGCAGTAATTAGTTTGAGCTTGGTTTTCTACCCCACTTTCTCGTGGTTATTAAAATTACTTTTTTGTGGTTGCTCTTTATTGTTTTTAATAACGTGCGTCCTTGAATCCTTCCAACGACAGTTTGTCATGATGCAGCTTCTAAGATACTCATTTTCATGTACTTTTTGTCGGCTTTGAAAACCTTCGTATTTTCTTATTGACGGTTTCGTTGATTGCTAAGACAGCGTTCAATGGCGGCATCGTAAAAAAAGGAACAATATTGACAAATATGTCAAGGTTCTACACAAACCGTTTGTGGAAGTACACTCTGGGTTTTGATTATCACATTGCCTGTCATAGCACTTGTTTTCCATAGAGAAAACATGATTTCATCTGATCGCCACGTGCTATATCAGTGTTTACAATATCCGTTCCGATAGAACATATGCTTATATTTGACCTCCACGTGACATCTTTGCTTGCAGGAACAAGAGCTCAGTCGCCGTGAACTAAGTTATTTAGAAGAAGTGAGCAGCCTGAGTGATACCAGTTTATCCTGGTCCGATGAAGACGAGCTCGTGCTAACGGTGAGGCCTTTCACTAACTCTGATGAGAGCGTCAATGCTTTCAAGTATTACGTATAATTTCTCTAAAATACAAGCGGTAAAAACGTACATGAACAAAAAGGGAAGCAACGCCGTGTCGGAAGAATAGCCTGACGGATATGACGTCTCAGGCTTCTAAACTGCAAAACTTAGCGTGTTGATGGGTTATTTATGTTTACACTTTTTAATGACTTGAGAAAACGGCAAATTAAAGATACCTTATAAAATTAGGTCAACTGAATGAACTAAACAACTGAACACATGACACTTTTAACCATCTTATAAAATTGGTTGTCCTGAGTTGACAGCTGCGGGACGTATTCTTACGTCTCAACTGCACCGATCAGGTTAACGTAAGCCTCGGTGCAACTAATCAAATCACGCTAACAAACATTTATTAACCTTGAAATTATAGAGACTAGAAATCTGTGTATGTGAATAATGTAAAACAGTGGTAAAACACACACCAGCTATTGACCTTTTTTCGCGTTCGCGATTGTAAATGAGGCGCACTTGATACGTAAGAACAAGAAAATAAACCGTCAATATCATGATTTTATTTTAAATAAAAGCAAACGATCCGCCGTTTAATTGCAAGCAGTTGTAAAGAATCCTGCCATTTAGCCCCAACTATACCTGCAGAGTTAATGTGTGAGCTTCCCGTGGACCCTATGAATCCACAGAAGACACGCTTCTGCCATTCTAGAGCTCAGGTCCATGTCACTAATCACGCTCAATTTTGCTATACCTGCCAAGTAAGTCCCGGCTACATGACCGTCAAGAGACATATGCGGCATTCGTCGTCATCCAATTCGCCATAGATCACTCTGTCCAGAACCTTATCCTCTACTTCCAGCATATTTGGCACGGAGGAAAGTCCGACTCCATTTCACGGCACTGAATATGGACGGTGCATGAGCGTCTTTAATTTTTTTTTTTTGTCAACTATCACGCGTCTGAAACTTCCGCATGCGTAAACACCCTTTAGTTTATTCTACTTATGTAACTGTGCACATTCCCTAAAATGTTCTTAAATGAAAAAGCTTGTTTATATTTGCACTTTCTATCCTTTCCTTTATTTAATGTATTTTTAGAACCCTTTTGAGAGTAGCATTTTGCGAGGATATACCTAGTAAGGGTAGTTTTACGATCGCAGTAATCCCGAACATTCAACTCCTTTTTTTCCACAGCTCTTCCATCCTCGCCTTCTCGATGTTCTTTAGCTTCCATTGTATGAAATATGTGAAGCTAGTAAGAGATCGGACTGCATGGGACTGAGTAACTTCCTAGAGGCATGTGTGGTTTTTATTAAGAAAAACTTAATTAGAGAACAAAAACAAATAAACAAAGAAAAAATATTTAAGAAAAATTGACATAAAGGCTAAGGAAAGAAAATCATGATGCTTTAGAAACGTCTAATCGATTGCAGGTGCCTTTCCAGAAAAACTGCCGATCGCCCTTCTGGTTGTTGTTTTTTTTTTTTTTGCTTTTAGTTACGTTGAAATATTTTTATAAATATAAAAAACGGATTATTCAAAGTTGGGAATATGTTAACTTCATTTTTATTTCCTCCTTAAGATTCCTCATTACATGCTCCCGCAAGGTGCCTCCTTCGAATGCCCGTGGAAATGCAAGAAACATTCCTGCATGCTGTCACCTGATCAGTCACCCATTCACCTTTCTATTGCTTAAGGGGTCACTAAAACGGATGTTGAGATCGCCTTTCTATGGCGTAAACACTATATACGTGTCATATCTTATAAGCATCCTAGAATGCCGCGTTACGTCCTTTCTCTAAAATATATCGCAGAAAAAAAAAAGGTGGGTCGTGATATTTAGTTGCGTTTTATTGTGGAAAAAAATTACACACATGTTTGTAATTTGAGATATTCTAGGGTGCTTATGGCGCGTACATTGAGTTTGCGTTATACAAAAACGATTTGAAAACTCGCTGTAGTGCCCCTTTAAAGCTTTCTTTTAATTCTTGGCCGGTTCGAATCTGGGTGTCTCTCCCGGGGGTTAAAATATCCGCACAAGGGATTTTGAGGTCACGTGACCGTCTCCGTGGGAAGAAGTAGCCAGCGTTACAGGCGACTCCGCTCAGCAGACGTCAGCCTTGCCGGTCGTTTTCTTTATTTCTCGTGGAACGCGACCTTCCCCCAACCTTACGTGCCGTACCTAGAGTGCCCGATTGCGATTCATCCCGCTCACATTTGAGGCCTTTTCACCGTCTTTGAGCGTACCAAATCAAACTTGAATAATTGAAGTGAGAGTGGACTTACGGCAGCCGTTCGGAATTGAACGCTCGCTACGTTTAGTGTCTTGTCCCCACGAAGCCGGTCACAGCACCTCAATATCCCTTTAAGGCCCTGTCACGCTGAGGCAACAACGGCAACAGCAACACAACACGTTGTCCAACAGTCAGGCAACTTGTTGCTCGCTCCCCGTGTTGTCCGAAAAACCTGTCACATCGCGGCAACAGCAGCACAACATGGACGACAACAAAAATGTTCACTCGGCATGACAACTTTTGGCAGCAAAAACAGTAGCAACTTGTGTTGGACAGCGTGTGTTGCCCTGATCGCTGACTGAGTGAATTTCGGGCCGGCAATACGACACCACAGATATAGCTTCCATGGCAGAGCTGGTTCCCTATGAATAACGTCTTGCTTACTTAAATAAAGGCTTCTAAAACGTTATTTAACTATAATTAAGGCTGGCGTGCAGCTAGAATACTTTGATAAATGTTTTTACTGCGGAATTACGGAAAGCGATTGTCGAAATGGTCACAGATGTGGTCGTGAATGTTTAGAGTAATGTTAAAATTAGAGCTGTCGAGAGACCAGCTCACATTACTGCTAGTGAAATAAAATTGCATGCCTACTCACCCGATGATGAAGTATAATTAAAATAATTCAGGAAGGCAAACATTAAAAGATCTAAGCAATAAAATGACCATTTTGATCCTGATTGTTGATGCTTGGAACTTGGAAACAGCGCAACCAGACCTGGTTTGTTTAAAAAATACACAGGACGTTTTGTGGAATGAAGCGACCACATAGCGGGTGATAGGCAAATAGGCAGCGTTGAAAATTATTTATTCCACCGATTGTTATGAAGGTCGATCGTGTCGGTGTCGTAGTGTTTAAGCACTGTCAGTTCAGTTCAACACCCCGCTACAAGAGACGTTGTGGCTACTGCCGGTACTAACTCAATTTTACAGTAGAAATAGGAATAGCATGAAGGAAAGAGCCCGACAGAAACACTTCATACGGTTTTCCTCGCTTAGGGCTATCTGATTTGTCAACGAATGAAGTACATTTTGATAAAATAAAGGGCGAAAACTGTGTCAATTTCTATAATCTCAATCACTGGTCGATGTCGTCTCGAGGTAGTTTCCGGCCCTTCGACCGCACAAGCACTTTGTAGAGTCACACTTCCAGTGACGCCGCGCTGCACACGAACAAAGGTAAACAATCAACGTGGCGGAGTGTTCGTGTTGTCCCCGCAGTCAGCGTGGTGTGACAAGGTGGTCAGACAGCAAATCGGCCAACACGGTTGCCGGGCGGCTGCAACATATTGTCCGACTGTTTTTGTTGCCACGATGTGACAGGGTCGCCGGTAAAACTATTTTCTCGTGTTGCCGGATAGAGTTGTCCAACTGTTGCCTCAGTGTGACAGGGCCTTTAGCGGCTGCTTTAAGCGTTGGAGGGGTACCCGCATTCACCGAAAAACCAGCCCAGGTGTTCCATTTAGTCCTTCTCCCGTGGTTTGTGCGCCTCCCGTACCTCATGGGCACCCCGCACTCTGTTCATGTCCACCAGACCGGGTCTGTGGATAGCGCCCGCGCAGAGCCCCTCCTCGAGGAGGAGGAGGACGATGCCGAGGACGAGGACCGGGCCGACGCCGAGGCCGAGGCCTGTCCCGCCGTCCCTCCCGAGCACATCCCGGCACGGGGCCGGCCTTTCCTCTACTCCTGGCCCAGACCCAACCTCCCCAACTCGCGCTCGCACCGGCACCGCACCTTCCACAGCTCGTCGTGGCATGAGCCTTCACTCTCGGCACTGGCATCCGACTCTGCACTGTGTGGGGTACGTGTCGGACGGCCGCAGAAGAGAACTGTCGCGTGCGCTGCGCGCCGCTTAACTTCGAGGCCCCCGAAGCACAAATGGCTTTCACTTGTCATCATCACACTATGTTGGAAGGCATTCTTACTTGTTCTTGCCAAGAGAAGCAAATTCTGTTGTGTGAAATGAATGCTGCAGAAGTACGCACGCAGCAGCATGCTCACCACGACAGCCGCTGCTGTTGTGACGTAAATGTAAGCGATGTGTACATTTGTATTGGCGCAGCGTCTTTAAAAAATATATATATATCGAACAAAAGACCAATGGCAGTTCTTCAGAGTAAAATGCGAAGTGACGTTATTAGAAAATTACAGACTTTTTGTGGACCAAAGACTTACTGACGACTTCATAGCAAACCATTTTTATGCTTGATGTTCGAGTTTGAACATTCTAATTAACTGGGGTTAATTGTACAATTCCTCTGGCAAGAAATTCGTGTGTTGTCTAAAATCACAGTAATTCTCACAGGCGTCCGCAGTCTGATCTAAGAGAACATTCTTTGACTTTCTGTAATTTCAACGACAGATGGCTGCTGCCAGGCTCAAACCGGAAGACCTGTGGAAGCTTGAGTTTCCCGCAAGCCAGGAGCAATCCAAGGCCACGAGCATGGAACATCTAAGCAGGCTGAGCAGCAGCAGCTGTACCACCCTGCCAGATTTCCCGACGCAGTTCAGCCCACCGGTTAGAGCAAGTAGCGTGACTTCACCGCTGACCTACAAGCGACCTCCCTCATCTTCGAATTCGGATGATTGGGAAGTCAAAATGCTCGTTGAAGAGTTTGAGAAAAAGATTCAAGAAGACGAGGGCAGTCGCCGCCATTCGTGCTACGATCCATTATCATGGAACAGAGTGCTGTCGAGAAATCTCAACCACGGTGATCTCCTGAGGCGCCAAATGACGACAGCGTCGCCGTTCGGATCGCAGGAAGAAGGTCGCAGGAAGCATTTGCGACGGAAGCATAGCCTTCGAGACGACCGGATGTTGCGCAGCCTAGCAACCAAGCAGCCAGCGATGGATGTAAGGCCTAAATTAACGAGGTTTGCTTCCTTGGACATGCCCCGGTATCACCGGTACAGGCATCTTCATCAAACTAACCAGGGAGATGACTTTCCAGGGTTTGACCCTTTTCCCGAACGCGCTTCCAGCGACCAGCTGCGGCCAGCATCGAAGGCCGCGCTCAAACGGCGAGCTTTCTGGCAGTCCAAGCAGCGCCAGAACTCTTTCCTGTCCTGCCAAGCTCCAGCTGGACAGGACCAACAGAGGCTTCTAGCCTGGCGGAGCTTGGACGAAGAATGTGAGACAAATGTGATAGACGCCAGTGAGCACCACAGCGCTCAAGAGACTTCATTCTCGAACGAGTGTCTCTGGCATGCCGACCAGACACCGCAACACCGGCAGCAGCATCAGCTGCCGCAGCAGTCACATGCTTCCAGCTCATACATAGCGGGATGGCCATCTACGCCTTGCTTGCCTACCATCAAAGAAGATGCGGGTCTGCCCAGTCGCGACAGCAACGTCCAGAAACTTGGAGCTAGCGGTTCGAGAAGCTATAGCGAAAATTGTCTCGCGGACGCTGGCGCCGCGTCGCTACCCCAGCTGTCCCTGACACGGAGGAGCTCCTCGAGCAAGACAGGGACGTCGTCCGAGACGTCGACGGAAACCACCATTCACGAGGACGACTACCGGGCCTCGAAAAACGTGACGGCGCTGCACATGAGTGAGGGCGAGGGAGACGGACAGGAGGTCATTCCGGCCGTGCAGGATAAAGGAGACAGCGTAGCGATATCTATACCTGATACTGAACACATCTGGAGTTTGCCCTAGCGCTACGATAATTGTCACTAGTCCGCATGTAGTGCCTTCCTCGGTTTCGAAATTATTCAGGCGGAGAACCCACACGTGCAATTCACCCTCCACCCTGCTTCTGAGTTGCTTCATTGTCGGTGCCTGACTTGATTCTTCGTATTTTCATATCACAAAAATAAGCGACACAGCAAAAGGTCAAAATAAGTCACTTAAAAAATTGCTTTAATATTTTTCTTTTTTTGACTGTGAACAAAAATGTTTAAGGAGATCAAGACTTAACAGAGAAGCAAAAATAGACAAGTACCCTATTTTCCCCAGTCTCAGGGTTAATAAAAATGTTGCCATTGAACCAGTTTGTCAGTACACTTTTGTTACTTAAGAAAATACCAGTAGTATACAAAGGTTTAAAAAAATGCAGGGGACCGGGGGCTTTTTATGAGTTCTTTATTAATATACCCGCACACATTGCAGCGGAAAATAGGACGAAACACATGAAGTGTCGGACGCACCCCAGGCACGTTTTAGAGTAAGACACTGTTGGAGCTCTATTTTCGCATCCACAAAGTTTGCTTACCTAGCCAATAATGCTGCAGGGCAAGAGATATCAAGACAAAGCGTATGATGGCTTCAAGTTATGCCGGCCTTCAGTCATGAAGTTTTTCGTTGACTGCACAATTTTCAAACGCAGGAAGGGCAGAGAAGCAGTGGTGTTAGTTCATCATGCTTTGCTTTCGGTGCCACTTGCGCATAAAGCGTATATTTTAGTCCACTTATTCACAAAATTATAACATATTTTCCGGTTATCGTGCTAACAACATTGAATCTTTTACTAGAAGGTATCTCAAAACTTGTCGTACTTTGTTTGGTGTCGGGTGCGCATGAAGCCCAATTTTACTGAGGTCAACGCAATAGGCACCTGAAATTTCAAGTTAAACCGTCTCACTCGTTGGAGATATATTATATATACTATGGTGTATAACTATGAATTAATACATTTTAAAAGCATAAGGGTTAGGAAGCTCTGCTCTGTGAAGATTCTTAAGAACAAGAAATTATAGGAGCAGTCGTCATAAACCTCTGGCGTATTAGTTATGATATTTAAAATTGCTCCTTTTTAACACTACTCAGTGAACGTTAGTCAAGTAGCATATGGATGAATGCAATTAATACAACCTGAAAGCCAGGGAAATAGAGAATCGTCAAAGGCCAACCCAAGCACACGGTCCTTTGAAATGGGATCAATGTTTGAATGCGTGAATGCGGATGCTCCCGTGATGCCTAGGATCACTTAGAGTCACCACAAGTACAAAACGTGCATGAAAAGTTAATTCAGCAGTGCGTACTACATGTAGACATTCCTGTTAAAGCACTTCCCATTCTCGTCCTCCAACCGTGTCCCGCTATATCTTCATAGTTACTTGCTTTGTGCTGAGGACGCCCTTCTTTTCCGTTTTTAAGTCAGATCACTTCGCACAGGCTGGTATTGTTCTCCATTTGTTTTGAGTTCACAGACAATCGGTTTATCGCGGTGTAATTTCGACATGCATAGTATGAGCATCTGGCTATGTTATACATAAAAACATTGTGCGTACTAAATTTAGTATTTATTGTTCATTCCTAATTAAAGCTTACTTAAAACTCTGACCTTATTGATCCGTCAGTATGTCACAACTTTGTGGAATTTCAATGAACTATATTTCCAAGACGTAACCCTAACATTCAGATGCCCACCGTGTAACGCCCGCTTCTGAGTACTGTCCTTTTAGCCATAAGTAAAAGAATACTGAAAAAATATATTAAAACAAAACGCGTGTCCGTTGTCATTCCTCGTTCATGTGACGTTGTCTTTAATGTGACGTTCGTAGCCAGTCTCTAGACGTTTCATTGTCTATGTGTGCACTTCCTTAACCTTGAGAAGCCTGGACTTTCGATTCTCTATTATTCCTGGCAGCGATTTCTTGAACCATCCTAATGGATGTGGTGTGAATAGGATGTCGAGGACACAGTGCCATTGGTACTTTCCAAAACTGAAATTCTGTAGTCCTGTTGCTTCCCTAAGATCTGAGTTAATGTTGTACGCCAAAACAGGAAGTATGGTCATGAAATTATCTCTAGTCAAACTTTCAATGTGAGGTGCATTTACAACGTTGAACTTCGGGTTGAAACTGTTTAATTACCCATACAAATATATTTACACAGAGGTGCAATTATATTATAGTGTTATATTCGTGCATAGAATATATGAGACAGGCTATTTCTCTTGTATAGTTTCTTTTATCATTAACGCGCAACAAGCACAGGTTAGCCGGTATTGTTATGCGTACTATAGTTTATAGAATACAATAAACTTTAATATCATCACAGTGTAGATGGCATTATGTATCAATATATTATAGGCGCACTTGGTAGGCAAAAGGTGTCCCGATTGTTAGGATAAGCGTAAAAGACAATGTCATGCTGAAGCTCTTCAAACGTGGCGCTAACCAAAGGTCATATTAATAATATTACACCAGCGGTTAAAAGATATAGCAATATAGTTACATACTTTCTTCCTGGATTCGTTCTTCATATGACATATGATATGGCGGTAAACGCGTGACTTTTTTTTTTTTTTTTTGTTTGAGCGCACACGACCGTTTACACTTACACATTCAGTGCCTTCATTGAGACACACACACACACCATTGCCAATGGCAATCTCTCCCGGGATTACCAGAGGTTCTTGAGCATTTCTTAAAGTAATACTACCTAGAACTATCTGAGCAATTTCGCACCGAGGAAGGCTTACATTTCTTTCTTCCTTTCACGTGCACTTGGCACGCTAGAGTCCATACTTTTATCAAAAACAAAATACCCCAAAAATACTAAAAAAATGACGCTATTTCTTCCGCACGGCTGCAATAGAAGAACGATAGAATGTATGTATTTTGAAAGATCTTTAACAAATCAATTTTTCTCACATGAAAACAAACAAGAATGGTCCCTGTGTCCCTTTCTTTTCCTTCCTCGAAGAGATGCTACGGGAGAGGAACACAAAAGGTAACGGTTTAATTTTTTTTTTTTTTTTTTGCTGTTTGCTTTTTGTTTATTTCTTATAGTTACTGAGAGCTTGAGAAACGTAGGGCGTGGTAAATCCCGATCACATGATTATCGCACTGCAGCCAATCAGTTGTGAGATTAGTCGATAAGAACGCGTTATAATGAATAAAGAAGTGGAATGAGAATGGGCAGCCACGTCCGACGTTTTTGAAGACGTCCGGGGCTTTAATAACTACTCTTACTAAGTGAAAAACTTACAAACCACTGCCTTCAGACGTGACGCGAATAAAACTTGTCAAGTTGTTAACAAGAGTTTTTTTTTTGCACTGAATGTAAAGTACAAGCGATAAAGAACTAAATTTTTCATTGTATTTTTGTTGTTTTTGTCACCGAAATTTTTTTTTGTTATGTTGGAGAGCGGTGTTGGTTGCTTTATTGCTTATGGCATCGCCACACTTGTCCGACTATCAGCTAACCTTTTTAACAGCGTGAGCAACATCGGTTATCGGTGATATATTTTTCTAAGTTCATTGTAATAGTACTGCTTATCTCAAATGAAGATCGTTACGGAGTGAGAAGCGAAACGTCAGTTCACGAGGACAACTAACAACCGATAAAGAAGGGACGATACACGGGTTAAAGTCTAGAGACATGTATACCATAATCGTAAGGGCACTATACGGACATCTGCGCACCTTCATCATCATCCAGATTCTGGAGCGTGCACTGCCCTCACGGGTAGTGCGTGCTTTATACCCAGAGCGGTCAAACTCTAAGCTGCCCGGTATCATATTCTGTTTTATTTTTTAATGTCAATCTTGTATATTAAAAAAAAAAAGATGTGGCGAGTTTTGATCAAGCGGAACAGAACGCCAAGCAGAAACGTACGCGTGTACGTAAGCAATATAATGAGTACTAGCTCTGTAAGAACTTGGCAAAAGGATTCGAAAGTTGAGGCTTAGGCCCGAGTAGGTTCGGAATTAAAAACAGCGCAAAGAGGCGAGGACCGGACGAAGAGGTGACACGGACGCAGCGCTCACTTTCAACTGAGCTTATTGGTGGTGGTGGTGGTGGTAGTTTGTTGGGTCTAACGTCTCCTGGGTTAGCCTAGCTCTGATGTGCTGGCCTGGGCAGGTGACAAACTCCAATAGAGCTAAAAAAAAAATAAAAAAAAAAACGAGGGTAATGCATTAAGAAAAATACATGAGCCTGGGCGCTCAGTCAGTTCTGTGTGTCGTAGGAACGCCAACAATGCCTTGAAAATCCTCCGGCACTTTCGTCTGGGCCCGTCGGGAAAGAGCAAGCTGTCTGTTGTCATCTGGGTGCCCTCCTTAACCCGTTGACGCAGCGCTTCCCGTTGGGTCTCGTATGCCGGGCAGACGCAGAGGATGTGGTGGATCGTCTCTTCTGCCCTGCATTGAAGACAGAATTGGGGTGGGGATTGTAAATCAAAGGAAAATAAAAGTTCCCCGTCTGCACCCGCGTGAGCATTGCAGACTTAAAGCCGATCGAGAGATAAATGAATCGGGCAATCGCCAAAAGTATTTTTGAGTGTAAGCCGATTTGGTAAGAAAAGGAAAATTATCTAGCTTGCCAGAGCCAGGGGAACGGACCGGCATCAGCGGCATTTATTGAAGACAGCTTGAGCTCTGCCGTTTTCCCATTTTAGCAAGGAATTCGTTTGTGTATGCCGTATTTGTCCGTAGTCGTCGCACCAGTGTCTCCGCTGCCCGGGAGAGACCGGTCAAGGTGCCTTTGGGTAAAGATTTCTCCGGCTTCTCCCGCAGGAGATGCCAGCGGACACCGAGAGCTGCCTGTTGCGGGTGTGCAGGTGTGGGGACCTGGGGGGGAAACTGATGTGCTTCCGCGGCGAGGTCATCCGCGCGTTCATTTCCCTGGATGCCGACGTGCCCTGGGATCCATTGGAAACAGACTGAAGAGCCATGCGCTTCCAAGATAGCCAGGGCCTTCCTTGCAGCGGCCGTTGCAGGGTCTCCGGTCTCGGCATTTGCTATCTTTTGGATGGCGCACCGGGAGTCCGTGAGAAGGACCATCGGTTGGGGCGGTAACTTGGCGGCCTCTAGGAGAGCTTTTTCCACGGCCACCAGCTCGGCCGTTGTTGACGACGTGGGTTTGTGGAGTCTGCCACTCCACTCCAGACTTAGTTTCGGTATGTGATAAGCCGCCGTGCTGGAGGTTCGTGAGTGGTTTACCGACCCGTCAGTGTATATCTGCAGCTTTCCGCTGTGACGTTCTTCGAGGTGGGCCTCCACTATTTTTTTGATGACAAGGGGTGGCTTGTCTTGTTTGGAGCGCAGGTACTTAATCCGCACCTCACTAGTTATCTTCGGCACTTCCCATGGTGGTGCCCTTGACTCGCTCTGTGGCATCGTTAGGGGGTCCGCGACTCGAAAGAAAACTTCCACCACCTTGCTCCATGACGCTGTCGTCCGGCCCTGAATTCTACGCAGGAACCATCTACCTGGGTGGGTTGTCAACAGTCGTGCCAGTTGGAAGAGGCTTCGTTCCCAAGACTGCCTCTCGAGCGACTCTAACCCCGCTTCTTGGAGGACCAGGTTGTTCTTGGCAGCCTTCGGGATCCCCAACGCCGTGCGAAGGCCCTGGCGGTGCAGTTGTTCCAACCTCTCCAGGTCCGTCGGGGATGGGGACATGTAGGGCAGCCTGTACAGTATCCTTGACGTGACGAGCGCTGTATGGGCGGCCAGGATGGTTCGTTCTGTACAGCCCCATGTGGCCCCAGTCATGCGGCGGACAGCATTCGTGGCCGGCCTGCAGGTTGTGATGGTCGCCTCCGCGGCTTGTGCCCATCGCAGTCTGTCTGTGAGGATGATTCCTAAGAACCGCTGCCTTGTTACGGGTGTGATTCTTTCTCCTGCCAACTTGATGTCTGGTGGGCGAAAGTGGCGTCCGTTCCCCCGTATGGACATCCAGGCTGTCTTATCTCTGGAGAGGTTCAGCCCTGAATTGGTCAGAAATTTGTCCACAGCATGGATGGCGTCCTGTATGCTCCGATGGATCTGCGTGGTGTAAATGCCCGATACCCAGAGACATACGTCGTCTGCGTACAGCGATACATGCACCGGCAGGGGCGTTGGTGGGATGGAGCACGGTAGCTGGGCCATCACGATGTTAAAGATCACCGGACTCAGCACACTTCCCTGAGGCAACCCTCTGTGGAGCACCCTTGGTGACGATACTGTCCGTCCAGAGCAAACTTGTATTTTTCGCCCCGTCAGGAAGTTCGCCAGGAAGGCTTGGATTTTGCCTGTGATCCCCGCCTCGGTCAGTCTGCAGAGGATGGCGGCAAGCGGGACGCCGTCGTAAGCCCGCTCCACGTCGAGGAAAACTGCCACCGTGTTTCTTCGCTTATTCTTGTTTTCTTCCAGGTCACTCGTAAGGTCCAATATACTGTCCTGGGCTGACAGACCTCTCCTGAAACCAGTCATGCACTCGGGAGGAGACAGTGTGCATACAGGTACCAGCGAAGGCGTGCTTGCACCATTCTCTCGAACACTTTGCTTACGCATGACGTTAGCGACACCGGGCGGTAGGACTCCGCCTTGCCGGGGGGCTTTCCTGCCTTGAGTAGGGGCACTACGGTTGCCAGTTTCCACCCGTCGGGTACGTCGCCAGAGTCCCATATGGTGTTGAACCAGGCGACGAGGGCTTCTTGTGCGTCATCCGGAAGGTTCGTGAGTGCCTGGTATGGGATTCCATCGGGTCCCGCTGCACTCTTTTTTCGGCATCTGCGGAGAGCACTCTCAAGTTCCTGGACGGTAAAGGGTGCGTCTAGGGGCCCCGGGGATAGATTTGGAGTTCCCGGTTTTTCTGGCGCTTCGGCAGGGGCGTATAGAGCACATAATCTTTCTGCTGCCAGCTGCTCTGTTATGTTGGCTGAAAGTGCTAACACCTGCAGCGCATGCCTTGTTCTGCAGCTCCCAGTCATTGCACCTAGGACTCTCCAGAGTTGGGGCAGCGATGAGTGAGCGTTGATGTTCCTGCACGTCAGCTTCCATCGAGCTCTCACCAGCGCCTTGGCGTGTCTTCGTAACTTTGCCGACACTCTGTTAAATTGGGTCTTGTCCTCCGGGTTCTTCGTGCGTCGATACTTTCGTTGGGCCCTTGTTCGCGCCGCCTGCAGGTTTAGGAAGGTGAGGTCGGGGTTTGGCAGCCATTCAGAGATGCTCGTCGTGTGTGTTGCCTCCTGCAGAGCCTGAACGATGGCTGTCGCAATGTCTGCACGGCTTGTGTTCAAAGCTGCACGGAAAACGTCCCAGTTTGTGCATGACCGCACAACCTTCCTGGCCGTCTGGCACCCCTTGACTGTGATGTGGATAGGGAAATGATCGCTCCCTCTGGTGTCCGGGGCAGTTGCCCATGCCAGCTCGAGTATTGGTGTATGCGCCATGACATCGATGGCGCTATAGGTGCTGGGAGGCCTGAAAAAGGTGGGCCCTCCGTCGTTTGCCACGACCAAGTGCAGCTCCTCCAGCATTTTCGTGACTGCGTCCCCCCGTTTGTCCGTTTTCCGACTGCCCCATGCTTCACTGTGCGCATTGAGGTCACCACACAGAAGCAGGTCCCCGTCGATGTTCTTGCACCATGTCAGAAGATCATCTGTCGGCCACTCCGTGCCATCCGGCCGAACGTAACCCACGAGCACATGGAAAGTTTTTTTGCCGATGCTGACTCTTGCGGCCACAAACTCCGCCGACAGGGTACACAACTGACTGGTGTCCACTTGAAAGTAGGGCACTCCTTGCCGTATAAAAAGCGCCGCACTTCCATGGGGAAAACTGGGGATGGATTGCGTAGTAAGCTTCACGTACCCAGGTAGTGTCCGCTTTCCCGGAAGGCCGGCTTCTACGAGTGCCAGCACTGGGCTTGGGTAGCGTTGCAGACGCAGGGTTAGTTCGCTGTGTCTGGCCGTAAGTCCACGGCAATTCCACTGTAGCACGGTTGGGACGTCCCGTCCCCCCGTCCTATGGCTCGGCTGTCGCCCTTCCTTCAAAGTTGGGGTGCTTGTCGAGTTTTCTTGCTTCTGTGGACTCACGATACCCGGCTTAAGCATTCTGTGTGATGATTCCTTCGAGACTCTCCCCGACAGCATCTAGTACCTCGAGTGCGAATTTCGCTTCTGGTGTGTGGCGTCGTGCTTGTGCCAGTTGTCGCACCGCCCTGAAGAGCCGTGAAACCATTCTTAGTAGGGCGGCGTCTGTAGCCTCTCCCGTCAAATGGGTCTTGTGGCGTCCATCTCGTGCCACATGGGCAAAAGACCGGCGCCTCTCCACCTGCGCAGTGCCTTCTGGTTCGCGTGCTCGGTTACTTTCCGTTGGTTCAGAGCGGGTTGCGTCTTTGTGCCCCGCCATCTGCTTCGCCCCAGATTGTCGCGCTACTAGCGGCGGGAAATAGTCTTCTGGCAGTCTTGCCCGTCCTTTTGCACTCGCAGCTTCTGAGGTTGCTGTAGGATGTGCGCCACGCCGGCTGGCTACCTTGTCCGTGTTTTGCTTTCGTACCGCTGCTCTCGCTTCCGCGTGGGTGGAGGCCGACCTGGCGCGCTGCTTGCACACTTTCCTCTCTTTCCTCAGGACTGGACACTCCGACGAAGTGGCGGCGTGGTCCCGTCGACAGTTGACGCATCGAACGGTCTCGCTTTCGCACGTCGATGTTTCGTGATTTCCTGTACATTTCGCGCACGTTCGTTCTCTCTCACAGACCGCGGCGATGTGGCCCATCCTATTGCACCGGAAACACTGCAGAGGACGAGCCACGAAGAGTGCAACCGGGTGACGCACGTATCCCATGTGGACATATTGCGGAAGGTCCTTGCCTTCGAAGGTGACCCTGACAGTCGTCGACTTCCCCAGGCGCCGCACGCCGAGGATGTTAACTGGGGCCCGCATGCTGTTGTAGATGTCTTCCTCAGACAAGCCTTGATCTACGTCTCGAACAACTCCTGCGATATGATGTGTCGTCCATGGTACGCGGGCCTCAACCGGTATGCCGCCGAGCTTCCTGACGAGTAGAAGTTTAGGCACAGCCTCTTTCATGTGAACGTCGACCGCTATCACGTTCTTTCGGCCGTTGACCCGTATCTCCTTCACTTGGTGAGGAGCGATGACGTCGAAGTGAGCGTTTAGTCCTACCCTGTTGAGCTTCCGGACGTTTGCTTTCTCTGTAGGCCAGAACAGTACTGTGAGCCGGGCTTCAGTGTTCCTGGCAGCCAGTCGCGATTCCTTGGAGACTACTGTGTCGCCGCTGTTGGTCGAGTCCCGTCGACTTTTCTTCGGACCTACGAGGGTGAAGCCGTCGTCCCCTTCGCCCTTGTTGCTGGCATGTACGTTCGTCCCGTCTTCCAGTGCAGACTCAGCCTTGGAGGAAAAGGATGCTACTGGCGCATTCGATGCCGAAGTGGGGCTGAAGTCGCGGTCCCTTTTCCGATATAGCCGACCTGGTGTAGCCGGTGGGCCTTGGTCCTCATCCATGGGGCTGGGGCTTGAACGGGCGCCCCCCGAAGTGGCCGCCATGCTTGTCAGCCGGTCCCGCCGCTCAGTGGTGCAGGGATTGTCCGTCGTCAGACAATCTGCTAGCTCCGGTACGAAGAAAAACCGCCCCGGTGATGCGCTTGACGACGCTTGACGACGCAACACTGTACACGAAAACTCTTCTGCAAAACGGAAAGAAAAGACCGCCCGAACTTCGTAACCCGCTCGAAGCGAGCCGTCGATCGTCTCTGTTCTGTGGAGCTTATTGATCGCAATTTTGCAATATATACTTGCGTTGTCGCGAACAAAAAAGAAGAAAAAAGCCCAAAAGAGGAATTCAGCCCACGTGATACATCACCACAAAAAAAAGAAAAAAAAAAGAAAAAAAGGAGCCATGACGCAGCCGTACAGACCACGTGTTAAAAAACGAGCAACTCAGGAAAATTCATCTCTTTGCCTGATAAGGCCACAGAAGGACCTCGCTATCTCAGCAGCCTCCAGAATTTCACAAGTAAGCTGGTCCCTATGACGCTTAACAACCTCACACCGTTGAAGTCGGGTAGGCAACGACGGTCGCGGCAGTGAATACCCAGATGACCAGACACGGATGTGGAGACACTGTAGGCGTGCTCTCTTAACTTGCAATTGAGACCGCGGCCCGTCTGGACAACGTAACGCTCGCCAAACGTCAGAGGGAGAGAATAAACAACCCCCTCAGAAAACGCGAAGAAGCGATCCCGGTGCCTCGTGTCGCAAGCCGTGACCTCCCTCGAAGAGGAGTAAAAGCTGCGGCACAACACTGAAGCACAGAGTAAAACGCTGACGTCACACCTGCCTGCAATCCGTATTAGGGTGTGGGCCAAGCCGTGTATAAAATGACAACAATCTTTCTTCTTTCCCTTCTCTTTTTGTTGTTGGCCTCTTCTTCACGCCTGCTCTTAATATCTTTGAGTAGAGACTCGGCGACCGCTGTTAACACGTGGGAGGGCAGCGTTCGATATCCGCGAGAAAAGCTAATAGTGTATTTTATAATATACCTCGTCCCTTAGATATTTGATAACAACAGTCAAATTTTATTCCCTGAAAAGAAGATTCGAACTGTATACTGTTAATTAGTGGGAAGACACATCTTCGTGTGCATTGGATATTAATCTTACCGATTTATTTTGAACACTCAACAGTTTCATAGATTAAAGAAAGAGATAGTAAACATGCAAGCTCGTTCATGTAACACATATTAAAAAATATATAAAACGGAGGCGACTGCCGAAGAGGGGGACAAACACAAAAACGTCTCAAGCTTCATAGAGTTTAAAACACCTTTACTTAATACGAAAAATAATTTTTTTTTGAGGTGCGATTACATTTAAATAAATGCAAGTGAGAACGATAAAATTGTTGTTTCTGTGAGCTGGCAGAAGTAAATCTACATCGAAGAGGAGATAAGCCAATAGTAGTGTAAAAGCGCGGTCACACTGCTTATACATTGTACAAAAGTCAGTCGGTAGACATTAGTCAAACAAAAAGTGCCTCTGCAGACGTGTTCGCAGGATGCAGAAGTACGAAAAAACATTCTTCGAGCACGCGTGCGGTGTGTACGCCGATAATTTTTGTCATCGTGTCTGCAGTCAATAACACCGTGTGCATTTCGTCTGATGTACGAGCAGTGAGATTCTGGCTTAAACGTTTGGGGTTCGGACTGGCGGCGGCCCGGCCACATTCGAAAACTGAAAGGAATAGAAATGCACTTTCGAAATATCACTATAGCGCCAGTGAGCAACAACGCTCCGTCCGTGTAACTTAACTACCTTTTAGTTTTATCTAGGTGTAGAACGAAGCAAAGGCTACAGCGCGAGGCCAAAGCCCTCCAAAAAGGCCACGTTGCGTGCGGTATGTGACCTCCAGGTCTACCTACTCGTGCTGGCCATCCGTCAAACTAAGGTCACTTTGCAGACTAGTTTACGAGAGAACATAACACCGAGGGAAAATTCCCAGTCATAGGAAGACGGCGTCGAATGTTAGGAAGATTTCAAACTGCTTGTTCAGCGTTTGATATGAATAACCTCGAATAAAGTGTTGGTGTCTCTTCAAAAAGTAACATGGCAAGGCCCCGTCGTTGCTTTTTTTTTTTCGAATTGTCGTTTAATTACATGCCTCGACATAAACCTACTGGTGATGCTCGGATTAAATCTTTAGGCCACAGTCGGATCGCTAATACATTATATAAAAACAGTGTTCACTGTAAAAATGATGACAAAGTCATCTGCGGACATGTCTGAAGCATGTTCGAAGCATATTTGTTTTAGATATCTGTATGTATGTTACGAACACCTCTGCAGATAGTCTTTGCATGACCAATGTCAGAGGCCCGTCGTACAAATAAATACCACGCGTCAGACGGTGTCTGCAAAAAGTATGTTGTTCGACGCATTCGTATAGTGGCCGCGGCTTCAGTGAGTGCACGTGTGTTTGTCTATTCGCGGCTGCCTACGAGCCATCGAGCGATACGCGAGTGTCCACGCTGGAGGTCGAGGACAGGCACCCGGCACTTTTCATTGCAGCTGTGGCACTCGGGAACTTTTAGAAGCCGTGATTTGATCACTTCGAAAAGTGCATGTTGCTATCGTATTACACGTAGTCGCCTTCCGTAGATCGTGTAGCTTTTTCCCGTAAAGTTGCCTAGAAGGCTGCTTTTACGTAAATACGGCTGTAGCGCATCGAATCTAAAGGCGAATTCACTGGTCGTTTTGGAGCTCGCCGGGATCGACGTTTTTGGAGCGAGCCTATTTCACTGGGCGATCGGGATCGAGACCGACGTGTTTCACGGGTCGTTTTGGATTAGCTCCCGCTCCAGATCTCGATCTGGATCCGAGAAAAGTCGCTCCGACGATTTCGGGAGATTCAACCGGAAGCCAGCCGGGCCAGCCCTCGGCACACACACGTGACAATTCCTTTCTCGTGGGGCATCTCGCCTGATCTCGCCCATCTCGCCTCAGAAGAAGAAGAAGCACGTCGCGGACTGGGCTCCTAGATTGTCTCGACATCAGAAGAATCCGTAATGGCCGCTTGCTTACCCCTTGGCTCGACAGCCGGTTCGTTTTCCAGGAAGGAGAAGAGAAGGTATTTGCCGGCGCTACGGGTATTCCGGCAATCTTTGCTAGAAGCGCCTGAGCCATTCCTGCCGCTCGTGCGTCGAACACGTGTTAGCGCCGCAATTGCGAAAATGCCTTCGAAACGACCGCGGCGGCCGCGGAAAGGGGATTACCGGGAAGTTGAATGACGGGAAGGCATCCGCCGATCCCGGAGCAGTGGTCATGTTCCACTGGGGATCCGTAGGCGGCGCGACCCCGTTCGGATCGTGTGCTCCAGTCTGGATCTGGTCAACTGATCCAGGCGCGCTCCAAAACGCCCCGTGGAATAGACCCTTTCCGAAATTCAGTCTGGCCACTTTGATCACTAGCATCATCTGTGGAACGGCATCTGTGCCCTACGAATGGCGGCCTTCTAGTGACTGATAAAGGAAGACGTTGAAGATGCTCCTAAGCGGATATTGCGAGGCCTGTACGTTCGGGGGTCAGTACGAAGCGAAGTAGGGCTGGAACACAAGAGCTACGTAAGCGTTTATTTCTAATTGCTCAGATTCAGTCAATCTGTCGTGGCACACAATCGGCTTTAAAGCACTTTGGTGTATAGAATTTTCTCGAGGCATCTCAGTGGGTTGGAGCTTTGTTCTGAATGCACGTTCTTGGTCACCATCGACCTGAAAGTGATCGAGAAAGAACTCACACTGAACAATTCCTCGCGTGCCGTCGACTTGCGAAAGTGACGGTGCCGATACAAGTTCATTTCCGCCATTGATAGGGCAAAACCTAAACTGGTTTACGAACCACCAGATGGCACTGAATTTCTGAAAGGGTCTATTCGCCATAATTCGATGAAATTCACGCTTCGCGTATGTTCCCAGTGCCTGCCACAAGCACTGTTGCGCGAACGTGCCAAGCCGGTGCCTCGAGCGAGTGCTGCTTCGCCATTCGCTTCCCGGTGCGGTACATTTCGGTCAAAGACTTTACTAGGGGGAATACATTTTACTCCTCGAAAATACGATAGCCTCGGCGCGGACAGGTTTTCTGGACTTCGCAAGAGCCATCTATCGTTGGGGAGGTCTCGGCTACCGGGCGGTAATTGATGATGATAATGGTTCTTGATATTGAGGCTGGCTTTTTCCTTCAAAGGCAGCGCCCGGTGCGCGCGCCGCTGGCCGTTAGATTGTGACTTTTTATATATCTTATTTTATATAAACATATATACGCGTATAAATTAAGAACACAACGATGACGACGTTGAGAGGACGACACACCGGGTGACGACGGTGCCTGAATCTGAGCCCTGGGCCTCGGTTCTTCGGAGGCGGCAGCTTCTACTTTGACTGGGCTACCTCCTTAAAACCTGATGCTTCGACCGCAGTGGACCCCAGTGAGCAACAGTGCCACATGTTCCTGGGGCTCCTTCATGCACCGATCGAACGGCGTGCCAGATCCCCATGGCTTGCTGCTGACCCGCCCAACCCGCCTCCACGAAATCTGGACTTCTGCGAATCGGACTGCCATCCTCCCCAATACCACAATCCATGTCGTCGTCATTACGCACATATATACTCATCACATTATCATGTACACTAGACGCGGCACCGCGGGCCTCCATAATACGAGCTGCTGCCTTTCCGCGGTGCTGCGGACTAAAGACTAAAGACAAAATGCTTTGCTGACCAACAGCCGGTAGCACCTTAAAAATAGAGCAATAGTAGGGAGTTTTAGAATAGCGCACGCTAAAGCTTTGCGTACGCAAAGAATAGCGTCGTCGCCACTGCGCATGCTCCGAACGCAAACCAGGTTTTGCGCTTTGCGTGCGCAATTTTAGCGCGCGCTATTTCTCGGAAATAGCGTGCGTACGCAAAGAGTTTTTGCGCTTCTCCAAGGAGGATTCGTGATGAGAAGTTGGCTAAAGCCAAGACGAGCACAGTTAAAAAAAATGGCGGCTTCCAGGATTATGTCGGCGGCTGCTTCGGCGGCGTCGTGAGTACGACGTCGGCGGCATCCTCGCGACTGCAATTTTCAATACGGGACGACATTGTACTCGGTTTGGCAGCGATCACCGGCAACTTGATGCTTGCGACGCGCGAACATTTCACGGCGAAGGAACGATGTGCGAAGGTCAGTATACGAGACCTCTCTTGCCGAGGCGACGCAGGCGGACACGACCGGTGAACCGCTCGCGTCGTGTTCTCATGTTTGAACACATTAAAATGCTACTCTGGACCAAAAAACTCGTTTTCTTTTAAAGTTACATCATTTCGTGTGTGAAATAAAAATTTGACTGTATCTTGGTGGCGTCGCAAGCGCGAGATGCTTGGGCTTTTGCGTCGCGGCGGAGACACGCTATTCTAAAACTTCCCTGCGCCGCGTGCGCTAATACAAGCGCTAACTTTAGCGCTAGCGTGCGCTAAAATTGCGTACCTTATTCTAAAACTCCCTAGTGTTTCCTCTTTTATAGAATACAAATAAACCGATCTCACCAGCCAGTTTGACCTACCCTAGTTTGACCACGTTACCGCTGACGCAATGCATCGGGGGAACTTTAGTCTTTCTGCACGTGCGGCAACCACGCTGGAGCTCTGCGCGTGTAGAGCACGAGACGGCACAAGCCCTCGCATGCACGGCCGTCTGCCTTCTGTGAACTAAAGTTATGGCGGCGTCACGCATGCGCCGAACGCTTAACGACATTGGTCTATTCCAAAACTACACCATACTAGTGACGCACATCGGTGAAATAACATGCGCACGGTGCACGTGCCTCGTGCATCAACGCACCTTGCGCTATGCTTTTAAAACATGAAGGGGCTTTAGTTGGAATCGGAGACGACACCGCCGCGGCCGCCGCGAACATCCACATGCCCATGCGCGTGGACTGAAGCGGACCTCCCCTCCGTCAGGGCTGGATTTGGCGCTGTACACTCTAAGAAAAAATGGAGGAAAAAAGTAGCAAGCGCGCGTCTTCCTCCCTTCCACTGACGCGCCCCCAAGCGGACACGAAAAAAGGGGAGGAACGAAACGTTTTTCTCCTTCTCGAGGCAGACGGGAAAGCTTTCGCCCTCCCGACTCATCTTCTTTCGGTTTCGTTTTTCGAGCAGGTCGCGCAAGTTGTTTAATAAATGTTGTTGAGTTGATTGAGCTTCAGCGGCAGCGAAAGCCGCCTGTACTTCCGTCTTCTAGTCCAAACGTGCAGAACATTTTGGTTGCATTGACGTTTTTTTATCACTAATTTTATCAAACGAGCAAACGAAGCCGCTAGAAACAGCGAAGTTTCGGAGCAGTACCAGCAGCGCCACGTACACTGGGTAAGATGGCCGTCTCCGAATTGCGGGACTCATGCGAAATTGCAGTAGCGAAACCACGCGGAACTGTGTCGACCTTGTCGACGTTACGGAAATCGCAGGAACCGTCCAAGACAGGCAGGTTTTGCTGCCGGCTGCCTGGGTGCCTTCCGTGCTAAGTTCGGTTCTGTTTTTCGATGCCGAGTGCAACCGGCGTTCAACATGGTTCTGTATTTGTGCGTGTCAGCAACATAGCAGCAACATCATGATAGCAGTGTTGTGGGTTGTGAGCAGAAGCCTGGAATTATCGCCGATGTGACCGAGCGTTCGCGTATCAGTGATGTAACAACAAGATGAGATGACGTAAACTGTCGGGCATTGATGCCGCTGGTCGGACCGTGATCGGAGGGGGTGGGGTGTCGCAGGTTGACATTCCGCTTTACACTAAAAGGTTTAATACCATTTGAGGGATTAGGTGCAATCGATCGGCGTGTGGATAGTCATGTTGGAACGCTGGTCTGAACAGTAAGCTCCTATCGTAGAGTGACCAATGTGACTGTCGGTTGTCTCGTCCCCGAGAGCGATTGCGCTCTGGGGAAAAGACTGAACAGTACGAAATCGTGACGGGAAGTACGTATATTTACAGTGTGGAATTTTAGCATTAAAAGCGAATAGTAGGTAAAATCGTAAAAAAAAAAGCTACCCTTTATTTTGCTGTTTAAATATACTACGGTTCCTGGAAACACTGCCCTCCAAGTGGCGCGCTGGGATCAGCGGTAGAAGTTTTCGAGCTCGCCACGGCGTAGCTCCGTACACTTAACACCTGCCGCAAGTCACGGCTTTGACTGCATTCAAGTTGATCGAAAAGCGATTTCTCAGCCCGTGAAGCATCACTTCCAGCTGAGTGAATATCGGCTCTACAGAGATTAATTCAAGACGGCGATTGCAGCCTTGCGCGAACAGCACAAATAGAAAAACAAACACTACAATAGAAATACAGGCTACGACGTGCCGTGTGGGAAAACAAACTCATGGCTTCGAACCGCATTGGAACCGCTTGATTTATTGGCTTTCAAATAATTACGGCATTATCGAGCGTTTACAATTTAATAAGAGAATCGTCCCCTGGGCCATTCGAAATATTCTCAGAGGTATGACATTGCTGGAAAAAAATGAACATGCTGTGAATATTTTTTATTGTTTAGGAGGTCACCGAGAAATTCCGTACGTTCAAAACGACCAGTATAAAATACAAAAACGCTGAGCTTGAGTGTATTTAAAGGTGACATATTGAGCTTCCGGCTCAGCAACACTTCGTTTGATTTCCTTCTCTCAAGACTCTGGCTAGGGGTGTCACGAACTTTTGTCGAACCAGATTTTTAGGTCGAACTTTCGGGGTTCGAACCGGTTCGACGAACCTTCGACCTTTTCACCAGATTCGACCGGTTCGATTTTGTGGGCACTGTGGCCAGACCTTGATACAAGCATGTCTAGGTTTGGAGAACTTTTTTTGTATCCAATGGGTTATTTTATTTTATGAACAGTTGCAATTAAAAGAAATCAATTTTTATCACTGAAGAAGTTAATAACTTAATTTTTTGTACTGAATTAACTGAAAGAACCAATCAGGGCTGCCCTTGATTCATCACTTAGCCATCACCATCCAATCCGAAGCCAACTGGTCAGCCTGTCGCGCATGCGCACACGAGTCGAACCTCAATGCAAGGTTCGCCGAACTTTTAACTAAAAGTTCGAAAAAGTCGAACCTGGCCGAACTAGAACCGCGACCGGTTCGCGACACCCCTAACTCTGGCTGACTTGAGTGTAGTGTTCGGGTTAGTGTGCCTTTGTACGTGTATGCGCTCAATGTATTTTCCCCTGATGCTTGTAGTATGCGTAATGTGTCTATATGTGTATAGCAGAGGTCGCAGAGGGTCCCGAAGATCCCGATGCGTAAAGGTAACCTAAATAAATAAAAATATGTTTTTGTAGAACATGAATTGGGCGGTACCCAGCGCCACCTAGCCTATCTATTTGCAATTATACTCTGCTTAACCTGCCACCTGGTCGCAAGCGATTTAACCTTCTTTGACGCTACGCGATAAACAGCGGCTTCGAGTTCTTTTCAGAGCGGCTTTTGGGTTTCGCGGGTGGAGTTAGCCATTCCTCCGTGATGTGCGGTTGAAGAAGGAATTGTGACTCGAGGAACACCAAAGGTAACTCGTAAAGTGCGCGAAGTTACTGGGTATCGGTTGTCTCCGTTTAACATCGCAGTGCTGTCGACGAGAAGACTGAGTAACTGCTTTCGAAACGCAAGGTTCCGTATCTCTGGGGGGAATCTGGCTTCGGAAATAAACACAGTTCGCGGAAAGCTAGTGTTACGCTTTTATTTGCTGCTCCCCTCGTCCCGTTCAAGAGACGAAGCGTCCTCATTAAGCCTTATTGAGCTCGATTTGCTCGATTCAGGGCCGCCATAATGCGATGCAGACGACGGAGGAACTATTTGCTCCCCTGCTTCAGGGACAAAAGTTTCTCCCTTTCTAAAGGAACATAGGTTACAAGGCCGTTCCTCCCCTAAGAAAGGACTATCGATACCCTTTTTTCTAAGAGTGTAGGGGTTCTGTCTAATGCAAATGAGCGGAGTGTAATGTATTCCCCCTAGTAAAATATTTGTTTCGGTGCTGCGCCACCATTTAGCTTCGAAGTAAAGCCTCTCGATGTGTTTGCGTTTCTCTCGCAACTAGCGTCAAATGCGCTAATGCACGAGGCCCGTGTCTCGAGACGCCCTTGGAGGCTAAGGGCGCGGCGCAGTACCTGAAATGAGTGGCCCTTGGAAGTGAATGGCGGCGGAGCACCCGGCTCGTGGCAGGTGTCCCGCGCGTTCCCCCAGCAATGGTCGGCGGACTTGAAAGCGTGAATTTTGTCGAGGAATTCTACTTCAAAGGAACGCGTGAGGCACGGGTCCACATGTTTTGGCGCATTTCAAGGAGGAGGAGGATGGGGGCCCGCCATTGCTTCTTCCTCTACACCGTCCGTTTCGGCTGCGATACTATACTATAATCTACTATATTAGAGTATACAGGGTAATATTTTAAGCTTAACAAATTAGTTTTTTTTTATAAAAGCCATGAAATTTACATTTATGCGGTTTGTCGAGGTGAGTTATGGCCATGGGGACATAGTATAGGAGGCTATTCGTGACGATCCCTCGTCTAATTAAGTTTAATTAATTAATTTTTAGTTAGTGAAAAAATAGACACATGGTTTAAAGTATAAAGTTTTTGAGTCTCATCGAAAACCACTAAATGAATAATTTTAGAAGTACTTTGAGCGCGCGGGAAGCCGGGTATAGTGCGCTAAAGGTGCCTCTCGTGCAACAGGTACTTGACTGGGGCTATGATAAAAGACGGAAAAATCGCACGGGCGCATTATCGCATTGATAGACTTGCTCCTGCTGCACTAGTGGTAAATTTAGCGCACTAGTGCGCGCTTCTCACGCCTTAACGTATTTCTAAAAATTACTGATTTAGTGGCCTTCGATGTCGTTCAGTAAGTTTTTAATTGAAACCATATATCTATTTCCCTAATTAAAACGTTCAATAACAAATGTTACTTAAAGGGGCGGTGCAACGATATTCAATTGGGATGTTTTTCACTTTAAGCGAGCTTACTGACACTACTGAAGGATACTCGCACGCAACGCCACTGGCCAAAATACTCTTTTGTTGCGGTGTAATTTCAAGGACTAAAGCGAGCGTTTTCATTCAATCTTTTCTCGCAAAAACTTGATAACATAGCTGGGTGGTCGCAGTACTGCCCAGTTACGACATTTGAATGCGGCTCATAGATTGGACCTTATAGCATTGCGTGGGCACTCGATTTATTCTCGTGATAGTTGATAGATCAAGAAGCATCCGGGTAGTAGTCCGTGTCCAATCGCTGCAATGGCGACAATAGCCGAACCACAACAATATCTGGAATTCAGCGCGTGTCTTTCCAACTTGAGCCCGTGGCTATATTCATCATTGGCGCCATAAGATCTGCACCAGATCACGTGTCCGCTTGTTCTGGCTGCGAGTTAAAGGAATAAACGCTGCTCGTATATTTTGTTTTTTGCTTTTTTTGTGATTTTGATTGCGTGTGGTGAAAACGAACGGGTTTTCGACAAATCATTAACGTCAGGGATTTGTTCTAAGCAGTATTTGCGCAAAGTACAAAAACCTCTCCATTGCTCCTTTAATTAACCGACCGATTCTTACTATTAGCCCCCTATACTACGTCCTCTATCCGTATAACTCACCTGCAAAAACCTCGTAAATATAACTTTCACGACTTTTTTGAACAAATCTGTTCAGCTTAAAAAGAAGGACCTGTATGAAACCTACAGTGCTCTCCAAGCAGCTTAAGGGAGAGCGTAGCTTCGTTTCGGGTATATCCTTAGCGGAATGAGACACAAGACAAATCCCAGTGCTGTAGAAGCAGCGCGAGGTTACAGAACTGTAAAAACTGCACTATCCTTGATAACATCTCACGAACAAACTCTCTTGCAAATTCACAGCCCGGCACGTGGCTGTGGAGATACTTGTGGTGTGCTTGCAGGTAATGTTTATTATTCCTTACGTCATGGTACCACTTCCATGGTGTAAAATTAATGCAGTAGTTAGCACATTTAGCAGAAAATTATTAAAATACCATAAAATATGGCGTCAGCGCCAGCTAGCTATAAATATGTTGCAATGACGTCATTAAATTGTGATGCTGGAGATTTATTAACGCCAGCGATTTTTCTATGCTTTTAGTGTTCCACCTGAAGCCTGGCTCACAAACTCGCGTTGATTGTGTTCAGAGCATCCAAAACGACAGCAACGACATGTTTACCCTCTGTTCATTGTACCCAACGTGGCAATCAATGCAGAATGTAGCTTCGTGAAGCTATCTCAAGTAATGGTGCCCCGGTCGTTGATGTCGTTTTTGATTGTTGTTTATGAATCCAACGTATATAAGTGAGTGAACCTGCCTTGGAGGCGTATGGTACTCCAAACCAAGAACTCTCACCATGGACGGATCTACCCTGAGATGAAGTTTTGGATGCCGCGGCACATTTCAAGAGCCTGTGAAAACCTGACACACAACGTTCGATTGGATATTTCTTTTCGGAAACATTTTCTTCATAGAATACGTCAGGTTACTTCACCACTTTGAACTACATGTAACGAAATAAAAGACAGAGAACACATCCTGATTAGCTGCCGACGCTATACAGATGAACGTGACAATCTTCAACAACAAATGTCCGCCGTCGATAAAATAGCCGATCGACATGACGGACTGATCCGCGGACGAATTGATCACGTGATGACATGTCCACGGTTCGTTCGTTTCCCAAGCGCATCCACACGAGGGAGACGACGAACAGACGCCAGCGAGGACGGACCGAACCTGTTCGCCAATTCACAGTGCCGCGAAACTCCAACGTTGCACCCTGTCACCATTGTCCAAGAAAGAAATCGACATTTACTACCACGATGTAGAATCGTAAGCCGCTGTTGCGTACAAATTAAGACAGTACTTACACCGTGATAGGCTTCGCACGAAGCGCCACTAGCTTTACTAACCCAAGGCATGACAGTAACACAGGCATGATCGTACTTGAAAATGCTTCGGCGTAGAAACGACGAAGTTCTGGGCTCGCGAAGAGGCGTTTGGAGGTGCCTTCACGCACACCGCGCCCATGCACACTAAAGCCACAAGAAACGTCTTGCTCGGTGAAAGGCTGATTGGACCGGCAAGAATTATCGCGGCGTGCTAGATAAGTTTTGACGGAAGCTTCTTGATACCTACCGGAGGAGTGCACCGGAACTTGCGTCGCGTCCGACAGGCGAACTTTCCGCAGCTTCTTACGCGAGGAACCAGAATCGCGCGACAAAATGACCATCGAACGCACACTGCACCAACGTTACTGGAGCAAGCTCAGTTTCACAGCCCCGCCTGCGACGTGGGCTCAGTGGCGGTCACGAGAACTAGCAGCGCTGCAGTCGAGTCTTACTTCCAGATCGTCTAGCCCGCCAAGTTTGAATAGCAATACTTGAGCTTGGGCGAGTTGGTGATTCATACTAACACTTCACAGAGCAAGGAAACAGACGCACACAAAAATAAATTTCAAACACTCAAAGAAAGAACTCTCACACTGCGCTAACTCTCAACTCTGTGGTGTATTACACTTCATCTTCATCATCTTCTGTTGCTATTATACACATGGAAGTAAAAAACAAAAAACGAGGAAGAAAAGAAAAAAAAAGAGAGAATCTCAACGCGATGGTAGCAGACGACGCGCGAGACAGGGAAGTAAGATCCGACTGCAGCGCCGCTAGTTCTCGTGACCGCCACCTGGGCCATTCGCCTCTGCAGGCAACAATAGGGAGCTGCGGAACTGAGCTTTTCTCCAATAACGCTGCACTGCACAACGATGCGCCATTTTTGTTTTACTCGCCAGAAAAAAAAAAAAAAAAAAAAAAAAAAAAAAAAAAAACGAATACAAGCACTCATTGTACCGTTGCCGGACTAGACGCTTTTCACGTCAATTTCCCGCCAAACATTCGCGAGTGAAAAGGCCTCGAATTTATCAGTCCGCGCGTCCGTGGACGAGGCGCGGATCGCAGGAATCGGTGACGTGGCGGTCACATGATACACGGTCCGCGGACGAAAAACGCGATTTGGTTCGTCGTGTGAATCGGCTATAACCGCCGTTTGTCCCTCTCAACGCTTAAATTGCAACGCCTGCCAGTTTTGATCTGGATGAGCATCGTGCTGGCGTGCGGTCGTGTATAACTACTGCGTGGCGCACGTGAAAGACCCCAGGCTAGCGATTGTACTCCACTGGCAAAATGGCTCATCTACAGCTGGGAGACAAGTCTCCCCTTGATACAAGACTAAGTTCTAGGCTGTATAAACACTCAAACAACTTCATTTTTTTTTTCAACACTTCTAGTTTCATGAAGCACACTAAGGGCCCAACAGAACGAGATTAGATACCTTGAAGACTATCTTGGGAACACAAAACTAAGTGAAACTATTTGATACGATGATTGTCATGAGTAGAGCTCTCCTATAGCTTACTGTCGCTGTGTTGCGGCAGATTTCTGAGGAACCAGGTGTTAGCTATCGTTATAGCTATCTTCTTGATTAATAAGAAAACCAACATAAAGTTTAATACTCGCAATCGCAGGCTTCCACGGCCATCTTCTCGTTCTTCCAGCTTTCTTCCTCTCTTCTCTCGCTATGCGGCTGCTTTTCCGCGTGAGATCAGACAATCGGTCACACGCCCCTAAATAATCTGGTTCTGACCTCAGATGATAAAGTCCTTCAAATGAGCAGGGATTCGCCGAGTTCTTGACAGTTCTTTACGGGCGTTTGGGTAATACACCTGTCGCTTCGGCATCTCTGGTTGGGCTTCCGGAATCGACGTCACCACTTGGCTCGATTTCCTCCAAGTCGTGATCTGGACGTGGCTGACTCTGTTCTGGGTCTTATGTCTCACAGATGGAACAAGATTCTGAAGCGGCTCGGATGACTGTTTCGAAGTTGTAATCGAGGTCCTGCTGAAGGTGCCTCCCGAGGGTGGTGTCGGCCAACTCGGGGCAACTAATGTTTCATGTGGTGCGTCTACGCAGCTGTTCGACGTTTCCTACTCTCTCGTTCCGTCGGTTGCCGCTCTGGTCAATGTTCACCATTTGGACGATAGTTTCTCCCAAAATCAGTGATAGTCGGTATGGACTATCAAAGAATGTGTCGCGAGTCGATGAACGAGATCCCAGTGTGCAGTATACAGTGTCACCGATCTAGAAGTTAGGCTTCCTGAGCTTGGCGTCGTAGCGCTCTTCGGCTGATGCCTGACTCCCTTCCAAGTTTTTTCTTGCTCTGTCTCATTTTTGTGCAAGTTCAGAGAGCCTCGATGCTTCGTTTTTGCTCTTCCTCGACGTCGGACAGACACAGCTGCCCAGGTAGGCGTGGATCATTCCCGTGCATTAGCTTGAACGGAGTGTGTTGTGTCGATTTCTGCCTAGTGACGTTAATCGCGAATATTTCTTCGGGAAGCATCTTCCTCCAGGCAGAGTGTGGTTCGATGATCTTTCGAAGTACATTCTTTAGTACTCCAACGGCCCGTTCCACCACTCCGTTAGCCTGCGGCCAGTATGGCGGAGTCGTTACATGTGTGATACCGAAGCGTCGATGTACTGCAGCTGTCCTCTTGTTGACAAAACCTTTCACTTGATCGGTCACTACCATTTTGGGAACACCGAATCTTGGTATCCCCCCGGTTCATCAAGAAGTCGCGGTAGACCGTCAAAGCCGTTGAAGGCACCAGAACTGCGTCGATGTAACGTGTAGCGTGGTCAATACACACAAGCACATGTTGGTAAACATGACATTCCTCTAAAGGTCCGAAGTGATCGAGCGAAATCACCCTGTTCTGTACAGCTGGGATGGTTATTGGTTGCAAAGACCCTTCTGCGATTGTGGTCCTCTGGTTGACTCTTCGACATGTGTGGCAGGACAGCACATAGGATCTCACGTGGCGCGACATGCAAGGCCATCAGTACCTTCTCTGAAACTGGTTTAGGGTGCGCTGCATCCATATGTTCATTTGAACCGTCGCTCATCCCTACAGTGACCCTTGACACAGCAAGTACCACTTCCTTGGGGCCACTTCCGTTTGTACTTAACTTCACTAGGATGCCGTGTTTCTGTACAAACTCTGTGTTGTCCTCGTCTGTCAGTTGTAGACGTTGGCATCTTCATATCTTTTTTGGTGTTCGCGTAAGCAACTGTTGTCTGTCTGTAGTATCATGCAAATGAAGTTTCCACTGCTCGCAGTCTTATTGAGTTGCAGAGACTCCGGCTCTCTGCCCAGATCTTCAAGTCGAGAGTGGGCGTCCGCTTTGTTGATCTTGACTGGACGATGACAAATCTTGAAGTCGTAGTCAGAAAGCTCGATGGTCCATCTTGCAAGACGAAAGTTTACTGTTGCTTTGTGTTCCCGCGTTGTTGCGCACAGACAAATTATGTTCTCGTGCTCTATCATTGAAGAAGCGCCCAGTCTGCCCAATGTAGACTATGCCACAACTGAAAGGAATCTCGTACACCACATTGGTGACGCACGCAGTATATTGCACCGCGTGTTTCTGGGAGCACGCTGCTTTTTTTGCCTTGTCAACATTGGACGTATCCTGGAAAGTTTACACGTTCGACAAGGCAGAAAAAAGCACCGTACTCCAGAAAACACGCGGTGCAATATACTGCGTGCGTCACCAATGTGGTGTACGAGATTCCGTTTAGTTGTGGCAGAGTCTACATTGGGAAGACTGGTAATTTGTGTGTGCGCAACAACGCGGGGTGCCATCTCATTGACCATTGTAGGTGATGTGGGTGTACGCCTGACCTGACTGGCACAAAGTTTTTAAGAAAGGCAAAGGAAAAAACGGAATGAGACATTATAGAGGCATTCTACATAAAAAAAAAGAAGAAAACAACTGCGTCAGCGCTCCGTCTTTGTATTTGCTTCAGAGTGAGATGGTGTTTCTGGAAGGTTGGCTCTGATTGTGGTGATTGAATCCGATGTGGTTTAGGCAATGTGTACGTATAGGTGACAATGGTGTAAATAAAAAAAACAGTTGAGAGTGAAGCGCCTGTCCTGTCGTCCGTGTTTCTTTATTGTAACCGTTTGTTCGCGCTTTTTAACCTTTTATTCAGTGATGGGCCAACTAGCCCAACCCCAAGTTTTAATGCATGTTCGTTATCTTTTTAGATATTTAAGTCGCATGACTTCTTCTAGATAATAAGAAAACAAACGTAAAGTTTAATACTCTCAATTACAGGTTTTCGCGGCCATCTCCTTCTTCTTCCAGGTTCCTTCCTCTCTTTTTTCCCTATGCGGTTGCTTTTCCGCACAAAAGATCAGACACTCACTCACACAGGGCATCACTTCGGAGCAGTCGGTCGGACGACCGAGTGACGTGTCCACTGCCTCATATTGAGGACGAGTGCTCGCTCAGAAAACGGTGCTTCCCCACCGGAGATGGGTGGTCGTGTTGTGACGTGGGGTTCCGGGTTCATTGTACATTGTATGCGACTATTTTATTGTGTATATGTAAATATATTTTTATTATGGTACTTATATATGTTGATCATATTTCAATCTATGGTCTGCAGTAGCCGTCGGTGGCGCTATAGATGCTAACAGCTCCACTTCTAGCATTTTCTATTTGAATAGAAAAAAAAAAACATATTCTCTCTCGTCAACAGCGTGTAACAATATCGACATACTTCAAATGTTCACTAACGTCAAGGAGTCTAAACATATACCGACAAATTTGAGTTTGGCTTTTGGTGATCAAGTTGCTAATGTCTCTGCGTGCCACGGGCATTCATCTAATAGATACACCACCTAAGTTCTAACTGCTACGTTGAAACAAAAAATACATAAGAATGACAACCATCACAGAGAAATATCGTGACGGGCGAGCCACGTAGACGTGGCACTGGACGTCATACTTCAGCGCGTCGTTCGCAATCGCATGCTCAATGCCAGGTCCCACTTATCGTCTGACAGTAACGATAGGACTGGTTCGCACTTTATAGTGTCGGTTGAATCCACAGCAACCAAACCACAACAAGAACAAGGGCACCGGAAAAACTGCGGCTCGTGGTTGTTTTGCGAGGCTGCCTCTTGCATGTTTGTCACGCTAAAAAGCTAGCGCTAAAAAAACTGGGTTGTGTGTTTATACAACCTAGAACTTGGTCTGCCTCACAGGGGTGACAAGTCTCCCAGCTGTAGATGAGAAATTTAGCCAGTGCGGTACAGCCGCTAGCCTGGGGTCTTTAACGTGCATCACGCAGTAGTGATACGCGACCGCACGCCGGTACGATGCTCATCCAGATCGAAACGGGCAGGGGTGGGACTCGAACCCAGGATCCCTGGGTTCTGCAGCGCGAGCTTTCGCTCCACGTGCTCCGAACTGGTGTGCGCTAGACCACTCGGCCACCGATCCCTTTCTCTAGCGCTATATTTGGACATAGAATGAGCGTTTGTCAATATATAATTTATTTTTTCAATAAAAAAATCGCCACAACATTTTTTTTTCTGGGGCACGCTGTACGTAGAACATGAAGGCGCAAGTCAACTAAAATCATTGGCACACCCTTTAATGCTAGAAACTCATCTACAGAAAAAGAAACGCTACGCGGTTCACTCCTGGTGTCAAAACGAGCACATACAATCGTAAAGCATGGTTACTCTCTTGGTCACATTAACCAGGAACCGAAGTCAGTCTTCGCTCGAAAAGCCAGATGCCGTGGTGGTGGGGGAGGCCATGTGACAACCCCTGCTCCGGGAAGGAGGCGAGATCATCATGGGGCTGTGGGCTCGGTTGATCTGTGTCGTGGCGGGGTGCCTTCAGTTGGAACCTCAGAGCCGGGCTAGAAGATGACCCGCCTCTGGACCAGGATGAATCCTATGACAATGACGAGGCCGATTCCGACGATGACGCCAACCCCGACGCAGATGTACATGCTCTGGATGGAGAGCAGGGGCTTGTTCCGGTCGAAGGCCTGGCCGCCGCTCTGGGACTGCATTAGGAACGCCTGGGATCCTTCTAACATAGCTGTAGCCTAGATTGAGATGAGTCTGCGTCTCCCGAATTCTGCAGCTTCGCTCACGCGTGCACAGGCAGAAGCTGCTTTCTCCTCTTCTACAGTCGAAATTATAAAAAAAAAGAAAAAGGAACGAAAACTAAAACATTTTTAAACGCAGCCAAGGATACACTGACGCAGCACTGATCAGTAGCGAATACGAACATTTAGGGACGTCATGTGTTATGCCGACCCCGTAAGCAAAGAGCTTGGGATAGTGGTACGGTTGGTACCAACATTGGTTGGTACGGTTACTGGAAGGATAGGTGTTAGCATCGGCTCACGAGAGATGCAGAGCCGTATATAGGGAGAGTTTGGCCATTCATTGGGAAGTATAGGAGGCAAATCAGGAGGGTGCCATTGGCCTAAAGCGGGATAGGCGTGTTCCAGGTAGACATGTACAAGTTACCAGATAAAAGTAATTAAGTTAAGTTACTGAGTATTGTCCTCAAAAGTAATTTCACTTGAGTGCAAATTATGCTAATGGAGAGTAATTGAGTACATTACTAGTTACAATGAAAAATTAGCGAATTACTTTTAAAGTAACTTTTATATATATATTTTATGGTAACAAAAAGTAAATAGGTTTCGATCCATTAGCGAAATTCTGCTAGCCAAATATAAAGCGGCTTGTGTTCTCACAAAAAATGCTTTAATAGCTGGTTCTCCTTCTCCGTGGTTAATTGTTTTGTACTTTTTTTTTACCAATTATGTACTGCGTATGTATAATTTCTACTTTGAGGTTTGAGTACAAAGTAAATGAAAGGTTATGTAATTCAATTAAAGTAGTAAGTACTCCAGGTGCAATGTAATTGAGGTAAAGTATTATAAATACAATGTTCTTTCAAAATAAAGTACAAGTACTTTTTTAACATAATATTTTCTTATGCCCTTTTATTTCCCTGCCTGCGCCATATGCTTTCCCCTCTTTGAAATATCATGTGATCATCGAACATCTTATCTCTTTTTGTGCAGGAATATTCGTTGATAAGCAAACCTACCACTAACATTTGAAAGTAATTTGTAATTTGAGTAGAAGATCTTGAAAAAAGTAATTCGAGTAAACTACTAATCACCGACATAAAGACGTAATTGAAAGCTACTAAACTACTCAGAAAAGTAGTTAAACTACAGTAACTTGAGCAGAGTAGTTGAACTACGTACAAGTCTGGTTCCAGGGCGTCTTCACAAATTCGAATGTGGCCAACCAGAAGCCGGAAATAATAGACTGGAGGTAGGCGCAAGAAACGAAATTAATATGTGCGTCGGAGTAACCCTCGGTGACTGAAAATATGATGCACGTGATGTTTCAATCACGGTCATCCAAAATGATGGTGGAAGAGCGCAACTAGCGGAACGATCGGCATAATCAGTACGCCAGGCGCCGAAGGCCGGGGATCTGCCGTCCGAGCGGTCGCACTCTGTCCGAGCAAAACAGAGTTTGAGCGGCACTTCGGTTTCTTAAAAATTTTTGCATGATCATAATCAAAACATCACGTGCACCATATCTTCAACCATAAAGAGTTACTACTTCTGACCCTTACGGTCTTATTAAACCCGTTCCTCGTAACCACCGCTAGTGGATTCTTTTCGGCTTCTGGTTGGCCGAGAGCTTCGTCCATCTGTATCTGGTGCACGCCCTGGCTCTGCCCGCTCCTCCCATTGACCAAACTCTATCTAGGGGGATCGGTGGCCGAGTGGGCTAACGCACACCACCTCGGAGCACTTGGAGCGAAAGCTCGCGCTGTAAAACCCAGGGATTCTGGGCTCAATCATCACCCCTGCCCGTTTCGATCTGCATGAGCATCGTACCGACGTGCGGTCGTGTATCACTACTGCGTGATGCACGCTAAAGACCCCAGGCTAGCGGCTGTACTACACTGTCTAAATTGCTCATCTAGAGCTGTGAGACAAGTTGCCCGTTGAGGCAGATTAAGTTCTAGGCTGTATAAACATACACACCCCAAAATACTATATATGCACGGTTGTGGAGAGGAGCCGCCGTTCAGGATGAAACAGTGGCGCTGTTGTCGATACTGAGATGCGTCGTCCGCTTGCGTTAGCTGCGATTCGGGTGCTTTCTGGCTCCTCGGGTAAATATCGCGTGCGAGCACTCCTTAAAATACTTTCTAAAGTTAAATTATGTCGATTTTGGACATGTGGCTAACGTAACAGAAGAATATGCCAGCCGATGTTTCAGTCGTCGTCGTCGTCGTCGGGAACGGCAAAAAAAGGAGGCTTTCTTCTTTTTTCTTTCTCGCAAAAATGCATCTCGTAATGCATCTGGGAGAAAAGCAGTGTTTGCCGTTTTGCCATCGTGGTATTCTGGACGCACGGGGCTATCTTTCCGGGAAGAGCACTACTAACGAGTATTTCTAGCGAAAGAAACGAGCATTTCCCGGCGCGGCGTCTGCAATAGCTATCTAAGAGTAAAGCGCTGGATATCCTGACTTATCCAAGTACCGCAATATTTTGGTCGTTCCGCGGGCGCTTCTATTGGATGTCGGCGACGCGTCGCCATTGTTGGCTCATAGTGCATCCCATATCCAGACGCGTACGCTCCCATATCCGTGTGCACTGCTGCTGAGCGCGTGCTGACGGCGAGCTTCCGCAGTCCATTTGGAGCGTGAATTTAGCACCATCAAGGTTGCCGGTCTTAGCAGGCTATTAATGTGAGCTCGTTCTGAGCATGCGCTCCAAACATCGCCCTCAAATATGGCGTCCAGTGAATTGACTCCGTAAGTGTGACGTCATGGGTCCAAACAGACCGTTGCTAGGGTCGTCGTTATGCACAAATACATGTGGCTAGGTTTCGCTACGAAACTCCGACCGTTCAAAAATCAGGAGTAGGATTTAAACATTAAAAATCACAGATATAGAAAGCTTGAATGTAATATATGATGCCGGTAATCGCTTGTTTCTGAAATATTTACGACTGCAACTTCCGGTCCTCAAGATGCCTGCAGCAGACGACGAATGCAAGAAATATGCCGTCTGCCACACGCCCGCCGGCTAAGCCGGCGCCGGCGTCTGAATCGTGTGAATAGAGACAATATTCCGATATTGAATTTGTTTGAAATATAATAAGTTTCAGACACTTATAAGAATTTCTAGTGGGGTGCGATGCAAATTTTTTTTTTACCGAAAGTCGGGGCGTCGATTGAGATGATCTGCTAAAAGATCGCATTGCACCCGTGAGAAAAGCACTTCGGGCGATCGGGTGAGATCCCAAATTTTGTTTTGCGGCCTCGCGCTATGGAAGGGTGCTTCGTAGCTGGTTGTAACCATCACGTGGAGAAAGATTCTTGCAGTTTGTTGAGATTTCCGCAAGACCCCAAAGCACGAAAGAACTGGATAAAAAACATAAGGTGAGTTTATTACAGATTGTAGTCGCATCGCGGGTTCGATGATAATCTTCACCAAAAGAACACATTTACGGAATTTGATGTATACCAAAGAAAAACAAAAACCAAAATACTGCGAAATTTCGATAGACATGCAAGTCTTTAATAACGTGACAACCTCAATAATAATAACAAAAAACGACTTCACTCGACGGCGTACGATTTGTTTCTCATGCTGGCCTGCACTACGCCGGTAATGCACTTCAGGTCGTCGTTGTAACTGATTTGCCTGACGGGGTTTGATTTTACGGCATTTTCACCCCCGTGAACTAAGCTGGGTTCTACACAGAAAAGAACGCACATTGCGGAGGCCTCTACGGCCATGGCGATGCACTTGTTTTTGTTGCTCGTTTACTGACGCAATTCAATGAAGACGCCCGCTGCAACAGAGGCCAACAAATCTATCGTGTCGTTTGCTACCAAAGCAAAGCGGCGTGTAATACTTCAGAAATGGCTTCCATCGTTGCAATACGACACTGAGACGACACGAACATCTTCATGATTAGATATAAAGAAGTTAGCTTGCTTACAAAAAATTACTTACTTACTTGTAAGTAAACATCTAGCCTTATGTGGAGTCTCCATGCATTAGTCCATAGCAACGTCCTTAGCAACGGTTTGTTTGGACCCATACGCCATGTTGTGACGTAGTCACTTGCGGAGTCAATACTAGAGCCACTCTATATGGCAGCGTAGCTGCCAGAGTAGCGACACGACGTAAAATTATCTAGATGCATGACGTCAGAAGCGCCGATAGTGATCTCCATTTTGGGCCTGAGAGGTTGCCATGGTAACCGTGCTGCTAGCGACGCCGGACGGCAACTTTTTTCTAGTTTATATCTCCATTCGTTCGTTGAAAAGTGGTAAAACACGCTTGCCATGGAGGCACGGCACGGGCCTCAGGAGGAACGGTGCCTGTTTCTTCTGTGAAGTGAGACGATTTGCATCCCGGGACTGTCGGGAGCTGCTGAGTACCGTAGGTGCACGGACAAGGCGAGCGGTTTTCCGCGTTGCCGGGATGCCGGCCGCTTCGTGGGACGTACTTTGTACTTTCGGACATCGCTCCTATGGAACGAAATCCGATTACGCCGTGCCATGACAGGACGATTGCCTCGGGATATGACTGCTGCCCGACTGCCCCATAGCAAGCGAAAGTATGCTTAGCATCATACTTCTTCAATACTCAATCATACATTCAAGATGAGATTATCTCACCGACTGGCGAGGAGCGATGTAGACAACGACCTCACCCTCGTTTGCGCGATGGACAGTCGACGGGGTTAAACCAAGAAGGACAGCATGGTGGTCTCCAGAAGATTGTTAACGCCATCAAAAGAGACGGACACCGGATATGAGGTATTCTTGCCGACAGGCCAAGTGGTCGTCCGGAAGTATACCGGCATGCAAAAAGTCGATATTTTTATCTGCTCTAGCATGCATATCCGTGTTAAAGGGATCATGATATGATTTATTTAACTTCTTCTTCCTTATATGTAAACCTCAACTCAAAAGCAAACTGTGAAATCACGCAATCGCGACATGCTAGGGCACCAATGCGATGACCCCAAGCTTCCACCGTGATTTTAAGCATAGCATAGAACTTGGCATTCGCAAGTGATGAAAAGTTCCGTCAGTGCACTCACTGACCCCGAATGCAAATTCAAATATTCGTCGACGAATTGGTTGTTGACGAGCGCATACGTCCGACTGACGCAGTTTTCGTGCCTAATGCGTGAGCTGGGGTCGGCTGACGTCATTTTGGCCTTTGTAGGCATTGCAAAGATGATATTTAGAACCACACACACATGATGATAACATCATAGCACACTGACGTTAATGAGCACAAAACAGTCCCAGCTACAAAAATAAATATTACACTCGTAAAAAATAACTATGTCTGTAACTTGTTAATTACCAAGACGAACACACCTCTGAGCATCTAAGTTTAATAGTATGTGTCGATGCATTGTTATATAGCAGGTCATTTTATATACGTCATGTGAGCAAACGCCAGACTTGTCACTTAAAAAACACTCCAAAAACATTGCGATCAAACGCAAGCCATTGCAACGAAAACACGTCATATCAAAATCGTCAAAACTGCCAATTCGTAAAATCGTCGATTAGTACAGAAAATTAAAAATTGCAGACGCTTCCTTGCTAAAAGTTGCAGTGATTGTTCGGTGACCCAGGGCTGAAACAACTTCTCCTAAGCCCTAAACGCGAGGTATACCTTCCGTTTTGATTCTTGGAAATTCAAACTTTGAAAGGAAGCTAGAAAAATGAGAAAAATTTATCCTAAAATCTATATCATAAAATCGTTGATTAGTACAAAACGTAAAGATCGCAGGTGCTTCCACGCTAAAAGTTTCGGTGATTATGCGGTTACCTGGGACTGAACCAACTTCCCAAGGCCCAACATGCGACGCATACATTTCGCATCGATTCTCAAACACTCCAACGTTGAAACAAAGCCAATTGAGTATCCGAAAATTGCATGCGAAAATTCTTATCGATCCTCGAACACACCCAGGAATCCAAGCACCGCTACGGCGATATGACTGATGCTGTCGCACAGGTGCTAATATCCAGAGCGACCTTGCACAGAAAGGTGTAAAGTCGCATCCTTTCAGATCTTCACGTTATACCTGCGTCAGAGAGCACGAAGAAGTCCGAAATCGTCGGCAAGTAGCGGCACATCACGACTCCGCGCACCGAACAAACTCGCATCCACCAGCTCTGGGCGCTGCCATCTTACCGGTGACATCACGGCTCTTGCAAGGTCACGTGACGTGTAGTCACTCGGTTGCTATGGGCACGGTGCCAGCTCGGCTCGGCGCGGTGAGAGGCGGCACAGGGAAAAGCGTGGCGCTACTCTGGCAGCTATGGTGCCAGATAGTGGCTCTAGTCAATACCCCCTATCTCAGTGTTGCTGCCTGTGACGCGCTGCCGTTTGCGAGCACGCTCCCATTGGTCCACTGTATAGATGCCGGCGCCGCGCCGTGGTGACAAACTAGATTGGCGGCGACACTCCGCCATTTTTAGCTCAAGTCCATCCCAGCATGCACCAGCTTGGCGGCACTTGTTTAAAAATTCAAATTAATCCAGAGCCTTATCTAAGAGTCGATGGCCGCCCTACCTATCGTCGTCATGAGCTCAGCTCCGGCCTGTCCAAACGCTTGGCTGCCCAGAGGAAAAAGCGAGCCGAGCCAATTCTCTAGATTTCCGCGTGCGGCGCTTACAACCAAACCAGAAACGGGAACAGAATCGCTCAAAGCACGCTGTCAAGTTTGAGCTCGGGGCACAGTTTGCATGTTTCGTTGTTCTCAAAATTAGTATGGAGACAGGTCGATCTCTGTTAAATCGTAATTTTTATTTTCTGCTCCGGTCTTTACGCTGCTTCTCTGGATGATACCTCAGAATGCAAGATTTAGTGCGAATCTATTCATCGTGGAAACAGTGCGAAAACGTGAGGTTCTAGATAAAAAAGAAACACACGGGACGAGCGCTGACTATACTTCTAGTGTTCTGGCTTGTGTAGCTGGGTTGAGTTAGCAACATATGTACAAATCATCATCACCACCATATGATCAGAGCTTCAGTTTTTCCCTTGTTGGTGAATAGGCAGTCTGATTTGGAACTGATTTGGTTGGACTGGTTGACTAGACAGGCTAGCAGTCGTGCTGCACTGGTTAAATTGCTTATCTACAGTGGGCAACAATTTCGCCATGTTCTGGCAGACTGTATATACAACTAACGACTAATTTCACCTTTTTTTTTTGGACTTGTCCTGTCCTTTTTCTATGTCGTGTCCTGAGGACACCATATTTTTGGCAACGAGGATGGGATGCTGAGCCCATTATGGCCGTACTACTAGCAGCCATGGCGTCCTTCTCTTCTGTATCGCCACCCCCGTTCCTGCCTACGCCGGGACAGCCTGCAATTCCGTGAGAGTAGTGGAAGCGGGTGTTCCCGAATTTTCTGGAAGCTACAGGCGGCGATGAATTGCAGCCGAATCGTCGGAAAGCAATTCTGCTCAATGCCCTGGGAGTTGAAGGACAGCGCGTGTTCTACAGCATCGCCGGGGCACGGACCGGTCAGTCACCTTCTACCGAGAAGTCTCTCGGGGGTAGCGACAAAGCATCGAAGGATGGCAATTCGGAGGGAACGCCATCAGCTGAAGATGCGTTCCAATCTGCAATGACGGTGCCGGACGCTTATTTTGCCACGACTACGAATGTGCTCGTAGACCGTCACTGGTTCTGATAAAGACGCCAGGTGCTTAATGAGGCGTTCCAGGCCTACGCAACTACTGCAGTCTGCGGGAACTTGCTTCTTCTTGTGACTACGGTGACGGCGTCGACAACGTCATTCGAGACCAGCTCCTCGCAAGCACTACTTCTCATCAAATTCGAAAACGCCTGCTCTATGAGGGCTCTACCCTCACACTCCAGAGAGCGATCGATATCGGCAGGCACATTGAACACATTTAAAAGGAGATCCCCGAGTTTGATGGTGACGCTTCTGTGCGGCGCGTGGCACCGAAAAAGCTGAGATCTACTTCGGCAAAAGGATGTTGCTACCGCTGCGGGCCACAAGCTCACAAGGCAAACTGCGACAAATGCCCGGCGAAGAACAAGCGTTGTCGCCACTGCAGGAAGATTGGCCACTTCGAAGCATTGCGCAAGTTGAGCAAGAAGTCCAGTCCGGGGCAGATCCAAAAGGGGGGGGGGGGGGTGCGACGGGGGCGGCCGCCCCCCCCCCCCCCCCCCCCCAAACCAAGTCGACCCCCCCCCCCCCCCCCTCCCACGGTGTAAGATAATACTCTTCAGGTGAGGACAGCGCGCTCCTCGCGACGTGCCCTATAAAGTTCGCTCTTCACTCTCTCTCACTATGGTTTCAAGCGGCGCCGGCAGGTGACTCGTCGACCCGTGTCAAGTACACGACGGCTCGTGTCGCCTCATGCTCCACACGCGCAAAGCTCCAGCGAGGTTGTCGCTCGTGCAGAAAGACCACGGTGAATCGGGGTGTCATGACAACGAGATAATTGTTTTCGCTCTCACACAGTTTCGCCGTTTGGCCCCCGGCAACACTGTCAGCCGCGGGTACGGTGACAGCGGAATGATGCAGCCTTTCGGATGCCCGTCGAACGAACACTATCTAAATCCTCGAGCCGCGCGTTCAGCCCCGCCGTGCCCTCACCAAAAGAGTGTATCTTACACCACGCCCCCTCCCCCCTTCTCGGAGGGCAATTTGACAAGGGTGAACCCCCGGTGCACACGAAAGAATGGGAGAATAGCATCCTTACAAATTTTCCGCCGCCCCCCCCCCCCCCCCCCCCCCCCAAAAACGGAGTTCTGGATCCGCCCCTGAGTCCAGTGTTCAAGCCGTCAAGGATCCGAAGTCGGCAAAAGCTAACGTCGTCACCGTTATGCACATCGGCGACAACAACGGGCCTGCGCAGGAAGTATCTACGGAGGTGCCCATCGGCAACGTGCCCATTCGCTTTCTTACGGATATAGAGGCCACGCTTTCCCTGTTGAGCGAAGAAGACTGCCGCACGAGCTTCGTTGGAAGGTATCCTCTGAGTGCGACGTCCGTCGTGTTGCAAATCTACACGAAGGAGGAAATGCCAAGAGTGAAGTGTTTTCTGGCCGAGGTAACCTACAGAAACAAGGGCGCCTGCGTCATGTTCCACATGACTAAGAGAGGAATTTCGTTACTGGGACTTGACGTGATTCGTAACCTTCGTATCCACAATGAAGGAGGAACGCTCAGAAGAAGAAGAAAATAAATGGTGCTATGAAGGAGGAACGCTCAGCTGTTGTCAGGCTGTTACTTCACCGGCTTCTACGTTACTACCACCGAGTCTACGGGAGGAGTTTAGACAACATTTTTCCAAAGAGTTCGGACTTGCTAAAGACTTCGTGCACCAATTTCAGTGACGTAAGTCGGAGCGCCCGGTTACAGCCTAACTTTGAAGACTTCGGAATCAAGTCTTCAAAGTGGGAACTCGTCAAGCTGTCCATGCAGCTTTTTTTCCCAGCCCCCGCCATTGTAAAAAATGGTAAATAAACTTTGAAGTCTCCGAGGAGTTGCGACGACTGGAAGCGTCAGGAATCATTGAACGCGTGGACGCATCTCAGTGGGTATCCCCTATCGTGGTAGAACGCAAGAAGGACGGTTCTCTTCGCCTATGCTTCGACCTGCGTGAACCCAACAAGGCCATCGTCATCGATGTATTTCCGCTTCCTCATACGGAAGATTAGATTAGATTAGAACGCGATTTATTAGCCAAAAAATAATCAGGGAGTGGGATTGGGGAGGGCACCGGTGACTGAATTCGAGGTCTGGGTGCTGGCATATTAATAAAAATCAGGTTAGATGAAAGAGTCTACTTTGGCCTCATGGACGAAGTCCAGTAGGCTTCGTAGAATCTTTCGTTGTCGGTCTTCATTTCCAGGAGGGTGAGTCCAGCCTTCAAATGAATCAACGTCTTGGGGTCTATATATTACTCTTGTGTTTTCATATTTGGGACATTCCCAGATCAAGTGTCGGATGTCTGCTTTGACTCGCATGTCGCAGTGGGAGCATAAAGCTGATCTTCTACCCTTGCTCCACAAGGCGAGGCGGGCCGGGGATAGGGTGGCGTCTGTTCTTACTCGTGTGAGCAGCACTTGCCCTCTGCGACCGAACCCCTTGGAAGGGAGTCCGGGAAGATCCGGTTCGGATAGGCGCTCCTCTACTCTCGCTTTGATGTCTTCTTTGATTCTCGCCCTCTCCTCAGCCGGGTCATACTCCTGATTTTCCCAGTCGACGGGTGACATAGCCCGCTCCTCAGAGCGAGTTGTCCGGTCGTACCGGTGATCGGTGCGTGGATGTGGCGGCTCATCGTCTCGGTGCCCGGGAGGAGCTAGAAGAGACGCGCGGGCGAGATGGTGAGCCGTTTCGTTTCCGGGAATTCCAGCATGGCCTGGAACCCATTCAATTCTTGTCGTGACTCCTCTCCGCGAACAAAGTTCCGAGACGAGTTTCTTAATTTTCCGCACCTGGATGCTGGGACTGTTGTGGGTGCGGCACTCCTTGATTGCCTCCTGAGAATCTGTAAATATTCGAAGATTCTCAGGAAGGGGGCCAAAGTGCTCACTGATGATCTCAAGTGCGAGCCGAATGGCTGCTAGCTCCCCGCCCTTGGTTGACACCCTAGGTGGAAGGGCTTCGGCTGCTTCCAACTCCAAGTGAGGGAAAACCACGGCGGCAGATTTTCGGGTGATGGGACCTTCTAGCAAGGCCGTGTCCGTGTATGCGGCTACTGTCGTTCCACAGTGTTGCCAGCGCTCCACCATCTTGATATGCGCTTTTACGCGTCTTTCTTGCTGTTTGCAGTCCTTCTTGCGGAGCTGTGGTTTGCTGCTAGTGATCACCGGGAGGTCCTCCCAGGGTGGAATCGGCCCCGATAGTTCGGGAAGATGTGGACGTGTAATCCCGCGAAGGCTCTGGATGGCCCTGCCTTGCGGAGTTGTCCAGAGACGAGCTTCATGTGCATCCTTCCTAGCACGCACGACGTCTTGAATTTGATTGAGTTGCGCGTACTACTTCAGCTTCGGGAGAGGGGTGAAGCGGGGCAGGCCCGTAATAACCCTCATTGCCTGGTTGTTCAGGGCTTCAAGCTGTTTCCACTGCCGCGCCGTAATCTTGTAATGAATGGCCCCATAGCACACCCGGGACACTACGAGGGTCTTGACCATTCGCTTTGCGACGGCTTGAGTTGCTCCTCCGCGTGCGCTGCAAATCCTGCGGATCACATTGAGCGCAGACCTGCCTTGCTTGAGTGTGTTGCGCAACCAAATGTCACACTTGCCGTTCGGCTCGATCGTAATACCGAGGATCTTGACCGACGTCGATGGTTGAATGCGTGTCCCGGTAAGTACGAGGTTCAGTTTTGATGCGTAGTCTTCACCTCGGTTGTATAGGCGAGGCGAGGTGACGACTGTATAGTTTGTCTTTTCTGGTGCAGCCCGCATCCCCACTCGGGCTAAGTGGGCTTCGATTGTGTCGAGTCCAGCTTGTAGTACCATTTGCTGCACCTTTAGATCTTCCATGTAGGTCCAAATGGACACATCGTCTGCGTAGACGGTGAATCCAAGACCCGGGATTTTACTAAGTTCATGAGGCAGATCTGCCATGGCTAGATTGAACAAGGTTGGTGAAAGTACGGATCCCTGCGGGACCCCCACTCGGTTCGGCTTGGGCTCGCTGTCATGCTGGCCACAGCGGACTGAAAAGGTTCGCCCAGCCAAGAAGTTCTTGATAAAATTGAGAGTCCGTCCCGCAAGGCCTAGCCGATGGGCTTCTCCAATGATTGTGGAGTGGGGCACAGAATCGAACGCCTTTTTCACGTCGATTGCCACGATGGTTCGGAACTTGGAGCGGTGCACATTATGGATTACGTCGTCGGAGATGAGTGTCAAGCTCTCTTGAGTGCCAAGGCACGATCGGAACCCTGTTTGCGCCGGGTGGAAGGCTCCCGTCGTTTCGAGGTGCCAGTCGATTCGGGACAGAACCATCCGCTCCATAACTTTGCACGTACAAGACGTTAGAGAGATGGGCCTAAAGTTGCTCAGCGTGCCCTTGTCTTTGCCAGGCTTCGGTATAGGGATGACTAGAGAGTATTTCCAATGCTCGGGTAGCATGCCTGTAATCCACACATGGTTCACCAGCTCAAGTAATTGAAGTTTGGTGGACTCCGGAAGATTTTTCAGCATGGTCATTGTGACCCGATCCGGTCCCGGTGCAGTGCTGGACTTACCCTTGTGGAGAGCCCACTCAAGCTCCCCCAGCGTAAATGGCCGGTCCAGGCCGTCGTCCGGGGCCAGAATCTCCATGTCGTACGGTGATAGAATGTTGCTCGCGCTGTCTGGCTGGGGAAAAAAGAGGTCCCCTGCCATGTTGGCGAGCTGCTCGTCGGTCTTGTTCATCTTGAGGGCCATCGCCGAAGTGGCTCCCTTCTCCTTCCTCTTCCCCAGAAGTGTTCGGGTGACCGCCCAGAGCCTTTTTACCGATGTCTTCTCTGAGAGAGAGGCGCTAAAATCGAGCCAGCGGCTGGAGTCTAGTTGTTTGGCATAGATCTTGGCTTCCACCGTGGCGCGCGTAATCGCACGCCGAGCATACGGGGTCCTGAGGCCGTTGCGGTACCGTTGTATCGCTTGCAGCCGCTTTGCCCATAGGCCCAGTAGTCGGAGATCCGGTGTCGGCGCGTCCTGCTCGACGCGAGTTTCGGTGGTTTCCTCTTTCAGCGCTGAGTGCAGAAATCCCTCGAAGGATGCCTCCGCGGAGGAGTCCCCTTGTTCTAGCTCTTGACGAAACTTGTCCCAGTTGATAGTGCGTGCTATGCGTTTCTTGCCTGTCTTGACATTCCTTGTTGGAGAGAACTCAAAATAAATCGGGCAGTGGTCGCTTCCCCAGGAGTCCCGGAGACATTTCCACTTGTGATATTGGCTGTGCGGATTGGAGGTCCAAGTCAGGTCCGGAGTTGTGTCTTTGCTCCGGGCGTCCCCGATCCTCGTCTTGATTCCTGGTTTGTTCACCAGCTGTATGCGATGAGCTTGCATTTCCCCAATGAAGCTCTCTGCGCAGTGGGTGTTATGATCATAGCCCCACAGATGGTGCTGCATATTGAAGTCGCCCCCATAAAGCTTCTGGTCCCTCGGGTAGAGAGCGTGCAAGTGCCCGATCCACCCGTGATCCAATTTTTCCTTGTTACTTCGGTTGGGTCTGTAGAAGGAAGAGGTAAAAACAACGTTCACGCCCTGGTGCACCCTGACGCGGACTGCGACGACTTCTTGCCTCTCGGTGCAGTAATTGCCCAAGTCGATCTGGTGCTGTTCAGCCCAATCCGACCGCACGTACACGAGGGACTTCCCCGGAGGGTCGTCTCTCTGGCCAGGGCGAAGGGAAGTGATGGACGGACATGAATATACATTGAATCCCAAAAAATTGATGGTGCGCGTGTTGGTTTCCTGCAGCAGGATTACGTCAGGCTTCTCTTCGGGTTTGTCGTGGAATTTTGCACGAAGTTCAGCCGCCCGTTTGCTGAGCCCGTTGCAGTTCCACTGTAAGACCCGAATCACGTTGTTGTGGTGATGAATGGGCTGGTAAATAAAGTTTTCATCTGTGAAAACTTCGCCTTATACTGATTGTTCTCCTCTTGCTGGGCTTGAACCATGTTCTTGAGTCGATCCAGCTCAGCCTTGAGGAAAGCGCATGTGTTCCTGAGCTCTTGCACTTCTGCCGACTGTGTTGTCGCAGGCACCTCTGGCGGTGTCGGTGGTTCTCGGCCGCGTTTGACCATATCGGCCCACGTGCCGGCATTGGGCGGAGGTGGAACTTTGACTTCCCGCCTCGCCTCTTGTCGTTGTTGCTGTGCCTTATTCAGCTCTTTGTGTTTTTTTTACCTCTTCCCGGATTTGCTTGTTTGCCTCCAGCCACGTCGGGCAGGTTCGGTCAGTGCCTATGTGACCTGCCTTTCGACACCCTTGACAAAACAGGGCGCTGGGGCTCGGGCAGCTGACGTCTTGGAGGATGTTTTCATGTATGTTGCCGCAGGTGGCACAAACCGAAGCATTGGGGCAGATGTCCGGCTTGTGGCCCAGGCGATGGCAGTTGGTGCATGTAACTGCCTTCGGCTTGTATGGATATACTCGCATATACCGTCTTCCGTATAACACGGATCGTGGTATCCTGTCACTGTCGAAGGTGAGCATCGCCGTGGTGGTCTTGCCCAGGCGCCGGGCTGCTACCACAGGAATCTTCTCAGAGTCCAGTTCGAGGTTTAGGACCTCGTCCTGCGGATCTTCTTTTAAGGTGTGGATGTCATAAATGACTCCCTTGCAAAAAGCGACTCCATATGCCCGGAATACTTGCACGGGTATATTTTGTTGCTCTATAACAACCTCCCGGATCTCCTCGATGGACTTGGCAACCTCCTCTGAGTCAGTCCTGACTGAGATGGTGTTGGCCTTTTCCATCAAGTGCATTATAAATGCTGCCGTATTATGTCGTGTCTTGATCATGGTTTTCAGTTGTGGTAGTAGCGGCTTGATCGATGTCCTGGTCCGAGTTAGGCGGATCTTATACTCGATGAAGCGCTTCTGACGGGGCTTCGCTGGGGCCCCGCCTTGTGTAGCGGTAGGAGGATCGGCCCGAAAGCGTTTCCTCTTCTTTTTCTTGTTTGTAACGGGGGTCCATTCGGAGCCGTCATTGTCGTTCGCAGGCGCGCCGCCAGCTACGTCGCTCACCGTATTCGTACCGTCAGTGGGCGTCAGCATCCCTTCTGCGCCGCAGGGCTGGCGTAGCATTGGAATATCTGATGCAATGGTGGTTGGATTTGACGAAAAGTCCATTTCCTCTGTTGTTGCTACAGGAGCTATCGGGGCTTTACCGGCCGCCGGATTCTTCTTCTTTCTCCGCGTCGATGCCTTGACCGTTGCAGAGGAATTGCCTGTTGAGTCTTCTAGAATGTTCTTGAAAATGTTGACTAGGCTTTCCCGTGGAATGCTCCGAAGCAAGGTCCGTAACACTTGCTCTACGTCTGAGGCCGGGCAGGTCGGTAAGAGTGGAAGTTGCTCACTGATAGGGTGGTCTACGGTTGGAAGTGCCTGAGAAATCTGACAGTCCTTGTCCGCCGTGGCGGCGGCGGGCTTGGGTCCTGCGGCAGATCCCTTTGTTGTCGTGTCCATATCTTCAAGTCCTTGAATGCAGGGGCCAGATGCTTCAAACGCCTCTTCGAGGTTTCCCGAAGATGCGGCCGAGGTCGCCTGGCTGTCCATGCTTGTCTGAATTGCCTGGACGAGAGCGGTGGTAGGTTTAGGCCTAGCCGCTACGGTTCCGGTGCTTATCTTCGGACCCTTGAAATTCCCTTTTCGGGGACCTCCAAGGGTCCATTGGCGTGTCGGCTGGTTAGCTGTGGCGTCCTTGTTGGTCGTCGATATCGAGAGTGGCTGCGAAGGGGTGCCAAGACCCCTTCGAATCGGAGCAATGATTAGGCCTCAGGTAAGAGTTCACGAGAGCACGTCTGGGGTGCTATGTTGCGCTTTTTGGACTCCCAGGAGACTAGGGAGAGGGAAGTGACGTCAACGACACTGCAAACGCAGATTGGATGTTGACAGAAGAAAACGAAATCAACACCCAATCTGCGTTTCTGTGTCGTTGACGTCACTTCCCTCTCCCTAGTCTCCTGGGAGTCCAAAAAGCGCAACATAGCACCCCTGGCCTCCTCGAGAGCTGGAGGCAGAATCCCTACGGAAGAGTTGCTTCACCAGTTGGCGGGCGGCACCTGTTTCTCAAAACTGGACTTGGCCTCCACCTACCACCAGGTCCCGCTAGCTACAGACAGCCGTGAGTTGACCACATTCATCACTCATGAGGGTCGTTTTCGTTTTCGGAGAGTCTGTTTTGGTCTGGCATCCATCCGCCTCCGCTGCTTTCCAGAAGATGATGGCGCAGATGTTAAAAGGCTGCGGAGGCGTCCTGTGCTATATTGATGATATAATCGTTTGGGGCAAGACAAGTGAAGATCATGCAGCTAGCTTGCATGAAGTTTTGCGTCGTATCACAGCATCAGGCCTCAAGCTTAAAGACAAGTGCCATTTCAATTTCAGCGAACTTTCACTGCTTGAGCATGTTGTGAGCGATAAAGGCTTGGCACCGTTCCGCTCGAAAGTGAACTCAATTGTTCACGCACCTGTTCCAGAGGACCTACACGAATTACGGTCCTTCCTTGGCCTTGTAGGCTATTGCACTCGGTTCGTGCCTCATCATGCTGACGTCGCTGAACCACTTCGAAAGTTGTTGCACCAAGGTCAGCTATTTGTTTGGGATGACGCTACACAGCACAGTTTTGATCAGGTGAAAGCTATTCTGTCATCTGAGTCAGTGATACGAATGTTCCAGGATAATCTAACCATCGTGGTGACGACTGATGTGTCAAGCAAGGGGCTGGGCGCAGTGCTACAGCCGCGGTATGGCAGCGAGCTCCACATGGTGGCTTTTGCTTCACGAACTCTGTCTCCTGCTGAGAGAATGTACTCGGTGTGGAAGAGAGAGGCGTTGGTTTGTGTTTTTGCGTGTGAGCACTGGCACGTTTACCTGTGGGGACGTCGTTTTGTACTGAGAACGAACCACCAAGCACTGGTGACTTCGCTGGCATTCAAGGGATCGGGACGTCGGCCATTGCGAATATCAAGGTGGTCTGCACCGTTGCTGTATTACAACTTCGACATTGAGTATCAGCGGGGCGCAGACAATAGCGTGGCTGATGCTTTGTCACGGTTACCAGCGGAAGGTTTTACAGGTCAAGAGAAAGGAGAGGAGATAGTCCCCTTTGTTACATCATTTGTAACCAAGCAACCAAGCAAGAAGCAACCGCAGCTGATGCTACTCAGCGGAACTTCTGTGTTTCGTCCACGAGGGATGGCCCTCAAAGAAGTCGCTGGCAACTAAACTGGTTCCATTTTACCGCGTTCAGGAAGAACTGTCGGTGGTTGACAACCTTGTGCTGTGGGAGGATGAAGTGGTCATACCTGAAGCTCTAGACGCCGTTGATGGTACGCTACGCACATGAAGCCCACCCTGGTATTGTGCGGACAAAGCAAAGGCTCAGGGACCGGTTTTGGTGACCTCACAAGGACCGTCAAGTGAAGTTAGGAGTCAGAAGCTGCCACATTTGCCAGGAAGCAGACAAGTCTGAAAAGCCTGTGCCCGCTCCGCTGCAGCCGGTTGCTTTGCCAGATCGGCCACGGCAGAAGTTGGCCATGGATATTGACGGACCACTGGCTCAGGCGCCACCAGACAAAACGTTTGTAATAACACTGACAGGCTATCACTCGAAATGGCTGAGCTCTGTTTTACAAGCCATGTGACCTTTCAAACGGTCATCGAGTTTCTGCGCTCAGTGTTCAGTAGGGCACTGCCTGTCTTCAGTATACTCTCAGCAAGTAAATGTATTGATTCAGAGGTTCAATCGGGTCTTAAAGGACTTCATTCAACTTGCTATCCTCGAGAGTCACCCTCTGCAGTCTGCGGTTACCGATTATCTGGGCGCTAACAGATGTACTCCACAGGGGACGACCGAAATCTCCCCTGCCGTTGTATTGCATGGTCGGCGGCGAAGAACAAGGTTAGATATAGTAGGGCTGCCATCCAAAGACTTATTTAGACGACGAGAGGCCGAGAGCAAATTTCTTGGGAAGAGAGTCGAGGACCGGCAGAGCAATAGCAAGGCCTACACTGACGAAAAACGAGGTGCAAAAGCTGCCAAGTTCAGGCAAGGCGCCTTCGTCAGAGTACGCAAGCCGCCTGGTGGCAGGAAAGGAGACTTTCGGTATACGACACCGTTCAAGATCCTAAAGAAAAGAGGACCAGGCACGTTTCTGCTGGAAGACGTGGAACGTTTCGAAATTAGTTTTGTCCCTCAAGCAGGAAAAGAAAAAGAGCCAGGTTGGCCAGGATAGTTTCCGTTGAATTCAGGGGTACCGATGGAACCGCAGTCAGTTCCATCCCACCAGAGATCGTTGCCAGACGAGCAGCCACCTGAACTTGCTGTGGCAGTGCAGAGGACACCGCATGGATGGGAGGAGTCTACCTCCGTGCTTCTTCCAGCTTCCCAGCAAATGCCGCAACTGGACACTAACGTGCGGCAGCCCTTAACACGATCCCGTAAACCACCAAGCTGGTTCCGGGATTATGTCACATAACATGTGAAGTAATGAAGGGCACGCATCAGACACTGATACTTTGTTTCGCTTGGTGTTTTTGAAATAATGTTGTTTTTTTTAGGGGAAGGTAATGTTGTGTTCTGGTTTATGTAGCTGGGTTGTGTTAGCAACATATGTACAAATTATCATTATCACCATATGATCTGTAGTACATGTTTGTCTTTGTTGGTGAATAGACAGTCTGATTTGGAACGTTGACTGGACTGGTCCTATCCTTTTTCTCTGCCGTGGCCTTGGGGACACCACAATACTCCATTTCACTAGAGCCACTAAATGAGCTGCGCTTGGAGTGTATACCGGCACTCCGTTCCCCGACATTGTTGTGGGCGCCGACATTTTGGCTTCTTGTCCAGAACAGACGCAACTGCCGATCGTCATGATTCAAAAGTGCGAATTTCTCAGCAATAGATTCGCTGTTAGGAAGCTCATGTAATATTGCTTTGCTCTGTCGCGAACTGTTTATACATTTGTGGAGGATGGAAAAGCGTTTCCTGTGATTTCAGATAAAGCTTCAGATAACTGGCAACCATACTTTTAAGCCACAATACGGCCAAGTATCGTAACTCTGAGGCGTAGCTTATTTAGTGGCTCTAGATTTCACCTTATTTTGTACTGCAGGAAAGGCTACAAGCGCGAGCTCCTTGCTCTCAAGCACATTTCGGCGGCACAAGCTCTCGCTAGCCGCCAACGATATGAACCCGCGCTTCTAGCCTTCGCTGCGGTGCAACATTAGGTGGAACGGAGTATATCAACTGACACATTTTATTAAGAAGGCACACGAAAATGACCCTTCATTCGATGGAAGCAGTACACATCAATGACAAGATGAATTTCCACCAGCTCGCCAAACTATCCATTCTTTAATGCGAATCTGCCATTGCGAATTGCAAGATGCGGATACCGTCTGGGCCGGCGGGAGAAGCATAGAAATGTTTTTGTCGTCATACATGAGAACAGCTTTCTGAATTTCACTTAGGTGCGCTAGTGCACGTAAGTGAAGTTCAGAAAGCTGTTATGAATGACGACAAAAGTTTCTTCTACACCTTTTCACGCTTTAAAAAGATAAGCCTTAAAACGTTGATCAACGTCTTTCTTGCCAAAGGTCTGTGCGTTGCGGCGAGAGGCAGGGAGCCCATTTCACGCTGCTCCTAGGTTCCGTTAGAGCCACTAAATGAGCTGCGCTTTTTTAGCTTTTTTAGTGGCACTAGGTTCCGTAAACCGACGATAATGGTGAAAACGATGATTTCCGGCTATTTCTTTGTATCCTTTGGTTTTGGTTCGGAGCGCCACCAAGCACCCCACAGTAATAGTCTCTACCGGTGAATGCAATGGCCTGAACCATAGCCTCCTGCCCTCCTCTATACTGTACTCCGTTTCACCTTATGTCGTACCGCAGCGAAGGCTAGAAACGCGAGCTCATAGCGTTGGCACGAGAGCTTCTGTCACCGAGATGTGCCCTAGAGCCAGGAGCTCGCGTTCGTAGCCTTCCCTGCGGTACATGATAAGGTGAAATAGAGTATAAGTATAGAGGAGGCGATGCGTGAAAGTAGGTCGCAGCCAACGCGCAAAAAATCTCGGAGGCCATGCCGCACCGCACGGAGCGAGCTGCGCGATGCTGGCATCTCGCCCTTCTATACACGTTTGCAAGAAAGGCTCCTGTGCGCTGCGATTGTGAGCGATGCTGGCGCCGCGTAACTTTTTCGCCGTGTTGAGGTGGGCTAGGGGCACGTCAGTGAGGTGGGCAAGGACAAGATGGCGGCGTCTGCTGCGTCGCTGACGGACGACATTAGTGCATGTTAGCGGCGTATTTACTGTTTCGAAACGCAGGGTGAGGTAATCACACACAATCGTGGCATCAAATATTGTAGGATGAGGCATGTTCAAAGTTTGGTGCTGACTTTATGACGACTGCAGCCTCTATTCCAGCACGTCGGGGAAGCCAGGGGAGGTGAACATAGATTCATTGTCTATCTCTTCTTTTTAGAGCGCAGCTCTTAGGCGCCCGTTTCCGGCTTGAGCGGCGTCGCCGTCGCCGTCGGCGTAACCGCGAGGTCACGTGACCCCCAAGGTCACCCCAAGGTCACGCGACCCACCAAGGTCACCCCAAGGTCACGTGACCTTGGTGGGCTCCCAAGGTCAAGTGACCCCCAAGGTCACGTGACCCCCAGAGGTCACGTGACCCCCAAGGTTTCGTGACCCCAGAGGTCACGTGATCCCCCAAGGTCACGTGACTCCCCAAGCCACGTGACCCCCTCCCCCCCCCCCGAGGTCAGGTTACCCCCCCGGAGCATATTGAAGAATGAGGGGAGGAGGAGAAGGAGGAGGAGGGGTCTACCCTGCCCTCAGTTCCCTTCCCTCCTCCTCAAGAGCTGCGCTCCAATTCGGCGTTACACGGAGTTGTAAACGGCTTTCACTTTTTTGTTTTCTCTCTTTTCTCTATGAACAAATTGTGTTGTGTGTATGTTTATACAGCCTAGAACTTGGTCTGCCTCAACGGGCGACGAGTCTCCCATGCTGTAGATGAGAAATTTAGCCTGTGCAGTACAACCGCTAGCCTGGAGTTATTAACGTGCATCACGCGCCAGTGATACACCACCGCACTCCGGTACGATGCTCATCCAGATCGAAGCGGGCAAGGGTGGGAATTGAACCGCTCGGAGAGCAGTTTCTGCAGGAACCGCAGTTTATGTAAACAGCAAAACACAGTATAGCTTTTTTTTTTGTCCATCTTACCTACCGTCCTCTCTTAATGCTAAAATTCCAAACTGTAAATATACGTACTTTCCGTCATAGTTTCATACTATTCAGTCCCTTCCTCACCCCACAGCAGACAACAGGACATCGTAGACGACAGTCACAATGGCCACTGTACGGTTCAGACCAGCGTTACAACATGATTATCCGCAAGCCGATCGATTACTTCGTAATCCCTCCAGCGGTCTTAAACTCTTTAATGCAAATCGGAATGTCAACCTGAGACACCTCGCCGCACCCCCCCCCCCCCCCCAATTATCACGGCCCGACCGGCGGCATCAATGCCCGACACTTTACGTCATTCCATATTGTTCTTCCACCACTAATACGCGAACACCCGGTCACATCGGCGATAATTCCAGTCTTCTGTTCACAACGCACAACACTGTCATCGCGATGTTGCTGCTATGTTGCTGGCACGCAAAAATACGGAACCACGTTGATTGCTGTTTGGAACTCGGCATCGGGAAACAGAACCACACTCAGCACAAAAGGCACCCAGGAACCCGGCAGCAAAACCTGCCTGTCTTGGACGCAGTTTCCGCGATTTCCATAACGTCCCGAACCTCGACACATCGTTCCACATGGTCCGAGCGTGGGTTCCACAACCCGGAGACGGCCATCTTAAGCCAGTGTATGTAGCACTGCTGGCACTGCTCGGGAACTTCGCTGTTTCTAGCGGCTTCGTTTGCTCGTTTGATAAAATTAGTGGTAAAACGTCATTGCAACCGAAATGCTCCGCACGTGTGGACTGGGATACAGAATTACAGGCGGCCTTCGCTGCCGCAGAAGCTCAATCAACTCAACAACATTTATTAAACAACGTGCGCGACGTGCTCGAAAAACGAAACCGACAAAGATGAAGCGGGAGGGCGGACTTTTTCTCCCGTCTGCCTGGAGGAGAAAAACATATCGTTCCTCCCTTCTTCTCGTTTCCGCTTGGGGGCGCGTCATTAGAAGAGGGGAAATGCGCCGTTGCTACCTTTTTCCTCCATTTTTTTCTTAAGGCTGGTTCAGACATCTGCAACGAGCGCGTTATCTACGAGCGCGTCCGTTGCAACCGGAGCGACCGGAACGACCGCTCTGCGCTGCGCGTACACACACCTGCAACCTCTGCTACAAGCGCAGCGGGTCGTCAGCACGGCGACTGCTCATACGCCGCCGTCAGCTGTTTCACCGGTGCCTCTAAAAAGGAAACACGCTGCCACTCAATGCCGTAACAGAATATAGGCACACAGTTTTCTATAGCCTAAAGTTTTATTCTTTTTTTTCGTGATAGGCTTGGAGGGTACAGTGCATGAAAAAAAGAAAAGAAAAAGATGCTGTACGCCGCCTTGGGCGATCACGACTCTAATACAGGACTTTGCCAATAGTACAAATCTCGTCACACGCCTTTTCTACGACTATAAAAAATTATATAATCTTAGCAGCAATGTAGCAACGTATAAATATGATTTCGTGATCAGATAGACGTTGCGAGCGTTCAGGAATGCTAACACTAATCACTTTTTTCCGCTGATGAAAACGCGTGAAAATATGCATCCTTTATACGGTACGCGCCAGTAATACCTTGAACTTGAGCATTGGTATGAAATGCGCCAAATAAGAAATCCGGGCGAGGTTCGAGGACATAAATGCTTAAGGCCCGTTCACACTCTTGCGACTGCTTGCGACCTCTTAAACCTGGGTTCCTTAAAACTTCTTAAACCAGAGAACACACTGGCGCCATCTATTGGGAAGCAGTGTAAACTCGGCGGTCCGGCATATTTGTTTTTATTTCTCGCGCAATATCCTTTCTTTTTTGGCTCGAAAAACTTTTGTCAATGTTATAAACGAGCCTTTCTATAGGTATTACGCACATTTGTCCTCGGAAATCCCGTAAAACCTTCGCTTTTGTGAAATGCAGTTCTAGAGTCACCGCATAGATGGCGCCACAATGTCAGTGTGTTCCCTCATTCTAGAAACATTTAAGAAGTTGTAAGAGATCTCGTCTCTCTCAGTCGTACTCGGTCGCAACAGTGTGAACGGGCCTTTAATAAGCACCACTGTAATCGAAGTAAACAAACACGACGGCACGGGCGTTTCTGCTGTCTTGAGAGTGCCGCCACGACATCGCCGCACAAGTAGGTGGATCTTCCCCTCTAGTACGTGCTGGGTTATCATAGCAACACAGGACGAAAATTAACAGTCAAGGATAGCGCCTTTACGCGGAGCGATGCGCTTCCACCACGCGGTCCACGTCGACGGTCACCACCGACGTCATGTTTGCAGATAGAAGGAGCCGGACCGCGACCGGCACGACCGGCATGCAACGCGCGCGACCAGTTCTCCTTGACCTGTGATTGGTCTGTCTTTGCGGTTGTTTTGGTTGTTTACAACGCAGCGGGGAAAGTTGGGCTCGCTCCAACTCCTTCCGTCGTGAACGACACGTGCGTGCGTCCCTCCGTCGCTATGGCAACTGACGGTGGCAGACCCTTGCAACGGTCGTTTCGGTTGTTCCAGTCGTTGCAGTCGCTACGGACGCATGTGTGTGAACAAGCTTTTAGAGTGCACGTGCTCCGAGCTGGTGTGCGCTAGCCCATTCGGCCACCGTAAAGCCCCTTCACCTTTTAAAAGTAGCGGAAGGTGCGTCGATGCACGAGGCAAGTGCAACGTGCAGCACTTAAGGTGCAACCGCACCCCTGGTTAGTGTGATTCTGAACCAACAGATGGCGGTGGGATCGCCTTCCAGGCCTGTACATCAATGCGAGAAATCGTGTGTGGTGGCGCTTCGATACAGTTGGATATTCTTCTATATCCAGAATTTGACATCCCTGGTCCCTTGCTTGGTTTTCTCCGCACGAGCTTTCTTTGGAACGCGCACGGCTGCGCCAGTTCTCGTGCAAGGGGACCAGTTGCCACGCTCCGAGCTCACGTCTCCAGCAAATGTAGGCAGAACAAAACGCGGAAATCGTCCTAAGCCAAATGGCGAGACCCATGCACAACAAAACTACCGACGCGTTGTAAAATATAAAATTGACTGTGCGCCGTTATCGGAGATTTCAGAGGCCAATGACACATATTACGATGTGATCCGATTTATACTGATACGAACGAAGGTGACGACAGGACGAACAGTGAACTGAAAAATAAAAGTTTAATCGGCGAACTTGTTCCAAACAAAAAGAAAGTAAACAAAGAGCGTCGAGGCAGCAGAAAAGCAGGCGGCGATTGGGCAGCGTAACAAAGAGCGAGAGCGAGACTGACTCGACAAGGTCGCTGGCAGCTGCTTATCTAGAGAGCGTCACGTCACCATCTCGAAAGTTCGGCAAAGAAGGTTCGAGCGTCGCGCGTTCGGGGCGAGGATGAACTGGCACTTTCGAGGACAAGAAAACAGGGCGAACGTTCCGTCTGGTGCAAGAATGAACGCGAATCTTCCAGAAGTCCGTGACCGAGCGTTGCTTTCTCGGCTCTGCGGGCGGCAATATGACGGGCCGGCCCTTTTACCGTGCATGTGTTTCAATCTGTGGATTTTCAGCAAAACGTGATGACGTCATAGTCTGGTTTCCAAAATTCTAGCTTAAGGAATTAACTACCTAAAACAAAAGACTATTTTTTGGGCGGTCAGGCCTCACATTGAGACAAAATTTAGGTCCCTTGGATAAAAAAACTATTCGTTCATCTGAAATCGAAATGTTACATGGGTTGACTACATTTAAACGGGATTCCGACACACACAGAGCACTACGCCATACCAATGGCAAACAATTCTCCCTCCTCTCGTTATCTTAACAGATTTCAAGACTTGCCTTCTTTTGACATACCAGGTCGTGTAGAACCGTGCCTTCTTGATGTTGTCCCAGTGCCGGAACTCCTTGCGACGCCTGTAGTCCATTCCTAAGAGGAGGTCCCAAAGTCTGTTGCACGCCGTGTAAAGTTTTGTATTCTCCTGGTGGCTTCGTTCCCTGTAGATCTTGATAACTTTCTTCTTTGATCTCCAAGATAAACCACTTGTTGATAGATGTCTGAACCGCGCAGGGTCGATGAAGTTTTTCCCGCAACGAAAGTCCATAGTACGCGACGTCTTCTTCCAGTTCCGCCAAACGAAGTGCCAACTTGTCCAGTGCCATGTATGCTTGAAAAATGAGTATAGAAGACGAAGAAGGAAGAGTGGATTCATAAGAAAAGGGGATTAAGCCTGCTTCAGGTACGATTAACGAAAAAATAGTCAAAGTGCAGGCCAGCTGGTGTAAGTTGAAAATGATTGTAAATCTGAGACTGGGGCAGCAAAGAGAACACAACAGAAGGTAGAAAAAGAGGAGGCAACGTCTCAAACTCAGCTGCAAAGCTTATTTCGTACACGCCTTATATACCACAACTCCAACGCCGTCTCTACAAAAACAAAATATGACAAGAGGACAATGAAATTTGGGTAAACCTTCTCTTATCTCCCTTGACCTCGCCTGCGAAACACTCACACAAAGGGTCACATTCTAGCATAACCACCGCCACCCGGCGAACGTAGGTGAATCATTGAACACAAAGAAAGGGTTTGACCTTCAAAGATGCGTTTTATCTAACAACTCACTTAGTCCAAAGAAACAATACAAGACCCTGCTAACAGCCGGAACTGGGGCCATCTCCAAAACTGAGAACGACATTGCCCTCCTACAACGAACCACAATTGGCTAAACACTGCGACTTTCTCGAACAAGTCCAAGGATACACATATGAACACCGCTAGTACAAAAAAAAAAATCTTGAAAGGGTATAAATTGTTACACTCGTTCCCAAACTGCAATGACGCCTGACTTATACAGTTGCCAGACGTTTTTATACGAATCGTTTCTTGAACTATACGTTTCATATCATCCCGATCTTTGTGAATTACTTCCGTGTCAGACCAGTTGGCTTTACAATTATTACACTCTAGAAGGTGCCTGGCTAACTCGAAATTGGACGCGTTGTTTTCCACATTCCGTTTGTGTTCCGTCAGTCTATCATTCAGACATCTCGACGGTCATTATACTCTGAACATCCGGGGCTAGATGTGCTTAAAAAGGTGAAGGAAATGCCAATTAAAATTTCGGTGAAATATTTTTTCGTTAAATTGCATTGCGGCGTACTCCCTCTAAAAGCGTGGCTAGAACAGAAAGGTATATTTGTACCGTGGTCAGTGAATTGTATCCTCTGAAAAAAAAAACCGAGACAATAGAGCACGCATTTATTGAGTGTTGGGACGCCGTGTCTCAGCCCAAAAGTTACCACACCGTGATTCGCGAATCTGCAACATCCGTACTATGCGGGGTGACATGACAAGCAAACTCCAAATTCGTTCCCGCATTTTTATTTTATTTATTTTTTTTTTTACGCGCGATATCGGTTCCAGTGACACCCGAGTTTAAGGGAGCCGGGTTGTTGCGTCTATATCGCACTGTGAAGGGCGAATGCGCTGCGTCCTCGTTCTGCTGCCGTACCCGTGACAGGGGAGTTCCATAGCGAATTCCCACATACTTATTGCACACGCGAGCTCGCCGCGTCTGCGATATGTGTCAGTAACGAAAAGACAGTGACTGCGCAGGCGAGCTGGTGATAGTTAATCATGACGTTAAAAACCCGAGACTGTGGTGAGGGAAAAGTTAGAAAACTTTGAAGTTGAAGAGTTCCCGTTTCATGTAGCTTGTATGCGCCCTCCCCCCCTCCCCCCCGGAAACGCACGCCCGCACGCACGCGCACACACGGACAGACTATTTACCCTTTCATATGGGGGGGGGGGGGGGGGGGGGCATTCTTTCAGGACCTTATGGTCTATAAATGTACATAAGAGCTTGCTGGCGTTTGTTTACCTATCATCTAATTTCTGGGGAAAGCAATAACTACTCCATAAAATTAAACATTTGGGGTGAATGCTTTTGCTACTCCATAAAACGCGTTTGGGGTGAATGCTTTTGCTGTGACTGCTTCCGCGTTCCTCATTCGTGCCGTAAACGTAACATATAAAAGCGATAATTGGTTGCCTCGATCATCTGTTGAGTTTCTAATAAATGACGTACGTGGCGAATACCCTTGCTGGCACCCAAACACCAAGCCGGCGGGAGGACGAGGAGAGCAGTGGGAATGTCTTGCTGAGCGAAGCATATTCTAGACCCTTGTGCTAAAACGCATCCAAGCAATGCGGAGAGCAAGTCTCTGCTTGCACAGGAGATACGGTGACCTCAGAACGACGCCGAGCTCTGATTGATTTTCATTGAAATGACAGTGGGTAGACCTCAATGCTATATGCCTTGAGATATACCCACTATTTCTTTTTTTAATCGGCCAATAAGAGCTCGGCGTTTTGACGTCACGCAACCCCTGTGCAAGAAGGAGACAAACTTGCGCCCCGCGTTGACTTAAGGAAAACATTTTGTTTTATTGTCCTGCTAGTTTTGTCAGTCAATTTTTTTTTATTATTAAACTCCTAAACAAGCTTTCTTGTTTCTTTTTAGTCAGCGATGCCTGTTTTAGTAAAGGTTAATTAAATGCGTATGCATGAGCAGGAATGGTATAGGCGGCCGGTATAATGAAGTTTTCAATATTTTGCATTTGTACTTTTATCATATAGAGTAGATTTGTGCTCTGTTGAATATTGGAATACCCTTGATTTGTACTCTGTTGAGTATTGGAATACTTCTGATTTGTACTCTGTTGAGTATTGGAATACTTTTGTTTGCTAAACAGGAACTTGAAACATTTGTATTTCCTAATAATTAACTGTAGTCAGTATTGGACTTTATTTCATACCAGACTATTCCAGCTTGAGATGGTTTTGTTTTAAACTTACGGAACGTGCGATTTAGGTTGTTAAATAGTGAAAATGATCTGTTTTCATGAGGCCTAAGTTGTTTTTTTTAGTTGCCTATGCCTACTATTGTAAATTCATGAGAGGAACCAACCGTTACTACCAGGACAGTTCTCAATGGCAGCCATTCAAATATTTTGTTTGCTATGGGCTGGAATATATTTAAGGAAAGGTAACGTTTGGAAATGGTTCTGGGACGCCACATGAAGACGCTTTTTTATTTATATTTCTTTTTGTATTTCAAAAACACATCTGTGCTTATAGCACCGAGTTTGACTCGAGTTACCAGCTCCAAGATATGCTTCTACTGCTACGAAATTCGATTTTTGTTGCTCCTCAGCTGCTCCAAAGCTGAACTTTTAGTGCTCCAAAGCTGCTCCAAAGGGGCATCTTCCCTACTGCCAGACCTGCTCCAAAAGGCTGAAGCTTGCTTCCACCCCTGTTTCTTTTTGTCGTCCATCCGTCATCTGTTGCTCTCGCGAACACGGTTTGTAAGCCAACATTGATAATAAAAGAAAAGTACAGGAAACAAACTAGGAGCTGGATGACCTCTCAAAAAGCCATCACAGTGTCCCCCAAAGTGGAGTGCCTTTCTGAATGCGACCTACTTGAAGAAGGGGGGACCAGTGCCGTGGCTATTATATGGGTTCTTTTTGTTATCCATTCACTCATATCCGTATCCCAAGTTCATTTATAGTGAACTCCCGATATAGCGAATATGGATTTTAGTTAAACGATGCATCTAAGGTGGGCCGCAGGACCTGATATTCAGCGGTGTCACTATTGGCGGGGCGCTCTGACCCGTTTATCACCCTCACACCTCGGTGTTTACCCAACATAAGGCCAGTGCACATGTCCACAAGCCTTGTGGGCATGTTCATGTCATCTTTTTCAATAGAGCGCGGGGCACAATTATAGTGAAGTGACGTTAAGTGCCGGATCTGTCTCGAAAAGCAGTCGCCAGAGGATGCGAGCGTGACACACTTGGGCTTTTGTGCTGAGCTGGGTGGGCATCGTGCATGCTGCACTGTTCGTGCAGGCTGAAGTGATAACAAAAGTGCCCCCCACCCCCTCACCGGAGAACACAAACTCCAGCCGAACGCCGACACCGCGTTCGGTTAAGTCAGCCGAGCGCTGAGTCATTGTATTTGTTGTCCCCATCCATGTAGTTTTAAAATTAACCGCTTGGGATGCCACGGTCTGATATCCTCCCCAATAGCTAAAGGGACCTCTTTCTTGTTGTCCAAAAAATGTTTTGTAACATCTAGCAGTGATATTGCCACGCGCGTTGCCCAGCGAGCGCGTGGCCGAATGGTTACCGCGCTTCACTTTCGCACGGAGGCTCCGGGTTCGATACCAGGAAGCGGTATCGATCTTTCGACTTGACATTCTCGCAAGTTCGAGAACCTCGTCGTTTGATCGAGTTACGAATGTTCTACGGGCCGAAATTTCTTCGCGAAATGTTCCAAAAACCCATGCGGGTACAAAAGGTGCTTCGATTGGCGGTCCGGAGTCAGTCCCTCCCCAGCACTCGATCCTGCTTTTTCGCCGACATCGACGCTAGCCTTTCTCTATTTTGTTTTTGGCAAAAGTTCGCCCCATTAAACGTTTAGTCTCTTCAGTTACTCGCCGCCCCGTCATTTGTGACAATATCCCGCTCCTTATAGTTGGACTGCATAAAATAGCCCTAGGATACTTTTTTTTTCTTTTACCGTTTTGTGTTGTTACGTGCTAATAAACCATTCTGGTAAGCCAGATTTGCGCAGCTGTATAATTGCCGTTGTCACTGACGTCGATACAAATTAGGCAATGCGGAAGTATCTTTAGCAGTAATTCAATTACATTTCTAAGTATTTGTACCCTAGTCAAGATACATTACAGTGAAAATAACTTGAGTAGTATTTTAAATACTTAATGAAGCAGGTATTTAGTAACTTAACTCAAATACGTTTATCGAGTATTTTGTCCAACCCTGGTTTACATGGCGGAGGAGCAGGCGAGCGACACCCAAATTAACCCTGAACCCCACGCAGTAGTTGCGAAACGAGAGTCTCCTCGCCCACTAAGACGGTCCGGGAGCTCATGTGACCCACCCAGCTAAGATATTACCAGCGCTCACCGCGACCCATCATGGCCATGGTCCTGAGACTCACGTCATCAGGCAGACTAATGCAATCACCAGACTCGTATCTACCCTAAGACTCACGTCTTGATTCAGGCTCATGCTCATTTGTATTTGTATTTATTTGCCATTTTGTTTTGGGGTGGCAGGGACAAAAGGTGTATTAAGACACCTGACTCAGGTCCCTTACCCCATACAGGTTTCAGAGCGGCGCAGCTCTTACAACGAACAAAATCATGAGCCTTGAAACTCAGAATCACACTCAAGAGATCTCAAAACTCACGCTCATAAGTACTTCACTTAGAGCTCAAGGTCACACTCACCTGATGAGTCCTCAGAACTCACGCTCAGACTCTCGCTCATCAGTTTTCAGAACTCACACTAAAACTCATGGGCTCTCAGGACTGAAATTGACACTCAAGGGTTTTCAGAACTCACGATCACACTCACGATCGGACTCACACTCACACAGTCACACTCACACTCATGAGTTCTCAGAACTCACGATCACACTCACGATCAGACTCACGCTCATGAGTTCTCAGGACTCACACTCATGAATTCACATAACTCACGATCACGCTCACATTTTTTTCGAGACTCGCGGCCTCACTCACGATCACCTCAAAACTGACGGTGAGCGTGAGTGATCGTGAGTGATCGTGAGTGATCGCACTCATGAGGGAAAATGCCGAGGTATGGTTGCCACTCGACCAAAGTGAAAACCGATGTGCCAGGAGCGTCATCCGACAACAAGGAGCACAGGTACGACTGAACGCCTGACACGAGACTCGCAGAAGGAACTCGTTATGGAACCATTTGCAAAGAATCAATAATTATGTAATCAAGGGGAAATAAACATATTTGATACACTAACCAAATAAACATATTTCCGCATGCCTTTACGCCTTCAGGGTATATACACCAAGAATTGTGTTCACTGCATGCTCTGGACCTTTAGAGGACGCTCGCATCTCTGACCCTTCAATATTAATTATAACACATACCAGACCGGCAGACTTGTTGAATGGGGCTGCACTCGTTCCACCTCTTCTGAACATGTGGTGCATCCGAAAACGAACTCCAGTGATGTGAAAATGTTATTTATTGATTTATTCCCTCCGGGGTTCTTTGTAGGCATTGCAGAGAGAATACTTAAAACTACACACATTATAATAACATCAAAGCACACTGGCATTATTGAGCACAAAACGAGCCGAGCTAGCCAAAGTAAGTACATACTACACTCGTAAGAAATACTTATTGCTGTAACTTGTTTAGTGCAAAAACAAACACACCTCTGAGCATCTAGTTTAATAGTATGTGTTGGTGCATTGTTATATAGGAAGCCACTTCCTATACGTATGACAAAATAGACCCTTTGCAAAACCCCATCAAGCAACCAGAACTGTCACATTTTTTTCGGCGCAAAGCACACCAAATGGGTTCCAGTTCACGTCGAACGCTAATGCAGCATTCAAGTCTTATAGGCGCTGAGCCGAGTTCACGGTGATGACTGACATAACATTCTTGTCGAACAAATGCCCAAAGTATGAAGGCCTTGGGTGATTAGAGTAGTAGTTACAGTAATTCGTTTCATCCCAATTTGGCAAGCGGCGGAGGCTACAGTCTCGGTGAGTCAATATGCACGTTGGAGAGAGGCACTTGACAACATATCATCAGAACGCTCGTCTGCAGAGATTTGTCACACACCTTCACTCCTTCTCTCTGATCGGCTCAAGGGGGCTGTGGCGGTTGCCCTTTTCCAGGTTACGGTGATACGAAGTATAGGCAGCCCATACTTGACTGCTCTTCGGGCAAGGGATAAACACAAATATGAATCATCTTTTCCAGGTAATTAGAACACGTAAATAGTTGACCGACTAATACAATGCACTCTTGATGAAAAGAAAAGTATAGCTGCAATAAATCCTACGAAATAGAAAAATGTGCAGTTAATCTTTTATTTCCGAGTTGCATTACATTTAACGAATTGCTGATACGTGTGGTTCTATCTCTGGACCTCGAAAGAGTGGGGCTGCTTTTTTTTTTTTTTTTTTTTAAGATTCTAGATGTTAGAATGATTAATTAGGGAACCATCTAAGAAAATATGATCATACGCAAGGAGGTTACTGTGGAGTATTGATACCGATCGGCAAGGTAAAGAGTCTACTAATACTAATTTCTAAAGGACATCGAATGCAACATTTTGTGCACTGATCAATCAAGAATGTGAAGACTTGCTGTGTTCTGAGTTCCAAGGGGACAAATAAACTGTTTTAGGAACATAAGTAATGAGTTCGCGTGCACGCCAATTAAGCAAACGCCAGCTTCTCACTTCAGAAAAGTGTTGCGATCGAATGTAGAATCGTCGATTAGCACAAAATCTTAAAGATCGCAGGAGCTTCCTCGCTAAAAGTTGTAATGGTTATTCGGTGACGCAGGACTGAAACAACTTCCCCGAGGCCCTAACGCGACATATACCTTTCACTTCGATTCTCAGACATTCCAACGTTCAAGCGAAGCTAGAAAAATGTGAATATGTTATGCTAAAAGTTATATCGTAAAATTGTTGATAAGTAAGAAACGTAAACATTGCAGGAGCTTCCTCGCTAAATGTTGCTGTGATTATGCAGTTACCTAGGGCTGAAACAAATTCCCCTAGGCCCTACGTCCGACTGACACATTTTGCGTCGATTTTCAGACATTCCAACACTCAAACAAAGCTAAGAGAATGTGAAACTTTCATGCTAAAAGCACGCAAAGTTCTATCGATCGTCGGACACGACATTCAGGAATCCGAGCACCGGTACGGCAATACGGTTGATGCTGTCTCACAGGAGTTAATATTAGGGCTGGGCGTCGATTAAAAGTTTTAACCCGATTAATCGTCACCCTTTAATCGATTAATTAATCGATTAATCGGTCTCGTTTATTTCATTGCAAAATATTAAAAAAAGTATTTTTTTTTTGCTGAATCTATGATAAACGGTGCAATGTACAACGTGGATTATGAATTAATCAAGATCACTATCAGAGATCTTTCACAAAATATTACGTTTGCTGCGTGAGGCAAAGATGTTCGTTGATATTCTCTAAAAAGAGCGACTTCCTTTCATTGTTCACAATAGTCTCTACTGCGCTAAACAGACACTCGAGCGACATTGAAATGGCCGGGGACTGGCGTAACCTCTGCCCTAAATATGATGCTAAAAAATATATCGCCTCTATACAGTTTACCTTATTCTAAAATTTGACCTAAAGTTCGCCCTTCGTACAGGCGTACTCGTCCACGTCTGCGTTATGGAAGTGTTTAATTTTGAGTTCTTTGGTTCGTCTAAATTGTACCGATTAACCAGTTAAAAAATTTAATCGCGATTAAAGCATTAATCAATTAATCGGTAGGTTAATCGATCAATTTCCCAGCCCTAGTTAATATCCAGATGATCCAGAGCGATCTGGCACAGAAAGGGTATAAAGTCTCATACCTTCACATTTTCATATTATACCAGCGTCAGCGAGCACGAAGAAGCCCGAAGTCGTTGGAAAGCAGCGGCACATTAAGGCTACCCCGCACCGAACAAACTCGTATCCGCCAGCTCTGGGCGCTGCGCTGCCATCTTACTGATGACGTCACGGCTCTTGTGAGGTCACGCGACGAGTGGTCACTTTTGCGTACATGGCGGCAACCGGAGGGGGCGCCACTTTCGAACTTCCGGTTTATCACTCTAGGCCCCTTTACCTCGTTGAGTTTCTTCGGTTATTCGCCAAGTATTTGTACTCCAAGTACAAATACTTGTCCAAGTATTTGTACTCAAGATACTTTACAGTGAAAGGAACTTGAGTAGTATTTTAAATACTTTATGAAACAGGTATTTAGTAACTTATCTTAAATACTTTTATCGAGTATTTTGTCCAACACTGGTCTAGAGACGAAGCCAAGAAAGTAGGTTCAAAAACACGCGATCAAAATCGGCGTTTTTTTTTTTAAGTAGGTCTATTGGGGAAAAGTTAACAAAAGTGAAATATACATTTTTACAAACTGTTTATTAGCCATCAACGTAACAATAAAAACAATATAAACAGTGCTTAACGTAACAACTTTGTTATTCGGTTAAGGTGGAATGCAAATCAAACTTAACAACCCAAAACGTTGTGCAATTAAGGATCTCGAAAAAGTGGTACAGCACAAACTGCCTTGGCCCTCCGTAAATAAATTTAAAAAAAAGCATTTCGTTTTGCATAGTTTTAACATGCTCACCAGTGAGTGCTCATCGCGTGTTGCGGCGCGTAGATTTTTTGCAAAGCTGTAAAGAAAGTACAACAAATGCAGGTATATGTAGTCTAAATGTCGCAGATGTCTCAGTATGGCACATGGTCTTATCGCTGGTAAGGGACCTAATATGAACTTGAACATATAGGCTCATTTGTTCCATCTATATTTTCGCGCTTTATTTTCATTGTATAATATCACTCAACGTAAAATGGAATCAGCGAGTTCATATATTAGGATGAAAACCAAGTTGAAACACGCCCAGCCGAAACAACGAGAAGGCATTGCCTCCGAGTGTGGGGAAGACTTGACGGCTCGGAAAACAGGTATGTGTCGCCTGACATAAATGAACTCGAGGTTAAAAATATGCAAACCAAGCCAGACTATAAAAAAGGCCAAAGTTAGGAACAAAAGAATACATTGTTCCCGATGTCTTATTACATTTGTTCTCGCTGTCTCACCAGCCCTGCCAATTATTTATGTTATATCAGCTCTCCGGCACTGTTGCCGTATTACAGCGCATTTGACCATTTTCTTATCCACTGCGCTCTTCACCAAGAAAGCTGTCGGCAGCAAAAGTTCGCGGGGCACGAGAGCGGCAGCTGAAATGACTGGCGGCGCCTTCTGACGGCGTGCAGCCGCTCTCAAGACTCGCGGTTCGAGAATGCGCTGGTGTTCGCAGTCGTGTCTTTTTTACTCGCTTCCGTCCGACGCGCACAAGACAACTTAAGCGCCAGTCCCTGTTAGCTCATGCGCATCAAACAAAAACAGCGGAGCGAGCGAAAAAAAAAAAAAAAAAGTCTGCGAACACGATAGGAAGCGCATGAGCAAAACGCAAGTCATGAGAGTAGCAGCCAGTCATTTCGACTGGCGCTCCAGTGGCCCGCAAACCTTTTGCTGCCGACTGTACATGAGACGATGGAAAGGCACGTATGTGCTCCTTTCTACCTTAGAAAAAAAAATAATTCTAAAAGCGGCAAAACTTTCAAGGGGTCCCATTGCGGAGAAAGGGTCAGCAAGAAGACGAGAGGCTGAGTTGTGCAAATTTCTGCCGCCCTGAAATACTGCACCAGCGAAGCAACAAAAGGCAATCATAAAGCAATGATCTCCTCCATATCACATCCTAGTCGAAGGTGAGTCGTCTTCGCCGTAATCGGCTGCCCCGTCTCCTTCGTCGAGGACTGGCGATTCCTCACTGCCGGTGAGGCTAGAGCCAGAGCCATCATCGCTTCCTTCCGAGCCGCAGTGAGCCAATCCGACCGGAATGAAGTCAACTCCGCTCGTGTACCAGTAGTCCGCCGCCCTGGTGTCGTAGACGACGGTGCTCTTGTACACCGTGCTGGCTTCCTTGGCGAAGGAGAACACGGTCTCTCCATGGCGGACGGGGACAGTTCGAGGAGCGATCCTCATTTCCTCTAGGTAAGCCGTGGGTTCCATGAGCTCCGCGTCCAGGACCAGAGTGGTGCAGAAGTCTGTGGCCACAAACTTGGGTCTCAGTTCCAGGCTGGTGCGGTACTGCGGCGCCTCACTGGCGTATGTCATGCGAGTGGTGAAGTAACGGTCTAAGGACGGACCGCGAGGCATCGTGCGGATGTCCTCCGTGAAGTTGAACGGAACCTGCGAGTGATAAGCGGGCGAATTGTGACTACAATTTTCAAAAAAAGAGAAAAAAAAAAAAAGAAAGAAAGGAGTAGTATTTCGTCCTTTTTGCGGACCAAATCAATGTCACTGAAAGTGATCCCCCCAAAACGGCAAAACCCCGGTTTAGTCCCTCTCTTTTCTTTTAGTCCCTTTGCATAGATCCCTTTCGGTCGAAATTTTGATCAGTTAAAAGGAGCGTTTTTGATTCCTACAGCCGGGCTTCAGGGACTAAGTGTAACTCTTTAGGAGATTAATTATGGTCCCTTGACTGGGGGAGTAACCCTGATTCCTCTGGGGATCAACAGTGCTGATTGGGGACTAACTTTTCGTCCCTTTGGGGATTAATTTTGCCACTTAAAGGGATGATATTTAAAGTGACGGGGGAGTACCTTTCGTCCCTTTGGGGACAATTTATTGACACTTTTAGGAATGCATTTTTTAAAATAAAGAGGATTAACTTTCGTCCCTTTAAGGATCGATTTCGGCACTTTTAGAGACTGATCTTTATTATTATAGTATCTAGGGAGTAACTTTCGTCCTTTAGTGGACGAATTTTCCAGTATTGAGGGAGTATTTAGGCCGTAGATTTTTCGGCAGTTATGATAAGGAAAATCGGCGAATGCTTTTCGGAGTTTATTTTTTTATTATTTTTTTACTACATCGGTGTATTTCGGTGATCCACTTTGGACGAACACTAAAAGCGATGGTTAACGGTGAAAAGTCAAGAAAAACTAAAAGTTCAAGTAGGCCCGGGTTGCAACACGGAAAGCCTGCGACCTAAATTTAACTGAACTGTTTTTTTTTTGTTTTTTTGATAATAAGAAACACGGTTAGCATCGAATAAACATCTCTCCCTACCATCTTTAGACTGTTGAAGTCCATAGAGAGTTCGTAGAAACTTTCCGCCGTCCCGCTACGAGATCCGAACTCTCTGCAGACAAGGCTAGCGGCGCGCATCCGCAAGTCTACACGATTAATTCCAGTGTGAGTGAAACCGATTTGTAAAGTTATGCAAACCTGCTTATCGGGATAAGTCAGTCGAAAATACAAGGTGTTTTATCACTGACTAATCATTTTTAACAAACCATAAAAGATACAGGTTTTCTTTTGGGGTAACGTTGCTACCGAGTTTGCCAGTGTAAAGTGGTATTTTGCAAATGATTTACCTAACTTCTAAAAGAAACACTTTAGCCGGCACATTTCGATTGTATCCGTTTTCACCTCAAAAAACGTAGTAAAGAAAGTCCGGCTCCTCGCAGAGCATTACTACTAATTTCCTCATTGATGTGTAGAATTAGGACGGATGTAGTAGGATTTTAAATTATAAACAAGGTGTCATCCGAAAAAAAAAATACAAAGTTTTTGTCGCCGCAAAAATAAACTAGTCGTCGCCAAGCGCTCATTCTCCACCCAAATGTACCGCTAGACTCTAGAGGTTCGGACCAGGCGCCAAAATTTCAGTACCAACCGATATTTTATTGAAAAGTTGAGATTTTCAGAAAATTTCAATGGGAAAATGGGGCCCATTTTCGTTCGTGTTCGGTTTTTGGCGCCATAGAGTTCCATGTGTCAGACAGCTCCGTCGGCCAATAAAATACCGGTTCGTGCGGAAACTTTTGGCATCTGGTTCGGACCTCTAGCGCTTACTTTGGGCGGAGAATGAGCATTCGGCGATGCCTAGTTTATTTGTCCGATGGAAACAAAAAAAACAAAAAACAAAAAAAAAAAAAAAACTGCGTAATTTTTTTTTTTTGGGGGGACACCCTGTCTATGTTACCGCTAAAGACTAACACGTTAAAAAAAAAAAAAAAAAAATCGCTTCTACCTCCGACAACAAAATCTTGTAAGAAAGCTTCGCGTGGCGTATGAGCAATGCGCGAAACTTGCTTGTTTCTTGAGATTGCCCGTCGTCAAGACATGCCACAATTGTTAAAATACAGGCAAGTGATCTCTGCTCCGGGCTCCTCATTTGCACTTCAAGAAAAGAAAAAAAAAACAAAAAAAAACAAGTTTTGCTCATTTTTATAAGCGGCGCGAGGTAGTTCTTACGAGATTTGGTTGTCGGAGGGAAAAGCGATGCTTTTGGCGTATGGAATGTGTACGTCTTGATAAGATAACATATCTAATCAACAATTCACCTACGTATACATTAATTATCTACATGAGGGAGGAAATCAGTAATACTCGGCGAGGAGCCGGGCTTTTTCTTTTTTTTTTTTTTACTATGGTTCTTGAAGTGAAAACAGGCACGCCAAAGAGCGGTGGAAGTTCCGCCCGGAAGCGATGTCCGATTCCGAGTCGACAGCGTCGCGTTATCTAAGGGTCACGTGGTCCCAGAAAAGGCGCGCCACACGCCGCTGTCTCTTTAGGTGCATAGCTTTCGGCGCTTTTTGCCGTTAGTTTAGGTATAACGGACGCTACACAACCTGCTTTTTTTAGAGAGAGAGAGAGAGAGAGAGAGAGAGAGAGAGAGAGAGAGGGAGGGGGGGGGGGGCAGATGATAGCACGGAGCGATATTTAATTGTTTAAAGTTCAACAACAATAATGACATGCTTTGCCGACGGGCAACACGTACATTTCGAATTTAATGTGCCAGCTAAGGAGAACACTTCAAAAACTTAATTTAGCGTATTTTGGTTAACTAGCCATAATTATCACTTTACACAGCTTACCTGACGCCACGCCCTATATTTCTGATGCTGTGATTGATTACACATGTATACATTTCTTGTGCACACTAAATAATTACAGCTTAAAACACGGAAATGCAAATATAAACAATGACAATATAGGAAAAAAAAAAAAAACACGAATGAAGATTGTACAAAGCAAATCAAACAAAAACAAAATTACAACATCCGCGACATTTACGCATCACGTTTATCGTGACCGCACATTAGCGTAGCCTTCACGGAATGAGGTGATTATACGCGGATTCGCTGTAAAACGTCAGGCGGCTTGTTTATTAATTAATTTTCCCGAACGCTGTCGCTAAGTTAACAGGATAACATTTCCTCGACCCTTTAAGTTTTGCCAGCGTGCGACATGGATCTACGTTCGCCCAACATATTGTACGGTGGTTGTCATCGGCTGAACTGGCGCGGTTCGAAACATTTTCAAAACTGGGTGCGGCGCCTAAGGAGTCAAACTGAAAGCGTGTTGCTGAACCGCGATTCTGAATATTGATACCTGATATGCATGACGCATACTTTACATTTTACGACAATTTAGGTTTCAGCCGAATTGTTATATTCTGGAAACCAAATAAAAAACGTACCTGAATCAGTTCAGACGACATTTCGCTCCTTTCGCCAACGTTGACGGGCTGAGGAAAGCGGATGTTTCGAATCGCCCATTGTTGCGAGCAAATGCCAACGAACAGCTAAGCTTGTTTTGGTGGCTGCTAGCTTTATTCGCACGTTCATACAAATACTGACGCTTCTTCTATTTTTTAAGCGTTAATAAACATGTCAAATTTTTTTGTTATTAATTTAGACTCACATCAAGTAACGTTCACTAAACCACGACCAACTCTATTAGAGTTGGTCGTGCACTAAACATAATCAACTGGCGCTATTGTGATTGACTTCCGGTGCTGCATTTCTAGGGGAAAAAATATAAGAAATGAATCTACATAGCTTCAGTCAGCCATAAGCAACATAAGAGACTTTGACTAAAATAGTCTAAAACAAAGACTGCACGGTGCGACGTAAAACAAATAAAAGAACAGCGCACCAGGAAGACAAACAGAAAGCCAACGTTGCAGAAAACCCAGAAAACCAAACAAATACGTCATGCGCGTGCAACCCTGTGCGGCCGCGCAGTGGCGGCCAGCACAACGACGTAATGATGGCGGCCGCATGCACAACAGCGCGCATCATCAGGCATCCCCGCCGCCTCCCATCTTCGTCCCGTCGGCGGTCGTGTCCGTCGAGTGCCCCGGCCCCGCGCGAGACAGCGCCCGGCACGAGAGAATGCGGCTGCTAGGACGATGGCCAGCTCACCAAGCGGCGGTGACGGCGGCGAAGAGCGGCCGCACTGGCCCGACTTCTGCGAGAAGCACGCTCGCGTCGCAGCGGCCGAGTTCGCCCAGAATTACCAGCACTTCGTGGCGGATCACCGAGACACCGCTAAGGCGGTCGACTTCCTCGAGTTTGGCCGACGCTTTGCCGACGTATTCCTCGAGCACTACGAGGCCGAGGTGAAGCGACGGGGCGGCGACGAGACGTCGAGGTCGCTCGCCCCGTCTACCAACGGCGGCGGCGACTCGCAGGAACCCATCGGCGGACCACTGCGGTCTGCGGTTAGAACGCCGAGTGCGGCTTCGTCGCAGGACAACCTGCGATCGTTCTCAGTGAACCACGAGGACTACAGTGACCTGTCCGAGGCCGAGGGCGAGGCGTCTCCTAAGGCGCACCATCGACCCTTCTTCCGTCGTCTCTCGTTCAAGGGGCTCAAGCGGGGCAAGGGACTCTTCCACAAGCAGCACTCGGATGAACTCGAGCTGTCCAACCCTCCGCACCACCACCACCACTACGAGCGGCGCGCTAAGGGAGACAAGCACCACGAGAAGGCCAAGTTCACCAAGATTCTCGTGGAAAACGTCAAGGAAGGCGTCGTCAATTACGTGAGCGGCGAAAACATCGACGGTCGCCAAAAGTGGGAGAAGTGTCGGCTCGCGCTCGTCAAGACGATCGGCGGCTACCTGCTCGAGTTCTACGCGCCGCCCAAGGTACTACGCGTCTTTCCTTTTTTTTTTTTTCTTTTTCTTTTTAATCGACGGCACGCCGACCCCTGGCACCTTGCGCAAAGAAAAGGGAAACACAAAACAAGTTGACAGCTTGTTTGTGTGTGTTGTGGTGTCTGGCTGCGTGACCCGGAGAGCTATCATTAGAAGCAGCCTCCCCCGCCGCTGCTCCGCTCGTCGTCGGCGTCGTATCGCCCCATTTCGGATTGTTTTGACTGCGACGCGACACTGTTCCGGTGTGTCAGTGGCGTACGTTGGGATCGCGTGTTCATGCCGGTCTGGCACTCAGCTGATCGGATCGGGCTATCGGCTGGGCGCTCTGCTGCGTTTTAACGAAAGTTTTTTTTTGTATTGTTTGTTCGGGCTGTGTACGACAAATGTACACGGGGGGATAGGGGCGAAGTGTTGACAGTGCGTGAGTGACGTAAGCAAGCCCTGTATCGCTCGGAGAGCCGACGAGGCTGCATTATCTTCGAAGGAAGCGAGGCCGCATTGCTGCCGATTGTTGAAGCGCGCCGCGGCTATCTTCTTTTCTTTTGAAGGCAAGGGCAAAGACTTCTCTGCTGAAGTTTAATGCAGCAAAACCAGGAGGCTCGAATTCCTTTTCTTTTTACTTGATTACAAATTTGGGCATTTGTCGTGAAAGCTTGAAGCCTAGTCGAGTAGTGTCATCATCTAATCAGTTGCTTATCGCAAATTCTTCTGAGCGAAATCAGATAGGCTACATTGAATGCTACGGTTTGGAAAATTTTTGTTGCGTGAAAGCTTCATTCTAATTTGGATCTAATTCAGACCCTCGCTACTGTCAACGCCAGCCTCACAGGAGTAACTTTTCTCAAGATCTCACTGTTACGGCAGCTGTAACTCATTCGCAGGCAGCAACCACCGAAACGGTGTTGCAGCATGCTTTGTCATCGATGCTGTTAAGAATGTAATTCCTTTTCACTATTTTGTGCAAAGTTGCGCACCAAGAATGCATTTTTATATTACATAGCATTGCCAATACTAACTCGTCCCTCTCGAGCCATTGGCACCCAAAACGATCCCGTAGCAACTCCGCACAAAATCAAACCTTGTCTTCAGATATCGTCGCCCTAACCACCTACGGCAGTCGCGTAGGAATATTGCACTCCAGATGTTTGCCAAAACTTCAGACATTCCTGAGTTGCAACAATTCAACTCTGCAGTTTCAGTCCGGATTGGTGGCAGCAATTTGTGTTGCAGCAGTCGACAACTTGTCGGCAACCCTAATCTCTGCTAAAATTTCCTCCTCTGGAGTGGGCTTCTTGGCTTGAAAAACTTATGTCAGTGTTATAGACAACCATTTCTCCTAGGTAGTAAGTACATTTGAACTCTCCAATCCCAGAACCTTCGCTCTAGTGAAATGCAGTTCCAGGGTCACCAAATAGATGGTGCCTGCGTGCCAGTGTGTTCTCTCGTCATAAGAGGTTGTAAGGCATTCGGTCGTAAAGGCCCGTTTGCACTCTTGCAACCTCGTAAAACCAGGTTCCTTGAAACCTCTTGCAACGAGAGGACACACTGGCACCATCTATTGGGTAGCAGTGTAAACTTGGCGGTCCGGCATATTTTCTATTTCTCTCCCACATTATCCTTTCTTTCTTGGCTCTGAAAACTTTTCTCAACATTATAAACGAGCCTTTCTCATTAGTATTACGCACATTTGACCTCGGAAATCCCGCAAAACCTTCGCTCTTGTGAAATGCAGTTTCAGGGTCACTGCATAGATGGCACCAGCGTGCCAGTGTGTTCTCTCGTCCCAAGAAATTTTAAGTGGTTTTAACAAGTCTCGTCTCTCTCGGTCATACTCGGTTGCAAGAGTGTGAACGGGCCTTAAGGCCAGCTTCTGATGAAGTAACGTTTCCCAATGTCTCGACGTTGCATCAGCTGTGACACAGGCCTCCCACTCTTATATGCAGCAGGTGCGGGAACTGTTCACTACCTTTTTTGTTAGTCATTGCAATTGTAATTTTGGAAAGTGGCAACCGTTTAACAGTCTCAACAATTCAAGCCAAACGTCATCTTCAGTTGTTGCCGCAGGAGTCAATAAATACTACGTCCCCGATTGACTGCTGCCCCTTCGGATGTCCGAGTTGACACTCGGCTGTGCTCGAACCGATCCCAGCAATTTTTGTCGCAGCACGAGCATCTAAAGAACAACTCGCTAGCAACCCCAAAATTACGCGACTAATTTCTCCGTCCGAAGCGGGCCTAGCAAGATTTGTACCGCGTATTATGGGTGTTGTAGGTAGCATCATACTAATTATTGAATGAAAACTTTTTTTAAATGTGCATCCTCAAATGTGCGTTATGGCCGTTACGTTTGCAGTCTGTGAAGCCCCGGAGTGGCGTCTTCTGTTTCCTCATCAACGACGCCCGAGAAACGACGGCCCTTGAAATGCCAGACCATGAAAACACGTTTGTGCTCAAGGCAAGCCCACCATCACTAGTCATGTTCTAAATTGTCATCTATTAAAGTACAGGAACATAGTTACTCGAAGCCACGTCAAAATTCTGAGGACTGGCTAAAAGTAATTCACATTCCTTGTTTTCTTTGCATTTCCTCATGGCGCCATGTTTTCATTACATTGTTTCGTCCTTCCGCGTTGTGTGTCGACAGAGTTTTGCAGGGGTATTTGTTTCTGGGTTTCATACATAATGAAATTGGGGGAGCAAACGTCAAGTTCTGTTTTGACAAACCAAAATTTGAGGAACGGTCTGGTTTTCGCCCTTTAATTCGGGGATCGGGAGTTTCCAAGTTGCATATTTTGCTTGAAGTTATCAAAATGTCTTGCTTATTTGCCCGCAGACATGATCTACCAAAAATTGCTATTTCACAACGCGATACCATCTACTCTTTCTGACAGAAGTTACACGGTTCCTTTCATAACTACCATGGCTCGTTTTTTTTGTTTCCAAACTATCTCCTTCACTGTGAGGCTCGAGCTACAGGAAGTTTTCTATCTTAATAGTTCAAATTTTGGATACAATTTTTTTCACTTTTGGACATTGTTTTTGCTTGAGTCTACAACCTTTTAAAATTTCAGGCAGAGCACCATGTCGAGTATGTCGTGGAAGCGCACGACGCTGAGAGCATGAAGTCATGGCTCTCCACAATCCGCTACTGCATGCGGCACTTGGGAGACACCTCCGAAGACAATGTGTGAGTCGTCAGTCAGCGTTGTCTCTGCTGAAAACTTTTCAGCCAACATAGCTTTTTATAAAGCTTATTCGTGCCTAAGTGTGATTATCCGCTACAGCTTTGTTTCTGTCTTGTCAGGATGTCTATCTGTTTACGTAGTGTAGTGGCACGGAAGTGCGACAGCTGCGTGCCATTAGCCGCGCTGCCTTCGGATCGCCTCGACAAATTTCAGCAAAGCACATTTTAGAGGCAACGGTCCGCACGATCCTTTTTCGTAAATACTCGGTTCGGGGAAAACAGCGACGGATCTTTTTTACATTACTCTTTCCGGTATTACAGCCTTCTTACTTTTGGCAGTTTGGGCCTCCTGGACCAGACATGTATTACCTCCGAGCAACGTGGGCACATCTTCGGTCCATTGATTATGAGGCAGTTAAATTTGGCGGCGTGCTAATGCCGCTACGTTTGCTGAAATGTCATTCTCTGTCGTTCACTACACCTTAAACTTTTGTGCAACGTGCACTTTTTCTGGAACGAGCCTACTACAATCTAGAAACGGGTTTTCTGCTACGGCAGTTGTCGGTGCCTCGCAATGTTTGCTCAGTTTTGTTGCGTAAAGCCGCACGAGTGCTTTTTGCAACTGTTTTGGTATCGAAGTACGACGCTTTGCACATTGTGTCAGGTTCTAGGAGGCCCCGGCAAGGATGTTTTAATGAGGTGGTGGACAGAAGATGCCTCCCATGCTTCTTGTCAGACAAATTGATGAAAGCTGGTGGAAAGTTGCAGCACTATAGTCACTGACAAGATTAGAAAGGCAGGGTGAGCAAGTCTAGCCTAGAGCTTTGCTCGAGGACTAGAAAGCGGGCTGTCACGGGTAATTCCTTTCAGGCTTATCTTTAGTAGTTGAGGTTATTATCTCTGGCCATATTTTAACAATTGAAGATGTAGTTCAGCGGAGGAGGGAGGGCGAGTTCTCTTTGGCGGTTTCTTGGTAGTGACCCCAGTGTCTGCATTATCTCACTTGTCGACTTTCTAAGACCCTTCCTTTTGTTTTTCTCCCATGTGTTGCAGAAGGCCACGGCTGACTACCTCGCCGTCGGAGTCTTTGGCAAGGCTGCGAGACCAACACTCCAATCCTAAGAGTGAGACATCTTTCCCAATTTCATAGGAAAGGTCAACCTTTATTTTTTTACTTCATTTGGGCCGCTGGGCAATGTCAAGGGCGATGTAAGACGTGCCAATAAAACGGATAAAGGGAGTGCATAGATAACTGGAAATGGACCGAGATAAACTGTGGCAATTGAGTTCCTTTTTTTTGGAAGAGTGAGGGCATCCCGTCTTATTGCACCGAGCTTGCAACCTAATTGCTGTTTTACTGGCCTGTTTCTCTCGACAATTTTGATGATAAGCCTCAGTGAGCACATTAGTAGGCTTGAGATTCAAACTTGTTTGCCAACTTTACCAAGTTTCAGGTTTGGACGTGCACTGATTTAGCCAGGACAGACTGCTTTTACTTACCGTAAAATACCGAAAGGTTCGTCCACTCCATTTTCACTAAAAACTGTGTTAATCTAGACATGGGTGCTTGTCCAATCAAATCAAGTGCTTAACATATAATTTGTGGAATTCCCAAGTTTGGGAAATGTTAGTCGTGGGCGCTTCCGCAGTATTTTACGGTAGCTTGATGCTGTACCTTATATTGTTCACATATGCAGGGTTCAATGAAGACAATAATTATTGTGCTATGTTATAGTGTTCGAAAACAAATACTAAGGAATAGCACACGGAGCACCTGTGCCTTAGTTTTTAAGCACTCTAAGGGCCTCATTGTGTTTATTGTGTACCAAGTGGCCCAATTTTCCACCTCACTCTTCATTGTTTTCCAAGCCACTATAAAGGTTATAAGCTGAGTAGGATTGGCAGCCTCTCTTGGGATACCACATTCATTCACATTTAATGCATGTATATTGCTTTGCTTTAAAGTGATGGAAGTGGCATTTGACCTTTTGGAGCAGGTTCTGTAGCAGGCAAAATATTGGTTTGGAGCAACCACTGACGCTTTTGGAGCAGGTGCCAACATATGTTTGCACATTGCTTGAAAATAAATAAAAAAGCGACTGCATTGCTAAACCGTAGATAATGACCGAGGGTTCCTCTTTGCTACTTGAACATCTTACATATTACCTTTTGTAATACGAATAAAAAGGGTGCAAAAGGAGCACAGAGCTTTCATTTTAGAAATAAGGCTCTGGTTGAATCATGAATCATAGCACAACACTTCAGTCTGGTAAAGCCTCACTCCCCTCCTCCTTTGACACTCGATAGCCCGTAAATATAATTGCTATAAAATGCCAGCAAAAACAAAGATATCCACTAAGTCCTCCATCAATAAAAATGCATGCCCCAAGTCTTATGAATTTGCCAAACTCAACACTTTTATATAATAAATTTCACCAAGAACCACCGACAAAAATTATGAAAGTCTCCAGTTTAAATGTGACACCACTCTTCAGTGGCGTCGGAACCAGAGTTCAGTCAAAGTTTGCCGCTCTTTCGGTAGACAGCTGCAGGAAACTACCTCGACTACCACATTTCTTAAAATATAGACCCACATTTCTTTTTTTTCCTGGCACATTTTTTTAGAATCTGAGGTGAACCTACAATCGAGACCAAAGAACAAGGCAGATCGGTAATAGTACTGAGCAGAATTTCCAAGCCCATCGCACTAACCGATGCACTCCCCTGCGTCGGCCACTGCTCCTATAGTCGGTTACAAGTCAAGAAGGTAGGAGAAGCTCCTCCCACAAGCGTGATGCGCCTGTTTCAAATCTCTCCGCAGTCGAAAAAAAAGTTCACTAGAAACGCTCCTTGTTCCGCTTCAATGGATTCCCACTTGTCTCCGATCGCACTTTTTAAGAAAGCGAGCTTTGTATTCATCGGAGAGGGAACCGAGCCCCTGAAAGCAGCCTTTGTATCCATCGGGGGGGAAGCTAATCCCCGAAAGTCGTATTTGTTTCCGTCGGTGGGTGACAACTCTAATCTCCCTCTCGTGGCTTCTACAATGCTAAGTCAAAGTCGAAAGATAAAGCAAATATGTACAGAAAGGCAAGACCCTCCTCGCGCGTTGGCCGCGACGTCACGGAAACGGTGGGACGCTATTGGATGCGGAGGTGGGGGAGGGATATCTGATTTCCTTTGAGGGGCATTTGCCGCTACCTTCTTGACCTGTAACTGACTATAGCACTTCGGTGCAAAGCGGTGAAGCCCAACCCCTCTGGTGGGAGGCAGCGAATTGGATTTGAAATTTGGAAGAGTTTATGTTAAAAATATAAAGAAAAGTCGAATTCCGCGACATCGTTCTCCATTGCGCGTCACTGCGCACGTGATTTGTTGGGCAGTGCACGAGTTGAGAGTGGTATGGAGGCTCCAAAGACGTCAATTGTATGACAAATAAAAGAAAAACGATTCTTGCAGTCAAAATTGGTTTTTACTTTAATCCACGCGCGATAGGAAAGAACTGCGACTATCGACGTTTTTTGGAGATCGTTGGGTGCATGCGCCAACTCAGAGAGAGGAGGAAAGGAAAGGCGCCATTTTTGGGGTCTCTTTCGTCAGCTCAGCCGCTTGGACAGTGCTGGCTCAGCTCGATTCCCTCCACTATTCCCGCGGCTTGGCTTCATAGTTGTCATGCCTCACCACTGCGTAGCTGTAGGTTTCACAAATAGCAGCAAAAATGGGTAAGATGCAAGATTTTATTGCGTTCCAGCAGCCTTTTGCGGGTGGTGCACGAAAACACCCGATGTCAAACGCCACGCCCTTTTTGTAAGCCCCCGCTTTAGAAGACTGACGCGTCCCCGTGTCAGGTGGCCGGGTCCTCAACAAGACCAAGGGGCTTTCGGCTTGTAACTAAAAGGCCGTAAGGGTGCACGAGAGGTTGTGTAACATAATCATACCGTACCCTGTACTCAAGTGACGAAAAACTAGATAAACCTTTCCATCTTCAGGCTTGTGTTATACACATCACGTCTTGCAACATTAAAAGTGAAAAAAAAAAAAAAAAAAAGTCTCATTTTTTTTGTTTTGGTGAAGAAGGAAGACCAGCGAAGCTGTACTATGGTGGGAATGAAGGAATGGCTGGAAAGGTTGCCGTCATCTATGAGCGACGCAACAACTGGAAAGCCGGTTGTCTGTTTGCCGCCGTCGCTCATAGATGGCAATAGCTGTCCGGAGTGTTGTGTCAACATTTATTTGCCAGCAAACACGATCCTGGGGAAACTAGCCTTTAAAGGGATTGTCCGGTTGAAACCAGAAGTACTTAAGTTTTTGAGCTCGTTACATCGAGGGAGCCTTCATGTACACAAACATCATTTTTATTTTGATATATGATCTCCCGTTATTAATTAAACCTTTCATGAGCTATGTACAGAACTGCACCCCAAATTTCGTCAGCGTCAATGGCTGACGTCCGTAGCTGCTGCGTGACGTCACAAAACAAAGGTTTGTCGCATGGTCGGGATAACAAGCATTGGTTGATGTATGTCTTGTATTTTGTTTCGAATTATATAGCCTCCTAGGCTGTACCCTACTGAAATACAGTTCTATTATTCTCTTCTCTTCAAGCAAACGTATGCCGTTTCGCGCAAACACAACTGCGACGACCGCCAATCGAACTAGGAGCGCTTGCTAAGCAAAGAGGGGCCTTAGCAGCTAGGTACACGAAGCAGCATCTAGGTACGCATTTCTGCGGATCCACTGGATCGGTGATAAGGCTGCGGGTCGTTCCCTCAGAGGTGATGTCTGCGGGTCGAAGGCAAACGGCAAATCGTTCAAATGCATGTCGTCACTTGACTTGGACAAGCTTGGTGCATCGTAGCCACGCTCTATTTGCACATGCGGGTCAAACAGAATTTGGCTGCACGCGTGCTAAATACAACTTCTGGTATCGTTTCCAGCTGGTCTAGCTGTTGGTTTCGGTTTCGCTGCATAATCAAATTGATTGATCCGATTTGGGCGAGGAGTGGATAGACGTAGTTTAATATTGTTGGCACAGCATCACACTTCAGCTTACGAGCCTTCAGTCCGCTAAGAGCTCAGCTTGTAGCTCTCTTCTGTGAGACGATTGCTGCATAAGCGGGATCTCGACCTTGACGGGAACCACATCTGCAGCCCCTGACATCCGCATCCGATCCGCAATCCGCCAAAATCCGTCTAATTTTTATTCGCATCCACCAGTTTACTGCAGATATCCGCGGATATGCAGGACTCTACTCTTATAAAGGGGCATATAAAATTCAGATATTGCAAGTACGATGGGTCTTGAGGCAATAACAATGATATTGAATTGCTTTCTCAAATACAAAATTTGACCGGACAATCCCTTTAAAGGGGTACTCCGGCGATTTCTTCATGGTCCCCGATTAGCTTGAAATTTTGCTAAACTCGCCGAACAACATCGCCAAAATAGTGTCCCAAATATTAGGTCAAAATAATTTTTTTTCACGAAGTTATTGAATTTACAATTTTGGTCCTCACCGTGTTTTTCAAACTGAAAGTCTCTACTGGCAACAATGAAAAAGTGACGTCAGTGGAAGTGTAGGGGTTCACTCTTTGGACTGTAGAATTTGTTCCCAACTGATTCAAAGCAGTTTCATGGCGTCAAATGAATGCTTTGGAAGCTCGCTCCAGTCCCCGCACTCCAGCATGGAACAAATGATTGGCATATTCTATTTTTTAGACTGCTCGCTCGACTGGCAAGCTTGCCTTCCACTGACGTCACGGCACCGAAAAGTGCGGGTATATTTGAATATTGGTTTTTGCATCATTTTCATTTGCCGATTTCGCAATAACTATTATGAATTTCGCGATACTAAATAGCATACCGGAAAGGTTAAAGGCCGGGGAGTCAGAAAACATAGTTAGTTGAGGTAGCTCAAAAAATCGCCGGAGTACCCCTTTAACAGCTGTAAAAGAATTTCACGCTTTAAAGAACAAACATTTTGACCGTCTTCACCGTCCTACCACAGAAGCGGCGGAGTCCGCGACCGCAGTCGGAGAACCCGCCGCGGCAGGCACCCCCCGCTCCGGCACAGACAGCGTTGCCGCAATCGCCCCGGCGGCATCGCCCGTCGCCGCCTCGGGGGCTGCAACAGCAGACTCCGGGGCGTCGCCCCCCACGACGGGGGGTGTCCTCTGCGAGCCAGAGGCCAGAGAGGGCGGGGACCTGTACCAGTCCCTACGGGAGTACCCCTGGTTCCACGGCACCCTGTCAAGGAGCGACGCGGCCCAATTGGTGCTGAGGGAGGGGCCCCTGGGCCACGGGGTGTTCCTGGTGCGCCAGAGCGAGACCCGCAAGGGCGAGTGCGTGCTCACCTTCAACTTCCAGGGCAGGGCAAAGGTGAGTCGGAAACTCTTTTCCATTGGACAAATGTCTGGGAGGACAAGGTGGGAGGCGACTCGCATCGCAGAATAGAACCCGTTCCCTCCCGTTCAAGTCAACAACACAAAAAAATTTTTTTTTTAAATATTGCTGCATATAAATTCTGACAGATATGAAGTAGTAGGTTAAGTCTCAGCTAGAAAATAAACACGAATGTAAAGGATAGAAAGAGACAAACACACCACTGCAGGAATTCGGGGGAAGAACGAAGCGGTATTTAATATTCAACAAAATAATACCCTGCGGTGCAGTTCACTTATAAAGAAACAGTCGGTCTCTAGTCCAGATACAACGCTGATCGGTCATAATGATGCATTTACGGGTTTTGTCATTATCGTTATAAGTGGATTGCGCGTATATATAATAGCTCTAACTCTCTCCCTTTTTTTGGGGGTGTGGAATTGTTTCTTTCTTTCTTTCGGTCGTCTCGTAGAGATACGTATTGATAATGCATTTAGCAAGAGGCCGAGAAACCGCCTGGCTTACCGTATTTACTCGCAGAATGAACGCACTTTTTTTTGCGAAAAATCGATGCAAAGTTAGGGGGGGCGTTCATTACGCGAAGTAAAATGTTTGTAAAATTTTTGCGTCCGTATTTGCCCGCATAATGAACGGACCTTTTATCCTGAAAAATCGAAGTAACTTCTTATCTCTGCGCGCGGCGCCGGACCCGATAACCAAACTAAGCTGAGCAAAAAAAAAAAAAGAACTCCTTTTTGTTTTCTTTTTCTCTTAGTTCCTCGTTTTTTCTTTGCCGCCTTTGGCAAGCTGTTTTGTTTGCTTAGGCGTTGCTTAGACGAGGGCTCTCCGCTTATCTTTCTTATCTCCTTGCGCGCGGCGCGCGACCCTCCGTAACCAAACTGCTGCAAAAAAAAAAAAAAAAGAGAAAAAAAGCTCCTCTTTTTTTTTTTCTCAGTTCTGTGAGGTTTTTTCTTCTTCTTTTTGCTGCCTTTCGCAAGCTGTTTCGTTTGCTTAGAGGGCCTCTCCGCTCCTCTTTCTTACCTCCTTGCGCGCGGCGCGCGACCCCCCCCCCCCCCCCTTAACCAAACTGCGCTGCGCAAAAAAAAAAAGAAGAAAAAAAAGCTTCTCTGTTTTTGTTTTCTCGTAGTTCGGTGGGTCTTTTTTTTTTTCTTTTTGCCGCCTTTCGCAAGCTGTTTCGTTCGCTAAGAGCGCTTCTCCGCTTCTCTTTCTTACCTCCTTGTGCGCAGTGGCGCGTGAACCCTAGAATGCGAACTGCGCTGTGCAAAAAAAAAAAAAAAAAAAAAGCTCCTCTCCATGTTTTTTTTTTCTTGCTTCCGTTAGATCTTTGCGAATTTTTTTAACGCCTTTTGCAAGGCGTTTTGTTCGCCCACTCTGCCCATGCATTTGCGACCTCGCTGCACCAGGATAAAAAAGTGCGTTCATTTCGCGCGCGTGGGGGGGGGGGGGGGTCAAAATTTTGACGTCCTAGTTGGGGGTGCGTTTATTACGCGAGTGAAAAAAAAAGTCGAAAATTTGAGAACCGACTTGGGGGGTGCGTTCATTACGCGAGTGCGTTCATTGTGCGAGTAAATACGGTATTCTGTGGAACGCAACGAAGGTGCGATAAGACTTTGTCCTTTCAACGAGCAGCATTTGAAGGTGAATCTGTGCCTACTTCAATCGTTGACAGGACGAGGACGGCGGCGCGTCTTTCGAACGCCCGGCCTTCAGCAGGCACCTCGTGCTTTCTGCCAAGCTTTGGCTGCGCGCATGCGCTCGAGACACCCACGCATTGTCGAAGGTAGGAAACTCGCGCTGGAGGCGGAGCAACCGAAGCTCCTCCTTGCCGTCCTCGCCTTGTCGGCGACCGCAAGTTATTCTGACAATACACAGTTCCCACCCTGCTACAGAATCCCCATTCCTGCACAGCAAAAGGGGGGTTGGCAAGAGGGGCTTGATTATGCGGCGGTTATCATACCAGAACATATGCTTGTCCTTTTGTGTACTTCACGAGTTTCAGATTTCCTCATTCGAACATGACCGGCCGAGGAATAGCACTGTGGCACAATGAAGTGCAGCTGGATTGATGTATGTTCGAGTCGTGTCCCAGCATTTCCCTCCGAGCAGTCCGGTTTGGAATTGCGTCGAACGTTTGTCTCCGACATAATGCGACGTTAAAAATACAAAGCACATTAAAAAAAATGCTTGTGGAATACAGTATAGACCACTTACAACGTAACCGCTTATAGTGCAGGACCGGGTATAACGCGGCTTTTTTAAACCACCGGTTCGCCTCCCATAGAACTCCATGTAATTACATACCACTTAAAATGCAGGCGCGCGAAGGGAAATACCGGTTATAGTGCGGTTTCTGGAACAGTGCGCCGATTGCGGCGATTGACCGGCGCAGCCAGCACGCTTCCCTGTGCGACACTAGATAACGGCGCTAGTCTGGCTAGCCCCAAGCGGCACTCGCGGGGCAAGGAGGTTGCTCGAAGTCGTGGCTCCAAGAAGCGGAGAGAAGCGAAGAGAGAGGCTTCAGTTGCCATAGCGACGGAGGGTTCCTCCGCTGCGTTGGCGTTGGAAACAACCGCAACGACAGACCAATCGCAGGTCGAGGAGAAGTGTTCGCGCGCGTTGCATGCCGGTCGCGGGCCAACTTCTATCCGCAAACATGGCGTCGGTTGCGATCGTTCCGCGTAAAAGCGCTATCCTTGACTGTGAATTTTCGTTGTGTGCCGCTATGATAACCGAGCACGTACTAGAAGGGAGGATCCACCTACTCGTGCGGCGATGTCGTGGCGGCACTCTCAAGACGGCAGAAACGCCCGTGTCGTCGTGTTTGTTTACTTCGACTACAGTGGTGCTTTCTAAGCATTTGTGTTTCCGAACATCGCCCGGGTTTCTTATTTGGAGCATTTCACGCCTGTGCTAAAGTTGAAGGTATTACTGGCGCGTACCGTATAAAGGGTGCGAATTTTCACGCGTCTTCATCACCGGAGAAAAGTGATCAGGGTTAGCAATCCTGAACGTTCGCTACGTCCGTCCGCAACCAGCGACGCCGTTAAAAGGCTACGCCAGGCAAAAGTCGCTCATTTCTTTCAAAATTGACACACTTAAAAGAGAAGTGTACTAGTCTGGTGAAATAAAGACTCCTCTTTGTCTAACATAAAATGAATTCTTTTACAAAGGTAAGTTGTCTCATGGCATGTATTTTGGCCTGAAAAATTTATGTTTTGGTTATTACGCGGTACCGCTTATAGTGCAGATTTTCGCGACCCCCGCGACATACGTTATATGCGGTCTACACTGTAGGTGTGTTATGCTGCCATAAATTTCCGTAGAACTATGTGTGGGTGACACAAGAGGTGAGAGAATGGGGGTGATATATGAGGTGCCGTGACCTATACAAGTTTCCCGCTAAATTTGGTGGAAATCTTTATCTCGCGTGACCCACTACATTTAGCGGGGAAACTAAATTTGTGTGTTGTTCGTGTGGCATCGTCATGCAACATAAATTTCCTCGCAAAATTTAGCGTGGGAACTTAATTGGTGTATAGATGATGTGGTGACAGGTCATGTGACATGAAATTTTTTGCCAAATTTAGCGGGCAAACTGAATTGGTGCACAGTTCACGTGACATCAATTTTCCCATCAAATTTAGCGAAGGAACTAAATTTGTGTATAGGTAACGTGACATCAATTTTCTCGACAAAAATGACGGGGAAACTGAATTGGTGTATATATCACATGGCGTCGGGTCACGTGACTTGACGTCGCCTGACTTATACTGGAGAGACGTCACTTCCATGACCAAGTTCTCGTGACATCAACTTCCCAACTTTGCACCCCCTTCCAAGTGCAGAGTGAGACATAGTTCTACGTCAAAAGAAATTTGCCGTTCTTTAGGTAGGCACTTGTTCGGGGCGTTCAGTGCGCACACGTCCTCTCCGAGAGTGCATCTTGGGCAATGCTGTATTTTTGCTTTGTGCAAACAATTACCGTAGTGGTCAGTCCGGGGCACTGACCGTAACTGCTGTCCACTACCACTGCACGACACAGTTACCGTGGTTATGTCGGGCATTGATGTGAAACCTTTTTCTACTGCCTAAGCTAGTACCCAGGATGAGCATGTGCAACCATACTATAAATCAGTCTTAAACAGCCTTTCACCCGCGAAGACAAAAACTTCCCGGTTTCTCGTTGTGTCCTATGAATGGACTGCGGCATCGGCCGAGGTGCTCTCCGCTGTGGTGCGCACATGCTACAAACAGTCACACTGCACACGGACATTTGCCTGCTAAATTTAGTGGGTTAATATTGTTGCTAAATATAGTGTAGAAATGTTTCTGCTAAATGTAGTGTTGTGGCGGAGGAATGCATGCAAAGTTTAGCGGGAAAACGCGTAAGGGAAAACAAAGAAGAAAACACAAAACAATGTCACTGCATATAAATATTAACAGATATAAAGTGTTTTAACACTAAACAAAAAATACACAATATATAATAGGTCTTCCTCCTCTTGGGGTACAAAATTGGTTCTTTTGATTCTCAATTGATAAGGCGTTTAGTGTGAGGCCAAAAAGTCGCCTGGCTTAGACGTTCCGTGGAATGCAGGGAAATTTCTTCACTAAATTTAGGTAGAAAAGTTTTTCGCTAGATACCCCGGAGTAACGCGACATTGCATGACCACGTCACAATGTCGCACGACGTCGTGATGTCACATGATGTCGCGCACCGCGACGACCCCGCATAAATTGCACCCGAGGATCTGCCGCAAAATTTTGTCAACAGCGGTCATCATCAAAACAAAAAACGCTGGCTGCTCTTTTGCACTAACTGCGTCGCACTCTGCACCTTGGACTTGGCCCCAGTTTCCCGCGCCTTCCCTCGCAGCACCTGCGCATGACGCTGAACCCGGAGGAGCAGTGCCGCGTGCAGCACCTCTGGTTCCAGACCATCTTCGACATGCTGGAGCACTTCCGGGTGCACCCGATCCCGCTGGAGTCCGGCGGAGCCTCCGACGTCACCCTGACCGACTTCGTGCTGGCAACGCCCTCACCGGGCTCCGGGGACGCGCCGGGGGGGCCTGCCCCGGAACTGCTCACGTACGGCGGCTCTGTCCGCCTGCGCTCCACGTCCCTCGATAACCTCCAGGCCACGCATCCAACGCACGGGCGTGCCGTCGAGAACACCTATTCTTTCGTGTGAGAAGCGGCTGAGAGCAGCCTTCTACCAGACATTCGTGCCGAGCGGCAACTGCGATCTTGGAGATGCCGGCGTCATTCTCGATCGCCGCGAGCGGTCAGCGGCGCCACCTTCCTGTTGTTAAGACGCCTGCTCCCGAGAAGCTCGACCGAGAGCTGCCGACGTTGGCGTCGGGCAACGACCACAATTGTAAAATAGCCGTCACCACTTCCAAGCGCCAGGCAGCCGAAGTGGTCGCTCACCCGCCGTCGGGAGACTACGCGGATGCCGCTTCCTCGCTTCCAGACCGCTGTCGATGTTTGCGGCGACAACGATCGTCGTCAATTCCGCAGGCTGGCGTCAAAAACATTGCGGCTTCGACAAAGTGAACGGCGACGCGTGCCGACGAGGCCGTCGGGTTTCTCACCGCTTCCTTGTTGCCGTCGGTAGAGAGGAAACAACAATCGTGGGAATGTCGGCATCGTGGGCTCGACGTGGGTCGTGCCACCATTTGTTTGCTTCGTAGTCGTAAAGCCGTAAGCGCCTTGCAGACGCCGCCGCTGCAATTAGAGCGACTGCTTTTCTGCGAAAGCTATGTCCGGCAATGTTGCGGCGAGGTCATCGGCGGGTTGCTAAACGAAGAGGAACCTCGCGTCGGGGAAAAAGGTCCTACTGCGAGGAGCGACGCAAGAACCGACTTGCATCGTCCACACTTCCTGGGAGTCGTCCGATACGTCACCAGATGGGAGACGGTTCTCGTGGCATTGAGAGCCGAGGTCTGCGAAGTGAAAAGGAAGACGAAGGCGAGACACTGGAGCGCATCAACGTGCCCAGACGCTCGAACCCTGCGCCGCTTTGTTGTGCAGTGCGGTTGGCCAGTCATCGTCGCGTTTCCATACGAGCTTGATGAGTAAATTGCTCTTGCGGAAGAAAACCACGCTGTGAGGTGGTATACAGGGGTGTGCGTTACAAACGAGAACGAGGAGGAAGAGCTTCACGCGAGCATATGCACCAATAGCGAGTGAACGGTGAAAGGCTCAAGCCTCTGAAGCGATGGGTCATGTTGCTAGTACCACGGAGAGGAAGGTCAGGCTCCCCCATCCCACGCACTACATCGAGTTCACAGCTGCAGCAGACATTACGCAGAGCTTGTTTGGAAACGCGGCAAAATCGTTCCGCCTTTAAGGTAAGAGAAAAAAAAAAAAAAAGCTTCCCTTTAAATTTGCAGTCAGTCACAACATTTTAGACGAAAAAAAAAAAGGGAATTGCAGACAAAGTCATTGTGTTGCTCGACGTCTGGAGGATTGCGTGCTTGCTCAACAGGTGCTTGTGGACATTGTCTGTTTTGCGTGTTCTCCAGTTCTGCCGAGTACCTCTGTGTGTGACTCAATGTCAGTTTTTCTTTTTTTTCTTTTTTTTTTTTAAGCATTAAAATTGCCAGATTGTCATTTTTTCTGTTTGCCAGACAAATGTTGCAAATGAAGGACACCGTGAAAAAAGTGAAATTTTTTAGAGGAAAGGTTTTACTGTCTTCACTTGTACAACAGAGCAGGTTTGTGAACACAACGAGGGCGACAGTGAGGCACTTTTACAAAAATACTCTTGTGCAGGTTGACTTTGGGCAGACCCTTGCCCACTCCCCAACAGACCTGGTCAAGAATGTGGCAAGGGGACAATAATTAAAATAATACTTTAAGCTGGACAGTTTGCAGACCATCTTGTGCAATTTGCATAAATGACTGATATGTGTGCTACACCCCGAAACAAATACAAAATGACAAGGTAGAACAGAAGCGCTAATGTGGGGATCTCTCACACCTACCTATACTATGTTAAAGGCTATGGTATTGGGCTTGCTTTAGGATGTGCGCAAAATTCCGTAATGCTAAACCTAAAACGAAGATCCCACCTGTACAAAGCAAAAGACTATAAAGCACCTACTGAAGATGGATACGTAACACTTGTAGTTATTTTCCACTTATTATTTGCAGTGTCTCAAAGCAACAGATTGTCGTTTCAAGAGCCATCTTTTGTCACATATAGCAAATTCATCCGACGACGACTAGACGTGCAAGAACAGTCTGGAATAGTAGTACCCTGCAGGAAGCCAATTTGGTCGAGGCCACAGCAGACGAGACAAAGTGAGCAAGCGGCACAGCAGTTGCACCTTGCGGTAACGGCACACAATACAGGAATGTAGGCAGAACACAAAACTCGATTTGTCTTGCATAGCAGCAGCATAAAAAGGTGGGGACGTGACGGTCAACAAGCACAGCCTTATTGGTACGGGGTAACCTATGCTCGGTCAATCCCCTTCTAGTCAGTTCCTTCCGTTCGTGATTAGCCTGCCAATCACTAACAGACATGATCAATGACATTTGTGCACATTTTGTTTCCCTTGCTCTATTGCAGTTTCACTGCTGGGCCCATCACAGACAGCCAATGAAAGCTCCCCAAACTTGAGGTGTCTAAGGTAGCATTCTGAAGTGAACCCTCAACCCTCACTCATTCTTTTCTCGCTTGCCTATAAAAATATACTTCTAATGGTAACTTTCAAAGAGATGCTGATTAACTGTGACTGTGCATCGCCAACTTGGCAAGAGTCGGAGCTTTGTGCATGAACTTGTAAAACAAGACATAGCAGTGTAACTGGCGTGGGAAACCTAACATAGCGTATATTACACGAAAAACATCCCTCCTATAAACAGCATACCGCAGAAGCAAGTTTGACCTAGCTGAGCACATTCTTGTAGCATATCTCCGACAGAGGTTGGTAGGCAATGTTTCGTTGCGAGGCTCGGGACTGGAAAAGCGCTCGCTTGGAAAGATTTATCCGGTGGCTTGGATGGCAAGTGCACGTGGCACCTGGGGGAACTCTGAGGGTAGAGAAAATGCTAGGTGTAAAGAACTAACTGCTAAAATGTTGGAGCATTTGTGGCAAAATCAAACAAATGCTCTCTAGTATACCTTCTTTTTGGTTCTTGTATAACACCAGCATACCCAAAGGTTCGCCAGTAACCTGAAAGCTCCAACTCTAAATAGTTGTCTGGAAAATTGCTTTGGTCCACCAAACGCCGACAGCTTTGGCCAACTGGCCCGTCTACCGTTACATGCATTATCCGTGGAAAGAAAGTGAAAGTGCTTCAAATAAATATCAAACAAAATCCGTATCTTGCACTAATTCCCATTAATATAGAAAGAGTAGAAACTAAACTGAGGTTTATGCTTTTTCTTATCTGATTGAATGGCATTTACAAGATGACGCAAACGAAAGACGCAGTATTTCAATTGCAGACATTTGATATCGAGCCAAAGCCATTGGGGAAGGATGTCAAAGATGCACCAAACAGGTTTGGGCGATTTTATGGGGGATCAATCCTATGTGCTTCGTAAACTATGAAAACCCACAAGTCACTCACACTTGTCGCCAGTTTCGTATAAAAAGCACAACCAAAGATTGCTCACCAAGTGCTAACAAAGATGAAATTTTGCCATAACCCTCGGTCAGACTGTGGATGTCTTGGTTTCGATTTGAATCCATCAAATGAGGATCTTCGAAGTTTCTGAGGGGTATGTAAGTGCAGTAGCAGAACAAGCGGAGAGGGAAAGGATTGGTGTTGGAGCTTTATGCTAAAGGACCAGTCACACTGTAGCATATGTTTAAGCTCCAAGGACCTGCATCGAGTTACAATGGTGAGTCGCCGAGACATCCGAGCTTCGTACAAAGTGTGGCAGCCATTCCAAGGAGTACCTCTCGGAGTACCGCGCAACAAACGAAGCACACGTGACCCAGTGACTTGCAGTCACATCACAAATCTAATGCAAGCAAACGCAGACAACTGCTAGTGTGTGAATGGGCCTTTACCGTTTCCTTCTCAAACAGTTGACACGTCATGCTTAGAGCCAATGGCAACCGACTACTACTGGCTCGAGGCCACGCTCGTGCCAGACGGAAGGCGTATTTAACTCTGATCGTGCTTAATACAGAAGTGGAGAGAATGCGTGCTAATTACTTGCACTTTTTTTTTAATTCCTGGGGTACCTAACATAAAGACAGCGACCTGAAAATGATGGAGGTCACAGACCTTGGTACACCTTTTAAAAAAGCAAGAACATACTGGACCCAAACCATCGTAAATGAAAGCTCGACAGATCCTGTCATTGAAATTTGTTCGTGGTCATGACATACAAAAGCCGAAGGCTATTTTTCTATCCCACTCGAAGCTCTTGGCCGTGTAAGCACAACTTTGCGCTTGAATCTCGCATCCAACAGTAACATTCCCTTCCAACTTCCCATCTATGAAACAGCTCAAGAGAAACATGTAAACAAAACACATTACTGGGGCCATTGAGAACATTAGCCTCACACCAGCACACAAAAATAGTGCAATAAACAATGCTCGTAGTTGAAACTGTCCAAACGTCAGTTTAAGTGACGATTCCCCAGAAGGAAACTTTGGAGGCAAGCTCGAAGCAGAACAAAAACTTGGACTCTTAAAAACATTTTCCACGTCACCGTGGCAGCGTACAGTTGTAACGGGATGCAACCGAAATGCAGGCTAGGCACTATTGCATGCAAATTTCAGTACCTCTAGACTTGTGTATATGGATAGGTGTTCCCTGTGCTTCAAACACCCCTAGGTGCCTGCAAAATCTATGCCCTAATGACATTGCAGGTCCAAATTACGACGACAAGCAAACAGTAATACTTAAATAAACAAAGAAATAAAAGAAAGCTCGATACACATCGTTCTATGTGCAACAGTTTCGAGGAGAAAAATACATGAAAATAGCCACAGCGGCAGCTTTCTGCAGGAGTTTGCACCCTCCCACTCCACCGAAAAATTTGGACGCATAGAGGGCACAACCCCAAAATTACTCCGACACTTCACCACACTGCCGACGAACTGACTCGTGAGGACGGGGCTTTCCTCGTCTCCTCACCTCCGCATTGCCTTGGTGCGTGCTATCACTGGTGATGTTGATGATTTCGAGAGAAACAGGTGAGGGTGAAGTGCGCGACCCCCGTCTAGGTCTTGACCTTGGCGAGCTGGGCTAGCCGTCTCTTGGCGATCTGACGCTGGTGCTCCTTCATCATGTCGTGACTCGTGATGTCCAGCTGGCAACACTGCGAGCAGCAAAGCAAAACAACGGGGGATGCAGCAAACGATTCAAGGCTGACACGAGAGCCACAAATAAGCTACGCCTCGAGCGTCGACGCCCCGTTCCCCAATTTCCTTGCGAGTGCCGCAATTTGGGTGCCACAAAAAACAGGGTTCGAGGATTCCCGGGGTGAAACAATGCGTGCATTAAGAAGGGGAGGGAAAAGGCGTCTCGGAATGAACCTGGGGACAAAAAACTAGCGACGACGGATGCAAAATGGACTTTGGGAGAGACCAATCTGGGTCGCTGCAGCTCAATCAAGCCAGCCAGACCTAGCTTCCTTGGTCGAGAGGGTTCCTGCACTCAGCGTGTCTTCAGGATGTTTTTGTATCAGAACCCCCCGAGCTGGCGATTTCCCGATATGGTCTGTCGTCGACCATTACAATTAAAAAATGCGACTATCGTTTCTAGATGCAGCATCGGGAAGCTCGAACGATATTGTTTCCTCCGTTGCGGACTGTTAAACGTTTCCGGAAAGTGGAAAACAGTTCCCTGCAATTTTAAGCACCGAGATAACTAAAGTGTCGTCACTTCGAGACGTAGCTTATTTGGTTTTCTTAGGTTGGCCTATACACACCCAGCAGGCGCGATACTGCAAAACCAGGTACCATAGGTGCTGCGGGCTCGCAATAAATATGGCAAGTACCATCGTAACGAGGACCCCAAAGCCTAAATTATGGGGCATTCCCGCTCCCTTTTAGAGGGTACCTAAGCATGCATACTGAGGGTACCTAAGCATGCGTACCGAGTGTTTGAAGTGCACTTTTCTTAAACCTCTATAAGATGGGCACGTTGATGCTGCACATCCGGAAGTGCATGGTTACAGTGGCCAGGAGGAGGGTCGTGAGGAGTGTGCTACGAGTGCCGGCCAGAGCACGATACCTTGAGAGGAACAGGGTAGGTGGCTTGGCAGCACCTTTACGCGTCCGTGATGCGTAGCCACAGAACTAATTGTGCTGCTGCATCTTTATCCGGTTAAATTGTCGTACAGCTCAACATGCAAAGGCAAGCAAGTAGAAAATGTGTATCGATTAAGACAAGCATTGGGAGTATTTTCTTTTATGTTTAACGAAAGGAAAAAAGGTAAATCTTGACTACAGGGTGGCGCCAGCAACAATACTTTATTGCGGGTTATATAAGAAAAGATATTTATTGATACGAGAATGAAATGCAGATGCAGCACAAACTTACTAAGCAATAATTTGGTGTTCGACACCAGCCTGAATGAACGAAATGCGAATTGGAGCTAATTGCATGCCTATGCTGACAGCATCATAGTGTGTGGTCTGATTTCACCTGACTTGTACAAACAATGTTGGAAAAAGGAAGCTTAATCGCATCCGAAATACTAAGGTCAAACATACGCCCCAGTGTTTTCATACTACTACCGTAGTATAATTTCTCGCGAAATTGGTACATAAGAAAACAGAAATGGTGCACAATAACGCCTATTGCTAAGCGATGTCCTTGTAACATTTTTGAGCTCCAGGAACTTCTCACTAAAGGTGCCAAGAAAGCCTTATGCGGCTTTAAACTTTAAAAATTAACACATTGAAAAGAGAAAAAAAACTGCTTATGTTTGTTTAAGTGTGGGCACAGACAATACCTCTGCCATTTATTCACACATCACAAAAACAGGCTCTCGCTCAAACCCTCTTAACGATGTAAGAAACGGACGTTGCAAAGATTAGGTTAAGGCCACATCGAGACTGCAGTCTGTTGCATGTAAAGAGTAGTGAGACAGGCTCCTTGCACAAAGCACTCCACTCTTTCCACATGAGCAGAGCAAATGCTGGAGAGGAGGAAACTTCCAATTATGACGAGCAGAGAGCTTTGTGTGAGGGGCTTGTCCCGCTATTCTCATCCCTACAGCATACTATAGCGACAATCTCTTCGAAAAGTGAATTCCTACAACTGGTTCTCGGTAGAAAAAGACCCGCTTAATCGTTCCGATTAACTCGGGGAACACAAAATGTCTCGTATATGCATTACGGGCATTACTATTTGTCACATCCGTTTACGGAACCCCTTGGGTGGTTGCGGATGTGACTGACAGGCTCGTGCACTCCCCAGATTTGTCGGAACGATTGAGACAAGTTTAAATTTATTTCGCAACCGGGACGTCGTGAGATCCCTTGGGGAGCAATGTGTCGTCATTCGGAAGCCAGCTGCGTGCGCCACCTATCGCCTACTACTGCAGGCACACCTGAGTTATGCTCGCTCCAGCCGCCCGAGGCCCTGTTCGTTCCTCCCCGTGGGGCTGAGAAAAGGCTTCGGGTTGCGGATTGCACGGTTGAAGGTTCGATTCCCGCTGCGCCGCCGCTCGGTGAATGTCCAATTATGATTAAGTATAATTATGAATAAATAAGGTTCCATGTGCTTCGTGCACCCACGAATTGCCTGCTACGGGGCTATGTACGCTTTATGTTGCCTTGGCCAGTGCATTAACTGTTTTTCGTTACACCGACACTTGTCATACTAAATCCAGCCCGCGAACGCATTCTACTCCGACGACAACAAGAGAAGCATAGTAACTCTTGCTTTGCGCAAACTGGGACGAGGAGCAAGGCCCACCTGCGTGACGAGGAAGTCCTCCCGCAGTAGGGGCGGGGGCAGGGAGCGGAGCGCCTCCAGGGTCTCGAACATGGCCGGGTAGCGCTTGCCCACGTCCCCTCCCCCGAGCGTCCCCCGGAGCAGCACCAGGGCCACCCGGAAAAGCACCTTCACCCCTGGGAAGGAGGGAAGGACAGGCTCACGCACCGGTCGACCGGAACTCCCGTCCGAGCGCGCAGACGAAGCGATGACGGAACTCCGTGGGCAGGACTCCGAGAAGAATACCTTGGAGGGCTTCGAAAGGGCGGCGGACGCTCAACGACGAAGGGGAGACAGTGGGGAGGAGCTGCGGTTGTCCCACCTCCGGCGCGAACATTATACCCTTGACGACGTGTCTCGTCCACTTCAGACGTGCGTTACCCCTAGATTCTACGAGGAAGTTGCCCTTTTACGTGTTTTCACGACAAAAACAAGTTTTCCACATATTCAAGTCATGCCATCAAAGATGCCTACCGCAATATCCCGAGAGATGGCCAACCTGATACCAAAAGCAAATCGGGTGAAAAAAACAAAAAAAACTTTCATTGTGAAAAAAGAAAAAAAAAGGTGACTGTCTTTCTTAGCCAGCAATGTTTGCTTATCTCCCGTAGTGGCTAAGTAGCACCATTTCTGCGAAGGTAACAATTCGCCAAAAATCTGCAATTACCAAAAATAAACTATCTTTCAAAGTTTTTTGAAGAAAATAAAAAAAATCATTGCAGAAATATGGACGGGTTACCTTTCGGGAGTGGGGTATCTCTCGGGAATATTACGATAAGAAGAAGAACGCTGCACCGACACACCCATTTAGAAAATGGCTTCTCAGACTGCTCACCCTCATCCCCGAGCAGATCTGAGCCACCCGTCGATGCCACACACTTCATGTATAGAATACGTATTATTGTTTACAGGGGCTGAAGGCTTCTGCACCGCTTTACCGCGGGCTACTTCGGGGCAGTTTAGAACTTCTGGAACGTATTTTAAGATAGGCTGCATTTGAAAATCGAATATGGCAGTACGCTCAAGACGTAGCTGGTGCGGGAGGTGTAAATAGCTCGAACGAGTCTTGCATCGACGCCAAGACTGGGACGGGGCGGCTGTCGTTCGATGCGGTTTAGAGGTTCCTTGAGACGGAAAAGCTCGGCACCCCTCGCCTCCAGGTAGCACCGTTATCATTTACTAGGGTTATTAATAAAACAATGTCTGCAGCGACCCCTTTGTTCGGTGCTCTTCAAAAGAGTTGTACCACGAACGAAGCAAGCTCTTGCAGTATTACATCCAACGGTTTCACTGGGTAGTGAGCTACGGGACCTCTTTGTCTAAAGCAACTCCAATTGCGTTGTACGTTTAGACGGCAAAAAGCTAGTCGGCCCCGACGGGCATCCGGCATCTCTCCGTACTGGGTGAGAAATTTAGTACAGTGTCTAGCCCGGGCTCCATAATGCGCACCACGGCGTAGCAATGCATGATTTCCCCCGAAGAAATATTACGACGCTCGACCAGATTGAAACGGGCAGGAGGTGGGGACCGAACCCGGGGTCTCTGGGTCGTGCAGCACAAACCTTCATCTACCGTATTTACTCGAATGTAACGCGCATCTTTTTTCCGGGAAAATAGGTCCAAAAATCGCATGCGCGCTAGAATCGAGTGCGACCCAAAACTGCGCTACCGTATCGCCATCGACATTTCAAAATGGCCACTCCATTACACACTGAGAAGCTGAGAGGCTTAGAGTGTAGCCAGCTCGTGTTTCTTGCGTTCGTATCGGCGTGGAAGTTCCCACTGCAAAGACACTCCGCACTCATGATGCTGGATTCAAAAGAAAAGTGATATTGTGTGCGGAGAGCGATGAAATCGGGCTGCATCACGTGTGATGGGCGAAAGATCCCGTCTGCTATGGTTATCAAGGCCTTCAAGAAGTGCGGAATTTCTAGTGCTATGGACGGCACCGAAGACGAAATGCTTTGGGCCGCTGACAGCGATAAGGAGTCGTCCGACAACGATGACGAGTGATGCATACCGCCCCACGGGCGCTGCACCGGACCGTCGCCGTGATGACGACCTTGCCGACGAGAGATAGCGCCGTTCCTTTCATTGCAAGACTGAAGCATTTGGAATAAACCTTCGTTGTTCCAAGTGCAAAAAAGTTTAATTTCTGTATCCAACCTACAAAATCGAGGTCATCGCGTTTCTTTTTTTTTTTTTTCAAACCTCGAAAAATGGGTGCGCGTTACAATCGAGGGCGCTTTAGATTCAAGTAAATATGGTACGTGCTTTGAGCTGCGGCGTGTCACTGCACCGAACAGGCTATCTATTCCCGGCTCTTTGTCTGGCAAAGTACAGTTCTCTCAAGAACTGGCACGAGTTTGTTGGCTGGAAAGATCGCACTCACCCTCGCAGAGGAAGATGTCCCAAACGCGAAGCACCGTGGCCCAGGGCAGCGTCCGGCTGAAGGCGCACATGAACCACTCTGTCATGTACATGATGGGGTCCACTCGCTGCTTCTTCTGCACAACGGCAAGGAGGGGGCATTTCGCTTTTATGCGTCGTCATGGTCCTCGTCGTTTGTTAAACCTCGAGGGCATGACATGAGGGGTGAGGAGTTGCAGAATGTAATTATATGAAAGCTAGGGTTCCGTGTTTTCAGAAGATACCAATAAATCCCTATAATTAACTCCAGAGCCCGTTCTGTCAAAATAAGGAACAACCGAAAAACCATGAATCTGAGCTAGAAGAAACCCCACGTTTCGAGAAAAAAAATATCTTCGCCATCAGCTGCAGGGTTTCTTTTTGTTCTCTATTAGTTGCAAGTCTGTTAAGTTCTCAAATTTCCAGCAAAGCCAAAAAATAAATAAAAAAAAAAAAAAAAACCAGCTGGGCACATTTGGCTATGACTTGGCTATGACTTGGCTATGACTTCAAGATTCCTGGTTTGCATTCTCCTCTGCCACTTCCAATCGCTCGACTGCCCAGCACGAGGAGCGTGATTACCGTTTCTCCAGTGGTGCCCGCCAGGTGGCAGTGCTTTTTGAAACCGTACTGCCTCGACACCCGGTCAAACACTAGCAAATGTAGCGCCTTGAGAGCACAAGCCCCAGTTTGGCAATGGGCCCAGTAGCAGCAAGTCATTTTTCTCTATTGCAGCCTCACTCAACGAGTGAAAAGGCTGGAAGGAGCTTTGCACACCGGCAACCCCAAGGCCACAGCAAAACGCGTCAAAGCACTCACCAGGTGACGGTAGGCCGACGGAGAGACCCGCTTGAGTAATGCAAACAAGATTTCCCCGTCGAGCTGGATTGCGTCCTGCATCAGAAAATAGGCGCCACTCATCACAGGCTCGTTCAACGAGGCATCAATCTCCACAGAGCCACCAAATATGCTACGCTCCAGTCTAATGACGCCTTGACCACCTAAATGCTTCAAACCACTGTTGCCAGTTATCTCAAGCTCCATCTGAAACCGCAGGAAACTGTCTTCCATCCCCCAGAAACGCTAACAGAGTCCACAACATATCAGAGACAACATCGCCAGAAAGAGACAATGTATCTGAAGCGCAGGAAGTCGCACTTTCGAATCGTAACGGTATCCGATTGCGATGGCTCGGCACTAAACTGGCGGCGTCCACGAATGAACCAAGAAAGAAGTGCCGATGCTCTAAGCCTAGCTTACTCAATGCCTCTATGCCCAGGGTTAAAGGATAGAAAGAAACCAAGGGTGCCAACGAGAGCTGTTGTGCATGGCTTAATTCTTGTGGCTCTTGAAGTCGGCCGCGGAATGTAGTTAAAAGTCTGCTCAATAAGGACCAAGGAGCCTTAGAAAGTAATGGAACCTGCTTATTTTCCACATTACCCTCTATTCTTCCAGAACTGTCCCATTCATGGGATTGCAGGAATAAAGTAGGACCTCGGAAATCATACACCCTGGTCCCCAACAAGACTGTCAATAATAAGTCGAGGGTTAGCTCCCAAACTGGGTGAGGTCTCCACAGAACCCCTTATTTAGGGTATACATATATACAGGGCATTCTTTTAGTCTTTACAGATGTTTTTTAAAAGCCGTAAAAGCTACACTAATGGGTTCCGAGCAGGTCAGTTATACAGCCAGGAGGACATAATATAGGGGGCTAATTGTCGCAATAAGTCAAACAATCAACTATACTGTGTTAATTAACTTAGTGAAAATAAACAAAAGGTTCCAAATAGAAACTAGCTGGGCATCATCAAAAACCACTAAATAAATAATTTTTATAAAGTCTGAGCTCGTGACAAGTGCAGTAGTGCTCTTAAGTTACCACTTGTGTAAGAGGCAGAAGGCTGGCGACGAGAAAACAAGGATGATGAGAGACAGAAGACCGTGCGGGAGCGTTACTGCACTGCTAGCCTCGCTCCTGGTGCACAAGTGGCGACCTTAGCGCTCCACCGTGCTTCCTACATGTTCAGTCTTTCTAAAATTGACTGATTAAGTGGTTTTCAATGATGCCCTGCAAGCCTCTCATTGAAACTACTATATGTTTATTTTCACTAATTAAAAAGTAAATGAACATATAGTTGACTTATTGCAACAATTAGCTCCCTATACTATGTCCCCTTGGTCGTATAACTCACCTGCACAAACCGCATCAATGTAGCTTTCACAGCTTTTTTTTAAAACAAATCTATAAGCCTAAAAGAAATATGCGTATATATGGTAACAATGTTACTGTATAGCAACAGTAATGTGTCAGTTAATCTCCAATGTCTTAGAGTGCCTTTCTTCTTTCAGTTTCACTAAGTACCCTAACTGAAGTGTCATCCTTGTACTGCTTGCAGGTACAGTCAAACCTCGATGTAACGACGTCGGTAAATTTGGAATTTACTTCGTTACATTGAAATTTCGCCACATAGAAATTCAAGGCTAACATTAAAGTTTTCACAAATGTTTCTCGGTTGTACAAGACTCACCGAGGACGCCTTTATTTCGTCGCCTTTTTCGTGGCCACTCTTGGCATTATTATTGGCATCACACAACGTTCGCGTAGCCAGACATCCTGCATAGCGTCTTTGTCTTGCTGTCTGCTCGGAAACCGCCTCAAGACATCGATCGCGTCCACCACTTCACATTTACTGGGCACATCGCAGGTGTCTTGCTCATCAAACTAAATGTCGTCTCCGTCTTGCGAGTTCCCACGAACATCGCTAGCCTATTGCCTCGTCGGTTACCTCCTCCGTCGCAATGACAGCAGAGTCGGCGTATAGAAAGTCGTGAAGGTCGACGCTGTCAGGGGCGACTCCATCGCCTTCATGGATCCATCGCCCAGGACAACGAGAAACGCACGTTTTTAGCGAGGCCTCGAAACAAACCATGCAGCGTGAACGAATCCGACGGACGAAACGGCGGCGATTCGAGTGTCCTCTAGTGGCCGTTCTGTACACCACGCTCACCGGATTCGGCCCGTTTCACCCTTCGCGCTTTATCGGGGGCCCATTTCAGCACATGTGCTTCCCAAAATCTCCTTTAGGACCCAAAGGTTTGTGAGGAATGGTCCATGAAATTTCGTTACATCGAAATTTCGGCAAACGGGACTTCGTTACATAGAGGTAAAAAATACATGGCGTGCATACACTTGCGGTTAGAAAAACTTATGTACTTCGTTACATCGAGATTTGCCTGTACACTATTGGTCAATGAAGTCTTCACTTAAATTTGTTGCCCGAGAAGAACAAGCAAAAGTTATCATGGGCAAACAGGCGGCTTAATAAGATTCTTCATATCCAAATGAACTTGGATGAAATGATGCATGCAGAGCTGCCATATTTGATTACGGTGCAAGAAAAGAAAAATGGCCGCCACTAATTTCCGGTTTCCTCTGGGCGGAGGGCTTTGTCCAAGTCCTTCTGGGAAAGGATAGAGGGTGCTGGACATACAAAAGAGCATAATAGACTCCATATCTCGTGTTTTCCAGATTACATTTCATAAAATTTGATGGGGCCAAGTTCGTACAGGTTTTGAAGACAAAAATGCAAAGGTTCTCAAGGACTTTCAAAGATATTTCCAAAGAAACCGTACAGTGCCTGGCAATTTTATAATGGCACAACTTTTTGATCACACTATCTTTTATTAACTACTCATGCGTCATGCGTTGTTCAGGTCTGACAACCGCTGAAACAGTGTCGACGAATTGCTCATTTAGGCATGGTGTACAGCTACCCTTGGAGCTATCTATCCACTGCAGTCTTCAAGTTCCCACCGTGTTTCACACTCCTGATACGGCATTTTGGCGCAGACTCTCCTATAGTCAAGGTAAGGAACGTTTGTCAGCAGGGCTTTGATTTCGCCCGATACGAGTTCATTGGATGCGGCACCTGCATTCACGGTTGATGAGACAAAACCATTGGAAGTTGCCCTTACTGGGCCTCCCACACAACCTTAAGCACGTCCACGTGCATCACATGCCACATTAAGCATATGCAGATTGAGCCAACCAAGCGCAGACAACAGAGAGCATGTGGAAGTGCAAAGACCGCAAACCGCAAGACAGGTAAACCGGACAAAACCAAAACTACTTTGAATGTTGTCAGGTGCTTAATGAACATCCATTAAATGTCTCTTAAATGCGATACTGTAAAGTGATACTTGCTTGTCAGAAATTTATTTTAATTTTTTTAATATAAAATAGTTGTGGACGAATAATGGATTTTGAGTTCAAAACATATTAAAAGCGAACAGCGGTTTTGGTAGAATGTTTTTGAATTGAATATTGAATAATTTCTCCAAGCCTTTCACTACTGCACCATGCTCAAACAAAAACCCAGCTGAACTCATAAAGGTTGTTCTCAAATCGCTTGCGCATTTGTAAGCTAATTTTAATACAATATTTATGAACTGTGGCCATTGAAAATCCAATGCTCATATTGGGATGGCAAGTAAACGATGCATTTGGCACAGATTTACGCCTCCAGAGATGCCCAGCTATACCTAACTGGGGGGACTTAGAAATCTTATTGCTATATGAAAATAATTTTTCTTAAATCTCGAAACTGAAAAAACAAACGAGAAAGACAACCTTGAATTATTTAAGCAAGTTTTCAGGGCATCTCTGCCCAACATACACTCCTGCATAATAGCAAGTTTAATTTTGAAACTATTACTGAACTCGTATGCCACAAAGTTTCCTCTTCTTTCTAAATACACCAGTCCAGTGATGTGATTGGCCTAAGCCATTTTGGCGCACGTTTCGGAGAAACCAAAACAATGTTTTGGAGCAGCAAATGTGGCCTTTGGAGCAACCAAAACAGTGTTTTGGAGCAGCAAAAGCGGCTTTTGGAGCAGCCAAGACAGTGTTTCAGAGCAGCAAAAGTGGATTTTGGGGCGGATATTCTTAGGAAAATAAAAATATTTGTTTTAAGTGCTGTACAAATGAAGGGCACTCTATGTTGTGTTCTGACGTGACGTGTTGCGACGGAACTCGCTGCTTCTGTTTTTACTGCTCAGACATCCCAAAAGTGTACAGTGCTGTAGGCGTTGCCAAGCAATTTCGAAAAACCACTTGCCACCGTTTTACTGGTACTCGACGTGCCAGATTTTTGTCAAAAGTAAGCAAACGTAAAACAATGAATTGCAAGCGTCCCAGCTGGTGCCTCAGTCACGCAACATGTTCGCATTGCACGTGAAGCCAACTTCAGCAGGCTTGCTGTTGGGTATGCTTCGTCGCACAAGTGCAGACAAAGGCCGTCCGATTGAAACCGAAACCATGCCCCTGAGCTCCGTCGCTAACTTATCTCCAAAATTGTACACAAAATGTAACTTTCAAGCATGCAACAAAAACAGTCCAGTGGCACGTGCTTGCCGGGCCGGCAAACAAGGTACAAGCTAAACACACAAAAAATAAAGAACCTGAGTGCATCGATGCAAGACATTGCGAGCCAGCCCCAAAAAGTTCTTGGAGCGCTTTGTGCAACCACTGAACTCGAAACAAACAAGCACGCTGTGCGGGTTCAGTGTGCAGACATTGCCTTCTTTGCTTTAGCTCACTTCTCTTTACCAACTTTCTTTCACGGCAGATTTTTCACGTACCGAGGTCCCTCTCAAAAGAAGGCCCGCCGAGAGGAATCTAGATAATCAATACCTACTTTGACAGAGCAGTCTTTGAATTAAAGATGGATTTTTGTAGAAACGTATGATTTAAACAAGAGCAGGAATGTTTCTGAACATGCAGCGGTACTTAGTTTCATTTTAGAAAGTACCATATCTGCAGTGATGTGGGGACGGCAACATTTGACGTCGCACGACCACGGTGACTGAAAGGCAGTGAACAAATAGTTTTCCCACAGCCGTTGCTTCAGCTCACAAAGTAACTCCTGCCGCGCAAAAACATGGTTTCGTTTCACAGCACGGCGGCATAGCTGGTACCTAGAGTGCTACCATCGGAGCGTCTGCACACATCCGCGTCTATCGCTGAAAATATAAGAAAAAAAAAAGATGAGAGACGAGACCCACAAGACGAGAGCGCGAAACGCGAGACGCTGGGAAAACCATGCAAGACCGGGAAGACAATTGATGCACGGTACTTTGTGTCAGGTGGCCGCTTGCGCCACATAACACACGCCTGCTCAATTACAGTACTCAGTTTAGTTACGGTTTTGAAAGGCGACCTAAATTGGTCCTTTAGCGCAGGCTTGGCGCAGATTACCCATATTTTTGGCAAAATGTAGCAGGATGTAACAGGGTTAGCCCCCTGGCGCAGTTTGGCACAAAGCGCAGCAATCACATCACTGCCAGTCACGCGCGTGCAACCTCCCGCTTTGAAAGTGCTTTCCTTCTAAGCACGAGACTTGATATTCATACTTTTCTAAGATCACAGCAAGTTAGCCCTGTTGAGTGCACTTTATACCGAGCACTGCCGCTTCTCTGCACTGTAGAGAAGCAACACCCACAAAAGCGAGGTCTGCTTCTGTGCAGTGAACCGGTGCTCGGTAAGAAATGCACTCATTACAGCTAACCCCTCACAATCAACTTAGAGATAAAAAAAAAAAATAAAAAAAAAGAATATAGCAGTTTATTTTTAGCAAATATTGAATAGCGTATTATTTAAAACTATAATTTGAATATTCATACATTTCTAATATAAATGTAAGAGAATGTAAAGTAATTGTGGTTTATTGCGTTAAGAATACAATGACTGTGACTAGTCATAAACTTCGGGGGTGTTCAAGCACTTGAAAATTCCAGAGCTGTGAAGGACTTGAAAATGACATTTTCAAGTTCAAGGGTTTTCAAGGTTTAAAGGACAGATGCGAACTCTGTGGGGGCAGGATGAGGTCTGTAGGGGGTATGAAGTTCTAAGCAATTTACACTAAAACATTCTATTCCTCCAAAAGTCTTGTTCAAGCTACAAGAGATGCTAATCATCTTCATTTTCATAAAATAAAAGAGAAAAAAGAGAAAACTGAAGACTGCTTACACACTTGTGTATGTAGTATGTTTAAAAGAAAAACCTGTAAAAATATCCTGTATGCTGAGTGCTCCCTTTCCTACCTACCTAGCTAAGCAACAAGCATGCAGGACAAACTGCTGCCTCCAGAGATCATAGCTAGCTAATAATAGGTGGTGGTAATAATAATAATAATAATAATAATAATAATAATGATGATAATAATAATAATAATAATAATAATAATAATAATAATAATAATAATAATAATAATAATAATAATAATAATAATAATAATAATAATAGTTCATTTGCCATCATTCAAACTGGAAGCTAGGAAAAGAAAAGCTGAAGGAGCAACTTTAGAAGTTTCAAGCACTGCAAAGGTTTTAACAACAGCAGCAATACACAGTTCCTTCTGTCCGTGCAGGAAAGTATCGCTATAAATACAGATTGAATGCAAAAAAATACACAACGTTAGAGTACTGGCAGAAACAAAAAGAACCAAAACTGCAATTCTCTCGTCCGGGACGTTGTTATGTATCCGTTTCGGACTTGGTCAAACTATGAAGAAATTTCGGAAGAATGAAGAATAATTTGAAGGTTGTAATTTGATCAAGAGTCACCAACTATCCAGGGTTCACGGCAGTAGGTTGAGTAACACATCATGTTTTCCTTGAGTGACGCCAACGAAATGAAGACAACCTCGTCTGGTCACGAAACTTCTCCGTAACGACATGAGGGAGCTTCTTTCATGATTACTTGCAGCGCTGCCGTTGACAGGGGGGCAGAGAGTCACTAATCTAGTCCCCCCCCCCCCCCCCCCCCCCCCCCCCCGCTAAGAGTATGGCAACCAGCAAGCGGTGTCTGAATTTTGAACCCACTCTGAACGAGTCGCACCTTCGTCGGAGAGACGCATCATTGCGTCTCTCCGACACATGACGCATCATTGGACCGCCACAGTTTCTTAGTAATGAAAGTGTCTCGCTTTATACACTCAACCAGCTGCTACAACCTCCCAAGGTATCATAATCTTTCATTCATATTTCTAGCATCAAAATTACTTTTCAATACCACCTGTACGTCAAAATTAAGTGTTGCAAGTTGTGCCATCTGGTAAAGGCACTGCAAACCCGTACGCTACATTGCATGGCTCCTTTTCACCTTTGAGAGCGTTGTTTGGTGTGAAAAACCGACGAAAAACGTTCACTCCCAAGTTGCGCTCTTAGAGGCAACTAAAAAAATGACCGGCACTTGAATACTGCAATCAATTGCAGGTGTAACAGGGTGTTGGTGTACGAGAAATTGTTTTTACAAAACCACTTCACCATGCCGCAAATTTTAGTTCAGCTCACACGGAGTGGAGAGGCCAAATGACAATGCCCCCTGTCGACGGCAATGCGTCTGCTGGCAGCTTCTGTCTCAGCAGCAAACTTCGGCCGAAGTTTAGCGACCAGAGGCGTATTAAAAGAATCTGGCTATACAAGGCGAAAATCTCCACTACATCCAGTTCCGTGCGAGCATCGCAGCATTACGACTAGAAAAACGAGGGACAACAATAGAGTGGTGGCCCTGCACGGGGCGCACGGGGCACCGTAAAATGAGAGGCAGGGACACGCACCAGGCCGGGACTGTAGTAGCCGCGCAGGTACTTGTCGCATATGGAGACGAGGCACCAGAAGGCTGGCTCCGCGGGCATGTGCATGAGCAGCACCGCCGCAATTGGGGCCTGGCCCTGGCAGTAGCCCACTGCAGGGTTCAGCACTGAGTAGGCCTTCAGGATGCGGAACAGGTCCTCCTGCCTGCAGCGCCACAATCTGTTAAAAAGACGCTCAGCTCCTGCCCCCAAAAATGCTTATCGTTTAAGTGCCAGGATAGGACAGATATATGTCACAATATAAACTAAAGAAACAATATAAAAATAATAACAAAAAAAAAATTAGTGCCATTTAGGAGCTATTCTGAGACATGTTTGTACTTTGAGACATTAGACCTCAAAGAGAAACATGTTTAGGAATCTTTCAACTGAGTTTTAACAAAAAAGTATTGCACTCATTTCTTCACATGGGGTGAGGGGGCAAAAGGGGAATGTTTATTCTGTGACATGCGAGTCCCATGCAGGCACTTAAAAAAATGTTTTTTGGGACTTCAGTGCTAGACTCAAGAGCGTTGACACACCGCTCCCTCACTGCCCGATGTTGCCAAGGTATGTCCGTGACGCGGGACTTTCTTTAGGTTCACTACCATTTGGTCACACTAAGCTTAACGGAACATGTTGGCGACAGACGCGGTTTTAAAGTGATACTCCTTGCCCTTCAGATCCGTCTTAGGAAAACTCTGGGAATGTTGTTGGCAGGTTTGTGTTGCCTTGAAAGCAATTTGTAGGCAAGACAAGGTATAACAATTAATGATTAAGAACCCTGAAAACGAAAAACAAAAATATGAAAAAGTTTGAAATGAACATGCCTTGCTTCAAGAATTGCAATACTTACACAAAACCATCTCCCTAATGGCTGCTAAATCGGTACTGCTTAACATTCTAGAAAAAAGGCAATGTTATATCTTTCATAAACTTCATTCTTGGGTGCATCAAATTACTAAAAAGAAACAAACCACATGGTAAATTGCAAGTTCCTAACCCCCCAAAAAAAGAAAAAAAGAAAACAGCTATACAACTTTTATTGCATTGTTCCCTATATTTGCCAAGTCATGACGAAGCAACCCGAGAAATCCTTACTCCCCTACAAGAAAGGGCCTGCCACATTCAATTCACGCTACACTAAGGGCTGTTGCAACAGGACACAGCAGATGGCATGCTGTGACACAACATCGGTATGTGCTGTAAAAGTTGCTGCGCGATCACCAGTTTTCAGACTGGACGTCAACCCCGCAAACAGCACAGCTTTACTCCTTGCTATTGTCTCTTCCCCTTTCTTGTTTTCGAGAAATTGGGGACTGATAACAACTGCGGAGGCCCCGACAACAGCCAGCAGGACGTACGAGTGGCTGACCGGATCCACATGATAGCACGCACTGAGACTCTGTCGAAGGCCGCAACAGAAATCCCCCCAGCAAAAAAACATATGAAAGTGAACCACAGTATGGCATATGCCGTGAATTTAGAAAACACTTTATCTTCAGTGAGGAAACACGCCGTTTTCTGTGTCCTGTTTGAACAGCCCTGTCCACGGACACAGCATTGTCGTGTGTTAACACTAGGAACAGCACTGATGCAGTGCTGACCTGAACGTAACTTAGCCCCGATGCAGCGTTGTACCACTAAGGGGTCCATATGGTCCACAAGCCGATATCAAACCCAGGACGGCTTATGCCACGACCAAAGATCGACCCCCTAAACAGAGAGTGCAAGGTGTTGTTGTTATAAGACTCCCTGCACGGGTTGCCCAGCCACGTACATCGGCAGAACCAAGAGCTTGCAGGAAAGGGTCCACCAGCATCCACACGATGTTTGCAATTTTGATCACGAGCACAGATTGGTCAATCGCAAATGCGGCATCAAGGACCACCACATTGGAGTTCGAGAACACCTGCCCCTGCCTGCTCCCCCCCCCCCCCCCCCCCCCCCCCCCCCCCCACCCTCAGCATTAAAAACTAACCACCGACAAAGACTTTTTAGAATCATGGCACATTCAAACTACACCAGGAAGCATCGAAGGTCTCTTGGTGCTTTACCATCTGCCTAGGTCAACGAGCTTTGTGATATCACCAACCCATAGAAAAATGCACCATCATTGGAAAAAAAAAACAAAAAAGCTGTTCCTTAAAGGGACAATGAAGACGATTTTATTTAATTTTTTTAAATGGTGTTTTAATGCTTCTTGGGAACATAGCATGCCACCCAATTTTTCGTAGACATTTATGACGCGTGTTTATCTGCCTACGAAAGAAGTAAAGAAACCAAAACTGAACCATATCCAGTCTCGTTTCTGGGCCTCCGAAAACGGAGGTGACGTAAGGAGTGACGTCAAGTGTGAATAGTCGGTATCGGTAGTATTTAGGAGATCGAGACTCTAAATACCGCGGTGGGTTATAGCAGCGCGGTGGCGCGGTCGTTGCGCCGACTCTGTCGACATGGACGAATGCCGCTCTCGCGAGCGAGTTCGAGCTTCCGTTGAGTGACCGAACACCAGCGGAACGGGAGTACGTGTGTGGCGGCCTCTGCCATCACCCGACGGAGACCACCTAGCCGGCAACGAGCGGCCCGCATGCCGAAGGACGGACGCGGGGGAGATGCCGAAGGGAAAGCGGCAGCGATCCCACCGTTCCGGGATCCGGTTCCTCCGCAGACTTCCTCTTTTCGTCGTCAAAGAACACGAACAGCAACCCACACGTGAAAACTAGCGTCGCCCGAACGAATACTGGTCTTCAGTCGACCGTTAAAACAGCCATCTACAGCTACCATTTTGCAAAATCTTTCGAGTACCGTGTTCTTTTTTAATTTTATTTGTTTGCCCATAGTTGCTCGTTGCCGGTTTCGCGTCCAGCGTAGCAAAGAAAAAAAACAATGATGCTGCTTTATTTACGGTTTAGTAATCATTTCCGATCCGATTTATACTTTTGATGGTTATTTAAGCGGAAAGTAGAACAGTATTTCTAAAAATCGCGAACCAAAACGTGACCGAGGGCACGTTTTTCGTTTCGACCAATCGCTGACGCGTCTCTTGTGACGTCGCGCTCCTTGGCCCCGCATCGGTCACGTGAGCTCCGCTTCTCCTGGCTTTTCCCGCAACTCTTGGGGCGTCGCCCCGGTCGATCCCGGTACGATTGTTACCGCGACTGTTTAATTGATTTGCGCGGCACACAAGCGCCGGTTTCGGCTGAAATTTGGGCAACGTGGTCTGAGACGTACCTGGAACCCAGTTCAATCGCCAAAAAGATCTCCGAAATTGCCTTCATTGTCCCTTTAAGGTCACCCCTCAAGAAGAGGCCGAGTACACCTTGGATTGTCGGGTCCCTAATTAGGGCTTGGTTGGATGTCCCCCCGCCCCCCTTTTTAACAACTAATATATAGCACAAAGTCACCGCTGCGTCATCACTATTTCCAGCACTAACTAATCACGCTGCATTACTACAGTGGCGTAAGTGTGAACAGGTTCTAGGGACGAGTCTTGACTGTGGCTCTTTTCCCACTAGACAAGCGAGGGCGGTGAGAGTGCACTCACCCATGGCCCTGGTCCTTGGCAAACATCTCGTGCTGTGGGAACTGGCGGTGCAGGTCTTTCCGGATGTCGTCCACCCAGCGGGGGTCTCCAGGGTGTTGGTCAAGCTCCTGCAATGTCACAAGCATCCATCAGTTTGGGTCACCATCGGGGGCACATTGGCCTGGGATGGACACTACCCAAGAAGGTCAACTTTTGAACCCCTAGATTAAAATGGGTTAAATTAACGGTGCCATGACAAAGGGTGCAGAAAAAACCTTCAGCTCTGTAGATTTTAATTCTGAAGGAAATTACAATGGTTCCCACCAGGAGTATACATATATTGTTTAGCATATATCGTTAGAACCCTAATGCAATACTCAGCAGTTTTCTTTGCTAGATGCAAATCACAAAAGCCTGAAAGCGTGCCCGTGGAAAAATTTAATGGAAAAATCAAGCAACTTTTTGGTCTCCTGTGTCTTCAAACAAATGTTCAATAGTATTTTATAAAAGACACTTAGAAGGTAAAAAACAAATTCAAAAGGTGGGTGCATTTCTCATTAAACATCAGTCAGAAAAAGTTAATGAGTCTTTCCTATAGTCCTATTATGAAACAATAGATTGACAAAAATGGAATTCCTACTGAAGACATAGAATGATGAAAAATGTGTTCAAAGTGTAAAGGTATCTAACTTTTCTATAGTGCCAAAGCACTAGAAATAATTGCCAGAAAGTTAATTATGCAGCAGAAACAAATGAAACTTTGTGGGAATATTCTTCAGGCGTCTGTGGACCTAACTATAACATTCTTAAAAACCTATAATTTCTTGCACAAAAATTTTTTTTGGCCATGTTTTAAGCTTTTTTTCCTGCAATTGATTTTTTCGAAGTCAAATATGGTGTTTTTCGTGCCAAATAAACTAAAAGCATCTGGCATGCCCCAGTAGAGGCGTGAGGATTCATTTCGACCACCTGGTCAAGATCACAGTCAATTGCGCCTTCTGTGCAACTATCCTTCGTCAAAGTTTCGAGCACTTTGAGTTCCTATCAACTAGTGCTGCAATATTATTGGCTGTGGAGCAGTAACAACTTTAGTTTGATCAAAAACTTCATGCGATCAGTGTCCCCTTCAAATTCGTCCCTGAAACACTAGTTAAGAGCAAACACTTTTTTCGTCACCACAAAGTAATAATAAAAAAAAAGGTAACAGCCTTACGAAAACACGAGTATCAAGCATAAACACTTGATACTCTCCCGGGTATCAAGTGTTTACGCCCGAAAAAGAAAAGACTTTTCCTGTCTATGAAACAAATGTGGGCCTTACTTACGTACAAAAATCGCTTTTCTGCATTCTGTGCATTTTTGTATTCTTTACTCTAATATGACTTTACTGTGAAGGAATTGCTAAACAGTAAGAGAGACCACAGCTATGCAGACGTAACGGATGAATGGCCAGGACACAAACAATGCCGACAGGCGACGTCAGAGGCGGGGCTTGAAAAGGAAGTCCACGAGACGCCACAGAGCTCCCGCTAGCCCGCACAGCAGGCATCAGCCTACACTGGCCTTGGTTCTCTATAAGCTACCCAAAAGCACGGAGACTTCTAGCGGAATTCTGAAAAGTCAACTCCCATTCTTTTTTTCTCCGGCACACGTTGCTCGCATTACTTACCTTTAAGAGCCCTTATACAGATGGTACAAAGCGAGAGTAGCTCGAAGAAAGGCTTGTGCTCAGTGTGCATTTCTGCAGTACCATCACATCAATGCCCATTAACAAGAACTGAATCTTGCTTGTGTTTGATGTGCATTTGAGAATTAGAAGTTCTGAGGGAACAGAAGACACTAGGTCATTCTGCATCAAACTGCAAATGTTTCCTATGAAGAGTATGGTACCACCTGAACTAAACTAGTGCCAGTTTCACTGCACGCTGGGCATTCATCAACAAATATATTTCAAATTAAATTATATGGCCAGTGCTTCTGTCTAGAAATGGCATCCAGAGTTAAACAGTCTGCAAATGCTTCTTGCAACAGGTTATATTGACCGCAACGGCAACACTGTGTTGCCATTACAGCTATTACTAGACAAATGCAATTATTACATTTGGTAATAAGAAATGACTCGTTACGTAACGGGGTTTGTTACACGAAGACATTCTGATTTGCTGGCTTAGAAATCTTTCTGAAGTCAGAAAAAAGCATGATGAATATACGTGTCATTAAAATTACACACCAAGTTCTAATTGGCTTAATAGGAAACTGAACTAGGTGGAAGGAAAAGCTACAATAACCCGAGAAACGCACCAAGGCCCAATTCTTAAAGGGGCACTGACACGTCAAAGTCATTTCTTTTTTTTTTTATTATCCGAAACAATTGAAAACGATGCCTTGACATTACCCTCACAATTCGGAACTAGCGAATTCACTATTTGGAAAGTAAAAAACAATTTCCAAATGCTGAATTTGAAGTTCCCGTGCCATACGCGCCAGTGCAGTGACTTCAAATATTGAGCCGTTCTGCGAGTCGAGTCTCTTTCACGCCTCCGCTCTGAACCCCCGTTGCCACCGCAACCCGAAATGTAGTGTTCACCGGCATCGCACTAACAACCGTTTTTTTCCTAAGTGTAATATGGGAGGTGTAGAAAAAGGGAAGGATTCACTTGGATTCAAACAACGTACTGGCGTTTATTTGTTAGTTGGTAGCCATCTTGGAGAGTGTTCCAGTTACCAGACCAAGCCAGATTTATGGCTAGATTCCACTACAGTAGACACTACACTAAGGTCCCCTGGCTTTCTTTGTGCGTGCTGTGCCGCCTATCACTGCGAGCAGACAATGCTCAACTTTTGAGTTTCTATTTTTAGGGCCCTTTCAGCGATCTCAAATTTTTTGCAATGGTGTGAGGTCAAAGAGAATGCCCAGTGTACTTTTGTGAGCGACGTGAAAGGCCACGTCTCAACGATTCTGTGTGAGAGGCTGCCCGGCGGAGTTACAACCGAAATCATAATACACAGACACCAAACCCAGTTGTTTTGACCATTTGACGATTTCCTTTTCCAAGTCTGAGAGGTCATCGGGCACCTAAAAAAGATCACTTTGTCCGATTCCCCGACTCACCGATCATCCTCTGCTACATGCATTGAGCGCCGTCATGTTTTCTGAGGGAGGATAGAAATCCAGGAGGCAACATCACACTGGACTTTGATTTTAGGAATTTCAAAAAGAAAGGCCATAGTGCATTCACAATCGCGTTAAAAAACATGCTTTGCGAATGCCATTATTAAATGTTACAGAAATGTCGCTTACAAAGCTTCTGAATTTCATGATATTTGACATCACAAACCAAAAGCGAGGAGGTGAGGAGCAGGAGAGAAAAACGCCAAAAATAAAAAAGTGTGTGCGCATATGGGGAAATTTGTTTTTTTTTGTGGCTATGATTACAATTTGCATTGTTTCAGATGATAAAAAAAAAATATGCCCTTTGGGGTGTCAGTGCCCCTTTAAGGCAGCTTCACATATTTGCATTTCAGTGACCAAGCACATTGCGCCCGCTTGTAACTACTTACGACAGGCGAACACAGTGGCTCACTGACGCCACTCGTCGGGTTGCCCGAGAACACCTCTGACCTGCGTATGACTAGACTAGGTACTTGCGAGACAAAATCTATGCACTGTCTATGAGAAATGATCGCTTAGAACATCTGCAGTGAAAACACAGTGAAACACAACTCGTAACAAAATAGAAAATATACACGCAAATCAGGTAGATGGCATCAGTGTGCTCCCTTATCAGACGCGGTTACAAGCGGGCACAAAGCACTCAGTCACGCTTAGACGCAAAGGTGTGAACTGGCCTCCAAGTGGTAGAGGCTGTATTAGATCGATCCCGGTAACCACCCCCGCTTGCCAGCCGTGCGTCTAGGTGAGAAGAAGCAGGGTACGGACCGTGAACTTTCCCTTGTAGCTCTCCATGAGGAAGTTTCCCCCAGACAGGTACTGCCAGGCCTTGGCTCGCATAGACGAAGGAATGCCCTTGCGGCACCGATCACGCACCTGCCACAGGTATACGGAAACACTTTGGGCCCAGCATGGAACAAGACAATGTCTTAGGTTTTGCGGGCGAAGAAGTTAGCAAAGAATGTGAGGTTTTACACCAAAATCTTGCAAGACAGAAGGAGGATAACTGAGTCAATGACAGAATGTTGGGCTAGGTCATTCCATCTGGTCTATCAGAAGTTCAATTCACCGTGTGTCAGGTAAATGGAAAATGGGCACGTACGAGACAACACTGAAGGGTCCCAATTTAAAGATGGCCATGAATAGGACCGATACATGGTTACAAGCTTAAAGTGACAGTAGAAGTCCTCAGTCTGCGTAGCAGCACAGCTAACGGTGGAGCCTGAAGAATAAAGTAGGTACTTGTATAATACAAGTTTCTCCCTGGTGTTTCCCCCCACAAATTATTAAAAACATGCCAACCTTCAACATGCTTGTGTCAAAGACAAGGCGATGAAATATCTTTCTGCAAAATGTGCTTCATTTTAAGTCATCAGTAAAAGTTGATAGCATGGTAACCATTAAATTGCATGATTTCACTTTATTTCCCATTTAAAGTATTGCATCTCAATCTTAGGTGCTCATCTATGTATATGAAACACCCAATAAAATTGCTTTTTGCTCATTATTTTCTCATTCATTTTGTAAAACTACAAATCCTAAAACAAAATTTTCGAACTACGATCATTATGAAGCAAAAAAAATTAAAGTCGGAGGACCTATTCCAACTTGACGCGGAAAATAGTTTGGGTACAACCTCAAAACAGGCGCTTCAAATGTGTTCCATCTTTCACAAAGCTAACACAGACTGGCAAACGTCGGTTAGCATACCTTCTTAAAGCGCTTGGCCATGTACCGTTCCCAGTTTTCCAGCATGTCTCTCCACTTGAGTTCACGCTTCCACTGCACCTGAACTGGCACACGGCGTAACCTAAGAAACCAAACGTTAGCTTAATAATTTTGAAAATATCAATCTCTTAATCGAACTGTCGCAGGGTAGGCTTTAGAAAAGCAGTGTTATGAGGTCACAGGGAAGTACAAGTTCAAAATAAAATTTAATGCCACTGGCATTTGATCTCTGATACTATGACATCCCTAATACTTGATAACCCAAGCATCAAAGAGAATGTGTATGTTCCCAACCAATGGCGCTTTAGATGTGCATTCCTCAATGCTTTATTTTGGTTATTTACTTAAAATCTTTTATATAGGGAAGGTGAGTGTGTGCAATGCACGAATGCATGCAACCTACATTCCAAGCATTCTCATTGGTGCTTCGGTAATCTAGCAAAAGGTCTATTCGCTTCAGAAGTGTAATCTCCCCAAATGACTGAGGCAACAAACATGTGCAGACATGTTGTTATGCTCATGTATTTCCCAGCCTCAAAGGACAACTGAAATGATAATTTATAACCAAATTTTCAATTGACATCTGTATAATAACAATGAAGATGCTACTATTGATACCACTGAATTATGCAAATTCAACATAATGCAACAGAAACTAGACAACGTCAGAGGTTAACGACAGCAAGAAAATGATTCACATAGTCCTCATCAGTTCTGCCTAGTTTCTGCCAACATCTAGTTTAATCACCCTTTAGAAAAATTTGACATTCGGTATCCGAAAGTGTTATCGCACGGCAGCTTGAAGCACATGGAGCAAAAGCTCGCGCTGCAGAACCCGAGGTTCCCGGGTTCAATCCCCGCCCCTGCCTGTTTCAACCTAGACGAGCATCATAATGGCACACGACTATGCATCACTACCGCGTGATGCCAAATTTCTCATCTACGGTAAAGACACCAAACACCCCTTGGGGGGCGGACTAACCTCTCCCTGCCTAAACGTCCATGCACCACTTATTACTTCATACCCGACCTTGCATGGCAGTAAATCTTCCTAGAGACAGACAGAACCGGTTAAACTTTACACTTTCCATGGTTATTACAAGGAGCTCGTTCACCGCTCCGAGGAAGCATCCCAAGGAGTCCCACTCACATTCCCGGGTCGGTGTACTGGGAGCCTCCGAAGAAGCCGTACTTGTCCGGAGTCATCTCGGAGGGGGCCTCTGACACAAGGGAGCCGTTGCGCTCCCTGCGCTCGACCCCGCTGGCCGCTACGCTGTTCATGGTCACGTCGCTGCAAGCATCGTCAGATTCGTCCCAGAAGCGGGGCTCTTCGTCCTCCTCCACCGGGGGACCGCTGGCCATCCCGCCTCAGACACGACGCCAGGACCCTGGCCTGCATCCGAAAAGGTGGGGCCATCATCCATAAAGAAAGAGCCCGCAGCTATGGCGCCCGGAACGTGTCTTCGAGCGGTGCGTCCAATGCTCCATACACCTTTCCGGCACCCGCCGTCCGGGCAAAAAATGCCGAGTCACAGGACGCCTTCCACGGCCCAGTACACAAAGATGGTACCACGTGGGAAAGGGTTATTGGAATGGTTTATACTGCCTGTGGATTGAAAATGGCACCGAAGTGGCAATGGGTCACATCAAAAGAGCCGGCGTGTGACGTTAGTGTGCCTCGGTCAGAGAGCGATTCAAACTGCTTGATCAAAGTCATGCGGGGCCGTGTCTGCAGTATGAGCCGCGAGAAAGAGGCGAAAAAAGCGTCCATCACCTGCAAGGTCTCCAAGCCTGGCTCAGTTATCCTCCCGCTGCACAGTAACTTGCAGATATGCACGAGCAAGGCACAGCAATCGATTTGCGCAAAAAGTGTCAGCCACTAAATTCTTTTTTTTTTTCACTTGTCTACTAGTATGTTTTATTTTGTACTTTCATTTCTTCCCTATGTAATACTTAATACGGTCATTAGGGCAAATAAATAAAATGCTTTCAATGGTTTCCATTGGTCCCTCTGCTGAATTTCGGCTCTCTAATGCTGTCAGATGTCGCGATCCTGGCGGTTGATCGTAGAAGTCCGGCAAGAAAGGCGAGCAAATGTGGGAGACCCTTTTTAAAATTGTGAAATGAAGCATAGGTAATGCGAAGCAGCCATTAGTTGGTCTCATCGCTTCTAACGTGAAGCCCGTGATTGGTTTTGAGTTTGTGCCGAGCAATGGCGCAGAACTCATGTGGAATGCGTTTTGATCAGAGTACACTCCAAATGCTGACGAAGCGCGCGTGTCCAGTGCTCACAGTGCATGACCAACTAATGGCGGCCGCACATAATTTATGCATCATTTCGAAAAGGGTCTAGTAGTGTGCTGTCGTCGCAACGTTCCAAATTCTGGCTGCCAAAACTACTGAGGGCTGTCGAGCTGGAAAGCGACTTACGACTACCGCCACGGTGCCAACACCGGGACTGTGGTAGGCAATGGCGTGACGCTTTAATGACACTATTAGGTGGAAATGGAGGGACCAAAAGGCTGACAATGTAGACGAACCGGTCAGAGCTGTGCTGTAGGCACCATATCGTAGCTAAAAGCGGAGCGTGCCAGGAAAGGGCTTTGGAACGTTCCCACGGAAACACCTTTTGCGTTCGCGCATCTCTCGGCTCCAAAAAAAGAAAGAGCACCTTCAGAAAAACGGCCACACAAAAAAGGTCCAGACAATCGAGCGCGACTGCGCGTGGCTTGTCATCCGAGACTACTCTGACAGGAGCGGCGGAGCGTGCTGGTTGAACACGGTTGGAGTTGCGGATACAATGCATGCGGAACAATCGGAGAAAAAGAAGTCTCATCTGCACTTGTACGGCTTCCTTCGTGTTTAAAGTTCTGACTGCCCTTCTTTGGTGACTCAGGCTTGCACTTCGATAGTAGTTAAATTTAAGTAATGGAATTACGGTAGTTCTAGGCACTTTTTTGACTAATTTGTATTTATATCTTTTTACTTATCACTGAAAGGAACTGCAGCCTAATTACTTCTCAGCAATACTGATTGCAAAGTTTGAATTGACATTCTAAGTTTTGCTACGATTTTGTAATGCTGGAGCTCATTTTCAATGAATCCCCGAAAGAGAAATAATGCACAGGGCATCTGCATCTTTTGCCAGCACGGAAAATTGTAACACATCAGTGTTACTTGACAATTACCTTAACAAAACCTAAGTGACACATCCCCCAGAAAAAACACTTCGATATGGATGACAATTATTTAAAATAAATCTAGCACTCTGATATTGTAGTGATTCTATCTTGTATATTAATTTGTTAATAATTGAGTCTCAGGTAACCAAAAGCAAAAAGGAAGGTAGCAGAGGATTTAAGATGGCATTCGAAAATACATCCAATGGAGGGCATAAGCAGAAGCCTGCCAAGCAAATGCCAGCTGCTATTTTCAGACTTTCTAAAAGGTTTGACAAAAAGAAAAAAAGCATGCGGCTGGCTTTACTCCGACTAGAGCGACTCAATCAAGGGTCCACTACCGAATTGCAATTATCTAAAAGCTGCATGAACACTGCACTAGCAAACAAATTAGGTACAGAATTGGGTGCGATACATATTTGGAATGTGCAAGCCAAAAGATTGGTAGAGCTTTTCACTGTTCGCTCATTTTCTTTTTAATGAACTAATGCTGTTGTTATAGTGAATTCACGATGTTGTTTCTGTGACGAAATGACATAATCGTTGTTGTTATGAATTAACATTATTATTGTAGTGATGAATTCATGTTATTGTTGTGTATCTTGTCTTCTGATTTTTCTTATATCTGCTGTTCTGTGCATTTGTTTATGTTTATTTTCTTATGTCTCCTCTACTCTACTGCCCGCTGGGCAATTGTAGGTATCAAATATATAAACGAGTTTGAAAATTTTGAGGCAACACTATCAGCCAATAAAAACTTCTCACTATAAGCGAGTACAGACCTGCTGTGCACAAGATGCTAAAAGAAAAGAGAACTTCCAAATGCTAAAATCATGCAAAAAAAATACCAAAATGCTATCTCTTAAATGCAATCTTTTTTGAGACATCTATAAATTAAACAAAATTATTAAATTGCTTAGATGCCAAGAGGATATTGAACAGAGGCTTCAGCAATCTTGCTTTAAAAGAAGGTTGAATGACCTCCAAGGACGCAGCTGTTTTGACTTTTGAAGTCCTTGTGCAACAACTGCATGCAATGCTCCCAAAGCTGGCGGCAGCCTTACACAATATTACTGTTATGAAAACATGCACGGCAGTCACATCTCTAAAGCAGGAGCCGGACATGCTCCAAGAATTTCTGGGTCATGCACAAGGGCACCTTAAAGCCAAGGGATTCTATAACTTATAACACGGGGAGATGCCACGACTCATGGCACAGCAGCAACATTACTGCGAAGAAGGATCACTTTTGTTTAATAAATTTGAAAAGGTGGAACTACCGAGGATGTAAAGTGTCAGTCGTTATTAGTAGCGACATAAAACAGACTGAACATCTGACACATCAGAGAATAAATACAATATTCAGCAGCCAGTAACTGCATAAAACACTCTGCCCTCAGCCTATTTCTTCAAACCCAGTTCACACAGCTAGGCATGCATGTACTCTTTGTAAACTCAAATTAGAACTTTGCAAATTATTATGCACTGAATTTTACAAAGTCTAAAACAGAACAGATGCTCAAAATTTCACTTACATCTAAATCTAAAAACTTTTTTCACACAACCAATGATGATTATTTGCCATCAATAATTACTTCTCACCTATTCTACAAATGCTGAGCTTACTCTGTCAGCTTACAAGGTGGGGAGTCTGCTTATATCATTAACTTAACACATAAATAGAAGACAACTGTGAAGAGCAGTATCCTATCCATCCTCCTCTTTTCAGTCTTTCCTTTGTGTTTAAATTTAGCCTGTAAATTATGGACTTACGAGTGTGCCCTGTTTCTTCGGTATTTTAACCGCCTTGCTGCTGTCAAGTTAGAGAGTCATCTTCTCCATCTATGCAACAGACTACAGCGGGTCTTTAGAGCAAATAACATAAATCCAACAAGCTCTCGTGAAAGTGGGCAAAATACACCGACTTTGCCAAAACAAGTGAATGACATAAAGAAACAGCCTTACATCTTTCTCACAAGTGTAACAAACAAAATATAAACAAAGTCCCCTAGATAAATATGCCATACACTTCCTTGCAGCCTTTGCTGCACTTCACTGCTTGTGCCCAAATCAAATGTTGAGCAATCCCAGAATCTGTCGTGTTGCAAAAGACATGCACCCACCCGTTTGACCCACTACACGGTTACTGCAATGGATACTCAGTCAGGCGTGATAGCTGGTTGTTGCAGAATGCACGCAATCCCTTCTGCTGCGTAAACAATCCCAATGAGGACAGCAGCGTGGTTCCACCACGTTGGTGCTGTGAGATGTACAAGGGTTGCTTCGAAAGTAGTGCCTCACATTTATTTCTCTGGAAACTATAACAGATACAAACAATGTGGCCACACCTCTTCATAGTGATCATTGACAGCTTATGTGCAAATTGACAGCTACAGCACCCTATTTTTTTTTACACACACCCCATTGTTGGCTATGCATTTTTGCCAGCGATGAACAAGTGACTCCGTTCCGTGCCGATAAAAGACTTAATTATACACCTTTTTTCATATGCAACGAAGTAGAGAGCTCTGCTAGTTGGTCGAAGTTAAACACATCATAGGTGTAAGAGCGCATAACAATGAGGACTAAGAAAAGGAACACACAACACAGGACGAGTGCTGACTCGCAAATACTAAAGAATACACCTCTCTTGTGGCGTGGTCTATATTGAACAAAACGGTAGATGCTTAAATGACATGGCCAGGGAGCACAACTATTCCCTGAGAGCCACGGTCGGCAAGCATCTAACGGTGCACTGTGGGATTTGCAAGTGCAAGCCATCTTTCGATGAGGCCACTAGGTTAGGAAGGCACCGAGAGAAATGATTGAGGCCTTTCACATTGTAAATTATGAAGCACAATGTGTCAGTAAGCCATCGGTGGCATTATTACAAAAAAAAAGAAAGCCTTTTTTCTCTTCTTATGAATGGGGGGCAAGTGATGCATTGATAGCAGAGGCCCCATTGTGACGAGACAGTTTCGGTGGCGCATGGGTGGCGCATGCGTGGTTGAGTGTTCCTTTTATGTTTTCCTATTTTCCCTTTTAAACATTTAGTTGCAAGTCAGCGCTCGTCCTGTGTTGTGTGTTCCTCTTCTTAGTCCTTGTTGTTAGGCGCTGATACACCTACATCATGTTCGTTAATATGCACGTAAATGCCAGACACCCAATTGTTAGAGTGCCACTGTGCTGCCGTGTGTCGCATGACAACAAAATTTTTTGAATATTGGCGAAAAGGTTTAAACTCTACTGCCATAGTATGAACCTCTGCCTGTTGCATCTTAAGCCAACATAATAAAATAGGAGGTATTATCTATTGTGTGATCATTGCAATTTCTTATTGAACATTGCCAAGATGCGAGCAATTTAAATAAGCCAATCATAAAGACACACAAATTAAAAGCACTTATGTTTGCGAGAAGCATATTTTCTTTGAAGAGGCAGACAACAATCTTCAACCCCTCACTAGCAATGGAATATATGAATAGGCTAAGGCATCTTTGCAGTTATTTTTTTTCTTCAAAATATCACACAGCACCGTTTCTTACTTCTTGCATGCTAGTACAAGAATTATGGGAATTCTTAAAACTATCAACTGGACAGCAATGAGATGGGTATGTACCATGTAAAAAACATGGACATAAGGCTACCCACATGTCCCATGTTGTGTAGCCTATTGTGTTTGTTTTTCTACTTTTTAGCTTAGTATCAACTGGACAGATTGGCTGTGTGATCAGCCCACTTAGCACAAGTGGGACAGTGCAACCTATTAAAATTTCTGAACACAAAATGGGACAAGTCTTTGAACAAGCTGGCAATAATATACTAGTGTGGATGAGCAATGAGATTGTTCGTACAATAAAAGCCACAGGCATTATTTTCTGTTTTACCTTATTCGTAACAAGAGCTGGTACCCGCTTATGAGAGCAATCAGCCTTTCAAAAGCCTTTAAAGTCTCTCTCAGTGGTTTTCCAGCTATTTATGAACATGTTTCCACATTCTTTTACATTGAGCAGGGGCAAGGATACAATTCTTTTCCCGATCAGGTCGCAGTGCTCTTTGTACATCAGCGTAATATTTGTCATAAAAAGGAGTACCACGCATAGGACTGCCCCACATAATTGGTAAACTATAGAATCACCCACAAAATAAAACAAAGACAAAACATGGCACATTGCAGTTTCTTCTTTCTGGAAGATACTGTTGAATGAAAAATATATTCAACCAGAAAAATAATATTTCTTCTCATCTGGTGAACAGTAAAATGATGAAACCAGGTATATTTGTCTCAGACTTAAAGGGATTCTTCAACGAAATTTGAAATATACCCGTCGTGTTGAAAAATAGGTTGAATATGATCCACAATATCTGTAAATGACAATCACACATTTGTATTTTGAGCCTAATGGCTGCATTTTTCGTTATAAACGGCCCACTCTGGCAAGCGGTTGGAGAACAGTTAGTGGAGGACACGTGACATCCAACGCAATCGTGACATAGTTTGTCTCAAGACGAGGAAACCTATGGCAAGGCTGACGTCGAGAGGGTGGCCTAGTTGTTCCAGCAACCTAAGGCTGCTTTTGTATGAATTTTGAGTGACGGATTAATATTCTATAATCTTGTAGAAGGACAATAGCGACTTCTGAGACACACAAAAGAGATTCCTGGGAAGGGGGGAGTTTCTCCTTCCTCTCTTCTCTCACCATGGCCGGAGTTGAGACAGTTACCACCACTACCTCTCAAGGTTCCTAGATGGGCATTACAAACGAGGCGTTTGCGACAACCACCAGGTGCTCTTTGCTAACCGTTTAATTCGTTTTAAAATTCCTTTTCGTGACTTTTTTAACAAGATATTGGTGTGCTCGATGTGATACTGCTCCTTTGAACACATATAGACCAAAAAATAAGTGCCGAAATTTCATCGTAGTATCCCTTTAAAGGGGCCCTGCAATCATATTTAAGCATCTACCTTTTTTGCGGTTTCCACGTCTCTTGGGGTTCAAGCAAGCCAGCGGGCACGGAGGGAGTAGTAATAAAATATCAGTGCATCATATTTCAACCGGACGACGCAGAAATCTCCTCCACCTACGGGGGCGACCCGCGGTGCCAAAAGCGCGCAGTATGTGAGGTCTTTGGTCCTGGGCTTACTATTGGTCAGAGCCGCTAAAAGCTTCTTTTTAGTCGAAATACAAAATATAAGTGGTGCAAACCGTTTCAATTATTTATGAAAGTAGTTTTTGTTCAGTATTTTAGATCAAAAAAGAAACAAATGCAGTTTAAAAAGTACGGAAACAAGAAATGACCCGTCGACATACCCAACACCAAGTGGTGGAAAAGGTGGCGCATAATAGAAAGGGGTACTGGGATCAGGCATCGGTGAGTGGCGAGAATAGAAAGGTCCCGGATGTATGCGGCGGCGCTGCGGTGTATACGGGCTCAAGGATCCGACCGGCTCCGAGCGTTCCAAAGGCCTTCGGCGAGCACCTTTGGCTTGCAGTTTGGCGGTATGGCAGCGCGAAGTGGCTCCCGTTCTGAACTGATATTTACCCCGTATTTGCTGTCATTTCTGGCCAATGAAGTTTCATGCCGAATTAGTGTTTAATTGCGCAGCAAATGTAATGCGAGCCGCCCTGGCTGCCCGCTTCATACAGCCTATCCAAAACATGCTTTAGTGACGCCCTCTCGAGCCATCAACACGAAGTGCGGCAGCCGTGAATGCTTGCTGAGCTCACTACCCCTCCTCTAGTTCACGGCCACTCAAGCAACCAAGGATGTCCTGAAGGAGGTTAATTTTTGCTTGTTTTTGTAATTTTAATTTGCCCATAACTTTTAAAATAAAGCGAAATTTGAGAAAAGAAAAGTTTCATCAAGTTACTACGTTCGTTGTGCTCAGGTTCGGTGCAAATTAAAAACCAGTAAAAATGTCCTGGCAGTGCCCCTTTAATGATCACGACCATGTCAAATGGCCAAGACGCAAAAGCACCGCTCACATGTGGCCACGAAAGAATGAGTGAATAATAAAATGGTGCCTCTGTTTAGCGTATGCGACACGTGTCTCAACAAACACAGTCATGTCTCACTAATGACCGAGTCCCACTAGAGCGAAAAACAGAAGCAACCGACACCAACAAGGCTCCATTCACATGCGGTATGCACACAATGCTACCTTTGGCGGTCTTGCAATCTCTCGGCGCACATGAGGTAAGCACAAGTGATTGCAAACCTGACAAAGGTCCTTCACATGCACGCTGCACAATTTGAGTCTTGTCGATGTTGGTTTCTGTTTGTCGTTCTAGTGGGACTCGGTCGTAGCACATACCTCATTAATATGGATGCCCCACTATGTACACTAAAACGCTGTTTACAAACACATCAGTGTTTTCCCAGATGGAATGTGAACCCTGCACGTGCACAGGAATCAATATTGTACCACATAAAGTGTCTGCGCGTGCGCAGTGCCAACAGCAGCGCCACCACAGTGGACTGACGTCGGAGGGTTGAGTTGTTTTATAGGCTGTGTAAGAAAAGTGCAATAAAATAAAATACAATACAATACAAAACTTTCGGGGATGAACTGGGTCAATGTATGCATCTTTGTTTCGTCATTATGGAAGACGCACACAATGAAATATTTTTTGGGGAAGGGGGGTGTCCGTAATAATGAAACATGATTGAGTTAGGGGACTCGACACTTCGGACTGATCAATAAACTATCTCTTTGTGAGAAACTACGCGACATGTGCTGGCATTCTCCTTTAAGGCGAAGTTGAAAACGTTCTGCTCAGGCACCCTGCTCATAAGTAGACATATGTTACATCTGCAAAACAGGAGTTGCTGATGATCTAAAAAGCTAGCCTTAAAACCCTAAAGTACTGCCGCTCTTCCGGTGACTGCCCCACTAATTGAACTTAGATTCGTACAAACAAAGCAAACGGAGGATCGTGAAAGGAGAAACCCAACACGATTTGCAAAGCAGCCGCCAGCGGCTCGACTCATGAAAGAAGGTGCTCTGCCCCTTAACAAGCCGGTCACGTTTACGGTGGAGGAAGCGGTCAAACTCGCGACCAAGACGGAACTGCCCTCCGAAAAGCACACCCACACAAGCACGCGCGCACAAAATGCTTGAACGACTTCTTAGTCCTCAACCAAAAGCAAACAAAAGACATACAAAAAAAAAAAAAATAAAAGAAGAGCACGTTTTGGGAAACATAGAGCCCCACGCGAATCTTCTAAACAAGTTTAGGCAGTTTGTTGTTTTGTTTTACGCCCACAAAAAATTGCCCACACAGCTCAAAATAAACAACCAAGAAACTTGTTTCAACGCTCTGATAAGCACCTGGCAGTTCCTCTACCACACAAAAGAAACAGACTTGGAAGATAAGTTTTTTTTTTTCCTTGTTGTTGTAATTTATTTACTTTTTTACGAGAAAAAAAAAAAAAAGCCCCAGTTGAGGGCAAAACGGAGCAGCGGTCGGCATGGCAGCATCTTCTCGCAAAGAACGGGCGCAGCGGCAGGGGCCACTCCGTAAACACGCCAGATTAAAGGACACATGCAAAGGAAAAAAAATTTTTTTTTAGACAGCTTAGATGGAAAAAGGATGTCATAAAACGATTTTACAACGAAGAAAAAAAATTTTTAGAGCTATATTTACGGCGCTATACGAATTTGTAGTTGGCGCTCGCGGGAGCCGCCGCTGGTCACGTGGTAGGCCCGCGCGCCGCCGCGCTGCGTCGCCGCCGCACGCTGAGCGTTGTGCGAACGCCGCTTCAACGCGTTTCTCCAAGCCGCCGTCGCCGCCGCCGCACAAGTTCGTCTGCTTCGGGGCGCCGCCGCCGTCGTCTGACCGGCGCACAGGTCTATCACGTCTGCTTGCGCTTTTTCAGGAGTTTCCTTTGGGCTCTAAAAGTTACTTATTCATCTTAGTTTTTTGTTTTACTTCAAACAAAGATAAATAAGTTACTGTTAGAGGCCATAGGAAGCTTCCGAAAGAACGCAAGCACCACGTGATACATAAAGACCAGTCACGTGATAAATACAGACCACTTTTCCGCGGTGCCCGCGGGCGCCAACTACAAATTCGTTTTGCGCCGTAAATATAGCTCTAAAAAATTTTTTTCTTCGTTGTAAAATCGTTTTATGGCGTCCTTTTTCCATCTAAGCCGTTTAAAAAAAATGTTTTTTTCCTTTGCATGTGTCCTTTAAAGGGAAGCGCGACACGGCCACTCATATCGGATATCTCTCCCATACGTTGCCTTGGCAGCACGGCGCACGGATTTGTTCGCTTCTTTTCACTCACACCGCCCAGCCGTAGTACAGTACGCCCCCACCCAACGACAACAACACCCCACCGAAACACAGACTTAGCGCATTTATCAGGCACGGGACTCGGATATCATAAGTAAGCCTATGACAACGTTATGTCCAACGACTAATCGGGTTTAAATAACGCTCGATGCGGTCCCAACCTGGGCGAAGAGAGACGCGCTGGCGATCGCTTTACCCGTACGCGGGGAAAGATGACAGCCGAGACAACGTCGAAAGCTCGATGTCAGATGCGCGTACAAGATGCAGTCGGTGTTTAACGCGTGCCAATTTCCAATATTTAGTACGGGGCATTCAGGCTTCCGTTGGATGGGGCCTGCGGTGTCGATCGCACGCACGCCGTCGCGAAAACGGCTGCATGCACGGACCAGTGCGTCGCTTGGAAGTTGTCAACATAACGTTAGATCTCCCTGAAGGCAGTGGCGTTGGAAGGAACTTACATGGCTTTGCACGTCACTTCTCAAGCATTGTGCGTAGTCAATTCCACGGTAATGCACTTAATCCATCGGGCCACTTCCGCGAACTCCTGCGGATGGGCAAATGAATACGGATGAATTGCTGCACGGCACACACGCAAAAAGAAAAAAGAAAGCGACAAAGAAATAAAACGCCATAACCAAGCTAACAACAAAACACGCAAAATGACGTGAGTGCCGATGCCGATAATGAATTCAGAACAGAAAGAGTTTTTAAATTGTAAAACTAAAATAATTTAGGTAAAGCAATATTTATTGTTACTGTGCATACTATGTACCTATTAAGTATAAGATTTACCATCAAGAATTTTAATTGTTTATTTTTACTACGATGTAACAAACCAAAGCACCAACGAGGTAGAGGGCCTTAGAGTGATAAACTAGTATACCGTTCATCAGGCAAAAGTGACCCCCGATTGGCCGCCGCCATGTTGTACAATTTTGACCACTAGACACGTGACCAGGCCAAACCTATGACGTAACCAGACCAAATCTCTGGCGTCAACGTTAAGATGGCAGCGCCCAGTGCGTGTCGGAAGCGTTGTGGACGTTGATCGGAGTGTGTGGATTTCGTGTGCGGAATTCCGTTTTTCAGGGGTTTGTGTGCTCTCCCGCGTAGGAATAACGTGAAGTACGAGGGAACGAGGCTTTTCTTTTTTATTTAATTCAGAGTAAGCCAGATTCGGTCCCGTGCTTCTCGTACGGGCTCGGATCACTACCTCGGACATCGCTCGGTCGTTCGAGTGTAATTAAAACATCCGCAATCGTTAACCACAGGAGCTCCTCGATAATCGCTGTGTCGAAGGATACGTCGAACCCATCCGGAACGCGGAGTCTAAAGGTATGTAAGACGTAATTAGAACGCGGAGTTCTAACGGTACGGCGGACGTGCCCGGGCAATTTTCTTAGCTCGACGGTCAAGATTCGCATTTGAAGCAGCGAGAGAAGTGTTGGAATCTCCGAACTGCTCGGTGCTGAGCTAACTACGGACCACGTCACTATGTGATCCGTAGTGACGTGAAAAAGACCGACGGCGGTCACTCCGGGCGGACGGCAACTCCCGGCCGCCAGCCGTGTGCATTCTGTGAAGGGGCGACAGTCGTGTAAGCAGTACTGTACCAGCTTCTCTTATAGTTATGTTGTTTCCGAGCAGCTTCCCGATCACTAAACCCCGCAAACGCGTGCCGAACTTCCAAAAGGTGTCTGCCAACCTGGAAAGCCTTGAACTCTCAGGGAATTTCGGATCATCCGGGAAAGTCAGGGAATCATTCAAAAAGTGGGCTAAATAAAGGAAGACGACTAGTGAAAGCGGCATGGCGGTTGCTCGTCGGCACGGCCATGCTGAATGACATTGCCGAAATGTCATCCTTCGGCTCAAAAACTTGAGGAATTTGATCAAAATAGTCAGGGAAAAACTTGGAAAAGTCGGGGAATTTGAAATCAGTAGTTTGTTAGACACAATGTTTGATTTTCTTGGCACTCCACGCGCTTTTACACACGACAGGCACACGCCCGTGTATCACGGCAGCCAGGCCAAGCGGCTGCCAGCCACTTATGCAAGGTCGATAAGACGCAAGCGTGGAACGCTTTCGGACTGCTGTAAATACACCAGCGGGAGCGTCCGGCCGCAGTCCGACTGCTCACGCTAGGACACCCCACACAGACTCCGCGTCCTGGGTACGTCTGACGTATCTTTAGATTTTGCATCAAAGGTACCACAGCGCCTGATAATAGGCGCTGTGTCTAAAGGTATCTTTAGACACAGCGCCTGATAATAGTAGTGAATAGGGTCACGTTCAGTGCGCAAGTCACTTTATTATACTCAGACAGCAGAATTCCATTCCCGTTGCGCAGGTAGTTCCAAAGCTAGGCATGCGCTTGAAGACTATGTTTCACTCTTTCATAAAGCAAGCTTTGCGGGACCCCTCCGCCCTTGTGCACCCATTCGCAGGTCGTGTCGCCTTTCCTCACGTAACTCCCGCAGGTCCAGCGAGTTGCCGAGCCACTGCAGCCCCGGCGTTGCTCGGTACATACAAGAGGCGGCTCACGTCGGTCGTCCAGCAGCACACTGAAGGGACGCAAAACTCGCAGCCTCCTTGGTGCTTGCAAGACGAGGCTGAGCAGAGCTCCAAGCTCTTCTGACGCACATGTGCACTCCAATGAGACCGGTGTCGCACCCCGATTCCTAGAGATGTGGTCGCACTGGCAGTCTTGTTGGTCCTTGGGGGCCGTCGAGGAGGGCCAGAAAGCAGAATTCCATCCTTGTTGCGCAGGTAGTTCCCCAGCTAGTCACTTCCTTGAAGACGGCGTCGCACTCTCTCTGGGCGGAAGCTTCGGGATGCTCTTGTGCACCCTTTCACAGGTCGTGTCGCCTTTGCTCACGTAACTCCCGCTGGTCCAGCGAGTTGCCGAGCCGCTGTAGCCCCGGCGTCGCTCGGTACATACAAGAGGCGGCTCACGTCGGTCGTCCAGCAGCACACTGAAGGGACGCAAAGCTCGCAGCCTCCTTGGTGCACGCAAGACGAGGCTGAGCAGAGCTCCAAGCTCTTCTGACACACATGTGCACTCCAATGAGACCGGTGTCGCACCCCGATTCCTAGACATGTGGTCGCGCGTGCAGTCTTGTTGGTCCTTGGGGGCCGTCGAGGAGTGCCAGAAAGCAGAATTCCATCCTTGTTGCGCAGGTAGCTCCCCGGCTAGTCACTTCCTTGAAGACAGCGTCGCACTCTCTCTGGAAGCAAGCTTCAGGATGCTCTTGTGCACCCATTTGCAGGTCGTGTCGCTTTTGCTCACGTAACTCCCGCAGGTCCAGCGAGTTGCCGAGCCACTGCAGCCCCGGCGTCGCTCGGTACATACAAGAGGCGGCTCACGTCGGTCGTCCAGCAGCACACTGGAGGGACGCAAAGCTCGCAGCCTCCTTGGTGCACGCAAGACGAGGCTGAGCAGAGCTCCAAGCTCTTCTGACGCACATGTGCACTCCAATGAGACCGGTGTCGCACCCCGATTCCTAGACATGTGGTCGCACTGGCAGTCTTGTTGGTCCTTGGGGGCCGTCGAGGAGGGCCAGAAAGCAGAATTCCATCCTTGTTGCGCAGGTAGTTCCCCAGCTAGTCACTTCCTTGAAGACAGCGTCGCACTCTCTCTGGGCGGAAGCTTCGGGATGCTCTTGTGCACCCTTTCACAGGTCGTGTCGCCTTTGCTCACGTAACTCCCGCAGGTCCAGCGAGTTGCCGAGCCGCTGTAGCCCCGGCGTCGCTCGGTACATACAAGAGGCGGCTCACGTCGGTCGTCCAGCAGCACACTGAAGGGACGCAAAACTCGCAGCCTCCTTGGTGCTTGCAAGACGAGGCTGAGCAGAGCTCCAAGCTCTTCTGACGCACATGTGCACTCCAATGAGACCGGTGTCGCACCCCGATTCCTAGAGATGTGGTCGCACTGGCAGTCTTGTTGGTCCTTGGGGGCCGTCGAGGAGGGCCAGAAAGCAGAATTCCATCCTTGTTGCGCAGGTAGTTCCCCAGCTAGTCACTTCCTTGAAGACAGCGTCGCACTCTCTCTGGGCGGAAGCTTCGGGATGCTCTTGTGCACCCTTTCACAGGTCGTGTCGCCTTTGCTCACGTAACTCCCGCAGGTCCAGCGAGTTGCCGAGCCGCTGTAGCCCCGGCGTCGCTCGGTACATACAAGAGGCGGCTCACGTCGGTCGTCCAGCAGCACACTGAAGGGACGCAAAGCTCGCAGCCTCCTTGGTGCACGCAAGACGAGGCTGAGCAGAGCTCCAAGCTCTTCTGACGCACATGTGCACTCCGATGAGACCGGTGTCGCACCCCGATTCCTACACATGTGGTCGCACTGGCAGTCTTGTTGGTCCTTGGGGGCCGTCGAGGAGGGCCAGAAAGCAGAATTCCATCCTTGTTGCACAAGTAGTTCCCCAGCTAGTCACTTCCTTGAAGACAGCATCGCACTCTCTCTGGGCGGAAGCTTCGGGATGCTCTTGTGCACCCTTTCACAGGTCGTGTCGCCTTTGCTCACGTAACTCCCGCAGGTCCAGCGAGTTGCCGAGCCGCTGTAGCCCCGGCCTCGCTCGGTACATACAAGAGGCGGCTCACGTCGGTCGTCCAGCAGCACACTGAAGGGACGCAAAACTCGCAGCCTCCTTGGTGCTTGCAAGACGAGGCTGAGCAGAGCTCCAAGCTCTTCTGACGCACATGTGCACTCCAATGAGACCGGTGTCGCACCCCGATTCCTAGACATGTGGTCGCGCTGGCAGTCTTGTTGGTCCTTGGGGGCCGTCGAGGAGTGCCAGAAAGCAGAATTCCATCCTTGTTGCGCAGGTAGCTCCTCGGCTAGTCACTTCCTTGAAGACAGCGTCGCACTCTCTCTGGACGCAAGCTTCAGGATGCTCTTGTGCACCCATTTGCAGGTCGTGTCGCCTTTGCTCACGTAACTCCCGCAGGTCCAGCGAGTTGCCGAGCCACTGCAGCCCCGGCGTCGCTCGGTACATGCAAGAGGCGGCTCACGTCGGTCGTCCAGCAGCACACTGGAGGGACGCAAAGCTCGCAGCCTCCCTGGTGCACGCAAGACGAGGCTGAGCAGAGCTCCAAGCTCTTCTGACGCACATGTGCACTCCAATGAGACCGGTGTCGCACCCCGATTCCTAGACATGTGGTCGCACTGGCAGTCTTGTTGGTCCTTGGGGGCCGTCGAGGAGTGCCTGAAAGCAGAATTCCATCCTTGTTGCGCAGGTAGTTCCCCAGCTAGTCACTTCCTTGAAGACAGCGTCGCACTCTCTCTGGGCGGAAGCTTCGGGATGCTCTTGTGCACCCTTTCACAGGTCGTGTCGCCTTTGCTCACGTAACTCCCGCAGGTCCAGCGAGTTGCCGAGCCGCTGTAGCCCCGGCGTCACTCGGTACATACAAGAGGCGGCTCACGTCGGTCGTCCAGCAGCACACTGAAGGGACGCAAAGCACGCAGCCTCCTTGGTGCACGCAAGACGAGGCTGAGCAGAGCTCCGTGCTCTTCTGACGCACGTGCACTCCAATGAGACCGGTGTCGCACCCCGATTCCTAGACATGTGGTCGCACTGGCAGTCTTGTTGGTCCTTGGGGGCCGTCGAGGAGGGCCAGAAAGCAGAATTCCATCCTTGTTGCGCAGGTAGCTCCCCGGCTAGTCACTTCCTTGAAGACAGCGTCGCACTCTCTCTGGAAGCAAGCTTCAGGATGCTCTTGTGCACCCATTTGCAGGTCGTGTCGCCTTTGCTCACGTAACTCCCGCAGGTCCAGCGAGTTGCCGAGCCACTGCAGCCCCGGCGTCGCTCGGTACATACAAGAGGCGGCTCACGTCGGTCGTCCAGCAGCACACTGAAGGGACGCAAAGCTCGCAGCCTCCTTGGTGCACGCAAGACGAGGCTGAGCAGAGCTCCAAGCTCTTCTGACACACATGTGCACTCCAATGAGACCGGTGTCGCACCCCGATTCCTAGACATGTGGTCGCACTGGCAGTCTTGTTGGTCCTTGGGGGCCGTCGAGGAGGGCCAGAAAGCAGAATTCCATCCTTGTTGCGCAGGTAGCTCCCCGGCTAGTCACTTCCTTGAAGACAGCGTCGCACTCTCTCTGGAAGCAAGCTTCAGGATGCTCTTGTGCACCCATTTGCAGGTCGTGTCGCCTTTGCTCACGTAACTCCCGCAGGTCCAGCGAGTTGCCGAGCCACTGCAGCCCCGGCGTCGCTCGGTACATACAAGAGGCGGCTCACGTCGGTCGTCCAGCAGCACACTGAAGGGACGCAAAGCTCGCAGCCTCCTTGGTGCACGCAAGACGAGGCTGAGCAGAGCTCCAAGCTCTTCTGACACACATGTGCACTCCAATGAGACCGGTGTCGCACCCCGATTCCTAGACATGTGGTCGCACTGGCAGTCTTGTTGGTCCTTGGGGGCCGTCGAGGAGGGCCAGAAAGCAGAATTCCATCCTTGTTGCGCAGGTAGCTCCCCGGCTAGTCACTTCCTTGAAGACAGCGTCGCACTCTCTCTGGAAGCAAGCTTCAGGATGCTCTTGTGCACCCATTTGCAGGTCGTGTCGCCTTTGCTCACGTAACTCCCGCAGGTCCAGCGAGTTGCCGAGCCACTGCAGCCCCGGCGTCGCTCGGTACATACAAGAGGCGGCTCACGTCGGTCGTCCAGCAGCACACTGGAGGGACGCAAAGCTCGCAGCCTCCTTGGTGCACGCAAGACGAGGCTGAGCAGAGCTCCAAGCTCTTCTGACACACATGTGCACTCCAATGAGACCGGTGTCGCACCCCGATTCCTAGACATGTGGTCGCACTGGCAGTCTTGTTGGTCCTTGGGGGCCGTCGAGGAGGGCCAGAAAGCAGAATTCCATCCTTGTTGCGCAGGTAGCTCCCCGGCTAGTCACTTCCTTGAAGACAGCGTCGCACTCTCTCTGGAAGCAAGCTTCAGGATGCTCTTGTGCACTCATTTGCAGGTCGTGTCGCCTTTGCTCACGTAACTCCCGCAGGTCCAGCGAGTTGCCGAGCCACTGCAGCCCCGGCGTCGCTCGGTACATACAAGAGGCGGCTCACGTCGGTCGTCCAGCAGCACACTGGAGGGACGCAAAGCTCGCAGCCTCCTTGGTGCTTGCAAGACGAGGCTGAGCAGACCTCCAAGCTCTTCTGACGCACATGTGCACTCCAATAATACCGGTGTCGCACTGGCAGTCTTGTTGGACCTTGGGGGCCGTCGAGAAGTGCCAGAAAGTGGAATTCCATCCTCCTTGCGCAGGTAGTTCCCCAGCTAGTAACTTCCTAGAAGACGACATCGCACTGTCTCTGGGCGGAAGCTTCGGGATGCTCTTGTGCACCCATTCACAGGTCGTGTCGCCTTTGCTCACGTAACTCCCGCAGGTCCAGCGAGTTGCCGAGCCACTGCAGCCCCGGCGTCGCTCGGTACATACAAGAGGCGGCTCACGTCGGTCGTCCAGCAGCACACTGGAGGGACGCAAAGCTCGCAGCCTCCTTGGTGCTTGCAAGACAAGGCTGAGCAGACCTCCAAGCTCTTCTGACGCACATGTGCACTCCTATAAGACCGGTGTCGCACTGGCAGTCTTGTTGGACCTTGGGGGCCGTCGAGGAGTGCCAGGAAGCAGAATTCCATCCTCCTGGCGCAGGTAGTTCCCCAGCTAGTAACTTCCTAGAAGACGACGTCGCACTGTCTCTGGGCGGAAGCTTCGGGATGCTCTTGTGCACCCATTCGCAGGTCGTGTCGCCTTTGCTCACGTAACTCCCGCAGGTCCAGCGAGTTGCCGAGCCACTGCAGCCCCGGCGTCGCTCGGTACATACAAGAGGCGGCTCACGTCGGTCGTCCAGCAGCACACTGGAGGGACGCCTCGCAGCCTCCTTGGTGCATGCAAGATGAGGCTGAGCAGACCTCCAAGCTCTTCTGACGCACATGTGCACTCCAGTGAGACAGGTGTCGCACCCCGATTCCTAGAGATGTGGTCGCACTGGCAGTGTTGTTGGTCCTTGGGGCCGTCGAGGAGTGCTAGAAAGCAGAATGCCATCCTTGTTGCGCAGGTAGTTCCCCAGCTAGTCACTTCCTTGAAGAGGACGTCGCACTCTCTCTGGAAGCAAGCTTCGGGATGCTCGTGTGCACCCATTCGCAGGTCGTGTCGCCTTTGCTCACAAAGCTCCCGCAGGTTGCAGGGCAGCGAGTTCACACATGAGCCCTATTCGTTCCCCAATTGAGGGTCATATGAGCTCTCTAAACCAACCTTGCCATGTTGCTTGTCCATCTCTGGCTCCATTCTTGGCACTCTTTGCTCATTAAATCATTGTCTCTTGTGATTATGTTACATGGAGCGTGCAGAGCTGTTTTGGGTGCAGTTTTCACGACAGAGCTGACATTTGAGTGAAAATGCCTTGGTGCTGCAGTGGATTCGTGACCCTTATCAATGCCCGCGAAAGATTACTAGCTTCGTCAAGAACTGTCGGATGGTGCTACCTCTTTCTGCGGCACTCTGCTGACGGCACATGTGGTGGATTCGCAGCTTGAAGAAGTATTCCAGCATTGTCTTGACCATAATTGCGCAGTGGGACTGGTTGTCGATTGTCTGTGCCAGGAAGAGGTGGTCAAAGCTCTTAAACAGCGGGGTCATGAAGATGATGGCCATTGCCTCTGCCTGCAGTCTTTGTAGCCAGTTTCGACCTCCTTTGGCCGCCTTGTCAAAGTGCCTGCGAAGCACCTTCTCCGCTATTTTGCACAAGCCCAGGATGTCCTGTGAGGGGCTGTGGAGCCCCCCAGCATCCTTGATCAGTATAAGGTCGCTCTTGGCTCTTGTAAGAAGTGCGATCTTAGAGCACTCTGGGCACTTGGTCATTTTTGCAAAGTTGACTGCCACGTTTCCAGCAATGTATTCTACAACACATTCGGCGAATTCTGAAAGCGGCTTGTAGGAGACAGTACTGTTGGCCTCTTCGCCCCTTGCATCCTCAGCCCTTCTCTGATCTTGCTGGTGCTGCGCCGACGAGCTTACGAGAAGCGTCTCGGTGCCGTCGACCTGGCAGTTGCCGCAAGTTGAAGGCAGGACGTTGGCGAGCAAGCACTTTCTGTATGCTGACCGAAACTCTAGCGCTGTGGGGTTGTTGTTGTTACCCGTCCTGTTGCGTACAGTGGCAAAAAACAGCTCAAGGTGGTCCTGACTGAGCTTTCGCGTCAGCAGGCACCTGAGTGGCGGACTGGGGCTCCAGACCAGGTCTTCTGCCAGACCTTTGATGGAATCAAGGACAAGTAGGAATCCGAGGACTGGAGTCTTCCTTGCCCCTTGGCTCAACGGCTTGCCCGTTACGTCTTTCAGGGCTCGAAGGTAGCGTGAAGCTTGCTCAATCCTTTCCAGAATGGTGACTTGGTTGCTGGCACGAATGGGACATTTGCTCCCACGACCAAGGGGATGACATGAGTTCGTCAGGTCAAATATATCATCGACTGCTGCGGCAAACTTGGCAGTCGCCTCAGCACCCTCGAAGCCTTGGATACCCTTTTCCTTGCAAAACAGCAAGGCGCAGCTGACGGACCGGCTCAAGGTTTGGGCTGCCAGTGACACCTTCATCTTCTGTCTCTCGAAGTCAATGTGCTGCTTTCGGAGCTTGTTGGCTGCATGAAGGCCTTCTTGCTGCTGCAGGTTGTCCAAGGCCGCAAGGTACCGCCAGGCCACGACCTTACCTGCCCCATCTATGATGCACCCTTTCTCGGCCAGCAGGTTCCGCATGAGCTTTAGCATATGGCAGGCGTCCAAGACGGCGTGGACCCTGCTGGTGGGGTCCGATGGATGCGTGAACCAGCTCTTCATCGGCTGAGCAAAGCGCACTCCGAGCGCTGTGAGCATGGTGATGTTGCAGTTTGTCCCGTCACACGTCACACTTATACACTTTGCTCCAGCATCCTTCAGTTTAATTATGTACTCCCGTACCAGGTTGGCGCGAGCGTTGCCGTCTAGACCATCGATGAGGGCGTAACCCAGGGGGATCTTCCAGTTTCGGTTGACTGCCACCGCCAAAAATACAAGTGCGTGCTTCGCAAAGGTGACGCAGTCGTTTCGGATGATGCCGTGACCCAGGTCACAGTACCCGACGACTTCTTTGCCATCCCAGTCTGTTTGTCTTTTTATTCCCATCTCATCGACCATCAGGCTGACGAAAAGAGGTCCCTTCTGGGCTTCCTGTGCAACTTTCTCAAACGACTGCTGGGTGAATCCTGGTCGTGCATCAACCACCGCTGCCCATTTCCGCAGAGTGCTTGGGTGTGGTAGCTTGACGTGCTTTCGCAGAAAGCTGTATGCCTTTGCCGAGTAAAAATGGAGCGTGAGGGCAAACTTGTGCACATCCTCTGTACATGCGTTTTTGTTGTGCCTGACTCTTTTTAAGACGAGGTTGCGCATTGTGTTGGTGAATGCATTGTCAAGTATGTCAACTGCTGGCTTAGGAAGTCGTGTCCTCAGTTCACGGAGCAGCGTGTTGAGCTTCCTAATCCTGGCCGTCTTCCGATTGATCTTCTTCTTTGCCTGTTTCAACAGTTTCCTCGCCTTCTGCAGCTTGTGCCTACTCGTGGCCAGGACCCTTTGCAGTCGTGGTGACACAGCTGCGTACGAGTGGTCACCGAAGGAAGTGTTGCGTCGCATGAACACAGCTTCAGGGGGAGTCTCTGACGTCGTAGCCTGAGAGGGGGAAGTAACCAGCTCTACACTGCTTCCAGAACCAGCAGCAGCTTGGGCCTCTCCTGGGGTTGGCTGATCAGTTGTCGATCCAGGCTGCCTCTCTGGAGGGTGAGACCTGTCAGCAGAACAACGAGCGGTGACATTCAAGACTGCCTGTACTCCACAAGACTGTGTGCCAGGGCATGCATTCTTGGCAGGTTATACTGTGCAGTGTGATATGTGACCACACCTTTTATGCGTTGGCCAGAACTGGCACTGACCCACAAAAAGGGGGTGCTGGGAGTTCTGGCTTATGAATAGGGTTCCATGTTTTGGGTGTTTTTAATTTGTGAGTATTACCTGGCTCAGTGAGCAAAAAAAGAGCCGTGATCAAAGGGTACAGCCAAAAGCCGTAACCAAAAGTTGTGTCCAAATGCCGTGACCAATGCGACGCAATCCAAGGGAAAAGAAAATACAAGAAAAACAAACATCTGTGCTCACGTTATCATTTTCGTCACGTGACTTAATTATTAATCACGTGATCGAACAAAAAATAAACCTAGAAATAAATTATCCCCTGCCCGGTTTCGAACCTAGGCTCTCATGATCGCAAAACTAGAGTGCTATTCGTTGCGTCAACCTTGCTCATTGACGTCAATATAACCCGACCAAAGGTAATGCTCACGCATTCTCACATCATGAAAAAAAGCTGAGGTGCTCTCTTAGTTTTATTTTTTTAAAAATGGGGGTGATCTTTTGGTGCTTATTTGTTCTCTCGAATTTTGAGTTTTTTTGGTGTCTGTTTTTGATATCGACCAAAACTCGGAGTTTAACGGTACTTATGTGGTAAAAGCAAATGCATATCTGTGGCGTTTCTAGGAGACGCAACATGATATGCACTATTCATTGCTAAATGGAGCACATAAAAACAATTTCCAAAGAAAAAGAGCAGCCTCGCAGACAGTTCAGTGCGGTCGGTGTTGTGGTTCAACAAAAGTACAGACGTTTATAAAGGTTCCCTGCCATGGAAAGTGCAATTTCTCTTCAAAGCAAGCTCAATTCGGGTTTTGCAGATTTAAAAAAAAATCGTTTGGAGGTCATATTTTTATGTATATCAGTGTATACTGAAAACACGGAACCCACTTATGATTGAATGATTGTAAAAAGCATACAGCATGCCATGGAATTATTATAATCGTGGTGGTTGAAAGTGTTGCAAAGAACCTGAATGTTTTACTCAAACCTATCAACTTGATCCCAAAGATGCCACTTTTCTAGTGATTCGTTGACCACCACTTTCAGATACAAGGGACACACCTTTGCAAATTGTGCAACTAGTCGCCCGAAGTACCTGAAGACTGGAGCCTGCATCATGTGTAATTTTACCTTGTCATTGTTGTACTGACATTTTCTATTTGTGCAGTGTTGTCAAGTGCAAACAGTGAGCATGCTAGTTTATTAGAGTTCCATGGAACCTATCCTTTTCATGTAATGCATCTGCAACAATGATTTTGAGGCAAATAAAAATATTGTGATCTGCTGCAATGAAACTTGCTCTATTCATACCTATGCCTGTGCTTCGGTCGCTGGCACAGAAGGAAGGCCTCATCAGACCGCGATCTTGATCGCTTCCGAGGTGACCGTTTTGTCTTGCTTGCTGGGGAGCTGAACACCGTTGGCACACTTCCTTGCCTGAGGTACGTCTTATTGTTCAGTTGGTAGAAACAGTTGTCCGCAAAGTGCAGTGAGCACAACTTGGACCATCTGCTGAGCTTCCAGTCTCGGCAGGGCAGCTTCTCCATCCATGCCTTTAGGAGTTCCGGATCATTCAGTGGGAACCTGTGATGGTATATTGAAGCAATTGGGAAACCTCTTTTTTTGCATGCAAAGAGAAATGTACCAAGCCATCTGGTGAAAGACTGTTTTAGGCACATTCCAAGTGCATAAATGAACAAGAATCTGGTATCTTGCAGACTGACCACCTCTTTGAGCCACTCTGAGGAACAGTAGGTTAAGGTATGTGCTTATTTATTCAAATCGCCCTGCTCTCGGAAACTAGCAATAAGAATGCCATACTTTTGTAGGGAATCGCATTTCCTCCTGCGGAAGGCATGAATCTAAGTGAAGTTTTGGCAGTGAGATCAGCTTACAAGCTGCTTCCCTTGTTGAGTTCTATATATGTGCACGGGAAGGCGAGCCACGGATCTTCTAGCGCGCGAGGGGACGGAAGAGAAATGCACGCCACGTCAAACAGTCTCAACATGTTAGCATAGCCAGCAAAACGAACGGTGTGACCAGGTTGACTCCAAGAACTAGGAAACTTACCTATGATACGAGATCCCCAAGTCCTGGCCGCCCCTGTTGGCACAACCAATATCGGCGCAGGTACTCGGCATGGTCTTGTTTTTAGGGTCGTTTGATTATTTTTCTCGGTTAGAAAAGCGGCGAAGCAAGACGAGCCGTCGAAATCTGAACCGAAAAGACGCGCGCCAATAGTCGTCTGCTATGTTTACGGACCGTAAATACAACGGTGATCAAATGATTTGAACAGTTCAGATTATTTGTAAAAATCCATTTTTACCGCAGAAAACACACAATTCAAGGTTATTGCGGATTGTAAACGAAATTCAGAAGGCGCGGAAGCGACGTCGTTCAGCGTCCTCGTTGAGCGTGCTTCAGCGCTACAAAAAATTTCAGCGCGCATAAAAATCGTCTGCTCTTTCTCCGTCCGTTTTGCGCTCTCTGAATTTCGTTTACAATCCGCAATACCCTTGAATTGTGTGTTTTCTGCGGTAAAAATGGATTTTTACAAATAATCTGAACTGTTCAAATCATTTGATCACCGTTGTATTTACGGTCCGTAAACATAGCAGACGACTTTTGGCGCGCATCTTTTCGGTTCAGATTTCGACGGCTCGTCTTGCTTCGCCGCTTTTCTAACCGAGAAAAATAATCAAACGACCCTAAAAACAAGACCATGCCGAGTACCTGCGCCGATATTGGTTGTGCCAACAGGGGCGGCCAGGACTTGGGGATCTCGTATCATAGGTAAGTTTCCTAGTTCTTGGAGTCAACCTGGTCACACCGTTCGTTTTGCTGGCTATGCTAACATGTTGAGACTGTTTGACGTGGCGTGCATTTCTCTTCCGTCCCCTCGCGCGCTAGAAGATCCGTGGCTCGCCTTCCCGTGCACATATATAGAACTCAACAAGGGAAGCAGCTTGTAAGCTGATCTCACTGCCAAAACTTCACTTAGATTCATGCCTTCCGCAGGAGGAAATGCGATTCCCTACAAAAGTATGGCATTCTTATTGCTAGTTTCCGAGAGCAGGGCGATTTGAATAAATAAGCACATACCTTAACCTACTGTTCCTCAGAGTGGCTCAAAGAGGTGGTCAGTCTGCAAGATACCAGATTCTTGTTCATTTATGCACTTGGAATGTGCCTAAAACAGTCTTTCACCAGATGGCTTGGTACATTTCTCTTTGCATGCAAAAAAAGAGGTTTCCCAATTGCTTCAATATACCATCACAGGTTCCCACTGAATGATCCGGAACTCCTAAAGGCATGGATGGAGAAGCTGCCCTGCCGAGACTGGAAGCTCAGCAGATGGTCCAAGTTGTGCTCACTGCACTTTGCGGACAACTGTTTCTACCAACTGAACAATAAGACGTACCTCAGGCAAGGAAGTGTGCCAACGGTGTTCAGCTCCCCAGCAAGCAAGACAAAACGGTCACCTCGGAAGCGATCAAGATCGCGGTCTGATGAGGCCTTCCTTCTGTGCCAGCGACCGAAGCACAGGCATAGGTATGAATAGAGCAAGTTTCATTGCAGCAGATCACAATATTTCTATTTGCCTTAAAATCATTGTTGCAGATGCATTACATGAAAAGGATAGGTTCCATGGAACTCTAATAAACTAGCATGCTCACTGTTTGCACTTGACAACACTGCACAAATAGAAAATGTCAGTACAACAATGACAAGGTAAAATTACACATGATGCAGGCTCCAGTCTTCAGGTACTTCGGGCGACTAGTTGCACAATTTGCAAAGGTGTGTCCCTTGTATCTGAAAGTGGTGGTCAACGAATCACTAGAAAAGTGGCATCTTTGGGATCAAGTTGATAGGTTTGAGTAAAACATTCAGGTTCTTTGCAACACTTTCAACCACCACGATTATAATAATTCCATGGCATGCTGTATGCTTTTTACAATCATTCAATCATAAGTGGGTTCCGTGTTTTCAGTATACACTGATATACATAAAAATATGACCTCCAAACGATTTTTTTTTAAATCTGCAAAACCCGAATTGAGCTTGCTTTGAAGAGAAATTGCACTTTCCACGGCAGGGAACCTTTATAAACATCTGTACTTTTGTTGAACCACAACACCGACCGCACTGAACTGTCTGCGAGGCTGCTCTTTTTCTTTGGAAATTGTTTTTATGTGCTCCATTTAGCAATGAATAGTGCATATCATGTTGCGTCTCCTAGAAACGCCACAGATATGCATTTGCTTTTACCACATAAGTACCGTTAAACTCCGAGTTTTGGTCGATATCAAAAACAGACACCAAAAAAACTCAAAATTCGAGAGAACAAATAAGCACCAAAAGATCACCCCCATTTTTAAAAAAATAAAACTAAGAGAGCACCTCAGCTTTTTTTCATGATGTGAGAATGCGTGAGCATTACCTTTGGTCGGGTTATATTGACGTCAATGAGCAAGGTTGACGCAACGAATAGCACTCTAGTTTTGCGATCATGAGAGCCTAGGTTCGAAACCGGGCAGGGGATAATTTATTTCTAGGTTTATTTTTTGTTCGATCACGTGATTAATAATTAAGTCACGTGACGAAAATGATAACGTGAGCACAGATGTTTGTTTTTCTTGTATTTTCTTTTCCCTTGGATTGCGTCGCATTGGTCACGGCATTTGGACACAACTTTTGGTTACGGCTTTTGGCTGTACCCTTTGATCACGGCTCTTTTTTTGCTCACTGAGCCAGGTAATACTCACAAATTAAAAACACCCAAAACATGGAACCCTATTCATAAGCCAGAACTCCCAGCACCCCCTTTTTGTGGGTCAGTGCCAGTTCTGGCCAACGCATAAAAGGTGTGGTCACATATCACACTGCACAGTATAACCTGCCAAGAATGCATGCCCTGGCACACAGTCTTGTGGAGTACAGGCAGTCTTGAATGTCACCGCTCGTTGTTCTGCTGACAGGTCTCACCCTCCAGAGAGGCAGCCTGGATCGACAACTGATCAGCCAACCCCAGGAGAGGCCCAAGCTGCTGCTGGTTCTGGAAGCAGTGTAGAGCTGGTTACTTCCCCCTCTCAGGCTACGACGTCAGAGACTCCCCCTGAAGCTGTGTTCATGCGACGCAACACTTCCTTCGGTGACCACTCGTACGCAGCTGTGTCACCACGACTGCAAAGGGTCCTGGCCACGAGTAGGCACAAGCTGCAGAAGGCGAGGAAACTGTTGAAACAGGCAAAGAAGAAGATCAATCGGAAGACGGCCAGGATTAGGAAGCTCAACACGCTGCTCCGTGAACTGAGGACACGACTTCCTAAGCCAGCAGTTGACATACTTGACAATGCATTCACCAACACAATGCGCAACCTCGTCTTAAAAGAGTCAGGCACAACAAAAACGCATGTACAGAGGATGTGCGCAAGTTTGCCCTCACGCTCCATTTTTACTCGGCAAAGGCATACAGCTTTCTGCGAAAGCACGTCAAGCTACCACACCCAAGCACTCTGCGGAAATGGGCAGCGGTGGTTGATGCACGACCAGGATTCACCCAGCAGTCGTTTGAGAAAGTTGCACAGGAAGCCCAGAAGGGACCTCTTTTCGTCAGCCTGATGGTCGATGAGATGGGAATAAAAAGACAAACAGACTGGGATGGCAAAGAAGTCGTCGGGTACTGTGACCTGGGTCACGGCATCATCCGAAACGACTGCGTCACCTTTGCGAAGCACGCACTTGTATTTTTGGCGGTGGCAGTCAACCGAAACTGGAAGATCCCCCTGGGTTACGCCCTCATCGATGGTCTAGACGGCAACGCTCGCGCCAACCTGGTACGGGAGTACATAATTAAACTGAAGGATGCTGGAGCAAAGTGTATAAGTGTGACGTGTGACGGGACAAACTGCAACATCACCATGCTCACAGCGCTCGGAGTGCGCTTTGCTCAGCCGATGAAGAGCTGGTTCACGCATCCATCGGACCCCACCAGCAGGGTCCACGCCGTCTTGGACGCCTGCCATATGCTAAAGCTCATGCGGAACCTGCTGGCCGAGAAAGGGTGCATCATAGATGGGGCAGGTAAGGTCGTGGCCTGGCGGTACCTTGCGGCCTTGGACAACCTGCAGCAGCAAGAAGGCCTTCATGCAGCCAACAAGCTCCGAAAGCAGCACATTGACTTCGAGAGACAGAAGATGAAGGTGTCACTGGCAGCCCAAACCTTGAGCCGGTCCGTCAGCTGCGCCTTGCTGTTTTGCAAGGAAAAGGGTATCCAAGGCTTCGAGGGTGCTGAGGCGACTGCCAAGTTTGCCGCAGCAGTCGATGATATATTTGACCTGACGAACTCATGTCATCCCCTTGGTCGTGGGAGCAAATGTCCCATTCGTGCCAGCAACCAAGTCACCATTCTGGAAAGGATTGAGCAAGCTTCACGCTACCTTCGAGCCCTGAAAGACGTAACGGGCAAGCCGTTGAGCCAAGGGGCAAGGAAGACTCCAGTCCTCGGATTCCTACTTGTCCTTGATTCCATCAAAGGTCTGGCAGAAGACCTGGTCTGGAGCCCCAGTCCGCCACTCAGGTGCCTGCTGACGCGAAAGCTCAGTCAGGACCACCTTGAGCTGTTTTTTGCCACTGTACGCAACAGGACGGGTAACAACAACAACCCCACAGCGCTAGAGTTTCGGTCAGCATACAGAAAGTGCTTGCTCGCCAACGTCCTGCCTTCAACTTGCGGCAACTGCCAGGTCGACGGCACCGAGACGCTTCTCGTAAGCTCGTCGGCGCAGCACCAGCAAGATCAGAGAAGGGCTGAGGATGCAAGGGGCGAAGAGGCCAACAGTACTGTCTCCTACAAGCCGCTTTCAGAATTCGCCGAATGTGTTGTAGAATACATTGCTGGAAACGTGGCAGTCAACTTTGCAAAAATGACCAAGTGCCCAGAGTGCTCTAAGATCGCACTTCTTACAAGAGCCAAGAGCGACCTTATACTGATCAAGGATGCTGGGGGGCTCCACAGCCCCTCACAGGACATCCTGGGCTTGTGCAAAATAGCGGAGAAGGTGCTTCGCAGGCACTTTGACAAGGCGGCCAAAGGAGGTCGAAACTGGCTACAAAGACTGCAGGCAGAGGCAATGGCCATCATCTTCATGACCCCGCTGTTTAAGAGCTTTGACCACCTCTTCCTGGCACAGACAATCGACAACCAGTCCCACTGCGCAATTATGGTCAAGACAATGCTGGAATACTTCTTCAAGCTGCGAATCCACCACATGTGCCGTCAGCAGAGTGCCGCAGAAAGAGGTAGCACCATCCGACAGTTCTTGACGAAGCTAGTAATCTTTCGCGGGCATTGATAAGGGTCACGAATCCACTGCAGCACCAAGGCATTTTCACTCAAATGTCAGCTCTGTCATGAAAACTGCACCCAAAACAGCTCTGCACGCTCCATGTAACATAATCACAAGAGACAATGATTTAATGAGCAAAGAGTGCCAAGAATGGAGCCAGAGATGGACAAGCAACATGGCAAGGTTGGTTTAGAGAGCTCATATGACCCTCAATTGGGGAACGAATAGGGCTCATGTGTGAACTCGCTGCCCTGCAACCTGCGGGAGCTTTGTGAGCAAAGGCGACACGACCTGCGAATGGGTGCACACGAGCATCCCGAAGCTTGCTTCCAGAGAGAGTGCGACGTCCTCTTCAAGGAAGTGACTAGCTGGGGAACTACCTGCGCAACAAGGATGGCATTCTGCTTTCTAGCACTCCTCGACGGCCCCAAGGACCAACAACACTGCCAGTGCGACCACATCTCTAGGAATCGGGGTGCGACACCTGTCTCACTGGAGTGCACATGTGCGTCAGAAGAGCTTGGAGGTCTGCTCAGCCTCATCTTGCATGCACCAAGGAGGCTGCGAGGCGTCCCTCCAGTGTGCTGCTGGACGACCGACGTGAGCCGCCTCTTGTATGTACCGAGCGACGCCGGGGCTGCAGTGGCTCGGCAACTCGCTGGACCTGCGGGAGTTACGTGAGCAAAGGCGACACGACCTGTGAATGGGTGCACAAGAGCATCCCGAAGCTTCCGCCCAGAGACAGTGCGACGTCGTCTTCTAGGAAGTTACTAGCTGGGGAACTACCTGCGCCAGGAGGATGGAATTCTGCTTCCTGGCACTCCTCGACGGCCCCCAAGGTCCAACAAGACTGCCAGTGCGACACCGGTCTTATAGGAGTGCACATGTGCGTCAGAAGAGCTTGGAGGTCTGCTCAGCCTTGTCTTGCAAGCACCAAGGAGGCTGCGTGCTTTGCGTCCCTTCAGTGTGCTGCTGGACGACCGACGTGAGCCGCCTCTTGTATGTACCGAGCGACGCCGGGGCTGCAGTGGCTCGGCAGCTCGCTGGACCTGCGGGAGTTACGTGAGCAAAGGCGACACGACCTGTGAATGGGTGCACAAAAGCATCCCGAAGCTTCCGCCCAGAGAGAGTGCGACGTCGTCTTCTAGGAAGTTACTAGCTGGGGAACTACCTGCGCCAGGAGGATGGAATTCTGCTTTCTGGCACTCCTCGACGGCCCCCAAGGTCCAACAAGACTGCCAGTGCGACACCGGTCTTATTGGAGTGCACATGTGCGTCAGAAGAGCTTGGAGGTCTGCTCAGCCTCGTCTTGCGTGCACCAAGGAGGCTGCGTGCTTTGCGTCCCTTCAGTGTGCTGCTGGACGACCGACGTGAGCCGCCTCTTGTATGTACCGAGCGACACCGGGGCTGCAGTGGCTCGGCAACTCGCTGGACCTGCGGGAGTTACGTGAGCAAAGGCGACACGACCTGTGAATGGGTGCACAAAAGCATCCCGAAGCTTCCGCCCAGAGAGAGTGCGACGTCGTCTTCTAGGAAGTTACTAGCTGGGGAACTACCTGCGCAAGGAGGATGGAATTCTGCTTTCTGGCACTCCTCGACGGCCCCCAAGGTCCAACAAGACTGCCAGTGCGACACCGGTCTCATTGGAGTGCACATGTGCGTCAGAAGAGCTTGGAGATCTGCTCAGCCTCATCTTGCATGCACCAAGGAGGCTGCGAGGCGTCCCTCCAGTGTGCTGCTGGACGACCGACGTGAGCCGCCTCTTGTATGTACCGAGCGACGCCGGGGCTGCAGTGGCTCGGCAACTCGCTGGACCTGCGGGAGTTACGTGAGCAAAGGCGACACGACCTGTGAATGGGTGCACAAGAGCATCCCGAAGCTTCCGCCCAGAGACAGTGCGATGTCGTCTTCTAGGAAGTTACTAGCTGGGGAACTACCTGCGCAAGGAGGATGGAATTCCACTTTCTGGCACTTCTCGACGGCCCCCAAGGTCCAACAAGACTGCCAGTGCGACACCGGTATTATTGGAGTGCACATGTGCGTCAGAAGAGCTTGGAGGTCTGCTCAGCCTCGTCTTGCAAGCACCAAGGAGGCTGCGAGCTTTGCGTCCCTCCAGTGTGCTGCTGGACGACCGACGTGAGCCGCCTCTTGTATGTACCGAGCGACGCCGGGGCTGCAGTGGCTCGGCAACTCGCTGGACCTGCGGGAGTTACGTGAGCAAAGGCGACACGACCTGCAAATGAGTGCACAAGAGCATCCTGAAGCTTGCTTCCAGAGAGAGTGCGACGCTGTCTTCAAGGAAGTGACTAGCCGGGGAGCTACCTGCGCAACAAGGATGGAATTCTGCTTTCTGGCCCTCCTCGACGGCCCCCAAGGACCAACAAGACTGCCAGTGCGACCACATGTCTAGGAATCGGGGTGCGACACCGGTCTCATTGGAGTGCACATGTGTGTCAGAAGAGCTTGGAGCTCTGCTCAGCCTCGTCTTGCGTGCACCAAGGAGGCTGCGAGCTTTGCGCCCCTCCAGTGTGCTGCTGGACGACCGACGTGAGCCGCCTCTTGTATGTACCGAGCGACGCCGGGGCTACAGCGGCTCGGCAACTCGCTGGACCTGCGGGAGTTACGTGAGCAAAGGCGACACGACCTGTGAAAGGGTGCACAAGAGCATCCCGAAGCTTCCGCCCAGAGAGAGTGCGACGCTGTCTTCAAGGAAGTGACTAGCTGGGGAACTACCTGCGCAACAAGGATGGAATTCTGCTTTCTGGCCCTCCTCGACGGCCCCCAAGGACCAACAAGACTGCCAGTGCGACCACATCTCTAGGAATCGGGGTGCGACACCGGTCTCATTGGAGTGCACATGTGCGTCAGAAGAGCTTGGAGCTCTGCTCAGCCTCGTCTTGCAAGCACCAAGGAGGCTGCGAGTTTTGCGTCCCTTCAGTGTGCTGCTGGACGACCGACGTGAGCCGCCTCTTGTATGTACCGAGCGACGCCGGGGCTACAGCGGCTCGGCAACTCGCTGGACCTGCGGGAGTTACGTGAGCAAAGGCGACACGACCTGTGAAAGGGTGCACAAGAGCATCCCGAAGCTTCCGCCCAGAGAGAGTGCGACGCTGTCTTCAAGGAAGTGACTAGCTGGGGAACTACCTGCGCAACAAGGATGGAATTCTGCTTTCTGGCCCTCCTCGACGGCCCCCAAGGACCAACAAGACTGCCAGTGCGACCACATGTCTAGGAATCGGGGTGCGACACCGGTCTCATTGGAGTGCACATGTGCGTCAGAAGAGCTTGGAGCTCTGCTCAGCCTCGTCTTGCGTGCACCAAGGAGGCTGCGAGCTTTGCGTCCCTCCAGTGTGCTGCTGGACGACCGACGTGAGCCGCCTCTTGTATGTACCGAGCGACGCCGGGGCTGCAGTGGCTCGGCAACTCGCTGGACCTGCGGGAGTTACGTGAGCAAAGGCGACACGACCTGCAAATGGGTGCACAAGAGCATCCTGAAGCTTGCTTCCAGAGAGAGTGCGACGCTGTCTTCAAGGAAGTGACTAGCCGGGGAGCTACCTGCGCAACAAGGATGGAATTCTGCTTTCTGGCACTCCTCGACGGCCCCCAAGGACCAACAAGACTGCACGCGCGACCACATGTCTAGGAATCGGGGTGCGACACCGGTCTCATTGGAGTGCACATGTGTGTCAGAAGAGCTTGGAGCTCTGCTCAGCCTCGTCTTGCGTGCACCAAGGAGGCTGCGAGCTTTGCGTCCCTTCAGTGTGCTGCTGGACGACCGACGTGAGCCGCCTCTTGTATGTACCGAGCGACGCCGGGGCTACAGCGGCTCGGCAACTCGCTGGACCAGCGGGAGTTACGTGAGCAAAGGCGACACGACCTGTGAAAGGGTGCACAAGAGCATCCCGAAGCTTCCGCCCAGAGAGAGTGCGACGCCGTCTTCAAGGAAGTGACTAGCTGGGGAACTACCTGCGCAACAAGGATGGAATTCTGCTTTCTGGCCCTCCTCGACGGCCCCCAAGGACCAACAAGACTGCCAGTGCGACCACATCTCTAGGAATCGGGGTGCGACACCGGTCTCATTGGAGTGCACATGTGCGTCAGAAGAGCTTGGAGCTCTGCTCAGCCTCGTCTTGCAAGCACCAAGGAGGCTGCGAGTTTTGCGTCCCTTCAGTGTGCTGCTGGACGACCGACGTGAGCCGCCTCTTGTATGTACCGAGCAACGCCGGGGCTGCAGTGGCTCGGCAACTCGCTGGACCTGCGGGAGTTACGTGAGGAAAGGCGACACGACCTGCGAATGGGTGCACAAGGGCGGAGGGGTCCCGCAAAGCTTGCTTTATGAAAGAGTGAAACATAGTCTTCAAGCGCATGCCTAGCTTTGGAACTACCTGCGCAACGGGAATGGAATTCTGCTGTCTGAGTATAATAAAGTGACTTGCGCACTGAACGTGACCCTATTCACTACTATTATCAGGCGCTGTGTCTAAAGATACCTTTAGACACAGCGCCTATTATCAGGCGCTGTGGTACCTTTGATGCAAAATCTAAAGATACGTCAGACGTACCCAGGACGCGGAGTCTGTGTGGGGTGTCCTAGCGTGAGCAGTCGGACTGCGGCCGGACGCTCCCGCTGGTGTATTTACAGCAGTCCGAAAGCGTTCCACGCTTGCGTCTTATCGACCTTGCATAAGTGGCTGGCAGCCGCTTGGCCTGGCTGCCGTGATACACGGGCGTGTGCCTGTCGTGTGTAAAAGCGCGTGGAGTGCCAAGAAAATCAAACATTGTGTCTAACAAACTACTGATTTCAAATTCCCCGACTTTTCCAAGTTTTTCCCTGACTATTTTGATCAAATTCCTCAAGTTTTTGAGCCGAAGGATGACATTTCGGCAATGTCATTCAGCATGGCCGTGCCGACGAGCAACCGCCATGCCGCTTTCACTAGTCGTCTTCCTTTATTTAGCCCACTTTTTGAATGATTCCCTGACTTTCCCGGATGATCCGAAATTCCCTGAGAGTTCAAGGCTTTCCAGGTTGGCAGACACCTTTTGGAAGTTCGGCACGCGTTTGCGGGGTTTAGTGATCGGGAAGCTGCTCGGAAACAACATAACTATAAGAGAAGCTGGTACAGTACTGCTTACACGACTGTCGCCCCTTCACAGAATGCACACGGCTGGCGGCCGGGAGTTGCCGTCCGCCCGGAGTGACCGCCGTCGGTCTTTTTCACGTCACTACGGATCACATAGTGACGTGGTCCGTAGTTAGCTCAGCACCGAGCAGTTCGGAGATTCCAACACTTCTCTCGCTGCTTCAAATGCGAATCTTGACCGTCGAGCTAAGAAAATTGCCCGGGCACGTCCGCCGTACCGTTAGAACTCCGCGTTCTAATTACGTCTTACATACCTTTAGACTCCGCGTTCCGGATGGGTTCGACGTATCCTTCGACACAGCGATTATCGAGGAGCTCCTGTGGTTAACGATTGCGGATGTTTTAATTACACTCGAACGACCGAGCGATGTCCGAGGTAGTGATCCGAGCCCGTACGAGAAGCACGGGACCGAATCTGGCTTACTCTGAATTAAATAAAAAAGAAAAGCCTCGTTCCCTCGTACTTCACGTTATTCCTACGCGGGAGAGCACACAAACCCCTGAAAAACGGAATTCCGCACACGAAATCCACACACTCCGATCAACGTCCACAACGCTTCCGACACGCACTGGGCGCTGCCATCTTAACGTTGACGCCAGAGATTTGGTCTGGTTACGTCATAGGTTTGGCCTGGTCACGTGTCTAGTGGTCAAAATTGTACAACATGGCGGCGGCCAATTGGGGGTCACTTTCAGCTGCCAGTTTATCACTCTAAGGCCCTCTACCTCGTTGCAAAGCACTCACCAACACTCACCCCAGCTACGATTACTATGTCCGGCAATTTCTTGGAGATTTTTCATGATTTTATTTTATTATTTTTTGCCATGTCTTATACCATGTACACAACTTATGTCTACTTATTTAAACTCGAAACTTCATTTTAGAACTTTGTGTTCAAAGTGGCCGAAAGTGGCGTTGGTGGCGTCACGCATACGGCTCTGCACGCACATAAGCACTAAGCACGCCAAAATAATAATAAAACTTATTTTGAAAGTCGACGTCGAAAAAGTCACCCACGGCTTTCGGGAACACGCGACAGGACTTTTGGTGTTTTACTCCAGAGAGCCGTGGTTCGCTGTGCTACAACTCTGCTTTCAAACTCGTTCCGCCCGTATTGGGCTGTCAACGTGGTTCTTTCCGTCGGCGTCTACTTTAGGACCGTGGCTCTCCTCAGATCCGAAACAACAATGGAGCGTCGGAGAAATGCAAAACCACGTGTGTGTGCAAAACATACGCAGGCGGCCGCCGATATTGCAGCAACACCGACACCAGCATCTATCGCAGCTCCGAGGCACCTGTCACGACTTATTCGCGGCTTTGGTATGAGACTCTCACTTGAGAAGATTCGGTCGTCAGTTGTTACCGCACTCGGTTTGTAACTTGGGAGTAGACGTTCTGAAAATATACCATGCAAGTGAGTGCCTCCCCAATGGCGACACTTTCAAGGGCTTTGCAAGCTATGAATACCACGTTCGCGTACTCAGTTGGTGTGAACAGATTCCCGAACTGTCGGTATAAAACTGTGTGGGCTACGTTAAAGCTAGCGTAAAGGGAGGAAGTGGCCGAGTGGGCTAACGCGTCTCAGCTCGGAGCGTGGAGCGAAAGCTTGCGCTGGGAACCTCCTGGGTTCGATCCCCGCCGCCCCCGCCCGTTTCGATCTGGATGAGTTTCGTACCGGCACGCGTTCGTGTGATCACTACTGCGTGATGCACGTTAAAAATCCCAGGTTAGCGGTTGTACCACACTGGCTAAATTTCTCACCTACAGCTAAGAGACCGATTACTCGTTGAGGCGCATCAAGGCTGTATAAACATAAAGAGCAAGCCAATTTTTTAAAGCTAGCGTAGCTTCCGCAGCACTCCTTGTTATATTCTGCGCCGACGCGGCGGTGCTCTAAAGCCTGGCTACATTGGACGCAAGCGCCGGTGACTCACGTTCGACGTAGCCGGGAAACTACATGCCCCAAGCGGACATGGACGGTCGCCGGAGCGAGAAGAAAAGACAACCAACGGATTCAGGAGCGGGGCGAACACTGGCCGATGAGGCCGCAGATCACGCGCGGCTCATGCCGTCGCGTGCTGTCCTTTTTTTATTTTTTTTACATGGATGCACGAGATGGCTACTTTAAAAAGGAGATGTCAAGTAGCGCCATCTCGTGCAAATCAAAATACTACATTCTCCCTCCCTTAAAAAAAATAAGAAAATTGTGGGAGGAAGACTTACGTTATACATTCGTTATGTGAAAAAAATAACGAAAATCAAAACACTTCACCACCCGAAAATTGCGTTATTTCACTGGAAATATTGGTTTTGAAATTGTTCGTTGAAACACAAAAAAAAAAAATATGAAATTCGCAAAAGATTGTTCATAGACGTTCTTTGTGTGCACGACACGGAAATTCAACAAAATCTTAAACAAGTCATCCGAACAAAACGGGTTTTCACTGAAAGTTCAGGTTGCATCATACTAGTCACGTGACGATCAAAATTTCATTCCAAGAGTCATATTTCAACTTAGAGCACTCTCATCTCTCCTCCTCCTGGGAAGAAAATGAAACATCCAACCATACCTATTTTAATGTCCATGACACATTGTAGTGTTGACTGTTAGTTTGTTAGTTTGGTTATTGTTTAGAATATTGTGTTTGTCATAGACATTTTTACCTTGGCCAAGGTTTTGCTATAACAGTGATATGCTTTTAATGTTCTATATCTACCTAAAGTTTATACCAAAAATGACCTTTTACGAAAACATAACTAGAAAAGTCTTAGTCACTGTACTCCGAATCTGACTGAAAACTATCATCGCCAAGTGCAATAATATAGTCTTTGAACTTCAGCGGAAGTCTTCTCTGGCGTATTGGCCGACCTTGCCTCGCTGGTGGTAGAGGAGCTGTAGATGGCTCGGAGATCGTGGGTGGTGTGTGGAACTCGGTCGTGAGTTCTTCCATTGAATCCTCAAGTGGAGGCATAGGTGGCGTACTCGTTCCCGAAGACTCCAGAGTACTCATTTCTGGCGACGGCAAAACGAGCAGTTCTGCCCGTGTGTCTGGGCAAACTGCCAGATCGGAGACAGGTAGTTGCTCTGCAACCACGGACTCTGGTGATGACCCTGGCACAGCGTCCGGAGCAGCAACAACCACGGGCCCAGGAAGAGGCCTGACCGCCGGAACAGGACCGGGACCAGGCTCAGGGAGAGGCCTGATCTCGGCCTCAGGAACATGCCTGAGTACAGGCTTAGGGAGAGGCCTGACCGCAGCCTCAGGAACAGGCCTGACAAGCCTGTCAGGCTCCACAGACTGTCCAGCGTCTGCCACGGAAGCAGGGCAGAGCTCAGGTGCAGAGATCCCGATCATGTCGGGTACAGCCGACCCGAGATTCCCCTCGGAAACAGGAGCAGGGCCCCCAGGAACAGAGGCAGGCCTAGGGACAGCTCCAAGAACAGTTCCAGGAACAGGTCCAGGAACAGGCCCCGGTACAGCACCCGGAGCAGGAGACTCGGCCGCAGCAACCGGAACTGTAAACTTTGGCGCAGCAAACAGATCTGGCTCCTTGGGAGAACCCAGCGCTGCATGGCGAGGTGCACCTGCCATGGGTGCAGCAGATGAACCGGGTCTCCCCAAGAGACCAGACGCTGCGGGGTCACAGGAACCCTCCGGGCAAGAAAAGACAATTGGTACTTGGGACGTTAAAGTGCTTTTACGGACAGGGGTCAGTACAGGAACCACTGGAGTTGCAGGAGGTATATACAAGTCATCTTCGTCATCATCATCATCCCAACCGTAGTCAGGAACTTGTGCTGGAGGCAGCTGTATGGACTTTGCAAGCTTCGCTGCGTTCCATTTCCTACCGTCAGCGAGTTGATATGTAGCAGGTCCTAACTGTGCATGTATCCGTTGTGGTTCTGTATATGTACTCCGCAACTTGTTGTGATGGGTGGGCTTGAATACGCGAACAGCCTGCCCAGGATGAAACTGAGGGTGTCGTACCGCTCTACGATGGTCAGAATAATCTTTCATGTTTTGTTGATAGCGCTGTACTCTTCCATGTAGCTGAGCTCGACGTTCCAAGAGATCGTCAGGTACCGTCCTAGTCGGCATGCCTTGTACGTCCAGTCTAGACCGATGATTTCGTCCATGAAGGAGAAAGGATGGTGCAAATCCTGTTGCAGGATGTACCGTACGTCGGTACGCTTCCAGGTGGTCTCGGACGGCATCTGGAAGTGGACGACCTTGTACAACAGCTAACTGAAGGCACGACTTCAGGACTCGGTTAAATCTTTCCACCTGCCCGTTACATTGGGGGTGGTATAATGACGTTCTCCTATGTTTGATGCCATGTTGACGCAAGAAATCTTGAAATTCATGGGAGGTAAACTGTACTCCATTATCTGACACAATCTCGCAGGGCAGTCCCTCGCGTGAAAAAACGTTCTTCAAAAAGCTGATGACAGTCGCAGAAGTCACAGAAGACGTGGCTTGGACTTCTGGCCACTTGGAGTGGTAATCTATGAGTACCAAAAAAAACCTTTGACTGGCCGGTGCACGATCAACCGGGCCCACGATGTCGATTCCTAGCTTTTCCCAGGGCTGACTTGGAAACTGGATGGGCTGCAAGGGAGCCGGTGCAGCCTTCACTGGTTTGTCGGTAGCATGGCACACCGTGCAGTTCTGGATCTTGTTCTTTATGTGTTCATTCATCAATGGCCACCAGTAGTGTTCCCGGATCACACTTGTGGTTCTTGTGATCCCCTGATGAACTTCGTGTGCTACTTCCACGATCCGGTCTCGAAACTCGACAGGGACGACAAGTTTTTCTCCCTTGTACAAAATACCGTCGTACAGCGACAGTTGGTCTCTGACGTGATAGTAAGGCCGGAGATCTGGATTGGTTTTACTATCTTCAGGCCAAACCGAGGTAGTATAGCGGATGACTGAAGGAAGAACTATGTCATTGGCCGTAGCCTGTTGAAAACCGCCTTTCGACAAAGGAACCATTACGACGGAAACAACTTCCTCGTCGAATCTCATGCCCTCCTCAGTGTCAGACACTGGCAACCGTGAAAACGCGTCAGCAACGACGTTGGTGGCACCCTTCTGAAACTCCATTTTGAAATTGTAATTCAGAAGTCGGGAGGACCAACGAGTGATCCTTAGAGGACGGATTCCGGAACCTTTGTTGGACAGCAACGTGACCAACGCCTGATGGTCAGTACGAATGACAAAAGACCTTCCCCACAGATACACGTGCCACTTTTCACACGCCCAAAGACATGCGAGAGCTTCCTTCTCGCCCGTGGAATACCTTCGCTCTGCATCAGTTAGCGAGCGAGACGCGAAGGCTACAGGACGAAGCTGGCTACCATACTGCTGCTGCAAAACAGCACCGAGACCGTACTGAGAAGCATCTGTGGCCACGACGATAGGCAACGTCGGGTCAAACATGGCCAAAATTGGAGCTTCTTGGATGGAAGTCTTTACTTTCTGAAAACTGGCCTCGACTTCCGGAGACCAGTTGAAACGAACTCCTTTACGTAGGAGACGACGCATCGGTTCGACGATGGTGGAACAATGAGGGATGAACTTGCTGTAGTACTCTACCAGCCCTAAAAATGCTCTTAACTTCACTGCATCAGAGGGAGTTGCAAAATTTAGGACCGCATCTACCTTGGATGACAGGGGTGCTAAACCTTTCACGGAAAGATGGTGTCCCAAAAATGAGAGCTCCTGTACTTGGAAAACACCTTTACGGTTTAGCTTCATTCCTGCTTGGGAAATTCGAGACAAGACACGACGGAGATTCTCATCGTGCTCCTTCAAAGTGGATCCATAAACGATGATATCGTCCAGATAGAACTGAACGCCTGGACAATCCTTTAGGATTTTGGACATGAGTTGCTGGAAAGCTGCGGGTGCGGATGCCAGCCCGAAGCAAACTCTCTTAAAGCGAAATAACCCCTCGTGGGTAATGAAAGACGTGAGGTCACGACTCACCGGGTCGAGACGGACTTGATGGTAGGCGGACGCCAAATCCAGCTTGGAGAAGATCGCCGCTCCCCGTAGAGAGTTCAACAGTTCATTGATGCAAGGAAGTGGAAATGAATCAATGACAACGGCCTGGTTCGGAGCTCGTAGGTCCACACACATACGGATGTTGCCATCGGGCTTGCGGACGACAACAATAGGTGACACCCACTCGGAGGCTTCGACACGTTCAATTACGCCCTCTCGCTCCAGCTTGAAAATTTCTTCGGAAACCCGATCCCTTAGGGTCATCGGGAGGCGACGGAGCTTTGATTGGACTGGTGGAACTGTGTGCCGCACCTTGACCTTGTGCGAGTAATTCTTCAGCAGACCCAACCCCGGGCTAAAAAGATGTTCAAAATCTTCGAAGCCAGGTGGCAACTTGGATGTGTCTCGCTTCGAGGAACCACCAACAAGGCTCGTTGAAGGACTGGATTTCTCTGGATGACGCTGCATACCTTGGGGCGCTTGACTCCCCGGATGATCTTGTGGACCGTGTAGTCCGTGACTCTCAGGACTGTGGAGCTCTTGACTCTCAGGATGACGTTGTGGATGATGGAGCCCTTGACTCTCAGGATGACGTTGCAGACTATGGAGCCCTTGACTCTCAGGATGACGTTGCGGACTATGGAGCCCTTGACTCTCAGGATGACGTTGCGGACTATGGAGCCCTCGACTCTCAGGATGACGTTGCGGACTTGACTCGTCCTCGAAGACTTTAGGTGTGGTCTCTTCAGAGACCGATGAAGCAGGAGACGGGTTCTCCGCAAATGAAGGTCTGGAACTTGCCGCTGGTCGAGAACCAGGGACTTGCGATGCTTGACAGGACGACGCGGTGAACGGTCGTCGCTGCGGGTTGGGCATGGGCCTCACATCCCGCTGTGATGCTCCTCCTCCGTGAGCTGCATTCGCATACAAACACTCATGTTTAGCGCCATTCAACACCAGTTGCAACTCACGGACCGCGTCGATGCCGAGTAACGAACGTCCAGTCTTGGTTACGTAAAACTCCAACGTTGTCCAGCGGTTCTTAAAAATTACTTGTCCCACAAAACATCCAAGTACCGGAATGGTCTCTTGCAAATAGTGGACGAGAGGCGTCGACGGCGGATGTAACTTTATCCTCCGCTGCTTGTTAACTTCGTTAAACATGCGTTCATTTAGGATCGACACACATGAACCGGTATCAACAAGAAGACGAAGAGGGGTCCCATTTACCGTGATCTCGGCCATGAAGGCGTCACGACGCATGCTGCCGCCTTCTCGTCGCTCGGCCGTCCCGACGACCACAGGTTCCTCCGTCAGCCTAACGCTTGGCAGCTCCTCAGGAGACAGCGACTGGCCGACCACGTTAACCCGGCCGGGCCGGTCCCCTCTGAACTGTCTGTCGGCGAAGGTCCGCCGAGTACCACGGCCTTGAACCGGGAACGATGCCTGTCGCCGATCGTAGGTGAAGGCAGCCGCCGGCGGGCGACGACTCCGACACGCCACTGCAAAGTGTCCCCACTTTCCACATAAGAAGCATGTCGCTTGAGACGCCGGGCAAACCGCCCGATCATGACGGCGGCGTCCACAGAAGTAGCAGGCGTCGTCTGCTCCGATCCCACCCGTCCGAGGCGGAGCGGGCTCACGCCCACGCTGAGGCTGGAACACCCTCGCCGGAAAACGGGGCACGTGACCGGAGGCCACCGGAGCCCAAGGAATCCTGGGTCCAAGCTGCGACGGGGGGTAGCCAGGTTGAGGCCAGGGAGGGTAGCCGCTGTAGCCATCTTGCCCATGCTCGATGAAAGAAGACGACGCTTGGCCGCCATCTTGTGTTGCTGCCGTTTGACGTTTCTCGATCTGGACACGCTGGACTTCTGCCGCGACCGGGACTTGCGACTCTCGCCGCTGAAAACTTGCGGCCGTCTTCGCTCTCTGCTCGTACTGGCGAGCGATCTGGATAGCCCGCGACAGCGTTGGCAGCTCGCTGCCCTCGCACTCCTGCAGAACGCGATCCTGAACGCGTCTGGACTCCAGGCCTTCCAAGAAAACCTCGCAAAGTCTTTCATCGAGCGCGTTCCCCAGAGCACAAAACGAAGCCTGATGGCGCAACACGGCAAGAAACTCAGTTACCGACTGGCCAGGACGTTGGAACAAACCGCGCAGCTTCTGGCGTTCAAGCGCGATACTACCCGAAAACTCAAAATGCTTCTCGACTGCCTCCAGAAAAACCTGGAACTCGTCAGTCCCCTCCACCGCAACCGTCTCGTACAGCTGAAATGCATCCACGATGCGCTGGCCCTCAGTGCCCAACAGCGAAAACAGGATGGCTTTTTTTCGGAACGGTTCTACGAGATGCAACGCCGACGCGTCAAGAAAAGTCAGAAAAGCACGCTTCCATGCCGGCCAAGCTACTATCGGCGGACCGGGCACTGCCAAAAAGACAGCCGGCGGCGGGAACGCCGTTGGGCCGCTCGAAGACGAAGATGACGAAGTCATCTCACGATGAAAATGGAACGTACTGAAAACCTAGGCCTAATGCCTCCCCCGAAACTCATCAAACGCGGCCTTTCCGCAAAATATGACTACCGTTCACCCGGAACAAAAAGGAATACATTTCATGAATACAGTTACGCGCCGGTTTCCTCAACCACTGACCCGCGACGCGGAGTGAAGCCCCCTCCCGAATCCCGGGTTACAAAAGAGGAAATGCTACATATTAAAACAAATATCCCATCCTCGTCGCCAAAATGTTATATTCTGCACCGACGCGGCGGTGCTCTAAAGCCTGGCTACATTGGACGCAAGCGCCGGTGACTCACGTTCGACGTAGCCGGGAAACTACATGCCCCAAGCGGACATGGACGGTCGCCGGAGCGAGAAGAAAAGACAACCAACGGATTCAGGAGCGGGGCGAACACTGGCCGATGAGGCCGCAGATCACGCGCGGCTCATGCCGTCGCGTGCTGTCCTTTTTTTATTTTTTTTACATGGATGCACGAGATGGCTACTTTAAAAAGGAGATGTCAAGTAGCGCCATCTCGTGCAAATCAAAATACTACACTCCTGTCAGTGGCGTAACTAGGGGGGAGTACAAGTGCCCCGGGCGCCACTTGGGAAGGGGGCGCCGAGCTGAGTCCACCCATAATAATAATAAATGATGTCATTATCGTTATCATTATCATTATGAGGGGCGCGAAATTTTATTTGCCATGGGCGCCGTCATATCTAGTTACGCCACTGACTCCAGTACTGTTAAACTGATAGCGTGTGGCTTCGTTTGGCGACTCCTTCCAACGAGAGTTCGTGCAAATGAAATGCAAGAGGCAGCCACGCGCTTGCTACAGTGCGGGGCTGCAGCCCTGGAAAAACTAGGCTAACCTTGACAATCTGGCCATTCTTGCTACTTACCTTTAGTTACGAATGCCAATGTTCCACGGTGTCTAAAATGCGCGGTAAAAGGTTGGAGTCGCATAGCACTTTGGGACTAATGCCGTCAAAGTTGACAGACTGACATTGCTCTGATTTCCGTAAATGAAAACAGAATTCATCCTACCAAAGAAGGCATCCATGGCTGGCCGAGTGCGTTAACGCACCACAGCTTGGAGCGCGTGTAACGAAAGCTCGCGCTGCAGACCCGAGGGATCCTGGATTCAATCCCCACCCCACCCCTCCTCGTTTTGATCAGGATGAGCATCGTACCGGCGTGTGGTCGCGTATCAATACTGCGTGTAGTGTGGCACACGTTAAAGACCTCGGGCCAGCAAGTGTACTCCACTGGCTAAATTTCTTATCTACGGCCAAGACACCAGATGCCCACTCAGGCTGGCTAAGCTACAGCTGTCTAAACATACAGTCAACACAATTATTATCTCACTAAAGGCATCATGTGGAGCTTTCGACCAATTGTGGAAAGTCTACTACAGCTATCTTTTTGGTACTGTTGATGGGCCACCGCTGCTGAGCGACGTATATTGGTCGTCACAATGATGATTACCCAAACTTTGTCATAACAACATTTTCTTCGCTTCACGCACATTTATAAAAATGGAAAACTCGACGAGATCGACTTCTTGCAACCATGGCCGAGATCTTGTCCTATGATTTTTACATTTATTCAATTGCCCCTGAAGGGAATGTCTATCTTCGCACGCGTAGTCGTCCGTAATCTCACGTAAAACGTTTCATTCCTGCAGGCCGAAGCCCCTTCCCATCCCGAGTTCAACGATAGGCGGGTTTAGGAGGACTCGTCGCGAGCCTACTCCTCGTACGTGAAGCGGTCAAATGGGTCAAGTCGTCGTACACCACATCGTATGCGGGGGAACGCCGGTAAACCGGACCCTCGTCTATTTAATCATAAACTTTTTGTTCCAGGACGTACATTTGAACCTCGACTTGAATAATAGATGAAAGAGGCCATTATTTATAGCTCTAGCCACTGACAGGACGAGCACGACAGGGAGGTCTCTCGGTTGTCCCGCCTCCACCAGGAGCTTCTGACCTCTCATGACGACCGGGCGTCTTGCGAGCCTCGGGCGTGCATGCGCAGCCAAAGCACGGCAAAAGGCAACGAGCGCGTGTTGGAGGCCGAGGGTTTCAAAGAGAGGCCCTGTCGGTCTCACCTTGTCAGCGACTATAACAACAAAAGCTACTTAAATAAACCCCAGTAGCCTCTCCAAAGAGCGTATAAAGGCCGCATGGGGCCAGGGGCGGATTTATGGCTAAGGTTTGGGTATCTTTAGGGTATCTAAAAAGGAAACTGTTAAGCATGTTTTAAAATTTGTTACAGCCTTAAATTTGCCCACCAAATTTTTATTAGTTCCTTGTTCTGTTTTATAAACCCACACTTGCTGCTTAGTGGTTCAAAAATTTGCACTTAAATAGTGAAAAAAAAAAAAAAAAAAGAGGGAGAGATATACGTGTACTTGGTTCTATATTCTACCTCTAAACAGTGACTATCCCCATTTATGCAACACAGGCGATTGAGCCATGCGGCGTGACAGTGTTTTAGCAGAGACTTGATCAAATGGGATACATCAATTTAGAGAACCATTTCTGCTATCGCTGTCTCTCATCTTCCATGATAGTGTAGATGTGCTGACACTTTTTTTTATTGGGAATGCTTTGACGATCTTGCATCCATAGTACTGACGGTGTCCACCCTTGAGCTTTGATCCGTTTTGATGTGCATCCAAAGCCCTTTCTTTTTTGCATGAGCTGGAATGGGATGTGTTGGGTGCTCAGCTCCTGATGTTACCCCATTTTAGTGTTCAGATAGGCAACCCTTAATGCTAAAATGCAAAAGATGCAATTTTATGGTTGCTCTTGCATGTCCTTCGTTTTTCAAATTCATTTGAAATGTGTTTCGAACTGGAAGCAAATTATGGATGTTACATGCCTGGTTCATGGTGCTCCTGTGCTGTGGAGGGTTCTGACATGATGCCTTGCTCTTTCTCAGCTGTGCTTACAGAGTCTAAATAAGCAAGAAAAAATAATTCCAAATAAAAGAAACTTTGCAAATGGGCATTCGACAATAGACCGATACCACCAAGCGAACTGCGCAGGCGCGCGCATTCCGGAAGTATTGCCGCCGCCATGCTTCTTGTAGTCATCGCTCTCCGGCTTCCCGGCTGAAAAGGGCTCATGTGGGCGTACATCATAGTTTGGGAAGCCCTGGTGTTAGCTTGGATTCTCCTGCATATCAGTACTTTATAAGATTGTGTTGTGTGTGATGTCTTAGTTTGTCATCAGGCGCAAAAAAAGTTTCAGTCGTCTGATCGCTTTAGAATCGCTTTGTCGTCTGCTTCGCCGTCGTCCGCTTCTTCGCCTTCGTGAACGCGCGTGAACCCACTGCGTTCACGCTGTGGTCCTACTGCAACAGCGGCAAAAACAACGAGGCCCCTTCTTCCTCGAGCACTCTGGGTGCTCCTACGTCTCAATAAACTTGGAAGCAAGTGAATATCTACCTCAACGTGAAAGAGCACAAAATTCGAGGGACCATCGGCTCGGTGTAGCACCGCGGAACAGCGTCAAACGTGTCGGTGAAACACTGAGCTATGTTGTGCGCAGGCTTGGGCATAACTTTTATTCGACAATGAAGTAAGACGAGCTCAATAGACATTCTCGGAGAGCAATAGTTTTCTAAAACTCATTCTATTCTGGTTGAGAGCCTTTGCGACGGGGTACATATGAACTGCGGGGGGAAGCCTGCACACAAAGAAACGATCTACAAAAAGAATCTGCCTGACGAGCCGTAACAACTCGCATTTGTCAAAATGAAACGTAACCATGAGAGATGCCTGAGAACTTCGGGTAGAGATGAGCTCTTGTGTACAGTTTCTATTCAATTTTATTTGGTTTGCTCAAGCTCCGAACGGTAAGAGCTGACCGACGGGGAATGCTTTTTTCCGCTGTGTCGATTGGTGTTAATACAGAATGGATCAGTAACGCCAGCAAAATCAGATTGTGGCATAATAGCCCACTAAAACAAATTAAGTCTGATATTGAAAAAGTCGTTTTATTTCAAGTTATATATATATACATACCGAGAATCGCTGCTCTTCGGTGATTGTACTGATCTTTTGAAGCACAGTTGTGCTCAAAACATGTCATATCAATAACAGTTGTAACCATCAAAATGCATCAACCAAACATTGTATTAAAAACGGTCGCCGCAAGGCAGTGTGGAAGTTCCGATATACCGCTACGGAGCGAGTGCTCTGAAAGATTCCAACGTACGGAACACTTTGGTACGCCCTACTACGTCTCATGCCTTGAGTAAGCTTACACTCTTTAGTTATCGTGCAATGGGGTGAATATAAATTATGAATCAAATAACGAAACAAATCTAAAAACGCTTTTTCCTGCCGCTCTTCTACCGCTCTCTTTACCTGTTTTAGACACTCTTTTCGTGGGCTGCTTTCTTCCGGGAAGACATAAAACCCAATACCTTTTTGCCTGGTGCTGTTATTGTAGCACCTTGACACAGAACGGGTGAAGACACCCATTAAAAACCGTGAGTAAACGGCCGACTAAAAGTTTCGTGCTAACCTGAAAATTCCCAAACGCCGGACGTACAACGCGCCTTGACGCGGCCAGAAAACTGGGGAGAACTACAGGTACCAGAATGCACCGCGGCAGCGGTGGCGTCGTGCAACTCCTTGTGAGATCAATCTATTCACATTGATCCGAGAAATGGGAACGACGATAATGTAGACCCGATACTTGATACAATAAATAATGTAGTGAATGTTACGTACCTTGTGCACTGTTCTCCGGTGCTGGAGGGGCTTCTGGCGTGAGTCCTAGCTCTATCCCAGCAGTGCTTAAATTGTCTAAAGTAAGCAACAAAGAGAGATTTCTGATTAAAGAAAGTTTGCAGATATGACTGAATATGACAAGCATGTTGAAATGAGAATACTTAAAATTGAAAGGATAAAAAACACGAAGGACGACGACAAGGCAACCACATTCTTTCACATCTTCGTGTTTTTTAACCTTTCAATTTTAGGTGTTGCACATATGCATTCGACAATTCCTAGTATAGTACCGTACCGTGCATTTGTGAATGAAACAGGAATATTGTCTCGCTGTCGTCCCGCAAACAGTAGTAAGTGTTACGTTCCTGGTGCTGGGTGCTCCTGGCCTGGGGAGGCCTCTGGCATGATGGCTTGTTTTGCCTCGGCAGTGCTGCGAGTCTAAATTAAGTTACAAAAAGAGATTTCAAACAAAAGAAAGTTTGGACATACGGATTTCACAATTCTCAGTCCACTACTCTGCATTTGTCAAGAGAGAGAGAAATAACTTTATTGTGAGAAACTAGTGACTTCCTGTCAAGTCGAAAAGTAGTGAATCTTACATACTTGGTGCAGTGTGCTGACACCATTCTTGCAGAGCATTGAAGTGCCTTCCGACAGCACTCCACTCATGCCTTCAAGTGCCGTCCGAAAGTCCCGTATAAAGTGAATTGCCAAAACTAGTTTTTCGAAGCTGTAACTTAGCTTGGTGGTGAGATGCCTGCCTCATACGCAGCGGACCCGGGTTCAATCCTCAGTCTGGGCTTACTTTATTTTTTTTTTTCATTTTAAGACATTTTTCTTTGCGATTAGCACTGACAAAAAAAAAAAAAAAAAGAATGTTGTCGACACATTTTCGCTGGACAAAATTGTATGGGACTCCCTTAACAAAATTGTATGGGACTCCCTTTCCGGAGGTGCATGGGGAACAGCGGGGCTTGGGTTGATGGCTGGACGCCGTGAAGCGGCCTGTACGACGGGGCCAAGAGGGTTAATAATTTTCTAATTAGCAGCCGCATACTGTCGCCGCGAAGCGGCATGAACCCAGGCCGGGAAGGGGAGGGTTTAACGAGCTCCCCAGTGATACACGCGCCTTCCGACTTTCTTTCGGACGACACTTGTAAGCGCGAGTGGAGTGTTGTTGGGCGGCAGTGTAGACACAGCCAAAAAAAGAAAAACGAACGGAGCATGATCGCCAGAATGCGTACAACAGACCATACGACCAGCATGAACCGTTACTCCACCGCCGCTCAGACAATACGGGTTCTACTTACTGCTCAGAGTCACTGCAGGTACTCCTGGCAAGGCAGGAACCACGGGAACACGAGCTGGGTCGTTCCGGCATCGCTTTGCTCGCTCGTATTTCCCAACGCAGTCTACACGCTCAGGCCGTTTGAACGCGAAAATGCTTGGAACGTAGTCCGGGTGGTCCACATCGCTCGTCGGTGCTCCTGCGTTCATGAAGGAACATCAAAACAATACTCTTGTGACAAAAGTTATTCATAAACTTCACCCGTCAGAAAGTGCTTTTTGCACAGGCGATCCTCGTCCGACGGCGTCCAGTTCTTTCTTTTCACAGCGTCTGTTCACGCACTCCGACGGTTCGGGCAGGCAGGGAAACGATAAAATCCGATCGCCGAACCTTTCCTGGCTCTTTCGGTGCAGCCCCAAGCTACACAACTCTGAGGCATTGCAACAAATAGCAAGGTATTGACGTTTTCTTAACAGAACTCCATAGCCCTGCCTGCCTCGCCTGGTTTGTTTTGCCCACCAGAAAAAACCGGAAGTATCGAAGTGCGCTCGAAGCGCCACCACTGCGCCGTGACAAAACAGAGTTGAGTTGGTGTATATACTAAGATGGGCAGAACAAGGGCAGAGTTACAATCGGTCCTAGGCTTCTGCTGACGTTTTGCATGAACCCCAGCAAATTGTGGGAACGTGATGCGATTGAGTGCCCATGAGTTGCAAAGGTTAAGCGGATTATAATGGTTTATTTATTTTGTTTTATTTTACAATACTATCATTCCTTGAAAGGAATACATTAGGAGTGGCACAAATCAACACAGAATGAACAATGATTAGACAACGCGGTCACGTTCCAGTACAATGCTATGATAAGAAATACAGATTAGAATCGACATCAGAGCAAGGCAAGGATCAAAGCACGTTGAAAAAAAAAAAAAAGAAAACTGTATGACAATACTTGCACAATTACAAATTCAAGGTCCCACAGCACCAATAAACAAAATAGGGAGCATAGAGGTGTATGGGAACACACTTGAGGTCTGCTGGCAGAGAGCCCTAATGTCCTTGGGGTCAATGAGAATGTCTACAGTCAGCTCGGGGGGCAAAGAGCACGAATTCCTGACTGTGTGCATCAAACAGGACTCGAGGTGGCGTAGCGTATGTGCCAGGAGAGGCTGCATCTTTCAGGTGCAAGCGTTGAAGCGAGGAGCATCCGAAAGCTTCATTGAGGTTCCCATCAGGTTGCAGAAGAGGTGGACGGAAGCCACATCTCTTCTGTGAGCAAGGTTGTACCAGTTAGCTTCCTGTAGGAGGGCTGTCGTAGATATGTCCCTGTAGGCTGAAAGCGCAGAACGAGGGACACAGTGCCTCTAGAGCGTGTAAGCAGCCCTGTGCTGCGCACTCTCCAGGGCTTGTTCGAGGAATTTCTAAAAGGGGCTTCATCAGGGGTTTATCCAGCATTCTAATTTTAAAGGAGTGTTTAAAATGTTTGGAGGGGTGTTCCAATATATACTAACTGTTTTTTTCTCTGGGGGGGGTGGGGGGAGGGAGAAATTTGTTTTCAATTTTCTTGGTTAACATAATAGTGGTTACAGCGTTTACGTTCATAAATAAACATGAAATATAACAGTACCGTAAAATCCCGTAAGGGCGCCCTCCCCCGAGAGATCGCCCATCCCGTTTACCTGGCTAAACATCTGTAACATAAAAATTCCGAAACATCGCCCACCCTCCGATTTCCGGTGGACGTCAAGCGATGTCCGACGGGAATCGCGCATCAAAGGCGCGATCGGCGGTACCGGTGTGTCGACAAGCGAGTTCATAGCGGGTTCCCGCGTTTTTGTCTGCGATCTGCGCGCGATATCGGCTCGCGTAACACGCTAGTTGTTGCCGCGTGTATATTGCATCGTGAAATGCGAATCTGCTGCGCTTACGATTTGCGGTATCCGTTCCCGAGTTCGTAGCGGATTCCCGTGTTTTCGTCCGCGATCTGCGCGCGCGATATCGATTCTAAGCAGTAACACGCGCGAGTTGTTCCTGCGTGTATATTGCATCGTGAAATGCGATTCTGTTGCGTCCGCGATCTGCGCTATTTGTTTCAGTGACATGCGAGTTCGTAGCGTATTCCCGTGCTTTTGTCCGCGATCTGCGCGCGCGATATCGGTTTCCGTGACAGGCAAGATTGTAGCGGGTTCCCGCGTCTTTATTGCATCATGAAACTTGAATCTGCTGCGTATGCGATCTGCGGTATCCCTTCCCGTAAGATGCGAGTTCTCGGCGGGTTCCCGCGACTCCTCCGCACCGTGAAACGCGAATCTGCTGCGTCGGCCACTTGCGGTATCCTTTCCCGTGACACAGGAGTTTGTAGCGAACTCCCGCGTGTTTATCGCATTGTGAAACGCGAATTTGCCATGTCCGCGATTTGCGGTATCAGTCCCCGCGTCACTTGGTTTGTAGCGGGTGCCCCGGCGCTTATCATTAATTTTTGATACAGTTTTGCTGTGGCATCCGTAAAGATAGCCCACCCCATATTTTTCACCATTTATCTCTTCATTTTGGGTGGGCGTTTTTACGGGATTTTACGGTATGCTTTTCAACTCAGCAGGCATATCCAAAACAGGAGTTTGCCGCTTGCGTGATCCAGCGACTGTGGCTGCACCAAAGTTACAAGGTGCGACGTGGCCTCTTTGCCAAGATCTTGTAAGCTGTGTTGAGAAACTGGCAGTACTTGTCCACCTGCTCACCTGTTGCATTTTAAATGGCGGGGATGTTGGTTCCCTCGATTGCAACCTTCATTAGGGCATCTACGTGGGCAGGAGTCAGTCGAGACCTCTTTGAGCTGAGGATTCTGATCATGGTAGAAAGGTCCTCTCTACCACAGCAGTTCCAACGGGGAGAAACAAGACCTTCATGGCTGCGGCTGACGGAGCTGGAAACATTACTTTCCTCTTGAGGATGCAAGCGAGCGTAAGCAGTGCTTTCTGAGAAGACAGGCCTCCAGGGTATCTCCTGTAGATTTTGTACTCGCTTGCCATGTCATCTTCTACCGATCCGCACATCTGAGCTAGATTTTTGAAGTCGGGATTTTCTTCTTTCAAAAAGAAAATTTTATAAAATCGTGCAAGTTTCTGAAACTTGTCAGAAAACCTTTTCTGCATGTTTTCAACAACTTTCTGTAACTAAAGGCTATCCTCAGGAGGTCTCCTTTGCTCGTCTCGTCATCATCTTCCTTTTGCACCTGATTGTTTTGTGCGTCTTCAATCAGTTTTTCAGTCTCCACTTGAGATCTTCGATGTTGATGTCCTAAATGGATGACACGACCATTCGAACCAGCGTTGTGGCTTTGGTGAGATTTTCTTTAGAGCTTTGCAAGCATTTACTCAGACAAGCAAGTGACGCTAGAAGAGCTGACAGCAAGACAAAAAGGAAAACGGTTGAGCTCTTACGAAATAGAAGCAAAAGACCCCCGGCGTCAGAAGAATGGTTCTAGCGTTGGCGTAGATTCGGGTGCTAAAGATCCCATAAACAAACACATTTCTAATTTGCATTGGACCGCTGTCCAGGTGATAGGGAAGCCCACCACACCTTGGTGATGGACTTTCTGAGAGGCGGTAGGAATTGGGAGCGAGTCGTGCCTGACACTACGAACGCTATTTAATGGCAACAAAATTGAAAAGTAAAAAGATAGGTGCACAGGGTGCACACATAATTAGAAAAAAAAAAAAAAAGAAATAAAGGAATAGAACATAACTTGCGAGCGTTCCACTCTTCGTAACCGTGACACAAAAAACACAAAAGGTTTGAAAGCGTAATAAAAAAAAAAACGAGCCAAATCAAAGATGCCATACAGTTCAGAGGAGGAGAGTCCAATCAGGGTCCCAAGATGTCGGTGGTGGTTTGGTCCCTTGCATCGCCAGTCGGGGCCGAGGAGTCGTGGTGGCTTGGGTTCTTGCAGTGCCGAACTGCGATCACTCACAAGCACACGCAGATCGTTGAAGTCTTGCTTGGAGCTCACCAACCATTCCGACAAAGCCTTGCTCGGGGTTCGACCACTTCACCGCCGAAGCCTTGCTTCGCGTTCCACCAACAACCTCGCCGAAACCTAGCTCCGCGTTCCACCAACCACCACCCGCGTGCGGCTTCTTTTTCTTTCCTCCGAGCTGGTGTCCTCGGTGCTCGCGCACCCTTCTTGAAACGGAAGCAAACAAAAAGAACACACACAAAAAACACGTTGAATTCTGTGACACCACCGTTGGCGTAAATATGCTCCAGGGCAATACAGATAGATGCATAATGCTGAAGAACAACTTTCATGTTACCTTCATAGGAGAGCCATCGGGTCTCCTTAGGTTGAACAAGTTTGAGATTTCCCATCGACCGGAATTTGCACGTTTTACAAAACTGATAGCCTTTTGTGGCATCCCCTAATTGTGCTGTACAATTTGTTTAATTAAGCCATTAAGCGCTCTTTTGATTGGAGGGGTCTGCCTGCAGCTGTGGATGAGAGCAAGCTGAAGCAGGTGACTGCGGCAGTGTACTAAGAGTAGTCCTGGTGCATATTCTTGGAGTCGCGCCTGCATGCCACTCACTTTTCCACTGAAATTAGCACCCCCATCAAACGACACAACTGAAATATACTCGGGCTTCAGGCCGACTTTTTTCAATTCACCAATCAGCGTATTCGTAATGTCTTCGGATTTCATCACCTCAAGTGTTACGGCTGAAATAGATGATTTCTCAACTTTGAAGTTTCCATCCTGAGCAGTGATGTGGTGAATGCAAGTGCTGAGTACTGCACTGCCGATCATATCTATGCACTCGTCCGCGCTTACAGAGTAAGCTTGATTGCTGCTGAGTCTTTCTTTTATGTCCGCTGATATAGCTTCTCCGAATGACTCCAGAAATCCTATAACAATTGTTGATGACTGGTACATGAAGTCATAGTTCTGTTCGGACAGAGTTGTCATGGTATTTGCAGTCACAATCAGATGAGTGAATGGTGTTAGACTGATTGAAACAAATACTTCATTACTTTGTCTGGTACAGTAAACCGGGTGAAGAGTGGAGCCTATTCAAGAGAAGACTGTGATTTCTTCTGTCTAATCTTCTCTGGTCAGTGTGCTAAGGTTGTTCAGAATGCTTTTAGCAATATCATCATCTGGTGTGACGAACCAATTTATGGCTGTCCTTAAGTGTGCTGTGCGATCTACGAGAGGAACGACCGATTCTTTCTTCCAAAGGTGAAACAATTGTGTCGTCTCATACGTTCTTGACCCCAGATAAGTTGGCAGTGGTCCCCTAACATGTTCTTCAGGCTTGAATCCTTGTGGATGACAGTCTGTTATGTAGTCAGTCAGTCTCCCTATAGATTTGCATCCCACGCAGTTTGATGTTTTGTCAGTTACATGTCCAAGATACTCTGCGAGATGAGGAACAGCTCTCGCAACGGCAGGTTGTCTCCATTATTTTCTAAGCAGGTCAGCCTAACTTGATGAACAATCCAGCATTTCTCTTTCGGGCATGGGACGCTTGTCTGAGAGCAGAGCCTCAACAGACTTCTTCGCTTAGTCCGAGTAGAATTGCAACCTTGAACGCAAATTTGTGTGAGAAATTATTCCTTATGGGTTTTGCATTCCGGAAGAGCCCCACCAAAGTCTCCGTGACACCTGAGAAAGTGCCTCCCTTAAATTCGCTAACAAAGCGTGGGAAGAGCAGACTGATCGTGTGCAAGAAGGCAACCAGCTCTGTTTCTTGTTCATTTAAGTACTCAATAGACCCTTTCCGAAATTCAGTCTGGCAACTTTGATCGCTATCATCATCTCTGGAAAGGCATCTGTGCCATACCAATGGCGGCCTTCTAGTGACTCATAAAGGAAGACGTCGAAGATGCTTCTAAGCAGATGATGCGAAGCCTTTACATTCGGGGGGTCAGTACGATGCGACGTAATAACGAAACATAAGGGCTACATAAGCGTTTATTTCTAACAACTCAGATTCAGTCAATTTGCGGGCTGCACACAATCGGCTTTAAAGCACTTTGGTGTATAGAATTTTCCCGACGCATCTGAGTGGGTTGGAGCTTTGTTCTGAATGCAGGTTCTTGGTCACCATCAAACTGAAAGTGATCGAGAAGGAACTCGCACTGAAGAATTCTTCGCGTGCCGTTGACTTGCAAAAGTTACAGTGCCGATACAAGTTCATTTCCGCCATTGATATGGCGAAACCTAAACTGCTTTACGAACACCCAGATGGCAGTGAATTTCAAAAAGGGTCTATTGCACTACCAGTACATTTCGTTTTGGATAGTTTCCACGTTTTCTTCTAGGTTGTTTCTGGTCTCGCTTTTGAGTAGTGTAATGGCTTTGGTCCTTTTGGTACATTCAGCGAAGTGGGACGATCGAGTAGTTTGGCCCAATTGTCTCGATTGATGGCTCCTAGTCGGGGGTGACCAGCTTCTATTGGTACGGTTTGGATGTATCTGTTGCTTGTGTTTGCATGAAGAATCTTCCAGAAAGTTGGAGTCTTTCTTATAGGGTCCAAGAATTGTCAATCAAGAATTGAATCAGTGAAATTCCCAAAACACCTCTCATTGATGAATCCAGAAATAAAGCTTTTAAGCAGAACATTCTTCTTTAGTGAGTCGTTGCAAAGGCCAATTCCTTTCAGACCTTGTTTCAAAAGAGGGTTGTTATATTCAATCAAGGATGGTGATCTGCATAAGTCTGAAGAACACATAATACAATGTGGGATCAAGTAAAGGACTATGCAGGGAGACAGTGTTTGCATTTGTTGCGATCGTTGAGATGGTGTTGGCCAGTGACGGCACCGGATCATTACACAAGTTACCCGGAACCATAGTTTTGCTTCAAAGGTAATATGTTCCCTTGGAAGACAGGAACCTTACCGTAGGATAAAAAACCTGAACTGGTCATCGTTTCATCTTCGTTGATCAGTAGACCAAGTTTTTCAGTCCCTTTTGAGGCAGCAGTCATGATGATTTCATTGTTTAGCACTACATTTGAAATCTTGTTTTCGAGATCTTCTTTAGTGATGGATGGTGACAACTTCTATGAACCACAAACCACCTGGTTATTCCCTTGTGCAAGTGTCTTAACAAGGGTATTTCTGGTTCTTGCTTCTCTCAACAAAATGAGTAGATTTACAATACTCCACCTCTTTTATCGTTAACCTTCCAATCCTCCGTTGTTGATCAGGCTGTCTCCTTCTGCTCTTATTAATCTGGTCTTGGGCCTTAACAGATCAGGCAGTTCTGAGAAAACTCGTGGGTCCTTGCGAAGGGTTCTGGTAACCCTAAGAGTTGTCCCATAACTCGGAAAACTGTGTTGTTCGCTGCTGGCCCTTCTTGTAGTTTTCATGTGGTTTGAGAGAGTGATGGCCAAGCAGTCGGCTCGTCCTTGGCCTGAGGAACTATCCAGCAGTTTCTTGGTTACCTTGGTTAGACCATTGGCCATGGTCAAATCAGCAAAGAGGGAGACATGGCACGGCCACTCAATGCGCATACACAAGGTGTGGCCAGCCGCGTCAGCCGAAAACGGCTTGAGGCACCTAGCTTGCCGCGCCTCCGCCGCTGCGCTACTAATCCAGGCTGGGCAAAGCTGGGGGAGGAAGCTCCGTGCAGGGAGTGCGGCGGCTGCCTGACCGAATACGCGCGTTTATTGCCTTGACAGTGCACATGAATGTGTGTGGAGGATGTTTTGTGCTTGCTATTTTCAGGATACTAGAGCCGTACTTCATACTCGGAGCACAAATGAAAATTGTTCAGTGTAGGTTTCAACATATCTGTCGGCGCTAACGGTCGGCTTGCTGCACAGGGATTTGTGTGCTAGCAATCACCAGAATGGCCCACCGTAACGGCGGCTTTTGTTGCATAGGTCATTCAATGATGGCTCACTTTCATCGAGGGTTCATGTGTCATATTATTTGCTTACAAAAAATATTGTCTTTTATCGAGTATGGTTGACCAGTTACACGTTTGGGTCAGTCACATAAACTACATTTTTAATATTTTGTTTTTTCCGCTGTTCTTTATGATAACCTTTCTCAGCATTTACTTTTACAATGTATCGCAATCAACTTTATAGCTTATCAACTGCCTTTTCAGTAGGGCCCTGACACAGTTAAGAATAATAAGCCGGACCAACCAACTTATTAGTGTGCCTTATAGCAACTCTTACTGAGACAGCAAAACTGAGGGACAGTCAGGAGCTAGGCTTTTTAAATCAAAGTCATTAAGCAGAAAAAAAAAGTCTTTACAAGTGCAGAACTTTCCTAGAAAGAGGCTTGTGTGCAAGCTGTACAAACCGCTCGACTGTAGAATTAATACTTCCATTCCAATTTGCTTGTAGTGGCCACAGCAGCTTGCTTAGGAGGACTTTGCAAAACGCTTCGGTGTGCTCACGGTCATGTTTCTCACAGACTAGTTTTGGACATTGTGTGAAGTGTGGAAGAAGCACCGAAAGCAACAGCTTGCAGAGCTTACTGCTCCGTCTGACCTCATGGGACTTCACGACAGAACTTACAAAGTTGCATGTAAGCTTACAAAAGACAATGATTTCCATCTTCGGGTATCTGAGGCCTCCGTTATCTAGTTTCTTGATAAATCCATAGATTGCTTCAGTTGGCTTCGGTTCCTGCAGAAGGGCTTTGCAGAACTCGCATGGCACCTGAAAACCAGCATATTCCTATGACTCAATAAAAATACTAAGACCATGAGCATTTAAAGGAGCTGTGCAACAATTTTAGTGCTTTGCTTAAATAATTTGGGTGTTGGTGTCTCGATCTTCCAGAAGTAAAGAATAAGAAACTGCTTTAGCCTGCATGTCCTAGTTTTTATTTTTGAAAATGACAAAGGCTTTCGGCACCTCTCAACTTTATCAACACCCTCCGGGTCACGTGCACTGTGACGTCAATGGGGGGCATGCGGGGTTCCTGTGAAGCTCTCTCTCTAGACTCTCGAGCCATCAGTGAGCAGCAAGAACACACTCGCTCGCGACCATGTGACCACGTGCTTGCGCAGCCAACACGATAAACATTGCAAAAGGAGGAAAGTGCCAACGTCCGGGTCCGATCATCCCCATCCGGCTCCGCCCCTGTCCCCCTCCGGCTTCTGGTGGTTGTTTGCGGTAGCAGATAGAGCTGACAGTTTTGTTGACCTCGTATAGGTGGCGCCACTAAAACTCCGTATAATAAAAGTTTTGTCGATGGTACCAGATTTTTGATGTATTTATATTTATGTTGGAACGCAGGATTTATAGAAAAAGTACCTTTTATCGAGCAGGAATTCGCACAACTTGCTACCTTTTTACAAGTCCCCCATTGACGTCATGCAGTGATGTGATTGCTGCGCCAAACTGCGCCAAGGGGCTAACCCTGCTACATCCTGCTACATTTTGCCAAAATATGGGTAATCTGCGCCATGCCTACGCCAAAGGACCAGTTTTGGTCGCCTTTCAAGACTAAACTGAGTACCGTAATTGAGTATGCGAGGTATCGCAAGCAGCCACCCGATACAAAGTACCCTGCATCAGTCGTGACATTGTAACTCCGGAGCCGGGAAAAAGACAGGCTCAAAACTTAGATGTCAGTATTGAACCAGCTCGCCTCCTTGCTTTACTTACATCAATCGTCCATCCGGTCTCGCATGGTTTTTCCCGCCGTCTCTTCTTTCGCGCTCTCGTCGTCTCGTGAATCTCGTCTCGTGTTTTTTTGGTTTTTTTTTAAGTTTTTCAACGATAGATGCGGGCGTGTGCGGACGCTCCGACGCTAACGTACCGGGTACCAACCATGCCGTCACGAAACGAAATTATGTTTTTGCGCGGCGGGAGTTTCTTTTTGAGCTGAAGCACTCGGCTTCTGAAAGCAACGGCCGTGGGAAAACTATATTTGGTCCTGCCTGCCAGTCCGCACGTCGCTACAGATATGGAGCTTCCTAAACCGAAACATAAGGACCGCCGCATGTTCATCAACATTCCTGTTCTTGTTTAAAACATACGCTACTACAAAAATTAATTTTTAACTCAAAGACTGCTCTGTGGAAGTATTGATTACCTAGGTATCTCTTGGTTGGCTTTCTTTCGAGAGGGACCCCGGTACATGAAAAATCTGTCACGCAAGAAAGTTGGTGAAGAGAAGTGAGCTAGCTAAAGCAGAGAAGGCAATGTCTGCACGCTGAACCCGCACGGCGCGCTTGTTTGTCTCGAGTTCAGTCGTTGCACAAAGCGCTCCAAGAACGTTTTGACCCTGACTCGCGATGTCCTGCATCGATGCGCTCAGGTTCTTCTTTTCTGTATGTTTAGCTTGTACCTCGCCTGCCGGCCTTGCAAGCACGCGCCGCTGAACTGTTTTTTGTCGCATGCTGGGCAGTTACATTTTACATACATTTTTGGAGACCAGTTGGCGACGGAGCGGAGTGGCATGGTTTCGCTTTCGATCGAACAGCCGTTGTCTCCGCTCGCGCGACGAAGCACGTGCAGCTGCAAGCCTGCCGAAGTTGCCCTGAGTTGCACGCGAACATGATTGCATGACAGAGACACCAGCTGGGACGCTTGCAATCCACTGCTTTTTGTTTATTTTTGACGAAAATCTGGCACGTCGGGAATCAGTAATACGGTGGCAAGCGGTTTTTCAGAATTGCTCGGCAACGCCTACAGCACTGTACACTTGTGGGATGTCTCAATGTCCCTTTGGAGACATGGAAAGTGGACATTTATTACTAGTCTAAGCCAAAGCGGAGCTTGCAGCAGCTTTGCGGAAAGTTTTGAAAAGCAAAAAGTACCCGCTGGTTGTAATGCACCTTTTTCTTGTGTGCATTTTCGCATTGCACTGCAGTAGCTATGTGTTCCATCAGTCGGGGACTGCTTCCATTAATTATATTATATGATTAGTAAACCTTATGCTGTGATATTTACTATTAAGCTGGTCATTTTCAAATGAATATTAATATGTGAAGTTTGGTTTTCAAATAAATTTGAATGTGTGAAGTTTGGTTCTTATCTATCTATAGTGGGTACATATATATGTATCATTTAACTGAAGCATTGCAAAATATGTCATGTAATTGACATTTCAGTTACACCTTGAAAGACTCCTAGGTAGTCGAACTTGACCATAATTCGTTTATTTCGGCGAGCAAAGTGCACTTTGTTTGTCCAGCACCTAAAACTAATATTTTTATTTTTCTAAGAATATCTGCTCCGACGGCCACTTTTGGTGCTCCGAAACACTGTTTTGGCTGCTCCAAAACACTGTTTTGGCTGCTCCGAAAGGTGCTTTAAAACGGCTTAGGCCAATCACATCACTGCGTCATGCCACGTGGTTCTCATGGCCACCGCTCGTGGCTGCAGGTCGGGAAATATTCAATATTTTGCCCCTCGATTACGCGGTGGAATTGCTACATTTGGAAGGAAGGAGATGTGTTTTCTGTCCTTTGTGACAAGATAAATGATGTCAATATTAGAAAATGCAAATTCTTCCAACAATAAAATCGTTGCACAGCTCCTTTAAGCTGTAACGACAGCTAAACAGCAAGTCAGTTATTTGGCGGTGATAACTGTGCACGAAATCAGTCATTCGCAGGGCCTCTATAAATTAAAGCCAAATGAAGATGCCTTATGGAATCTTGCAAAAAGAAAGAGCACACCTTTTCTTCGCATGCACGTGCAAGGCAACCAGCCAGGAAAGCGATAGGTGCTAGTTCAAGGTCTGTATGCACCCCATCTGCATTAATCCGAGCTCACTGGAAAGCTCCCTGGCAGCAGATTGAATGGCAGCAGGAAAGCGAACAGTCTCGTCGAGTTGAATCGCCGACCTCACAGGCACCATTTCCCATTTTCGCCGCTTGCAGAATACCAACCTTCAGGAAGAATGACCTAATGAGTTCATTATGTATATATAAATATCTCTTTCTTAGGAACGCTACCTTTAGCAGTCTCTGCACTGAAAAGTGCAGCCCTGGCATCGAGTTGATCATTGCCGCCAATAAACTGCCTGAAGCAGCTGAATAGTGACTTTACAGGATCGCTGTTCAGGCCACGTGTCAAGACACAGTGGAAGCTGAAAAAAAGAAAACATTGCGTTAATAACAAAAAGAAATATATATTTAATAAGGCTTTGCTAAAAAACAACCTACTTGACGTTTTCAAGGAGGTACTCAATTTGAGCCATTGTCAGTCTTGTCGTCATGAGTATTGCCTCCTTGTAGGTCTCCTTTTTCATTTTCTTCAATATAGCCACAAAAATCTAGCTCAAGCCAGGAAAGATGTTCATCATCTGGCAAAGAGAATGGTTTCTCTTGCTGTCCATATGGCTACACTGCGCCAATGTCAAGGAAAGCGTACCACTTCGCAACCATCTTCATAAAATCAATTGTGGTAGCGCTGTCTTGAAACTCACGTGCTGTCCAGATGGCACTGCGGGTTTTCTTGAAGGAATTGGAGCGTAGATATCACTGGTGGAGAAAATATCTGTGGCTCTACACGCTTTCATTTTTTCCAAGTTGTTTGGCTCAACGTGTTACCTTGTGAGGAACCCGACGGGCTTGACGAGCAGCTGGGATTGAAGTTCAAACAACTTCAAGTAGAGCCCTCCTTGAATAAGCTGCTCTCCATCAGTCATTTCCCGTTCCAGAAAGTTGCTGCGAAGGTTTTTTTATCAAGTGGTTCGACTCAAAGGATAAGAGAAGTGGATCACCTTCCCACGACGGGTGGTCCCTTTCGTGAACACGTGCACCATCCTTCAAAATCTTTCTGAACAGAGCAATGTTGATCTGGTGGTTGTCCGTTACTATTCTGGCAATGGGAAACCCACTTGTTCAACTGTCTCATCACTTCCATGGTCATAGATAAAATCTTGTCATTCTTCAAGCACCGAGTGAAAAAGTGGCCTGCTGGTATGACGTAGGCTGTTGACAGCCCTCTCAAAACAAAACACAGCAAGCGATTTGCAACTTGTGGATTTGTAGTTGAATGCTCTGCAGAGCTCATGTCAACAAGTCCAAAGATTTTATCTACCTGCCGATCGTAGATAACTTCCTGTGCAATTGCCATCTCATCAATGATAAGAGAATAGAAAGATTCTTGTTCAACAGTCAGCTTTTCGTATTTTACACGAAGGCGCTCCTCGATGAGGGAAGTTACTCCAACTTCTCCTTTTGACTGTCCAGCGTATTTCTAAAGTGTGGTGCGGCACGGCAGCTTTAGAAGGCCCCTCGATCTGATATGGTCATAACCTTTGTTTGAGCACACTTTCCACAGCATGCACTCTTTCAGAATGCCTTCAGAGTAGACCGGTTTCTTCTTGCTGAAGCAGGTGACCTGAGTTTTAATAAACAAAGCAGTCTTATCACCTTTTTCGAAAGCTGCCAACAATAGCCTGAAGTCTCGGATCCGCTTGTTGTCCTCATAAGCTCGAAGCTGCTTCTTGATCTCGTCGTGCTTGGCTTGTGAGTTTTTGAAGCGCGCTCTTCTGACGTGCGATTTGCGCTTTGAGTCGCTGCTCTGTTTTCTTCAGCTCGTCCATCATGTGCACAAGGTTTAGCGAGGTTTGGCATGCCTCGTCAACAATCAAAGCATTCTTGCTCCACACTTCTATGCAGGTATCAGGAGCTGGAGTTTTCCTTTCATCACGACCGGAAAGCGGGTGAGCTTCATTTATAGTTGGACTTCCTGCTAAGTCTTCAGGTTTGGCAACTGCTCCTTTTACCGAGCTACCATCACTGTGGTTGCTTCGAGGTCATTTCGTTACAGGTCTGTTTTCCTTACGCATGTAGTGTGGATGGTTGGGAAATTGGGTCGGAAGTGCGGATGAAAGCAGGGACCCTCAGTTTCGTTGTCTTCTTGTAATTGTCCTCAGTAAAATATAGCGTACAAACCGCAGACCTGTCATTCAGCTCCCACTTGCTTCCCTTTCCACCTGGGGCCGCTTGCTAGAAAGTCTTGACTCAAGTCTTGGCTCAAGTCTTGACTCAGGCGCCTGGCGGTCTCGGCTGAGACTGTGACTGAGACCAAGACGGATCCAGCACGGTCTCCGGCGCGGTCTTGACTCAAGTCCGGACTTGAGTCTGGCACCCAGACCGCCAAGAACGGAGTGAGCAGTACCTAGAGAGGGAATCTAGGGAAAACTGAAGAAATACCGGAGGAAACAGAGGGTGCGTTCCAAATCTACTCGAATGGATCCGAGTTACCCTGGCAGATCATGTCACGTGACAACAAAAATCGAGTAATGCCGGACGCGAGTAGGTTTTTGATCGCAAAGGTACAAAACCTTTACCCTAGAGTGAGACCGAGTAAATTTTGGAACACGGCCGAAGATTCTGGATGTGGAAGTGACGTGTTGTGACCTCCTGTCCAATAAGAAAGCGCCGGCGACGCGAGGCGGCAAGCGAGAGATCGTCTGCTTCTGCTACGCTGCGATCGGTTTGGGCAAAGAGAAACGACGATAGTCGCAAAACTGCGGCACATGCCTCGTACATACCGTGGTTCTGTGCAAAATAGAAGAAGAAAAAAAAGTCAGCGATGCGCGGTTTTGGGTAGAGTTTAGTGCGCACCAACGCTGTCATATTGCTTCGTACGCTATCGTCTGTCACCACCGTCGTCGACGTCCAGTGCGTACGCCGAATAAAGTTGTCTACAGAAATGCCTGCGTGTCCTTAGACGCCCAATTTTTTAAGAAAAAGAAATGCGCTGGACGTATTTTCTCAGAAGCATTTGCAATAAAAGTTGATAATTATGTTTCGATCATTAAGTTAGCAGACGACCGTCTGAGTTTGCTGCACGCAGACATGGATGTCGCCGGTCCACCACGGATGCCTCCCAAGGTAAAGAAATCAAATTGGTTCGAAGATGATAAGTTTCAATTGGTTTACGAAATCGAGAAACGAAAACGTATAATTAAGAACAAATTTAACAACAATATTACAAAAGCTGCTAAAAGAAAAGCGTGGCAGGAGATCGCATCCGTGATGAATTCGCGGCATCCATCGACGCTGCGCACTGTGCCGCAACTCAAAAGGCAGTGGCAAAACCTCAAATCTCGCAGCCGCGCTGAACTGACCCTCTCGAAGAGAGCAGACTCCACGACCGGTGAGTTTACTATACATGTTTTTACTGCACATAAAAATGAAGCACACATTCTGTGTGCTAAAGAAGTTTTTTTCCACTTTCTCATTTTCTTGGCTAAATTATAGAAGCAATCGAGATATAAAGCTATTAATCAAATCAAAACAATGAATGTGCCTGCTGCAATCAGGCAAAATTTAATGCTCAAACAAAATATAAAGAGAACCTTGTCTTCCACAGGCGCAGGGCGCAACGACCACACGCCGACACCGCTGGCTGAGGCTGTGCTGGCGGTCATCGGTTCCACAAGCCCCAACCTTCTGGGTATCGAAGGAGGCATAGACACCGACGAGTGAGCTGTCATGTTACTGCTATTTGTACGAAATCTAGCCTTTCGAGATTCACACGATTGGGGGTTCTACTAGCAAAGCTAATATTGTATTCATAGTCATATCTGAAGTTCGCAAGTACTAAATACTGGGCCACTCAAAGAAATGTTCTGGTGTGTTCTCTCCAGAGCAAGAAAGAACCGTGCACATCCAAGAACTCTAGAACTTTGAGCCGTGTTACTTGATGTTAAAGTCGAGCTAGGCGTGTCAATGAAAGACCACTGCGCTCATCAGTGATGATAATAAAAATAATATAAACATTAATAATAGTAATTATTGGATTAGGAGAGCCACGGCACTGTAGAAAGGCAGCAGCCCGTGCAAGGTACGCCCGCAACGCCACATCTTGTGATGGTGATTATGTGATGATGTAAGATCACGACCTAATCTTGTGAGATGCAAGATTAAAATGATGGTGATTATGAGCCGACATGTACATGGGGAGGACGACGCAGTCTTTTGAACATTGCAAGCGCCGTTGGCCGAGTCTTGAAAGTTTGGGAAAGAAAAATGATAGCAGACTTAGGCTGGTACACTGCTGAAATGGTAGAAGGTATATCTTAAAAAGGTATCATGCAATGCGAACAAGACAAAGGGGATTGTGTTTCTACAACACTACCATTACAAAATACATTATACTCTCATGATTTCAAACTCCAGGAATCCATGAATTTTGTTTGATTTATCAGAAATTTATCTAAATAATGATGCAAGATAAAAATATGATTCGCCTTGTGAGTGACTCCACATACACAGAAGATATTTCATGCTTTCCTTTACATAGGCCTACTGATCATAACCAGGTATGCTACACATGAAACATTCGTGAAATGTAAGACAAAAGTTTATTTATCCCTCAAAAATGTTCATTGTTGTGGGCTGTTCAAACACCACGTGACAACTCAAAACAAGGTTCAGTTTGTTCATCGGGTCAAGAAGTTGTCTCGTGTGAACTATTAAACGGGGGCACGTGAACAATAAAAGCGGGCACTGCGCCACAGTTTTCATAGCAAGTTGTGAGGACGTTGCGACTTGCCCATGCTATGCCACTTAAATTCTATGCCGTTGTCCTGTAATTCATATTTTTTGTTCTTGCAGCCCTTTTGTTTAGTACACTTCTTTCCGAGCATCGGTGCACTGCAGAGGGAACACCCATGGATCTGTTGCTTCTCCGCAATGTGCCAGTGCTCGGTGTATGCCATGCTACCAGATCACAGCGTCTGCGCAACTTGCTGTAGAAATTTCCGCATGAGCCCCGTTGAGTGCGCTTATCACCTAGCGCCGGTGCATTGCGGAGAAGCAACAGCTCCATGGGTGTTCCTTCTGCAGTGTACCGGTGCTTGGAAAGAAGCACACTCAACAAAAGGGCTGCAAGAACAAAAAATATGAATTACAGGAAAACGGCATTAGGTTTAAGCGGCGTATGGATACACTAAGAACATAGCGAGACAACCAAACTGAGGAAATTTGTTTGAATTAACCAGAAGTATAATATCCGAGTTTGAATTATCGCAAGACTACCGTATACAGGCTAGACTTTTATGAAGTCAAGCCAAACTATGACAAACAGCAAAACAAATATATTGTTTTATGTTGAAAACTCTACTGCTACGTAGACCCAAAGGTCACAAACACAAAGCTTGGACCTCATTTGCTTCAGGTCCGTTGTATTGAGATGGCAAGTCAAATGAATGAAGGCACAAAGCTGAGACAGTCTGTTGCATAAACATATTTGTGCGAGATTAGTGCTCTGAAATCTCGCTCATTTTGTAGGTAGCATTCACTGTCACAGCTGAGTTCGCTGCTGCTGAGCATATGCTGTTGTCAAGCTTTTGCAACACTTCCAACATGCGTATTGCATACCATGAGGAATGTCTTTTCTGGAATAAAACCACCCTGAAAGTGTGAACAGTATTGATAAATAAAAGAAATCAGAAGTAATCCTGAGCAGTCAGTTCAAATATGGTGTACAGTGAGTACAATTTATTAAGTATCGACCAGTAGACACTACCACTAAATTTGGAATCACCCTGAGCACATCTGCTGCTCAACATGGTAGTCTTTTTGACATAAAACAGAATTGTAGGGACAAGCAACCAGAAATATGTGGCCGGCATCAACACTGCACACTGGATCTGCATGAAGCCAGCTGCTTTCACAACTAATAGCCGCAACAGCCAAGATCGGGCTTGACCTGCACACTGTAGGCTGACTTTACTAAAGCCCACATACTTTCACATAGCAGCAATGGCCGAGAGCTGAGGAGTCGAGCTTGATCCACATGCACACAAAAAGCGTGAATGAAATCCAAATAAGAGTGTTCTCAAATTATGTACAAGGGTGACAAGACTAACATTCTTGTGTATTTTCCTTAGGGCCAGCACAGCATCAGTCAGCGTGCAGCCAACTACTAACGAAGTGGTTGGAGAGGACCGAGTCCTCAGCTACGAAGTTGAAGTGGACCCCGGGGTCGCATTCCTCGAGGTGCCAGAGTCCGAAGAAACCCTGGACTACGAGCCTCCGGACTGGCCGCTGGACGAGGATGAGGCACTTGTGGAGCCTGGTGCAGCAGCTGCGCTGCTACTTCGGGAGGGGCCTCCTCCTGCGGCAGGGGACCGCCTGAGGCAGCAGCTGCTGCTGAAGGGCGACCGGCACCACTAGGCCGGCGGGGACCACCTCGTTGACGACTGGTCTGGAGGCCCAGCGCACCACCCGCAGCCAGCACATGGGCTGCAGACAAACAGTTTTATAGAGACATCTTGGAGCAACAACACGAGAACGTAAAGTTAGAACGGCAGTGCCTCCTTGCCAAACTGAAGGCGACGGAAGAGCAGGCAAGGGCATCGGAAGAGCAGGCAAGGGCAGCAAGGGCAGCCTGCGAGGCTGCCGAAATGATGAAAAGGCAGCAAACTTCTATATTGAACAGGGAGAAAAAATGTTCACGTTACTTGGGAAGGCCCTACAACAAGGCCCTTAAAGGGGAGGAGGGGCCTTCAGTTTGGCAAAGTGGCATTGTCGTTTTAGCTTTACTTTGTAAATACAATAAACAGTTTTTTTTTGTTTGTTCTCTTCAATGTCTTTTTGGTTCCAAGTATGGAAAAAAAATTCCACTGCATTATGTATTTCATTTAGAAACATGCAAAACTATAAAGAAATGATGGCATCATAAAAAAATGCAACGACTTTTACACACTCAGCTAAGTAAAAGTGAAAGTCATTACTGTAATAAACACGCGTAAGGACCGCACCTAAGGACCGCACCCACAAAAAAAATGTTTGCCTTGCGCACCATTGCATTTGTACAGGCCTGAGCGATGTCACCGCCGACGTGGCTTGCAGTCAGCATCAAAGCTTTTTTTTCCTTTGCAATCCTTACAATCATCTCCCTTCTTGCTGCCTTTTGTCGAAGTTGCTTAAGGCACATTCAGCCAAGACACCTAACTATTCATCTCCCTTCTTATGTTTGAGCAACCTTCATCTATGATCCACTGACGTCAAAGCCGAGTGGGAACGGCAGCGAAAGAAAGTACAAACTGCAAGTCCAAAATGGAAGCGCAGCGGCGTAAAGGCTCATACACACAGTTACGTTTCAGTGCGTTTGACTGCACTGTATCGAAAAGTAGCCACAACTCCTTGGGCTGCCTGTGGTTCATATAAAACGAAGCAACTAACTTGCTTATCAGACGGCAAACGAACGGGGGCCCCGCACCATGCTGGTGATTGACTTCCCACCACATGGAAGCACTTACCAAGGCATAGGATGCCACAAATTGCCCGGACATGCACTGATGTGCACCATATTTTCTACAAAACTACCTGGTTTTTGGCATGTGAACTTGAAAAACTGTGCCAAACTTACGATGACGACATTCAACCAGCACGTACGGGATATTTCGGCGTTGGTAAAGTGTGCTACGAGCAGAAAGTTCCAATATGCCACCGACAAAGTTTTGATGCGAAAGGCTATTGTGTCGGAAGAACAAATTTAAATATGCGGTTCAAGGCGTAACTGGAATCCTGCAATTATTTGACCAGCGGCTCTAGACACCACTCATAGTAAAGTTATGAGTTAGTGAAGTACTGGTAAACAATGCAAGGATCCATATGTCATGGACCGCAAAGGCCGATGTTTCGGTGGCAGCGTTTCAGCGAGCATGCATTTGGGGGCCACTGCCGGCTGATCATTGCCTGGCCGAGCTCGCGGCAAGGCATGCTTCCCATACTCGGCGAGGAGGCCCCGAAGGTGCGCTCAAAACATGGAAACTACATCATGAAGATAAAGGCAAAGGGCATCGTTATCACGAACAGGCAAGGCTGATGCAAAGAGTGTGTGAACATAAATGTTAAAAAGTGCCGTCAATACACCGCCACGAAGAGTCCTGCCAACTGTGCAGCCGCAGCCCTCCTCTGCCACTCGGACTTTCTTTTCTTTGACGGTTACTCTGTTGCGGGGCGACTCAATGAAACTATCGCTGCAATACATAGCAAGTGCGACAGCTGAATCAGGCGCATTTTACCATAGCTCTCGCTGCAAATGGCTGTTGCCTCAACACCAGTATACAGTCGACTACAGACATAATGGTTGTAATCACATTCTGCTTGTACAGTGGCGTCGAAAAGAAATAGGGGGGGGGGGGGGGGAAGACTGCCCCCCCCGACAGGTCAGAAATTTAATGGAAAAAATATGGAGGAGGGGTGCAAACTTGCCCTTCCCCCCCACCACTGTCGCCCCCCCCCCCCCCTTATGTGCTGAATGGTTCTGATGTCTCTGTGCTTGTAATCACCTATTTTTTCTGACAAAAACTTTTACTTCAGTGTCCTATTCAAAAGTTTCTGGCAATAGCCACAGTTTCAATAGATTGTTCATGGTGACTGTTGTGTGTAGAGTGGTGGCACCATCTGGGACACAGACCGCAATCCTAGAAGATTACGCCACACCGCGGAAAAAATGCGAAGCACGCAGTCAACGGCCAACGCCAGCCAGTGAACCTATCATGTCTTCATTACGTAGCCTTTGTATCTTGAGTCAATAAATAGTTCATGTTATCCGGTCATCATCTACTGGCCAGGATCTATCATGTGATGAGGATAAGATTGCATAGAGACTGCCGCACTCTACGGCCCCACATCACAACGTAAGGTGAGGCACAAGGTTTGTGAACATCACCCTTTGTTCGGATACCCTCCTTGTACCCTCGACAAGAAATGGCGACCCTGGGACAGATAGGAGAATTCAACCCTGCGTTTCCGGAGAAGTGGGATGCCTACGAGGCATGATTGAACTTCCACCTCGAGGGAAACGATATCACCAACCCAACCAGAAAACGTGCTGTTTTTTTTAAGTGTTTGCGGAGCTGCCACTTTTAACTTAGTACAGTCACTACTCGCGTTGGCAACTCCCAAAACGAAGACCTTCAGCCAACCGTCGGAGATTGTACGCCAGTATGCCTTTACCGGCGGAATCAGGGTCCCGAGAAGTCTGTGGCCTTGTTCATTGTGGAACTACGGCGGTTGTCACAAAACTGCAACTTTCCAAATCTCACGGAAATACTGTGAGATCGACTCGTGTGTGACCTGAGGGATGAAACTCTTGAAGTTCAACTCTTCGCAAAAAAAAACTTTCATTCAAGATCGCTCAGGAAGAAGTGCTGGCAGCTGAAGCGGCGGCTCAAAGCACCCCCGATGTGAGGGGAGGAAAACCAGCTGTGGCAACCGACGTTGCCATACGTCGGGACTAAGAGGAAGGAGAAAACACGCTTAGGCAACCGACAAGGGAACGGTATACCACGGGAAAACAAAGCCTTGCAATGGGTGCGGAGGAGCTCACGCACGGGAGCATTGTCAATTTAAGGATGCCCAGTGTCACTTATGCAGAAAAATCGGCCGCATCGACTGTGTGTGTCGCATGAAACAATGAGCGCAGAGCGGGCCATGGGAACAAGAGGATCCAAAGCCACGGCGAACGTTCTGTACTTGGACACACAATCTGATGATGTGTACGATACTAACTGGCCCCGCCACAGGCATCGCAGACACGTAAGCACCGGACGTCGGCAATGATGGAGGTTGACTTGGGGTCAGAGTTATCGATGATCCCAGAACAAACAAATGAGGTCATGAAGAAGATTCTGTACCGGGTGAGCCATTTTAATTGCAAGTCAGATTTCCATTGCAATACGGTGCAGATCAAGGGAGTGTATAAGGTCCATGTCAAGCACGGTAGTTTCGAAGGAGACCTGAAACTGCTAGTAACACAGGGACAGTGGACAACCCCCCTTGGCATGGACTGGTTTAAACCATTGGGTATCAGGCTGCTAGGGGTAAATAAGGTCACAGGTCTGTCTATTGAAGGTGTGCTTGCAAAGTATGGTGGCGTTTTTGGGTAAAAGATTGGGAAGTTTGAGGGACCCCCAGTGTCGCTGCACCTTGACTTTACAATGATGCCAGTCCGCATGAAACCCTGGCAAATGCCCTTCGCACTCACGCTTAAAATTGACGCTGAACATGATTGCCTTATTGAACAAGGCATTTTGGAGCCGGTCACGCAACCAAAGTGGGAGACCCCGATTGTGACGCCCATGAAGGCAACTGGAGACATCAGAATATGCGGCGCCTACAAGTGCACTTTCAACAAAGCACTGGCTCAACACTCGTACCCGATCCCCATGGTACAGCACCTCCTGGCATCACTCTCGGGCGGGAGGCTGTTTGCAAAACTGGATTTGGCAGAAGCTTACCAGCAGCTGGTGGTTGATGAAGAAGCGGCGGAGGCACAAACGACCACAACCCATCGAGGAGCATTTCGAGTAAAGCGGCTACGGTTTGGAGTAAATGTTGCTCTTGGGATCTTTCAGAGCTTCATGGACGACCTCCTGAAGGGGATCACCGGGATTGTGTCATAATTCGATAATGTTCTAATTGCTGCAAGCACCAAAGAAGAGTTGGCAGGCCACCTCGAGGAAGTCCTGCACTGTCTTGCTGATGCTGGACTCGGGGTAAAAAGTGAAAAGTGCCATTTTGAAGTGTCGCAGCTCGAGTTCCTGGGATTTCTTATTGACGAGACGGGTGTGCACCCAACAAAAGAAAAGGTGAAGGCGATTCATGAGGCACCAGTACCAACAAGCAAACAGGAACTACAGGCTTTCCTGAGACTGCTAAACTTCTATCGCATCTTTCTACGAAAAAGGCAGCGGTGGCCGAGCCACTACGTCAGCTACTTGACAAAGAGGCACGGTGGGAGTGGACGCCTCTTCATGAACAAGTTTTCAACGAACGCAAGCAGCTGCTGTCCTCAGCAAGTGTGCTGCACCATTATGATGAAACAAAGCCCTTTGTGCTCACTTGTGATGCCTCGCCATAAGACATACATTAAAGCTGTACTTGGCCGTCGACCGGAAGATGACAAAGAGGTCCCCGTCACATTTTACTCCCGCACATTGACATCTACCAAGCCAAACTATGCTCAAATCAACAAAGAAGCCTTTGCAGTGCTGGCAAGCGTAAAGAAGTTCCATGACTATGCGTATTGCCTTCGAGGTCATAACACCACAAACCACCTTTGGGACTGTTGACACCTGCAAAGCAAATGCCATACATCTTGTCTCCACGAATGTTGCGTTGGACGATCCTACAGAATGCTTATACCGTATTTGCACGAATATAACGTGACCACGAATATAACGCGAGGGCAAATTTTGATGCCATCAAAAAGAAAAAAAAATATTATTACTATTATAACGCGAACCGAGGCCACGTCAATTTCTCACACTCGGGGCCATAGCAGATGTGAAAAGTCAATGGAAATAGAAGAAATATCAGTTTATGTTTTGACTGCGCTCATCCTCACTGCTCAGGTCCTTCCGTTTACAATCCACTTGGCGACTACGCAATAAGCAGCAGCACGGCACCTGCTTGTCTGGTAGTTCCTTTTTCTTCCGTGCGAGCTTCTTTGAGCTCCTCGGCAGCCCACAATCCAAACAAGGCACGAAGCAGAAGCACCATCACACAAACACCAGATCACACTGGAGCAGAAACTAAACAATGCGCAGGCAGAAAAAAAAGACTGCTGAATCCGATACACGATCACACTTCTTGTTCTGGTCCCTCTCATAAACAAATGCCTCGTGTTGCACGATTGCGTAAACGCGGTTGGTGGTCTTGGCCAGTCTTAGCTTGGCTTGTGTTCACTTGACTTGGTCCGGCTTGGCTTGGCTCGAATTGGCCAGTGCCCGCATTCCCACATGGCGCGCGCTGAGTTTTTGCGGCGTGCGCGCGTTGTACAAACACAAAAGCGATAAAAATGTTTTTGTTTTTTGTTTTCTATTTGCCCCTTTACGTCGCCCAATAGCTAATAAATTCCCTTCCACACCCCCCCTTCTTTTCCCGCCGGATATTTTGCATTGAACCAGAGGGATGGCTTTCTCCAGACTCGCGCGCCTCGCGGCTGAACTTGATTCCGAATATAACGCGAGGTGCGTTTTGGAGCACGTAATTTCGAAAAAAAACTCGCGTTATATTCGTGCAAATACGGTAACTACAGTTTGTATCGTTGACCTCGGAAAGACATACAACATGCCGATGCATTTAGTCGCCTCTCACTTACCATTCCAGAGTTTGTGGTGCCACCTCCTTTAGAAGTTTTGTTTCTGGAGAACACATCCAATCCACCGCTCCACGCCAAGGACGTCGCACAAAGGACAGCAGAGAACGCCATTTGAAGGGTTCTCAACTGGGCTCTGAAGGGTTAGCTGCCAGGCGGCCTTGAGGCGAATTTCCAGCCATTCAAGATTCAACAACATGAGCTGCCGGTTCACAAAGGATGTATACTTTGGGGGAACAGGGTCGTAATTCCCCCAGAAGGCAGGAAGGTGTTGCTGGAGGCCTTCCATGTCGGACATCCTGGCATCGTCCAAATGAAGGCTCTGGCTCGCAGCTATGTGTGGTGGCCCAAGATGGACAGAAGCATAGAGAGCATGTGATCAAGTGCATGGCATGCCAAGAGTAACGACCTGCACCTCCTCGTGCCTCAGTAGACGCATGGAATGCAACTCCAGCACTGTGGTCTCGGATGACGGGGCTCAGTTCACCTCCGAAGAATTCCGCATATTCTTGAAAGCCGGTCTCATCAGACACATCACGTCAGCACCCTTCCACCCGTCAACTAACGGTCAAGCAGAGCGCATGGTGGACACAACGAAAGATTCACTACAGCGTATTGTAAAAGGGGACACGAGGGCAGCATCTGGCCAGTTTTCTGCTACAGTAGCATGTAACACCATGCATGATGACAGGCAAGAGGGCAGTGGATATGCTGATGAACAGGAGGTTGAAGACGATACTTGAACGACTGCACCCGGACCTGACTGAGAGCATGAGGAAGGGAGCTGATGAGAATTCCAGCGAAGGAGTCCAACCGAAGTCACAAGTGTTTCGACCAGAAGACCCAGTACTCATGCAGCTACAGCAGTGGCCCTTCATGGATACTGGCGACAGTGGTTGAAATGACGTGTCCAGTTTCCTACAAAACCCGCACCCAGGAGGGCATTATCATGAGACGTTTTGTCGACAAAGTGTGTAGGAGCGGTGCATTGAGAGTTGCAACAGACAGCATCAGCCACGGAGAGCGGCAAGCTGCTCGTCCTGAACCACCTGGGCACCCGGACACAGGCAGCGCAGTGCACACGTCGGTGATGGGCCCAGTGCAAGATGTGGATGTGGCCAGGCAGAAGAGATCAGACGGGGCTCGAGCTCTTCGAGAAGGAGTTCACTTAGGGGGAAGGAGTGTTGTGTATTGAGTGGTGGTACCATCTGGAAACAGACGCCAAACCTAGAAGACCATGCCACACCGCGGGAACATTGCGAAGCATGCAGTCAACGGCCTACACCAGCCAACAAAGCTGTCACGTTGTCATGTAGCCTTTGTATCTTGAGTTAATAAATAGTTAATGTTATCTTGTTGTCATCTACCGGCCAGGATCTAACAGTGACTATACTTGAAGTGTACTGAAAAAAGTTTGTTAGTTACGGCCTCATTATTTCAAGCACAGTATGATCAGATCGTTTAAAAAACGTTGGCCCCGAGATATTCGTAGACAGCATGATTAGTACTTGTACCTAACTAATTCAAAAACAACCCTTACCTCTAACCCTTGCTTTTTTTCCAGTTTTCCGTGCACCTGGTTGTTTGCGCACTCCGCTGGCGTGTCTACCCAGCGGTAGGGCACGATCAATCACGGCCATCGTAGCCGTTCGCCATCCGCGATGACGAGCCTGTTTGAAGTTCCTCCTCCGAAGTTGTCTCTGATACTGCTCTGCGATAGCATGTGGAGGTCATGGGTGCTTCCTTGCCACTTGGCGACCACCTCACGATCTGTGAGCATATGCCGGCCACCAAGAGGACTACCTACTTGTCCGGCGTTAGTTCCGAGGAGCTCCGCTGCTGGTGACCACCTTAAGTGGAGAAATATGTCTGAGATTCGTTCACGACAGACAATAAAAATACTAGCGCAGTTTCGATTTAAATATATATAGCCACGCCATAACAATTCCTAGCGAAGGTTCATAAACACTGCTATAGCGTATCAAGCTACTCGCTATCTTCCAAAATGTTTTGGAACATGACGTCTGTCGGGAGTTGACGCTGGCATTTTGAGAAACTGTTTGCTTTTCATACTGTTTTTAAACACGAAACACAACATTTTACAAAGAAAGGATTGCCTCGGAACTGTACCTCGACCAACTCCTTGATCCTCGGGTTGAAAATCGTCTGAACGATAAGACTACGTACTACGTCTTGCTTTCCGTTCATTCTTGAATGGATGGCGCTGCATTTGTGTCAGGAACTGAACCGCAAAAATAAGTTATAATTATGCCAAAGTTATTCACATTTGCCTTTACGAAACAGCACAACTAAACAGTGGTGTTATTGATATTATTTCTTACCTGAGCACTTGCATCAGGACATGGGTGACCAGTCAAGCTCACAGGAAAACAAACGATTGCGAAACCACCAAACCGAAAACGAAACAGTCGTGGCAGGCTTTCCTGTCGAAGACGTCGATGGCGTAGAAGTAGTCTAAACTTGCTTTAACGAAAGCATTCACCCGGTAAAAATGACTTGTAGCCGGTGCGTAGTGGCTGTGGTAGCCACGTCCGACATTTTGTTTTCTCGTGTGGTCTCATCTTGGATCTCAGCTGAGACCCAGCATAAGACGCCGGTTGAGCCGCTTGCTCGAAACGAAATCGGAACCGTCTCAGCCAAGTCAGGACTTGAGTCCGGTACCTACAACGGAGTGAGCGGTGCCTCGAGAGGGAATCTAGGCAAAACGTAGAATCCGGACGTGGATGTGACACGGGGTCGTCTGCTTCTGCTACGCCGCGGTCGTTTTGGGCAGCGATAAACGACGACAGTCTCATAACTGCGTCCTGTTTTTCGTGCAAACTGTGGTTACACGTGAAAAGCGACAGCAAGCCGCGGTTCTGGACATGTCTGTCACCACCATCGTCAACGTTGAGTGTGTACGCCGAATAAAGGTGTCCACAGAAATGTCCGTTCGTGCCGATGCATTTTCTAAGAAAAAAGAACAGCACTGTACGTCCCTTCAAAGGTAAAGACGAATGTAATTTGGTGCAAAGATAAAAAGTATCAATTGGTGTACGAAATGCAGAAACGAAAACGCGTAATTCGAGAGAAATTTAACAAGATTACAAAAGCTGCTAAAAAGAAAGCACGGCATCCGTTCCATAGAGATCATACATATTATCCGTACTGAACTCGCGGTACCAACCGATGCTGCGCACGAGACAAAAAGTAAAAAAAAAAAAAGTTGCAGAACGTACAACTTTTTAGCTGCAGAGTTGACACCTACCATAAGGGTGAGTTTATTATAAATTTGTCTTTAGTGCACATAAAAATGAAGCACACATTCTATATGCTCAATCAATTTTTTTCACTTCTTATTTTCCTGGCTGAATTATAGTAGTAGTCAAGAGCTCTGGATTTGAACATTTTAATACAATCAAGAACACCTTTTATGAGCTCATGAAATTTTGTTCACTTCCAATTTTCCTGGCTAAATTATAGAAGTTGTCAAGAGTTCTGGATTGAAAACTTTTATTACAAACAAATCAAAACAATGAATGCACTTGCTGCAATCAGACAAAATCCAATGACCCAAGAAAATGTAAAAAGAGCCGTCTTCCACAGGCACAGGACCAGTGAGCTGTCATGTTACTACTGTTTCTACAAATACACTAGAATGCAGTATGTGCCATTTGATGCAGACAAGTCTAGCCTTTTGAGGTTGACATGATTGGGGGTTCTACTAGCAAAGCTAACATTGATTTCATAACTGTATCTTGGGTATGCAAATACTAAATACTGAGCCCACTCTAGGAAACATTCCGGCAAGTTCACTCCAAAGCAAGAAGGATCTGTGCACATTCAAGAACACTGAAACGTTGAGCCATGTCATTTCAGTTAGAAGTCAAGGTCGGTATTTTTTAATGAAAGAACACTGCACTTATCGATAGCAGAATTAATCTTGTACACTGCTCAAATGCTAGAAGGTACATTTTAAAAAAGTTAAGCAATGCAAACAACACAAAGGTTATTGTGTTTCCATTGCACCATCACCACAAAATACACAGGCTAGAAGCTTATGAAGTAAAGCCGAAACATGGCAAGCAGTAACATGAATTTGATGTTTTATGCCGAGAACTCTACATCTCCGTAGGTCCAAAGGCGACAAACACTTGGACCTCATTTCCTTTGGGACCCATTTTCTTTGGGTCCATTGTATTAAGATGCCAAGTCAAACAAATGCACACACAAAGCTGAGAGTCTCTTACATAAATATGTATGTGTAGGTGCTTTTACATCTAGCTCATTTTACAGGTAGTATTCACTGGCGGCCATAGCTGAACTCGCAGCTGCAGAGCACATATACTAACGGCAAGCTTCCACAACACCTGCAACATGCACATTGCCCACATGAAGAATGTCTTTTAGTGCAGCTCTTAGGCGCCCGTCTCCGGAGTCAGCGGCGTCGGTGTTGGCATAACTGCCCGTTCCATTGGGACGTTTCCCATAATGACACTACATGTGACGTCACTAGGGTCACAAGGGGGGAGAGAGGGGCATACCTGTTGGTAGTGTAATGGACCGTTATCAGATGGCGACACGAATCCAGCGCTAAGGTCATGCAGCCGTTCCCCTTTTGTTTGCATTTCCCCCCTCTCAGATGGCAGCTTGACAGCTGTATGTCGTTTCTTCATCCCCAAATCCACTCGATCCACATCCCAGAAATGTGGTCATACTGTGCACTTAAGATAAACAAACAGGTTATGGGCCCAGGACGGCACATCGACCATTATTTCGGAAGAAGAGGGATCACCTTTAATGAGTGATGAAAAGGTACAACCACGTTGAAGAAGAAACTGTCAAGCAACACCGTCTTCGTTACGTCGTGCCGATGCCTGAAGAAGATTAGACGGGCGTGAGTGTAGTGAAACTGTCAAGGACGAAGTGACTGACAAGTGGTGTGTGCCCGTCAAGAAAGTAAAAGGTGGCACGTTCTTCGTCAGACGGACAGAGCGTCGCCAAACATTGGTCTCACTGCGGACTCCATGGGCTCTTATGTTCGGAAGACGTCTACACACACCAAGCGTGGGTACAGCGAAGTTGTCGGTAAGAAGTGACCTTTGCACTTTCCGAGCAGGACGGATCATCGTGCAACACCTGTGGTTGTCGGAAAGAAGTACTGACATCGGTTCAGTGCGCGCCAGTGACGAAAGTGTCGGGAAGAAGTAACTGACACCCCAATGACGAATTTCTCGGCAAAGAAGTGAACAAAGGAGAACTGCGTCGATGGTTCGTGGAAGACGTCGCCAAACCTGTACGTGTGTTCCTGCTTCGCTGGGTGCCACAAGACGTGCAACGGGAACCCAACGCAAGTTCATCGCTGTAAGCCTACTTCGAACTGCTCTCGACGAAGCAAAGCAATACGATGGCGGCACTGGACGAATTCAAAATACCAAAACTCTCAAACGAAAATTACCATGCGTGGGTGATTTGAGCCAGAGCGGCACCCGTCTAGAAAGGCTGTTGGGAAGCCATCGAGCCTGGCTATGGTGGGAGAGAAATGACAAACGACGAGAGGAAGATAAACAACAAGGTTTTGCATTAAAATCATCTGGTGGGCTAGTTGGCTAAACATAATGAGAAAATTAGCGCAAATACAAGGAAGGAAGGAAGAACGTTAGGACAGGAAAGAGCGCTACTTACAACTGGCTTTAATTATAAGGTGAAAAAAGAAAAAGAAAACAACCCCGGAGAGTGGAACAAAGTACTGACAAAAAAGAAGTGATACAGAGAGCGAAAATAATTAAGGTGAAAATACAAATTAAATAATAAAATAAAATAAAATAAAATAAAGGCAGATCTGCAGAATCGCATCGGCAAATGCGCAGGCAGCAGCACTAGCAGCACACACACGAGACACCGGCAAATCCTTTGCGAGCATGAAGAGGCGAACTGCTGCCGGTGACCATCCCGCAGTTCTATTGGTCACACATGAGTCACTTGCAGTAGCCGCACACACACACACACGGGACACCGGCAAATTCTTCCAGCATGAAGTGGCGACACTGTTGCCGGTAACCAAGCAGCAGGACGCAAATATCAGGGGCACGTGTCGAGGTATCTCAGCTCTTTCTCTGAAAGGAAGACTGACGGGGCACTAACACATTTGCTTTCTTCTTTCTTGATCTTGTACGCTTCATAGATTTCTCTAGCTCTTTTGTCATTGAGATGTTTTAACACCTTCGTCTGATTAAACAAAGGGGTACAATGACAGTCACGAACATGCACCGCAAGATGTCCAGATGGAGAGGCTTTCAGTGAGAGGTCATGCTCTCTCAATCTAACATTGATGCAGCGACCCGACTGCCCCACATAGACCTTTCCACAGGAAAAAGGTACTTCATAAACGACATGACTCTTACAGTCCACGTACTTATGTTGGTGACTTGTTTGGCATTGGACATTTTCTTCTTTTGTGTTGTTTATTCTTGGGCAAAGTTTTTTGAGCTTGTCCGGTGCTGAAAGTGCTACCTGTACATCATACTTGGAGGCTACTCTCTTGAGATTGTGTGCCAAGCAATGGATATAGGGAACAATAGCAGGACGCCGTGTCTTTTCTGATTTTCGTTGTCTTTTCTGTGACGTGAGCAGACGTTCTGCAACATCAAATAAGATTGAGTCAGGAAAACCTGAACACCTCAGTCGGTGAACTTGAGCGTCAAAGCTCTCCCCCGCTGAATGCGGACATGACTTTTTAAGAGCCGTGCTGAAGCATCCAGTGACAATAGCTCTCTTGATGAGTTTAGAATGAGCAGAGTCATACGGTAAAAGTCGTTTCTTGGAGCGTGGGGAATACGTCCAACAGGTGTGGTCTTGCAGGAACGACAGTCTCAAATCCAGAAACTGGAGGGTGGCATTCTCCGGTGATTCATCAGTGAACTTAAGACCCTCTGCTTGCTCGATGAAGGTGGATCGTATGTGGCTCAAAAACTGCTTCTCGTTGCTAACAGGTCGTTGTTTAAGGAGGACAAGGTAATCGTCCACGTAGCGAAAAATGTGTGAGACATGTGCGTCAGTGAACCTGTCGGCTATAGCCCTATCACATTTGGCCAGAAAAATGTCGCAGAGGACAGGCGCCACGCACGACCCTATGCATATACCTTTCTTTTGCAGGTAAAATGCATCATTGAACGTGACAATTGTGGCTGACAAGTAGAACTTCAGTAGTTCTAAAAAGGATTCGACCTGAACGCCACATTGATTCTGAAAGGAGATGGTCCCGTTTTCTTCGATGGATTCCCTTACGGCTGTGAAGAGCTTGACGTGCGGAATGGAGTAGAACAAGTCTTCAACATCCAGGGAAAACCCATAGCGAACAGACTTGTTGTTTTGCTGCAGATATTGAACCAGCACGTCAGAATTTGGAATCAAAAAAGGGTCATTCAGTGGAAGGGTAGACAGATGACGGAGGAGGAATCGCGACATATTGGCCTGCCACGATCCTTTTTCTGTTACAATGACTCGGAAAGGACATCCTAGCTTGTGCGTTTTTGCAGTAAAAAACATGTCCAGTTGGTCTTTTTTTGATGTGGAGATAAGCTTCCTTAGAGGCACCAAGTCCAGGCGGCTGCACAACTGAATGGCCTTGGATTTGACAGCCTTCGCTCTGAAGCCTTGCAACTGGTTGAAACTCTTGTCTATGGCACACTGGGTTTTTTCTAGGTAGATAGCTCTATTTGTTACAACGAACCCCCCTTCCTTGTCAGATATAATTAGGTTTAATTCATTTTTTCTGAAATAATCAACAATCGGATAAAACACTGTCTGGCTTCCTTCAGAGGCAGTAGCTTTTTGCAGGACTTCAACACAGTCTTCTATGCATCTAGATTTATTATTTTCATGAGTTTTGGAAGCTATGTCGTGCACAGTTGACAAGAGATGAACACCTTCCCTTTTTGGAGGAGTACAAAATTTTGGACCTTTTTCAAGGACCTTCGTAAATTCTTCAGGTAAAGAAGGGACATCCAGCAATGTGACACACTCGCCTTTTTGCTGCTTGCTTTGGGCACGAAGGCTCTTGAGTTGAGGCACGTACGACAACCAGATAAACTCCGTCAGCCTGCTTGCTGCTTCCAGGAAGGCCTTGTGTCTTTGTCTTTGACCGCCATCGTGGTACCCGCAGCCAGCCATCACCCAGAGGCAAGTTCTGTAGTACCGGACTTGTCGCCACATCTCAGATCGAACAATTCTGCAAATCCTCTTGGAATGCTGAATAGACGGCCTTGCGCAGCCGAACAACCCATAGAGGTCGTGTGGGACGACTCCATTTCTGATGGCGAAGGAATAGAATCTCGCCTTGCAGGTGGACATGGCGATAACATTGATGTAAAAAGAAACTGAATCCAGGGGAGAGCTACAGTACGAAAAAGGGCCCTTTGTAGAAGAAAGGAACTGCATTAAAATCATCTGGTGGGCTAGTTGGCTAAACATAATGAGAAAATTAGCGCAAATACAAGGAAGGAAGGAAGAACGTTAGGACAGGAAAGAGCGCTACTTACAACTGGCTTTAATTATAAGGTGAAAAAAGAAAAAGAAAACAACCCCGGAGAGGGGAACAAAGTACTGACAAAAAAGAAGTGATACAGAGAGCGAAAATAATTAAGGTGAAAATACAAATTAAATAATAAAATAGAATAAAATAAAATAAAGGCAGATCTGCAGAATCGCATCGGCAAATGCGCAGGCAGCAGCACTAGCAGCACACACACGAGACACCGGCAAATCCTTTGCGAGCATGAAGAGGCGAACTGCTGCCGGTGACCATCCCGCAGTTCTATTGGTCACACATGAGTCACTTGCAGTAGCCGCACACACACACACACGGGACACCGGCAAATTCTTCCAGCATGAAGTGGCGACACTGTTGCCGGTAACCAAGCAGCAGGACGCAAATATCAGGGGCACGTGTCGAGGTATCTCAGCTCTTTCTCTGAAAGGAAGACTGACGGGGCACTAACACATTTGCTTTCTTCTTTCTTGATCTTGTACGCTTCATAGATTTCTCTAGCTCTTTTGTCATTGAGATGTTTTAACACCTTCGTCTGATTAAACAAAGGGGTACAATGACAGTCACGAACATGCACCGCAAGATGTCCAGATGGAGAGGCTTTCAGTGAGAGGTCATGCTCTCTCAATCTAACATTGATGCAGCGACCCGACTGCCCCACATAGACCTTTCCACAGGAAAAAGGTACTTCATAAACGACATGACTCTTACAGTCCACATACTTATGTTGGTGACTTGTTTGGCATTGGACATTTTCTTCTTTTGTGTTGTTTATTCTTGGGCAAAGTTTTTTGAGCTTGTCCGGTGCTGAAAGTGCTACCTGTACATCATACTTGGAGGCTACTCTCTTGAGATTGTGTGCCAAGCAATGGATATAGGGAACAATAGCAGGACGCCGTGTCTTTTCTGATTTTCGTTGTCTTTTCTGTGACGTGAGCAGACGTTCTGCAACATCAAATAAGATTGAGTCAGGAAAACCTGAACACCTCAGTCGGTGAACTTGAGCGTCAAAGCTCTCCCCCGCTGAATGCGGACATGACTTTTTAAGAGCCGTGCTGAAGCATCCAGTGACAATAGCTCTCTTGATGAGTTTAGAATGAGCAGAGTCATACGGTAAAAGTCGTTTCTTGGAGCGTGGGGAATACGTCCAACAGGTGTGGTCTTGCAGGAACGACAGTCTCAAATCCAGAAACTGGAGGGTGGCATTCTCCGGTGATTCATCAGTGAACTTAAGACCCTCTGCTTGCTCGATGAAGGTGGATCGTATGTGGCTCAAAAACTGCTTCTCGTTGCTAGCAAGTCGTTGTTTAAGGAGGACAAGGTAATCGTCCACGTAGCGAAAAATGTGTGAGACATGTGCGTCAGTGAACCTGTCGGCTATAGCCCTATCACATTTGGCCAGAAAAATGCCGCAGAGGACAGGCGCCACGCACGACCCTATGCATATACCTTTCTTTTGCAGGTAAAATGCATCATTGAACGTGACAATTGTGGCTGACAAGTAGAACTTCAGTAGTTCTAAAAAAGATTCGACCTGAACGCCACATTGATTCTGAAAGGAGATGGTCCCGTTTTCTTCGATGGATTCCCTTACGGCTGTGAAGAGCTTGACGTGCGGAATGGAGTAGAACAAGTCTTCAACATCCAGGGAAAACCCATAGCGAACAGACGTGTTGTTTTGCTGCAGATATTGAACCAGCACGTCAGAATTTGGAATCAAAAAAGGGTCATTCAGTGGAAGGGTAGACAGATGACGGAGGAGGAATCGCGACATATTGGCCTGCCACAATCCTTTTTCTGTTACAATGACTCGGAAAGGACATCCTAGCTTGTGCGTTTTTGCAGTAAAAAACATGTCCAGTTGGTCTTTTTTTGATGTGGAGATAAGCTTCCTTAGAGGCACCAAGTCCAGGCGGCTGCACAACTGAATGGCCTTGGGTTTGACAGCCTTCGCTCTGAAGCCTTGCAACTGGTTGAAACTCTTGTCTATGGCACACTGGGTTTTTTCTAGGTAGATAGCTCTATTTGTTACAACGAACCCCCCTTCCTTGTCAGATATAATTAGGTTTAATTCATTTTTTCTGAAATAATCAACAATCGGATAAAACACTGTCTGGCTTCCTTCAGAGGCAGTAGCTTTTTGCAGGACTTCAACACAGTCTTCTATGCATCTAGATTTATTATTTTCATGAGTTTTGGAAGCTATGTCGTGCACAGTTGACAAGAGATGAACACCTTCCCTTTTTGAAGGAGTACAAAATTTTGGACCTTTTTCAAGGACCTTCGTAAATTCTTCAGGTAAAGAAGGGACATCCAGCAATGTGACACACTTGCCTTTTTGCTGCTTGCTTTGGGCACGAAGGCTCTTGAGTTGAGGCACGTACGACAACCAGATAAACTCCGTCAGCCTGCTTGCTGCTTCCAGGAAGGCCTTGTGTCTTTGTCTTTGACCGCCATCGTGGTACCCGCAGCCAGCCATCACCCAGAGGCAAGTTCTGTAGTACCGGACTTGTCGCCACATCTCAGATCGAACAATTCTGCAAATCCTCTTGGAATGCTGAATAGACGGCCTTGCGCAGCCGAACAACCCATAGAGGTCGTGTGGGACGACTCCATTTCTGATGGCGAAGGAATAGAATCTCGCCTTGCAGGTGGACATGGCGATAACATTGATGTAAAAAGAAACTGAATCCAGGGGAGAGCTACAGTACGAAAAAGGGCCCTTTGTAGAAGAAAGGAACTGCATTAAAGTCATCTGGTGGGCTAGTTGGCTAAACATAATGAGAAAATTAGCGCAAATACAAGGAAGGAAGGAAGAACGTTAGGACAGGAAAGAGCGCTACTTACAACTGGCTTTAATTATAAGGTGAAAAAAGAAAAAGAAAACAACCCCGGAGAGGGGAACAAAGTACTGACAAAAAAGAAGTGATACAGAGAGCGAAAATAATTAAGGTGAAAATACAAATTAAATAATAAAATAGAATAAAATAAAATAAAGGCAGATCTGCAGAATCGCATCGGCAAATGCGCAGGCAGCAGCACTAGCAGCACACACACGAGACACCGGCAAATCCTTTGCGAGCATGAAGAGGCGAACTGCTGCCGGTGACCATCCCGCAGTTCTATTGGTCACACATGAGTCACTTGCAGTAGCCGCACACACACACACACGGGACACCGGCAAATTCTTCCAGCATGAAGTGGCGACACTGTTGCCGGTAACCAAGCAGCAGGACGCAAATATCAGGGGCACGTGTCGAGGTATCTCAGCTCTTTCTCTGAAAGGAAGACTGACGGGGCACTAACACATTTGTTAGTGCCCCTGTCATTGTACCCCTTTGTTTAATCAGACGAAGGTGTTAAAACATCTCAATGACAAAAGAGCTAGAGAAATCTATGAAGCGTACAAGATCAAGAAAGAAGAAAGCAAATGTGTTAGTGCCCCGTCAGTCTTCCTTTCAGAGAAAGAGCTGAGATACCTCGACACGTGCCCCTGATATTTGCGTCCTGCTGCTTGGTTACCGGCAACAGTGTCGCCACTTCATGCTGGAAGAATTTGCCGGTGTCCCGTGTGTGTGTGTGTGCGGCTACTGCAAGTGACTCATGTGTGACCAATAGAACTGCGGGATGGTCACCGGCAGCAGTTCGCCTCTTCATGCTCGCAAAGGATTTGCCGGTGTCTCGTGTGTGTGCTGCTAGTGCTGCTGCCTGCGCATTTGCCGATGCGATTCTGCAGATCTGCCTTTATTTTATTTTATTCTATTTTATTATTTAATTTGTATTTTCACCTTAATTATTTTCGCTCTCTGTATCACTTCTTTTTTGTCAGTACTTTGTTCCCCTCTCCGGGGTTGTTTTCTTTTTCTTTTTTCACCTTATAATTAAAGCCAGTTGTAAGTAGCGCTCTTTCCTGTCCTAACGTTCTTCCTTCCTTCCTTGTATTTGCGCTAATTTTCTCATTATGTTTAGCCAACTAGCCCACCAGATGATTTTAATGCAGTTCCTTTCTTCTACAAAGGGCCCTTTTTCGTACTGTAGCTCTCCCCTGGATTCAGTTTCTTTTTACATCAATGTTATCGCCATGTCCACCTGCAAGGCGAGATTCTATTCCTTCGCCATCAGAAATGGAGTCGTCCCACACGACCTCTATGGGTTGTTCGGCTGCGCAAGGCCGTCTATTCAGCATTCCAAGAGGATTTGCAGAATTGTTCGATCTGAGATGTGGCGACAAGTCCGGTACTACAGAACTTGCCTCTGGGTGATGGGTGGCTGCGGGTACCACGATGGCGGTCAAAGACAAAGACACAAGGCCTTCCTGGAAGCAGCAAGCAGGCTGACGGAGTTTATCTGGTTGTCGTACGTGCCTCAACTCAAGAGCCTTCGTGCCCAAAGCAAGCAGCAAAAAGGCGAGTGTGTCACATTGCTGGATGTCCCTTCTTTACCTGAAGAATTTACGAAGGTCCTTGAAAAAGGTCCAAAATTTTTTACTCCTCCAAAAAGGGAAGGTGTTCATCTCTTGTCAACTGTGCACGACATAGCTTCCAAAACTCATGAAAATAATAAATCTAGATGCATAGAAGACTGTGTTGAAGTCCTGCAAAAAGCTACTGCCTCTGAAGGAAGCCAGACAGTGTTTTATCCGATTGTTGATTATTTCAGAAAAAATGAATTAAACCTAATTATATCTGACAAGGAAGGGGGGTTCGTTGTAACAAATAGAGCTATCTACCTAGAAAAAACCCAGTGTGCCATAGACAAGAGTTTCAACCAGTTGCAAGGCTTCAGAGCGAAGGCTGTCAAATCCAAGGCCATTCAGTTGTGCAGCCGCCTGGACTTGGTGCCTCTAAGGAAGCTTATCTCCACATCAAAAAAAGACCAACTGGACATGTTTTTTACTGCAAAAAACGCACAAGCTAGGATGTCCTTTCCGAGTCATTGTAACAGAAAAAGGATCGTGGCAGGCCAATATGTCGCGATTCCTCCTCCGTCATCTGTCTACCCTTCCACTGAATGACCCTTTTTTGATTCCAAATTCTGACGTGCTGGTTCAATATCTGCAGCAAAACAACACGTCTGTTCGCTATGGGTTTTCCCTGGATGTTGAAGACTTGTTCTACTCCATTCCGCACGTCAAGCTCTTCACAGCCGTAAGGGAATCCATCGAAGAAAACGGGACCATCTCCTTTCAGAATCAATGTGGCGTTCAGGTCGAATCTTTTTTAGAACTACTGAAGTTCTACTTGTCAGCCACAATTGTCACGTTCAATGATGCATTTTACCTGCAAAAGAAAGGTATATGCATAGGGTCGTGCGTGGCGCCTGTCCTCTGCGACATTTTTCTGGCCAAATGTGATAGGGCTATAGCCGACAGGTTCACTGACGCACATGTCTCACACATTTTTCGCTACGTGGACGATTACCTTGTCCTCCTTAAACAACGACCTGTTAGCAACGAGAAGCAGTTTTTGAGCCACATACGATCCACCTTCATCGAGCAAGCAGAGGGTCTTAAGTTCACTGATGAATCACCGGAGAATGCCACCCTCCAGTTTCTGGATTTGAGACTGTCGTTCCTGCAAGACCACACCTGTTGGACGTATTCCCCACGCTCCAAGAAACGACTTTTACCGTATGACTCTGCTCATTTTAAACTCATCAAGAGAGCTATTGGCACTGGATGCTTCAGCACGGCTCTTAAAAAGTCATGTCCGCATTCAGCGGGGGAGAGCTTTGACGCTCAAGTTCACCGACTGAGGTGTTCAGGTTTTCCTGACTCAATCTTATTTGATGTTGCAGAACGTCTGCTCACGTCACAGAAAAGCAACGAAAATCAGAAAAGACACGGCGTCCTGCTATTGTTCCCTATATCCATTGCTTGGCACACAATCTCAAGAGAGTAGCCTCCAAGTATGATGTACAGGTAGCATTTTCAGCACCGGACAAGCTCAAAAAACTTTGCCCAAGAATAAACAACACAAAAGAAGAAAATGTCCAATGCCAAACAAGTCACCAACATAAGTACGTGGACTGTAAGAGTCATGTCGTTTATGAAGTACCTTTTTCCTGTGGAAAGGTCTATGTGGGGCAGTTGGGTCGCTGCATCAATGTTAGATTGAGAGAGCATGACCTCTCACTGAAAGCCTCTCCATCTGGACATCTTGCGGTGCATGTTCGTGACTGTCATTGTACCCCTTTGTTTAATCAGACGAAGGTGTTAAAACATCTCAATGACAAAAGAGCTAGAGAAATCTATGAAGCGTACAAGATCAAGAAAGAAGAAAGCAAATGTGTTAGTGCCCCGTCAGTCTTCCTTTCAGAGAAAGAGCTGAGATACCTCGACACGTGCCCCTGATATTTGCGTCCTGCTGCTTGGTTACCGGCAACAGTGTCGCCACTTCATGCTGGAAGAATTTGCCGGTGTCCCGTGTGTGTGTGTGTGCGGCTACTGCAAGTGACTCATGTGTGACCAATAGAACTGCGGGATGGTCACCGGCAGCAGTTCGCCTCGTCATGCTCGCAAAGGATTTGCCGGTGTCTCGTGTGTGTGTGCTGCTAGTGCTGCTGCCTGCGCATTTGCCGATGCGATTCTGCAGATCTGCCTTTATTTTATTTTATTCTATTTTATTATTTAATTTGTATTTTCACCTTAATTATTTTCGCTCTCTGTATCACTTCTTTTTTGTCAGTACTTTGTTCCCCTCTCCGGGGTTGTTTTCTTTTTCTTTTTTCACCTTATAATTAAAGTCAGTTGTAAGTAGCGCTCTTTCCTGTCCTAACGTTCTTCCTTCCTTCCTTGTATTTGCGCTAATTTTCTCATTAAACAACAAGGCTTTGACATTTATGTTCCTAGTAGTGGAAGGCACCTACCTGTACGACATTGGGGAATGTTTGACAGCTCGCGAGGCTTGGAATACATTGGAAGAGATACATTTAAAGTGTGGACTACTGCATGCTCTTCAGTTGGTGGGAGACTTTTCCAACACCAGAATGAAGCCAGATGAAACCATGAAGGATTATTTGGATCGAACAATGAACCTACACAGGAAGGATACGCCTTCACTGACAGGGAAGTGGCACTGGTGATGCTGATGGGCTTGCCAGAAACGTATGAATCACTTACCCTAAATCTTGAGCAAGACGAAGGAACACTCACGACGAAGGAGGTGAAAGCAAGGCTGCTGGTAGAAGAAAAGCGCCAAGTCAAACGTGAAGAAGACAAACTAAATGAGAGTGAAGAAAACAAGGCCCTCATGACATGAACAAGCCCATTATGCAGAGCAGTCAGCTCCACAAACATAACGGGCAAGAACATTTTTCAAGGAAAAAAGCAACTGGCACTGGTACAAGGTGCTTTGAACCGAAACAACGAGTTCGGTGCGGAAAATTTGGACACATTGCCAGGGAATGCAAGGAGGGTCCCGATGATGAAGGATGCGGCTTACAGAGAAGACAAAATTCCAGTGAACCGAAGAAGGCGCTCTGTGCCAGAGGTGGGAGTTCCTCAGGGTCACACATCTGGTACCTTGACAGTGGAGCAACTAAACACATGACGTCAAACAAAGTCAAATTCACCACTTTCAAGCCCTGCTGTTCGACTGTTGAGGCAGCAAATAAGGAGGTCATGGAAGTCGTCGGGAGAGGACAGGTAGAGATTGAACTTTCGAAAGACTGCAGTGGCACTGTCGTCGAGCTCCAAGATGTCCTCTACGTACCAAGCTTAGACGGTAACCTCTTGTCAGTTGGGAAGATCGAGGAACGTGGACTGAGCGTGACTTTCAGCAACGGAACAGCTAAAGTGATTGAAGCAAATGGTGACCTAATTCTCGCAGCCAAGCGCGATGGTAAATTGTACACTGTGAGTAAGTCGCTTGCAGCACTGAAGTTAGCACAGGCGACAGACGTCGCCTTGTGGCATCGACGACTCGGTCATCACCATGAAGCTGTGGAAAACTTTGCCAAAGTGGGAGAAGCAGTCAAGATGCAAAGTGCTCGACATGTGCGCTCGGCAATTTGAAGAGAAGCAGCTTCCGAAGAAGGGTGGAACGAGGGCTAAGGCCCCACTGGAGCTGGTTCACTCGGATGTGGTTGGAAAGATCCCTCCTGCCTCGAAGGGAGGGTCAAACTACTTTGTCACATTCATTGATGACTACTCCAGATTCACTGTAGTGTGCCCAATGAAGACGAAGAATGAAGTGCTGGACAGATTCAACCAGTACAGACGAATGGTTGAGATTCTCCACAACACGAAGGTGAAGACTTTGTGTAGTGACAATGGAGGAGAGTACACAAGCAAAGAGTTTGATGAGTACCTGGCCAAGCATGGCATAAAGCGTCGGCTCACCATTCCTGGCATACCTTAGCAGAATGGAGTTGCCGAGAGAATGAACCAAACTCTGCTTGACATGACGAAGTGTCTCCTCATCCAGTCAGGCGTCCCCAAAGAAGTTTGGGCTGACGCCGTTGTCACTGCAAGTCGCATCAAACAAGTGCTCATCGAAAGCAGTCGAAGGAGAGTCGCCAGAAGCTCTGTGGACAGGGGGAGAAGTGAAACTGGACCACCTAAGAGTGTTCGGATGCAGAACATGGAGTCTGCGAAACAGACGATGCAAAAGAAGCAAGTTGAAACCGAAAGCAGAGGAGTGCATACTGGTGCTATCCAGAAGGAGTGAAGGGGTACAAGTTGTGGAACCAGAAAGAAGACCACTTCTTTGTGAGTCGGGACGTCACCTTTGAAGAAGACTCCGTCCCGTGCAAGCTTGCCCAGGTTCCAAGCACTGACGTTGATGCATGTGGTGACACCGAGGGCACAATCATGTTTCAAGAATCATGTTTCAAGTAGAAGACAGCTGGAGCGGGTCACGTGAGGTTGGTGGTTCAGATCGAAATGATACTGGCCACAACAATGCCGAAGAGGTTAGCTCATCAGCTGATGAAGACAACAACGGAGCTACACAGCAGATATCCAACGTGAAAGATTGTGGTACGCAAGCATACAGAAGGTTGGCGAGACTGGCAAAGAAGGGAACACGTCAAAGTGAATGTCACGGCTGCTGCATAGCCAACCAAAACAACCGGGAAGATCCAGAAACTCTACACGAAGCCTTTTCTGCATCAGACAAAGAGAGATGGAAAGCAGCTATACAAAGTGAACTGGACGGCCTTGAAGCTTCAGGAACATGGGAACTGGTGCCACGACGAAAGGAGAGACAGGTCGTAAAGTGCAAGTGGGTAATCCGCAAGAAATGCGACGGGAACGGTGACCTGGAGAGGTACAAGGCACGGTTAGTACCGTGCAGATACTCCCAGGTGGAAGGAACCGACTACAAGGAGACCTTCTCTCCTGTTGTCAAGCTGAAGTCCATCGGGACGCTGCTGGCCATAGCAGTCGAAAGAAACTGGAAGATCCACCAGGTTGATATCACGGCAGCATACTTCAACGGTACACTGAAGGAGACCGTCTACATGAAACAACCGCAGCCTTTCGGCGATTGCAAGAAGGATGAAGTCTGCCTTCTAAAGAAGAGCTTGTATGGACAGCGACGGTCTGGAAGGGAGTGGAATCTCATCTTGGACAAACTGCTGAAGTTGCAGGGGATGACAAGATTGAAAGCAGACCCCTGTGTATATGTCAGCAAAGAGAAGAAGCTCATCATAGGAGTCTATGTTGATGACCTCTTGATCATCGCAGAAGAGGAGAAAGCGAATTTGACGCAAAAGACCTGGGGGAAGCTAGCCACATCGTTTCCATACGAGTGAAAATAGAAAGGGATGGAAAACTGACTGAGGCATGGCAGATGCTAAGGCAGCATCATCTCTTTTGGATCCTGGAAGCAAGTACCAAAGAGGAGAGAGCGACAACCGAACGAGAGAAGACCTGCCGCGCAAGTACAGACAGGCAATTGGTAATGTAGTGATTGCGCAGGCGAGCTGGTGGATGTTAACCATTTTGTTCTTAGCCCGAGACTGAGGCAGGAAAAGAGGAAAGTTTCAAAGTAGAAGAAAAATGAACAGTCGAGGACACGTCTCTACTGGTGCGTTGCTTTACCTTGTCGAAGGAACAAGACCGGACTTGGCTTTTGCCACCACTTACATGAGTCAGTTAAACGAACATCCCACAGAAGAGCACTGGAGTGGCATAAAGCACATCCTTCGCTATGTGAAGCATACAAAGAATTATGCACTGATCTACCAAAGAACTGGGGAGTGTGTGCAGTTCTTTTGCGATGCAGACAAGGCTGACAGGAAGTCATTCAATGGTTATCTGTTGACGCTAGCCGGCGCTGCGATTTCCTGGAGCAGCAGGAAACAACAAAGTACTGCACTGTCAACCGTCGAAGCAGAGTATGTGGCCATGTGTCATGCTACAAAGGAAGTTATGTGGCTACAGAAGTTCATGAAGGAGCTTGGTGTGCACGAGTTTCTACAGGAACCACAGGTCTTGTTGGTTGACAACCAGGGTGCAATTGCGCTGGCGAAAAATCAAGTCACGTCAGAGAGAAGCAAACACATTGATCTGAAGCACTTCTTCCTGAGAGAAAAGGTGGAAGAGGGAAAGCTGCAACTCCAGTACAACGAATCGTCCAGTAACTCTGCAGACCTCTTCACCAAGGCCTTGAAGGGAAGGCTGACCCTCAAGCATTGTGAACGTTTGGGTGTCAAGAACATGGACGTGGCGACAGTCTATTAAGGGGGAGTGTTGGTAGTGTAATGGACCGTTACCAGATGGCGCCACGAATCCAGCGCTAAGGTCGTGCAGCCGTTCCGTTATTGTTTGTATTTTTCCCCTCTTCCCGTCTGATAAACAAGATGGCAGCTTGGCAGCTGTATGTCGTTTCTTCATCCCCAAATCCACTTGATCTGCGTCCCAGAAATGTGGTCACTCTGCGCACTTAAGATAAACGAACAATACCCTCCTCTCCGTACCCTCCTCAAGAGCTGCATTCTTATTCGGCATTACAGGGAATTGTAAATGTCTCATTTTTTTGGAACACAATTAATAAGAAGTCATCCTCTGCTTGCACATATTGAGCAGTAAGCTAGTACCATCTATTAAGCGCCGACCGGCATACACTCACTAAATTTGGTATCACCCTGAACACACCTGCTACTTAGCATGGTATTCTTTTTATCACTGGAAAGCAGCACAGGGACAAGCAACCAAGAAATTGGGTGGCCTGCATCAACACTGCACACTGGCCCAAATTGAAACAAGCTATTTTCACAAAAAATAGATGCAGCAGCTAAGATTGCGCTTGACCTGCACACCATAGGCTGGCTCTACTTGAGCCCAGCTATTTTCACAACTAATAGCCGCAACAGCTATGATCGGGCTTGACATGCACACTGCAGACTGGCTCTACACGAACCCAGCTACTTTCAGAAATAATAGCCGCAACAGCTACGACAGGGTTAGATTTTTACACCGTAGACTGGCTGCGCTCAAGCCTAGCTACTTTCAAAACCAATAGCCACAATGATTGAAAGCTGAGTGATCGAGCTTATCCACATGCACACAAAACGATTTCCTGAGAAACAAATAAGAGTGCACTCGAACTATGTACAGGGGTGACATTAAAAACATTCTTGTGGATTGTCCTCAGGATTAGCAAAGCACCAGTCAATGTGCGGCCAGCAACTAACAAGGGTTGGCCCGGAAGGTTGGGCCTTCGGCCACAAGGTCTTTGTGGCCCCCAGGGTCATTTTCCTCAAGATGCCGAAGTCCGGGGAACAAAAGATTACCAGCCTTTGGACTGGCAACTGGACGAGGATGAGGTGCCCCTTCAGCCTGAGGCAGCACTGCTGCCGTTGGAAGGGCGACCACCACCACCAGGCCCACGCCGACCGGGACCGTGTTGTCCGCAACCAGTTTGGAGGCCCAGCATACCGCCTGCAGGCTGCAGACAGGCAGTATTATAAATACCTGTTTGCGCAACAGGCAGAAAACATGCCACTCAAATGAAAATGTATCCTTCCTTAACTAAATACAGCCCTCGAGGAGCTCAGAACGGCACAGGCGCAGTGCACAAAGCAACAAGGGAGACGCAGATTGCGGCTATTTTTTATACAGAACGGTGCAAAAAAGTCTTTGCCCTGCTTGGGCAGGCTGCTCAACAAGAAGGCCCATAAAAAAGAGGGGGGAGGGGGGGGAATTGTAAACATATTAAAAAAATTTTTTTCTGTTTAGTCTTCTTCAATGTTCCCACCTTTAGTTTCTAGCATGCACAACCCTTCCACTTCATTATTTTGTTTGGCAGCATGCAAAACTAAAGAAATTATGGCTTCATAGAAAGGTTGCAACAACTTTTAGACACTCAGCCAATTAAAAGCGAACGTCAAAACCACAAAAATGCCTGCCACAGCCGCACCTCAAGAAAAAGGTTTGCCTTCCGCACCACCGCATTTGTACAGGCTTTTTGAGACTTCACCGCCGAGTGGCATGCAGACAGCATCAATGCGTTTAGTATTTTTGTCGTGCCGTGAATGCCGTGAAGTTCAACGCCGTTAAGTTCACCGGCACTGCAGTTTTGAGGTTATTGATATAACTGTTCTGGTGCTGGAAAATCATAGCATCTGCGCAATACACCAAAATAGGAACATGCACAAGCTACAGCACAAAGCGAAATCCTATTTGGATCACATTCAATTACTGTTGGCTCTAGGTAGAGTCAGTGGCGTACCACAGCTCGGAAATTGTATAGCAAAAACTCTCAATGCAGAACCCAGGGACCCTCGGCTCAAAGCTTGTAGCTCAATCCACACCCCTGCCCATTGCACAAGAGAAAGATGCCATGTTTGTTCAACAGGAAGCTAAACTCTGTCTCACCGTCACTTGGCAAAGAGCAAGTGCTACGGTCCCCTCCATTCAATCAGTGACAGAGGCAAAGCGTAACCCGAGCAGTTGAAGAAGTGGGAAAGGAGGAACTTGGAAGTTGCTTTCTCTCCTCTGAAACTTAACCTGTAACTCAAAATTTTCACAAAAGTGGCATTCTTCTCTTTTTTGCCCATGTCTTTGACAGCACTGCACGCACCTAGTGAGTCAAGTGTCTCTTCCCAACCTGCTGATTGGTTTGCTTAGACTGTAGCCTTCGCCGTTTCCCAACCCAGTTATGATGTAATGGAGTACAGAAAACCTGCGGCAAACAAACGAAGGAAACCCAAGGGAGTTAAAAAAGAAAAAAACATGTTTGACACATTCTGACTAATATCGTAGCAATGTTGCGGAAACAAGGCTAAAAAGAACAATAAGAGTTTTTTTAAAGTAATGAAGTTATACCCAGCAAATTATTTTGGTTAAACTATATTTAGCTACGCAGTGAAATGGCATGCTTTGGCTCTGTATCTGTATTTCTGCAGAAAGTTGACCCCTCATTGGCATCAGAAAAATTAATGTGCCTCATTATCGTGTCTGACAGCGTAAGAAACGCAGAGTGTATTTTAATAGGGTCACGCTTCTAGGTTTGCAATTATTTCTTACTGGAAAAAGTCGAAAGCTCATTGGCGGAGGCGCAAAATTAAGATACTCAGAACGTACCACACCCTTTAGAACAGAAAACAGCGTGATGTACCCAAAAGCCATAAATCTAGCGAACTGAGGTAATAGGGCCTGTGAGGATCATGGACACAGAGAAGTTAGGATCGGGTGTTTCAGCTCATTATTTGTGGGGTTACAACAACAAACAGAACTCTGGACTCCACTTATTGTGATGCTCGATACAACTGTACTCAGCAGTTCTTTTGCCAGGCCCCATGATACTGCTGCTGTTTGCCATTCGGTGCAGTCTGGCTACAATCAAATTTTATCTACAACCTAACATGGTGGCTATCGTAGGATACGCTGTGCACATAAACCAGTTTGTTCCTACCCTGGCTATTCAATGCGCAGTGTGCCCTTTGCGCTTTAGAAAAAGGTAGCTCCGTGACATCTCACAGGCACACTGTTTCTCTGAAAGCAGCTCTCCATAACACCTACCTTTCAATTACAAACCGTGTTGTTCCGTAAGCCTGGTTGTACATACACTCCACTGGCGCGGTCGGCGATCGGAAAGGCGCCCCACGCTCTGCACGGGTAGCTGCAATGGCCTAGGAGGAGGCCGCCGTACGTGCCCGTCGCGACGTTCTCCCCGTCACTGCTCTGCGACACCACGGAGGAATCATGGATGCTTCCGGGTCACATGGCGCCACATTCAGGTTCCTCGAGCGCGCGTCCACAATCAGCTGCACGTTGATAGAGTAACCGTAGTGCTTGTTCACGAACAGTTCCTCGTGCACGGCGGCCCTTGGATCCGAACGTAGGCGCTGTCGATGACTCCCACAACGCCCGGAAAGCCGCCGATGTCGTAAAACTTCTGCTGCAGTTTGGAGAGTTCCACTGCTGTTGACCGCCCGAAAGAGGAAACGTGGTTTGCACCGTCAGTTGAATACTATAGCAGTTTCCATTGCCGACATAGTCCTCAAAAGAATGACGCTTGCCGCGAGATATGATCAATACATGTCATTCGCTACCGTTTTGAAGAGTCTGCTCCTTTTCAAAACTCACTCAAGTATCCACCAGCTGTTTCCACTGACAAGTTGTGAAACTCGTATTTCAAAACTGTTTTCGTAATGAGAAAGGAAGTGTCTATTCTGCCGGCAGCCGGCAAAATAACCGGGGGGAAAAAGTGCCGGCAGTAGTCGCCTATTGGGTCTCGCATAAAACGGATTGTAAACACGCCAATTCTAAGCTGTGGATTAGCTCAGTGGGTAAGATGTGCGCTTCGTACACAGCAGGATCTTAGTTCAATCCCCCGAGGAAATTTGTTTTTTTTTTTTCTTCGGACTTTTGTTTTTTGTTGAGGTATTAGGCGATATTTACGACATCTCTCTTTTAGAATTAACACTACAAAAAAAACATGCAAAAAAAAAAAAAAAAACGAATGTTGTGGGCGAAACACTTCCTTTTTGGGGGTGAATGGAGGACTGCAGTGCTTGGGCCGGCCGGCACACCGCCGCGATGCGGTGGTACTGGTGGGCCAAATAGGTCAATATATTTCTGATGAGCAGCCGCAGACTGTCGCCGCTAAAGGAGGGGGAGGGGGGGGGGGGCTATGTTTACGAGCGCCCCACTGATACACGCACCGGAGGTGACTGCCGGTATAATTTCGGAAAAATTATTCTGCCGGCTGCCGGCAGAATAGACACTGCCAATGAGAAACTCACCGTGATACGAAAGACCGTGCCACACCAGAGCCAGAGAAAATAAAAAATAGAGAGAGCTTGGGGAAGGACCACTACACAACGTTTTGAGGACGCAATGACGGCGCTGCATGTTGATCAGAAGAGGCTTTTAACTAACGAAAACAAAAGTCTCGATTGCTCCAAAATTACTTTGCAACTGGCCGCTTAATAAATGTAACATATAGTCGAAGAGGAACGTTAGAAATAAGACTGTTTTCTTACCTCCAAGACTCTGGTGATGCGCATGTTGCTGTCGCGGCGAAACCGAAACCTCGTCAGAAACGTCGAAGGGGCGAAATCGGTCCTGGAAAACACGGTCTGACGGTGCCGCGGAGTGCATTCTTGCGGCGAAGATTGTTTGGAGCCGCTGTCTTGTGGCCACGTCCGACATTTTGTTTACTCTGAGACCGCCAGTGAGCCTCCTCGGTTACTGTCTCAAGATCTGAGACTAGAGCTGAGACTCGGTTTTGGTCTCAAGTCCAGACTAAGTTTCGTTTCAAGCAAGTGGCTAACCGCTGAGACTGTCTCAGTTTCGGTCTCCGTTTGGGTCTCAGTTTGGGTCTTAAATCAGCCGCCAGCTAATTTGCTACCGGGTTGTCTCACGGCTTGAGACACAAGTTGAGTCAGAGACTCGGTTTCAGTCTCAAGTCTAGACTTACCGTAATATCCCAAGTCATCGCCCACCCCCCTACCACCTGAAATTCATTAAAAAAGTGGGGTGGGCCATGTCTCGGTGGGTGAGCACAAACACATGAAAAAAAGCGGAAAAAACCGCCTATTTTTCTCTGCGTGTCTAGCGCTGATGTACAAGAGATACATCAAACTCAAAACTCGATTTAGTTTCGTTGTTTTGTAGAAAAAAATGCTCACGAAAGAATATTTTACTATAGCGAAGTCCGTTGCTTGCATACGCGCTAGAAACACCGCCGATCTGCATATAGCGCGAACGTTTGTTCCGTGAAAGAATGTCACCACTATGTTCTCCTAGTTAGTAAAAAAAAAAAGTCTACAAGAAAATAGAAAAACCGACCAGGCGCAACGAGCGAGCGAGCGAGCGAGGGGACCAAAGAAGCGACCAAGAGCAATGCTGGGAAAGCGGGAAAGCCGGCGGTCGCGTTGGCAAATACTTTGGCGGCGGGCCAAGTCGGGCGCCTTGTCAATTGCAAGCTCTTGCGCAACTTTCTTGTTTGGTGCGTACATACGTGCGTCCGTGCACGGCGGGCTATCAGTGCACGGTTGGGACGCTCTGCAAACGTCTGTGTAGGGCGTTCCAGCAAAGCTTTATTTACGCGTTGGCTTTGCCTAAAATATTGCACAACCGCGGTCGCGACGGGCGGGAAGAAGGAGCGGGTTCGCGGTGACCGAATTTCGTAAACAAAAAGAAGTGTCTTTCCCTCCTTCGTTTTACTTTGTCACGGACGTCCTCCAACTGTAAGGTCCGCGGCCGCGTCATTCGGGTAGGATGAGTGTTCGCCGATCGCTGAGTCCGCGCTGGGGTATTTGAAGGGGTGGGCGATGACTCGGTGTTTTTTCGGAAATCGATATTGGCCCAAAAAATGGGGTGGGCGATGGCTCGGGGATGGGCGATGACTCGGGGATATTACGGTAGTTTCGTTTCGAGCAAGTGGCTCACGTTCGGTCTCGGCTGAGACTGTCTCAAGTTGTGTCTCAACTCTTTCGAGCAAGCGGCCCCTGGTCTTTCTTGAGAAATCTTTTTCAGCCATGGTAGTCGACATTCCGGGTCACAGGGAAACTCGTGATACCCGATGCCGGGATCCTTCCTTGCGGCTTTGCCACACAGGGGCACAACAGTTTTGCAGCATTGTGTCACACACATAAAACACACCTTCCGAAGCCTTGGCAACTGGTACACGCTTGCACGGACAAATTCGTAGCGAATAAATCACAAACACGCTCGATTTACTCACTGCTGCACGCGTCCCGGCATGGGCGAGTCTTCCCTGACTGCCGGCACGATGGATGGATGGATGGATCTGGCTAAACCCTGTGAATCGGGCGGTGGCTTGCGCCACCTAGCCAACATTATAAATCTAATTATATGTTTTGAATTCCAAGATTAAATCTCACCCCTGCCTCGATTTTAGCCAGCTCGGAACAGGAGCGCCCCCGCGAAAATAACGGCCGCGACTGGAAACTTTAGTTTCACGCTCTTGCCCGTGTATGGAGGCGCGACGCCTGGCCGCACCTCGTGCGTGTGCATCGAGTGGCCGTGGACATGGTATTCCTTGAGAAGATGTTCTTTTATTATGAAATATTTCCTTAACTCCCATAACATAAGGGAGAAGAATCGTCCCTCTTTCTTGATTTCCCATTCCTTTCCTTTCAGACCGATTATCAGATGTTCTCGGTACAAACCTTGGTCGTTGACTCCTTGCAAGAATGATCGTACATCCACCTGTGATGTTTCTTGTGCTGTTATTAACACCTTTGTGATAGGATTTCCCTCTCAGGATAATTTCTTGCATGACTGATCACTTCAGATCTCGTCATTGAGTGACTCCAATTCCTGTAGAGAGTGGATGGGTCAAGGGTTTGAGGTATAGTATAGCAAGACAGAATTGTAGTAAGTGCCAGCAATCTCCATAACAAATTTTGAGCGGAGTTGGCCATGTCTGATTGGCCACATGTCTCCTTAAAGGGTCATCTGGATCCATGCTGTCTAGGTCAATGAACCATTTCCAATGATTGAAGAACTCTTTCTAAGATGATGTAGCTGAGATCGCTGGCAAGTGTCTCTGCACATTTGGTGTCAATGTTTTTAGACATATGCACCTGGTCTTACAAGTTCTTAAGTTCCTGTTCATAGTTGAGGAAAGGAATACCCTAATGATGAAAAGCTCCATAATACGAGAGCCACCAGTACAACACACAAGACTCAGCTTAGAGGCATATCATTCCAGAAGTATGTCTTTGGCTATAAGTACCATGTCTCTACTGAGGAGTCTTTTGTGTCTGATCAGCGACACAAATCCCGGGATAACATACATGGTGCCATGTTCCCGAGTTTTCGATTTGGCCTTGGATCCAATTTCTTCTTTGAGGATTTTTCAGCTGAATCCAGTCAACTCATTTTTGATGACATATTCCTTTCCTCTTCAGAGCATTGCTATGAGCATTGCTAGTCGGTGAAATATGCGGAATCATTCTTCATCTTCTCAGATTTTCTGTGCGACTGGATCCTCTCTTGATCCAGTAATCCACTGTCTTGAGTTGATCGGAAGGCAGGGGGTTGTATCTCCTGTGATGTTAGCCCAGAATGCCTTGAAGACTGTCAGTGAGTTTGCTTTTTTCCATCATGGAGGATAACCTCTTCGAGAAGACTTTGCAGCCTGTATTGCCTGGAAGACGTTCAACTCTATCTATTTGGGAAAATCAAGAGCCGACTCGATAGGATCCCAATCGACGGGTACATCTTTGAGGGCTGTCAGGGCAGATTTGACCCTGGGGATAGATGACAGTCTAGGCTCTAGTGATTGTCCCCTCAGTCCATCCAACACAGCCTGGATGCGCTCGTCCAAAAGAGGAGAATTAAGGTTGTTATCTACATTGATGAGTGGGCCTTGTTATTTGATTGTAAATCTGGTTGCCTCGTGAACATCTTCCAACAGCTCCATGTCAAACACATCTTCATAAGGCACTTGGAAGATGTTGGAAGGTCCAGGATCCTCTTCATCCCAGTGATAGCGAAGGGGCATGGGAGGAAGGAGAGTTTCAGAATCTACTTTTACAAGGTTCTCAAACAGGTCCATTCCAACACTGGAGTGTCCAGCAAGGGCATGTCGATCATGAACAGCTTCGTGAATGGCATTTTCAGGCACATGCATCGCAGCAGAGTTGTCCCCGCCTGGCTCACTACAACAAGCGCTCCATCATTACAAGCCGGGAGATCTGGACAGCTGTGAGGCTCCTGCTGCCGGGTTAACTGGCAAAGCATGCGGTGTTGTCGTTGTTCCTGAAGCACCGGCTTGTTTTAGGTCCCGGAACATGTTTGCTGGGAAGACTGTCTCATCCGCTCCTGTGTCGATTCTGAACTTGACTGGGTTGCCCTGGAGAACCACTGTAGCTTCCGAACTGTGAGCTTGCCAATGTGATAGAGCTCGAATAATCCTGATCTTGTCGTCTATTCCCGAGACGCAGTTGACATGTCCTGGAACACCTCGGCCGCCCCCACAACAAAGCCCTTTTTGCTTCCTGTATGAACAAAGATGAGCCGCTTGCTTTTTCCAGAAAGGTTCTTCAGATTGGTTGTAATCCCCTTCTTCTGGGCATCACTTGAAGATGTGATTGACTGGTCCTTCTATACCTCGGCTCTTGTGTCCGGCATTGATCCACGTCTCACCTTAGTACCGTATTTTCTTGAATCTAGGCCGGCGCCGATTCTATGTCGACCCTACGAAATCACAAGGTTGAAAAAAATAAAAAAAAATCCCCGAATGCAAGCCGATCGAAAACTAGAAACACTAAACGATACAAGCCAGAATATTTATTTGAAAATGTAGTGACGTAGAACTCCCCACCGCTTCACGCGTAGTCGCTGTCGTCGTCGCTGCTGCTGCTTGACTCTTTGTCACTGTCTGCCTCCCACAACACATTGTCTTCCGTGCCGTCAAGCGCATTCGAAATAGAGCACTTTTGGAACGACTTTACGATAAGTTCCGACGGTATGTCGTCCCAAGCAGCGGCGATCCAGCTCGCCACCTGCCCCAACGAGGCGCGCTTGATCCGACCGGCCGGGGTTAACTCGTGCTCTTGTTCGGTGAGCCAGTCCGTGTAAAATTTGCGGAGCCTATCCTTGAACGGCTTGTTTATGGAAACATCTAGGGGTTGGAGCTGGCTAGTCATGCCTCCGGGAATGACGGCGAGATCCGTACCACCTCTACTCAGCACGGTTTTCACAGAATCTGTTAAGTGTCCACGGTAGGAGTCTAAAACGAGCAGTGAATCACGGCATAATAGCGCGCCTGGACGACGTTGCCACACCAACTTCACCCACTCCTCGACCATGGCACTGTTCATCCACCTTTTTCGTTCACCCGCACGATGATGTTCTTCGGGAACACTTCCTGAGCAGGCAAGGTTTTCCGCTTGAAAACCACATAGGCTGGCAGTTTCCTTCCATCGGCAGTACAGCACAACATCACTGTGGTGCGCTGCTTTTCGTACCCTGCCGAGCGTACTTTCACCTCTTTAGCCCCTTTTTCGTTCACGGTGTATGCCACGGGCATGTCAAAGTAGACGGGAGTTTGATCGGCGTTGCCGATTTGTCCGAGAAGGTAACCTTTCTCCTTTCTTTTTGCAATCACGTACCGCTGAAACTCTATCAGCTTCTCTTCAAAGTCACTGGGAAGCTTTTGGGAAACGGACGTCCGACGTGGCAGACTAAATCCGAACCTCTTCATAAACCTTTGGAGCCAACCCCTGCTTGCTTTAAACTCGGTTCGAGGTACGCCCCGTGCTTTCGCAAGTTCCCTCGCCTTCGCCTGGATGGTCTCTGTAGTGACGGGAAGAGCGGCCGCTCTTTGCGCTCTTATGAAGCTGGCCACTTTGGTTTCCACATCAAGGTGCCGCCTCTCTGCGGTCCCGAAAATGACTTCCTTGTGGCGGCACAGTTGAAGAGCTGCTCCCGTTGCTTTCGCCAGCGGCGCACATTCTTTTCGTCGACGCCGAAATCTCGCTGGGCTTGAAGATTTGATGTTCGCTCCGCAACCAGAATCACCTTTCTCTTGAAGGCTGCTGTGTAATGAGATCGGCTAGTCGGCGCCATTCAGCCGGAACAATTGCGACACAGTCCGAGCGAAAGTGACTAAAAACGGGCTGATCTTCGGAAGACAAAGACGGCGTACCGATGCGGCGAAACAAGATGGCGTAATGGCGTTGCTTCCGCGATTGTGCTTGCTCATGACCGCCGCGAGGTGGCGTATTACGGTTACAGCGAAACCGCATCCTCGTATCTAAGCCGACCCCCCCAGTTTCGTATTCTCATTTTTCAAAAAAATGATCGGCCTAGATTCGAATAAATACGGTAGATGGGCGTGTTATCGTGGCGGTGCTCCTTGATCGATTTGAGATAGGATGCACGCCAGAGCACGAGATTGTTGTGCTCAAGCAATGAGTTTCTGTTGCACTTGATCAAACAACTCCCTGAAACCTTGTAGGATAGCATCACCAGCCTTCAATGCTCCATCGGGTGTCTTTAGATATTCATCATTCAGTCTCTTTAATCTCCAAAATGTATTTTTATACCATATCAGGTATGGATCAGTAAGGGAAAACTAGCAAACGAAATCAGAACAAGGTCTAAAGATCAACTCCCTGCCAAAACCATTCACTCCATCCACGCTCCCACATTTAAGTCGTCATTCTCACTGTCACTAGGTAGAACTTCTACATTCAATCGTCGGGTTATGTATGGGAGATTTCCACACACCAGGTCTGTCTCCAAACATAGGGAAACGCAGTCCCGTGTTAGACAGAATGACCTTCATAGTCAAGTTTTTGTGAAGTCGGGGCAGTATAACATCGACCTGGGATGTGATGAATTGCCAGTCAGCAACTCTATCCTCTTGTCGAAGAAAACTCATGCTCTTATAATGCGTCCGACGAGTTCTGGCAAATCTGGTTTAGAGAGTGTCTTGGATGTTTGCTTATCAAAAGTCCGATCCCACTTAGGTGAAGATCTGATGGAGTGTGGATGACGAGTTTTCAACGTACTGTATGCGTACGAGATTGGGCCTGGTAAGAATCAATGGATTCTGGTGTACCAGTTCAAGTTCCTCGAAGCCTATGTTAACAAGAGGCAGGACTCAAAAAAAAAAGCAGATAGGACGTTGGAGCCTCTGATCAGCAGGAGGAACATATCCTCCTATAACTCGTTTGGAAGAATGGCATTCGATAGGAGTGACATCACTGTAAGGCACACTGGTTGGATCATGACAAGCCGATTGTGTTTTATCCTCAAGATAGAATATACTTCAGCATACAGTGCAATCTCGTTAAACGATTTTCACTTGAACTGAAAAATAAAACGTATTACCCGAAAATCGTATTATCAAAAATGAGCTCAAAAATGTAATAGAATATTCATACCCGGTGAGAAACTTGCTTTTATTTTGCAGCCTTGAAATAGTCGGTCACTTTGGCTTGAGTTCTTCTTTTCAATATCGATAAACAAGTTCTTTTGAAAGTTTAAAAAAAAGATCTGCAGTTTGGTTGGCCAGCTCAGCGTTTGTGACTAAAGCCCGAAGAGTGTCCAACGCTTCGAGCACGTCGCCTACAGTTACCGCACAACAATTCCCGCAGTCGTCTCCAAGCCCTTGTGTGTCGTTGTCTTCGTCGTCGTCGCCATCTTCAACGGTCGTGCTGGTGGCTTTCGCAATAATATCTTGAAGAGTACGCAACTCGCATGTCGCCACGTGGTCATCCGCTGACACAAACTCCTCTGGAGAAACGTCCACGCTCAGGTGATCCCAGTCTGGAATCTGAAGCCCACCGTCGTCTTCCTCAATGCTGAGCGCATCGTCCTGTGCACTGAAAAGTCCACATTTCTTGAAGCAGTTTGCGATGACTTCCGACTTCACACGATCCCAGGACATCGCCAAAAAGTGAATGGCGTCAAGTAGATCAGTCTTCAAGTTGGTGTCATTTCGATCGATACTGGCTAGAAGGCCGCCTCACCAGCAAGCTTCGAAAATGATGCTTCACGTTTTTGATAATGCCCTCGTCCAGGGGCTGCAAATGGTTGGTGGTGTTTGGTGGCAAAAAAATTACCTTTACGTTTCGGAGCCAGCCGACGTCAACCAGGTATGCGGCACAGTTGTCGACAAACAAAAGAATGTTTCTGTTCTTGGTACGCATCTTGGAGTCGAGAACAGTGAGAAACTCGGAAAAGAAAGCGCCAGTCATTTATGCCTTCTTATTCGCCTTGTAGGTGATCGGAAGGAACTGGTTACGCGAGAAACACTGCGGCTTCCAGAACTTCCCAATTACAGTTCGTTTAAGTTTTTCGCTTCCGTTGGCATTGCAACAGGGGAGGACTGTCACTCTTTCCTTGCTTTTTTTTTCCTCCTTGGCATGTCTCACCCTTCATACTGAGACTTTTTTCGGGCTGGAGGCTGATAAAGAGACCTGCTCCGTCCGCTTTGAACACATCTTGTTGTCGATACTGGGATATCAGCGCTGGCAAAGTTGACATCCAGTCTGAGACAACCCTTGTGTCGGCATTCTTCCCCTCGCCAGAAACTGTCTTGTAGGTCAAGCTATGTCGTGTCTTAAACCGGTGCAGTCAGCCACCCAATGCTTGAAAACCTGTGATGCCCATGGAGAACGCGATCTCATCGGCCTTCTCGCGGAGAACTTTACCGTCGATGTTCACTTCGCTGCTTGTACTTCTTTAAACCAAGCCAGGAGGATCTCTTCCATCTGTGCATGGTGCGCACCTCTCGTTTGTTTGACGCTGGTGCCGAAGACTTGCAGCTTGTTGCGGATTTCTTCCTGCTTGCCGACGATAGTGCTAAGAGTTGAAACCGGCAATCCTAGTTCGCATGCCAGGTCTACGCGCTTCTTCAGATCTTCTTCAGCCTTGCAGATAATGTCCATTTTTGCTTTTAGGGACAACGGCTTGCGTTTTCTTGACATTGTCATGGTGGTTAGCGATACCACGAGAGCCGTAATAGGGAGTACCGGAGAAGAAGCACCAAAGAACAAACAAACCAGCGAGGCGCTGAACAAAGCGAGACAAAGCGCACTAAAAAAAAAACAGAAGAAATTGCACAAGAGGCGGCCAACACTGCCAACGCTACCTACCGGGCGCGACGCACACCCCGCCACGTGAAACAAGAGTGCACTACTTTCCACTTGATGGCGAACAGCAACGCCCGACTGGGCGGCCATGTTGGAACACCCCAGCGTTAACTAAGGCTCTCTTGCTGTGGCCGCGCAACGTGCCGTTCGGGGCTCATTAGAATGTGATTCGAGCTTGTGATTCCAGTATGCTGGAATGTAAAGGCATATTTTTTTTAAATACCCGTGAGAACCGGCTTTCAGAGTTGCATTATCCGATTTCAAGGAAAAATATGATTGTATTGTCCGTATCAAAATACATTGCTCCTATACACTCCGTGCGACGCGACGGGCGCGCCGTCGCGCGGTCGTTACCGAAGGCTGGCAGTGAGAGCCCCAGCGAAACGAAACCACGCCGCGTACATTGGTACGCATTGAATTCGGAGCGGTGCGGCTGCGCTGGGTTGAATGCATGAACTACTGCGTCGTTAAGTGCTCCAATAGTTATGCGTCGTATCTCATGGGGACGAAATTTCAGTTTTTCACCTCGCCGCTGTTTTGTGGGACAGCGACAATGATGGACCCGTGCCGTACGACGCAAAAAATTTGGTCTCCCGATCATGTCTGCCACTGTGTCGGCACGGCTGAGATATTCTGCACTGCCGCTTTGCGCTCTGCGTTTGTTTTCGTACCAATAACGCCTACATATCTCAGCTCAAACTGAAATGCCGTCCCACACTTGCGGGTATGCAGTGCGAATTTCGTTGAAGGAATGTCCTCCAAAGAAGTTTCGTCCCCATGGTACGTGTCGATGATATTTCCGAACCAGTATGGCACGCAGTCTGTACTTCATGAAGAAAGATTCAGACGGTATAAAGAGTGACAAATATGAATCTAAGGGAAGCTACAATGAAACTTGGAAACACTGGACAATCAATGTTTGAGTTTGGAAGTTTATGTGGTGTGCTTTCTTTTTTGATCATCCTCCTTTTGGATGGGGAGCGCCGCACACCGAGTCTTGTAGACAACAATTTTTTTTCTCGGCTTTAGAGCCACCAATTGCAAAGTTGTTCGAACTGGAAATACCCTCCACTGGTCCCTTTCTACCTGTTAAAGTGTGCACCTCCCGGCCATGATGAGTGATATTCTCTTGACAGCCTTTGACGGTCAAAACCGGTTCCCATTTAGTTACGCCGCCCAAAAATATTTCCATCTGGTTAACCTATGCCACCTCTTTTAGATATAATAAGTGTCTTGTCAAGTTACGGTTGTCAAAGTACGTGTGTGCCGAAAATCAGCACCTCGCACAACCAGATTACTACACAACAGCTGACCGCAAAAGTCTTTGACGGCCAAACCGTGTGTTGGCCGGCAACTTGGTTTTCTCAGCTTTGAAACCGCTTTTCGTAACGTTGTTTCGATTGAAAAGTACACTAGTCCCTTCCTACCTGTAAAGTCTCCATCTCCTACGACGAGTGGTATTGTCTTTAAAGCCCTTTCACGATCAAAACCGTTTCCCATTCAGTTACGCCGCCCAAACCAAATTTCCACCTGGTTTTCGTATGCCACCTATTTTTGGTATTATAGCCGCTGTGTCAAGTTACGGTCATGTCCAAGAACCTGTGTGTCCAAATCTGCACTTCGCACAGCCCGTTTATAACACAACATTTTGGGTCTAATATTGGATATTTCTGACAGCTTTATTCCTTAATTCGTTCGAACTATAACTTTCACACCTGCTGTCTTAATAAAACTCGGCCCACTAAGTGCACACATTTAGTGAACATCTCACTCGCCTCCAAATATCATCGCCCCAGCAGTCCTACGTTTACAGCGATGAGCAAAACAAATTTCCCACTGAGAGCAATTACGGTGGCGGCCGTCTTGCTTTTCGGAATATTGCTCAAACCCCTTTTTCGACCGCAACTAAAGAAATTACACCTAATAACGACTCAAACTCAATATATAAGAAGCAGAGAACAGTTAAATGCCCTTCTTAAATCTGCCCCAGCACTCATGTTACGTCACCCTCAACTTATCGGCTCAAAAAGCAAAAGTTCCGTCCGTGCGCGCTTCCGCCGCCACAGCTTCGCACGCGAAAAAGCGCCGCTGGCTGCTGAGCTCGCCTTACTGTCGAACGCCAGCTCCTCCGCTAGTGGCGCTACGCGTGTTTTTCAAAGTGCCCCCTATAGTTCCCGCACGGAGCGTATAGACCTTTGCAAAAAGAGCTCTCTGGCCGCCGCCATTTTGCGAACCGAGCGACCCCTATCAACCAGAAAGTTCTGCCACCTGCCTGAGCTGTGGAAACCCGGTCAGCGTGACTCCCCAGCTGCATTGTGCATTCCGAGTTCGTTGGCTTTTCTTGGAAGTTTTTACTTTATTTGCCTGTTTAGGATGCTTACCCTTTGTGTGTTATCTTCCACTGTGAGATCCAGGGAATACCAGGGCTCATAGTCTGCTCTGCCTTCGCAGGAAACGAACGAAAAGAGCGAACGTCAAGCGGCCCGCGACGCGGGCAGTTTAAAGGGGTTGTGAAACGTTTTTGAAAATTCTGTGCTATGTGCGATATTTTGATTACCGGTCCTCTATTAGGTAACCCACGCGGATTAGTTTTATCGTCCGGAATAATTTATTAGCATAAAACAACAATTTCGGTTTCCCGGGCAGCTTGCCTCATACTTTTACAGCTGCGTCACATTAAGACAGCCAATTGGAAAGTTTTGCTTTCTGACATCACGCGTAGAAGTCAAAGGCGAACCAGATACGTTCCTCAGATGCGAGATGTCCGATCGGCTGGCTCTCCTCGAGCTTCAACGTCGATTAATCGAGCGAAGCAGACTTCTCGGCTTTGTGCCTTATGCGGACACCCCCCTCCGAGGAGTACGAGACCGCTCACCATCCGACGGCAACACCGACAGTGAAAACGGGGCGAGCTCTGAGCAGCGAAATGCGCGCGGCTCAACGAGAGCCCGTTCGAGCCTGATCATCAACCTCCTGAACCGGGTCGACTTGGATGTACAAACTGGTATGTATTCCTGTTCTGCACGCCGTAAATCAACCCGCAAGTGAGCGCAGTCGCTGACCCAAACATTCGAATAGGTGCACCTGCGGCCAGTGCAAGGCGATGCCGACCATCTTGGAGAGTGTCTGCTGTCGCGAAATTCCGGCAGCGACCGAGAAGCAGCCGTCGGACTGCATTACCAGGAATGTTCGCTTCCACACGCTGTGCCTGGACGACGTGGTGCTCGACGTCGTTTTCCATACGCTCCAGGACCACGGCGTACGCGTCGAGAACACAAGGTAATGTCACATACAGGCTACATGCCTATATGTTCTAGAGGTGCCTGCGCTTACGGGTGCAAATATATTTCTACCTGTACTTCGTCTCACAGTAGCGTGGACTAACTGCGAAGGCTGTGCATGGATTTCGCGCTGTACGATCACTCATGCAGCCGCCGAGCCCGTGACGCAAAGCAACAAGCTCGCACGCATGCGTAATAGACCCTGCTGAGGTGAGACGTAGTATCAATAACATTGAGCTTGACACCCAGTACGTTTAGTTTTATCTTCGTTTACAGCGTCAGCACGCTGAGAGCACATGCGAGTGTTAATAAGCTGTACCTCCAGACTTACAACTGGTATGACCAAGTGTCCGCTTATGGATATACAAAAAATGGCAAAGAAAGGAAGCAGTCCATACAGATCTATCTGTTTTATTATTGTGTATCTTGTAACACTTGTATCACTTTTGAAAACAAACACTTTGCCTCAGTATAAATTGACCTCGACCTTGGAATTGACCTCGACACATACTGTATGCAAAAATTAGGACAAGAAAATAAGCAAGTTCTTAAGTCAGACAGAAAACACAGCACTGCACACGATGGAATCACAATAGTAAAGATAGAAGCTAATTTCACACAGACAACTCACTGGATGACTCATTTGCCATAGCATAAAATGTGTAGCATGGAAAGAAGACGACGAAGGAAAAGAAACAAAGAGGGAGCACATGAGCCACCACAGAAGCGGCTGATGCTATGGTTGGCGAAAGGGGCAGTTGACGGCTCAGACTGATTCAATCCTTAGATTGGTGGCAGTGGTGCGATGGCGACTGCTGCACCGGTGGGATGGCGACTGCTGCACCGGTGGGATGGCGACAGCGCTACAGGTCAGTGCCTGATAATTTTTCTGGAGATGAGGACTATGATGCCTGGGAATGCCATTTCAACGTCTGTACTGCGGGAAACAATTTGGATGACGCCAAGAAGCTGCTGTTCCTACTGACTCTACTGAACTGACGAGCTTTCCTGGTTTACCAGCATCTGGATCTGCAAGATCGTGCATTCTTCGCCTGTCTATCCGCTGCCATGTCAAAGTGCTTTGGATCTCCTGCTCAACGAGAAGTCCCTGCCACGCAATTCCGAACATGGAAACACCGTTTTGGGGAACCATATGACATGCTCGCCTACGACCTGATCGACTTGTTTTCCAAGGCATACCCTGCAATGCCCCACAAAGACCATGACGCTCTTGTGCAGGATCAGTTCAGTGCGGGACTCGGCAATGACCTTCGGTGCCGGGTACTCAATGCTGTTCCAACACCTCTGGCAGCTGCAGTAACCGCTGCAAACTGCATCAACCGTCTTGGCAAGGCATCAGTAGATATATCGTTCACTACTACTGCGGGCGAGGACACGGCATGCCATAAAAGCAAACATAGCATCCCTTACTTCTTCTATGGCTGCTCTCGCAGACAGGATCGAGAACCTCCAGAGGGGGCAAACGACCAAACACCAGGGCCGGCTTGCTAGAAACAGCGTCCCAGCGTAGACTGGAGGAAAGAAAGCACTGCCAAAGCCAGCGCACAAGCTGGGCGGGACTTAAACCGCGTCTGAAGACGCTCGCGTGCCCCAGACTTTGCAGTGCTTCCTTTCACCCAGCTTCAGCTGAGACTGTTCTAGCAATCCGGCCCAGGTCTCATGTCAGCAACACTGCTTCCGTTGTGGCAGGGCAGGACATTCGCATGCAACTGTAATGCCAGGATAGAGAACAACGGAGAAGGAGACAACTGTAACCAACGTTGGAACCAATGGCATTCGGAAAACTGATTGGTGCCTCAACTTGGAGCCCTGCCCAGGCACCCCGGAGCCCTGCGCAGGCACCCCTACCAACACGGTGCTGAACAAAAACTACAGAGCTTGTCATGGTACTAGAGACGATCGCAGGTGTTTTACTACACTTCTTCTTTCATTAGGGGTTGTCAGTGGCTATCATTAGCTTTAATGCGTGGACGCTATTACTGGATGCAAAGCCCGCAAGCGTACCAGAACAGCGCAATGTACACGCTTTGAATTATGGGACTTTGAACGAGGAAGGCATTTGCTACCCACAAACCAAGGTTGCAGGCATCGAGACTGTACATCCGGTGTTGGTCATTTGCGGTATAACCCAGGAGTGCATCCTTGGCACTACCTTCCTCACTAGTACGGGTTCTGTCTTAACATTTTGGATTTCTCGTTGCAAGCAAAGAAACCATGTGCAGAAACTACCGGCGCGAAAATGGAGCCACTAAGAATTTTTACTCCAGTGAGACTTTTGCCTCACAGTGGAGTTTTTGTCGATGGCCAGGTTTAACAGCGGGACCGGCCTTTGACAATGTCTTGCAACCTTGTCCAGATGTCCTTTAGCAAAAAAGAGCGACATCACTCTAGAGCATGCTGTGGTTCGGAGCACCATTCCAGTTTGCGTTTTGAACGACACAGAACAAGCGGCCCGATCATACCAAGGGACAGTGCTAGGGCTCATTGATGATATTAATAATGCCAATGACGACTTCTTATTTGCAAAGACTCCTCCAAAAATGCCAGCAGCAAACAAGAATCCGCACGCATGACACTTCACCAAAACAAGTGGAACAAAGAACATCTGCTCCGTACTATTTTTTTTAAAACACAAATACCTAGCCAAGATCTCCTGCACCTAGGAAACCTCTTATTTTCCTTTGAGGACGTCATTTCCCAGGGGGACTTCGATATTGGCCGCACAGAAGTGATCGAACACCATATCGAAATTCGCATTTCGCAGCCCCTGAAAGAATCTCCTCAATGACTTTTGCCGCATCTTAGCAGCTGCAACGCTGCATAACGCCGAAGCAGAGTACCGTCAGAAAACAGTATTATGATCGGAACGTTCACTAGCAAGATTTTAAAGTTGGAGACAAAGCGTTACTTTACTGCCCAGCGGCGAAACAGGGCAAATTGTTAGAACTCCACTTGCCATGGCAGGGGCCCTATATTGTTGTCAAGAAAGTTTCAGAAACAATGTTTCGGATTGAGTTTAAGGCCTCTAGACACATGCGGATCGTTGAGCATCATAACAGACTGAAACCTTATCGGCAACGCCAATCATCTGGGTGCCCTAGACAACTTTACGACAGTGGCCTACTTGCAAGCGAAAGTGCTACAGAAGGCTCCTGGGACGTTCCTTTTATCTCCGAACAGGAATGGAAACCACATGGAAACAGACGACTGTCCACCTGAGTTGTTTGAATTCGAGGAAGACCCTCCGCCTGACTTGCTTCGGTAAGTCAAGAAACAATGCAGCCTTCTAACGGAGTTGAAACAATCTACATTGACAACCAGTTCAACAAGATCACGATGGAAGACACACAGGAACATCAGTCATCTGGAATACTATGTGACTCAAAGGCCCGACTTGACTAAATAATCAAGACGTTAGACCCCGAGCATCGTCGCCAATGAGAAACAAGAGACAAGAAGAACCTATAAATAAACAACAGGCGCCACCTGTGCCAACTGAGACGTCGAGCACTGGCTTTAGTATGAACTTGTGGAACTGTACAAATCTCTCTCTGCCGGCACACTTTCGAGACTTTATCCTCACATGAGTTCACAGGTTGTGAACCTTTTCACGGGAGGATGTGTAATGGAAAGAATACAATGAAGCGGAAGAAACAAAAAGACAGCACATGAGACAAGTGGCTGAGGCTACAGTCGACAAAAGGGGCAGTTTGGGGTTCAGAACGATTCTTATTAAACCGTTACAAAATGTAAAACAAGGATTTGTGCTCCACATAGTATGTGAGCTGTGTCTGTGGCACCGTGCAAGTGTAGCGCCCGTACCTGGTGATGCAAACAAATTTCTATACAGTGTGCAGTTTTGAATATTGGTATGTGTTGCCTCTACAGTCTAACAACATTAAGTTGCCCATCTTGTAAGCAAGTTGGACATTTTGATTTTCAATTAACAGTGCTGAATGAAATTGCGATGATATGAAGCAACAATTTTCTCCATGTCAACAGAAGGTACCGGTACATCAGCTATAGCCAACTTGCGCACTGGCTTTGGGGACGCCTGGGCAGGAATCACAGTAAGGTCTTCCCAGCCTGTGCTTCGTGTCTTCGTGGATTTGGCGAACTTAGACCTCCTTGCTGCAACCAGCTTGTTCTTCGAAGGCCTCGGAATGGAGTGGCTCATGGGTGGGGGGGCAGTGGAGGGGTTTGCTGCAAAAGCTACTTTGAACGATCGCCACATTTTGCAGCAGTTTGTCGTTTCTTTCAGCAGCAGGTTGACATAGTCCGAAATTGAATGAACAGACACGGATAGCACAAGACAGTACATTCTCGCCATGCAACATATCGGACACTGACAGTACTTTTGTGAGGATTAGGTCATTACAGCAGAACATTCGTTCTGGACTGACGCTTTCCTGGGTGTCCATTACCAAACTTACAGATGTGAGACTAAAGAGTCTTAATACTTTATATATTTGCAGTGACGTGATTGGTTTGAGCCATTTTGGAGCAGCTCTAGGAGCAGTCAAAAGTCAACTTTGAAGCAGCAAAAAGAAGTTTTGGAGCATAAGCGGACACTTTATTTTTCATTCATATTATTGCAAATATTATGTTAAGGTTCATGCGTTGGCCACTGGGCTGTGGATTTGTATACATCAGGAAGGCGTATACAAGCTGAAATTTTATTTTAGAAAGTGTGCCATGGTCTCGCTTTGGAGGAGTGCTTGCCCCTTAGCACGTGGGTGCGCTGCCGCGAAGCAAAACACAAAATCGCAATGCCTACTTTGCGGCTGCCGCTTCTCTGCTATGCACCAGTGCGCGGTGAGAAGCGCACTCAACGACACTTGCTAACCTGCCAGAACAGACCACAAATGTGAGAATTATTGTAAATCATTCCAGTCTTTGATGTGAAATTGAATCGAATAGCAACATTATTTGAGGCAATAATGAAAAGTTCTAAAAACTCGCATAAGCCTATCGTAATGATCCGGCCGGGTAGCAAGGCCTGAGCTATTATATTTTCGGAGGCAATAGACCCTTTCCGAAATTCAGTCTGGCCACTTTGATCACTATCATCATCATCTGAAAAATGGCATATGTGCCATACCAATGGCGGCTTTCTAATTACTGATGAAGGAACATGTTGAAGATACTCCTAAGCTGAGGATTCGAGGACTATATATTCTAGATGTTAGCCCGTTGCGAAACCGGAATTGAATGCAAGCGCTGCGTAAGTGTTCATTTCTCTACTTCGAGCCCAGTGAACCTGTTAGTGGCACAAAATCGACTTCGAAACCCCTTGACTTACACAACTTTATCAAGGCGTCTGTCTGGGTTGGCGCTTCGTTCTGACTGGTTGCATCGTTGTGGAAATCGACACTGGAAGAGATGACCCAGAAAAACCTGTATAGCGAAAAGTTTATTCTCGTCTGCCGTTGACATGCAAAAGTGACGGTGCCCGATAAAATACTGCAGGCTACGTGTTCATTGCCGCCATTCGTATGGCACAAGTTAAACCGCCATTTCAGCCACCAGATGGCACTGAATTTCGGAAAGGGTCTATTGAAGTGGAAATTAAGTTTTGTCGCAATGTGGGCACAAATTCCTCACATTGTGGTAAAATGTAGCAGAATGTAGTAGGGTTACCACTTTGGTGCAGCAATCACATCACTGTATTCGGCATCAAAATACTGTTAAAGGCTATAGTCTGAAAATTGTTTGGTGCAGATACGTAGGGCAAGCAGTTCTACTACAAATACAATGTCGGTGTGTACAAGTCAATGTGAACAATTAAATGACTATGCAAGTAGACTTCCACTTGTCTGTAATTTTCTCAATTGTATGTGTACACTTAATTCAACATAGCAACATTTCTGACATTACATTACCATCTTACTTGGATAGATAAAAGCAATGTTTCGTATCTCACATGGAAACCAGTTCAAGGAGCAGCTTGGCATGCAGCATACAAAGTTTCAGCACACTCTTATATGTAACGTAATATAACGGATAAAAACCTAAGAGAATGGCGCTGTGAGAGTAGGCATTTAGATGGTCACGTGACGTCAATTTTCCCACTTGATTTAGCGCGGTTACGCCGACGCCGCAAAACATGAAAAAGGGCGCCTAAGAGCTGCGCTCTAAAAACAAGATTCGTCACAGCACTAAGCAATCCACTTAATGTACGAGGGCCCATCTTGCTTGGGACGGGCAACAGCCATTACCTTTTTCGATTTCGAATACGAGATCTTCCACTGAGGCAATCCATCAGCAGTGATCGCTTGCGGATTGTTCGCATTCTCGTTGAAGTGCAATATTGCCAGTTGTGTTCTGGAATGAGACAAATAAACCAAGGATCTTTGTAAATTTGAATCTTTGCAGACAAGCTTGCTTGTCACTTATTTTGCACGTATGCCGTTGGGGGAGAAGGACACAGACTTGGGCGCAAACCCGTTCAGCACACTATAGAAGGATTCCAGGCTGAATGTGTGTGTGGAAGGGGCCAGCTGCCGAATATCCTTGAGTAGACGTGGTGCCATGGTAACCTCAAGGAACTTGTCATGTAATAATAAATAAAATATACACCAACCAAATCCTTGTATAAAGGCAAAACCCTACGTTTCGAGACCAGCTCGGTCTCTTCTTCAGGGGTTGACTGCGGCTATGGCCGTTGAGGAGCAGCAATCTGTTTTCTTCTTCTTCTGTGGCAGTGTCTATCGTTTTGCATCGGTGAGGTGGCGAAGTCCGTTCACGTAGCCGGTCAACAGAGCGCCGAGGGATCTATTTATGTTTTCTGGCGTTGTTTGTATGTGTCACGATTCAATAAAAAGTCTATGTCTTGGATTGGTCTCAACAGCCAGGATGCTGGTGTTGGCAAAGTCAATTTTGTGGTCCTTGACGTCGCAGTGCTCGGCTACGGCGCTTCGTTCATGGTCCAACTTTGGAACATCGTTCATATGCTGGCGGATTCTCTCCCGAAAGTTCTTCGTTTCCCCCATGTATGTGACCGGACAGTCCGCGCATGGAGTTTTATAAACGACGCCTTGTGCTTTTTCCTTAGGCGGGCGATCCTTTGGACGGGGCACGAGTCTTCCAAGCGTAGACATCGGCTTGTGGGCCACCTGGATCCCTTCTTTGGCCAGTACACGTGCCAGCACCTCGCTTGTACCTTTTATGTAAGGAACGCTGATGCGTGAGGTACGACGGGTCTGTGTACTTGCTGGTAGTTGCAGGTGTCGGCGATTTCGGGCTTGATCACGCGCAATGCGGCGGATGAAGCTGCTTGTATAACCGTTATGTTGTAGGTCGGCGAAGATGGTGTGTTCCTCTTTTTTACGGTCTGCTTCGGATCAGCAGATATTTTTTGACCTAGATAAGAGTGTTCTGACCACTGATGCCTTGTGACAGGCTGGGTGATTGGAATGGAAATGGAGATAGCGTCCAGTATGTGTCGGTTTTCTGTAGACAGAAAACTGGAGCTCTTCATTTTGTCTTCTGACAAGCACATCGAGGAAAGGTAAGGTAGAGTCCTTTTCATGCTCCACGGTGAATTGTATAGACGTTTCGATGGAGTTGAGGTGGGTAAGGAATGTGTCCACTTCCGACGTTTTTAGGATGCAAAAGCAATCGTCTATGTACGAGATCATGCTGGTGCGCTAACTATGTTCATTTGTATTGAAACGCGTGATCCTGGCAGTTTAGGTTTTCGGTGCTTGTTTATGGCCGTTCTTCACTCAGAAGCAACCAACAACTGCGCTGTTGGGCGCAAGACTTTCAACGCGTCGGTGCTCGACGAGCTCGACAGCAATGGTGACACGTAATATATGGTGCCAGGGTGGAGAAAAGAATCAAGCTTGGAGAAGAAAAGCAGTGCCTGGAAAGGCGCTTGGGATCATAGAAGGCTATGCTTGTGTGTGCTCAATGACTGGTCAAGACGGGGCTGGCTGCCAAAAATATGGATGAAATTGCATCTGGCTAGGTTCTCCTTTCAGAGGCAAATGCAAGCTTTTCTGTAAATACAAGGAAGCTAGCATCTGCAAACAAACTTTTTTGGTGTAAGATTGTTTTGTAAATCTGGCCTCTTGTGTTGCTTGGTGTGCAAGTCGGGGGTTTCTGGAGGATGTTTTTGGCAGTCTGTACAGCTCTCTCGGCTTCGTCGTTACTTTGCGCGTAGTGTGCACTGGATGTCTTCTGCTGCACACCCCAGCCACTCAGAAATTGTTCAGATTCCAGTGAACCAAACTGTGGACCGTTGCCTGACCGAATCATATCTGGGACGCCATAACGAGTGGAGGCGATTGAGGAAATCGAGAAAATGGTTTGTTTGTGTCCCATGAAGCCCAAACAGAGCTTAAAAATCTTTGAGTAGTAGTCCACAGCAATGATGTCATTTTTGCAGTGAAGTTCTTTTTCCAGTGTTGATGTGTTTTTGTCGATGATGCGGCCAGTGGGCGGCAGGAGGACGCTCTCGAGGTCCTTTTTCTCAACGATGACGAAGATTTACACAAATAAGAGACTCGCCATAAACAAAAACAACAATGACTTTTACTACTTGCAAAGCAATTACGAACAAAACATTACAGGTGACTCTAAAACGTCAGCCACATGCCACGTACAACAGAAGTCTCGTGGGCACGCCGCGGGAGCACGAATCAAGTTAGCTCGACCCAAGTTCGTTCACACTGGCCCCTGTTGGTCGTCCCAGGGTACCAGTGGACCACCACCTGTTCCGTCCTATCCGGGTTCAACGCAGATCCCATTGGGTACAGGAGGCCATGCGCCCCTAGTCAATCTGACAAAAGCTCACTCTTTTCTCTAGGAACCTAACGAGGACCCCCCCTCCCCCCCCCCCCCTGTTTCAAAATTGGAAGTGAGAATACAGTTCCTTGCTTTGGCCAGATGTCGCCACTAACACCCTTACCCTAAGCTCGGGGAGAGCGGCAACAAAAGGCACCTCCGAGCACCACATCCCGCCCCACAGCGTGGGTGGACCTGCCACACGGCTGGCTGGACACACGCACAAAGTATTCAGCCGCACGTTTTGGGAGCATCGTAGCAGACCTTGCATTCTGAGAAATTTAAGCACAGCTTGTTAAGGGCCGAAGCTTTTTCTCTGGTTATCATCTTTCAATGGCTGTCTTTCTTCCCGGAAGCCCTACCCACAATCTGCTTCTGCGAGGGGAGTTGGGGGGGAGGGAACAGGGAGTCTTCCAGCGTGATTTGTCCGACCGCATTCCTGCCAGCGTGTGAAACTAAAGCGCAGTGCGTACAAACTACTAAAGGACGCCTTTGGCATCTTTTTGTTGTCAGCAACTCAATACTCGAGCGGCATGGCCTAGCTTTGCCTCACTGCTCGCCTGATAGTGGGCCTCCAGGGGATTTATGTGGCTCCTGTCGGTTGCCCACCGCTTTTGGTGGCAGCAGCTTTTCCCCGGTGGACTTGGTTAATCCACAGGCTTGTTTCTGTTTTGAATGGCTTGAAGCCTGGCCAACCAGGACCTTGCTCGCTCGCTCTGTGACACCTGATACTGTCAGAGAGGGCGATCAGGGATAGTTGGATGCTTTATGACCCTAGAGACCACCCGTCACATTGGAGGGGTTAACCAGAAGCCACCACGTCGCCAACCACGAAGCATGCAGTGTCATCGTCATCTTCGCCATCCCCATCAAGTACTTGGGCCGAGGGTCAGCGTCGCCAAGATCACCGTGGTGGGCCGGGAGTGGTGCGGTCGCCATTGTCGTCGATATCCCAGGCTGGAGGTTGACATGGGTGCCGCCGCTGCAATCGTCGTGGCGGCCTTGGACAAAAGTAGATACTGCGGGGTGGACGCTGCTCAGCTGCCCTACCTACAGCAACTCCGGTCAGACCCTCTGTGGCCACCTGGACCTCCCAGGAACACACTGAGCCCCCTCGAATTTTGTGTCCGGAAGAACCCAGAGGGTCCTGAGACGACCGGAGCCGGGGCAGGCATTCGACAGCATCCTCTGACCCTTCCGTGGCCGCACGGTGAGCGAAATGGCCGCTCGGGTCGGCAGCGCTTGCCTCCCACCTCGGCTAAAGGACGTTTTTTGCCGCATCTGTGGCGGACTGCGGCTTCATGGCGATGGACACGACCAGTCCCTGTTCCACCGGAGCCAGGCCAACGGCAAGAACAGCGACGTCCTTGGGCCCTGGCGCGTGGAGGACTCGGTGGAACATTCAGACGCCATCTGGTGCTTTGGCGCTCGACTGGCCCGGGAGTGCATTTTTGCTGCCACCGCCCTGGTGGCAGTTTGGACTACAGGGGGTGGCTGGTCTGGCCCTGGCGACTGTGCCATCGAGACCGCCTACGCTGCCCACCAAAGACCAGGCCAAGCCCAGCTGACTCCAGGACCCGATTGACATGGACATTTACCTCCACCCGATATGACCTGGAGACCGCTGAGCAGGGACGACAACTTCGAGCCCCTTTGGGCTCTAGTAAGCCTGCTGTTCCTTTTATTTGTTTATGAGAGCCGGTGGGCCTCCATCCCGCATCAGGTTGGCCCATCAAGTGTTTTGAGGAGGGGGACATCCGAATATGTAAGATGTTCACGGGTGGTAGTAACCAAATGATTCAGCGGCAGTCTTTAACCGGGAAACGCCAGGCCTACTACCACACCCTGCAGCTTTCTCTGGAGAACACTGCTACGGGCGGGTCCGAACGTCAGCCGCCCAACTGATCGCTTCTCTAAAAAGGAGGAGCACATACCACAATAGGACTGGGCCCAACTGTGTTTATTCAAACGCCAAGAACACACTGTCCCAAGACCCCTACGTCGACGAGGTCAGATGAAAGGATCACCCTGTCAACATCTTCCCGAGAGTGCAGTCCAGAGCGAGCGAAGGAAGATAGTTATGGCACGTCCGATCTCTTTCACATCCGTGGGAGGAGTCCCCCCATTCCTCAAGTCAGGAACACGCGTCGACCTTCTCCCCCAGCTGGCGGCGTCATCACCCAAAACCGTTGGGTTCCCGCGTGAGTTGGGGGACGGAAAAAGTCCCTCCCGGAAGTGAGTGAAGGGGAGAGCCTCGCAAGCCAGGGCAGCTCTCCTATGCTTTACAAACTGGTTGGAGCTCGCAACAACCAGGCCGAGCGTTCCGAACCACGGCCGTTAAATCGACTACTGGGGTAGGGCGACCAACGGTTCCCACAGTGTCTAAAACAGTTTGCAATTGTGTTGGTGGTAACGCTGATCCATGTGGCCTGGAGCATCTCGATCGCCATATACAGATTAATATTTGTCTCACGCTTGACACTCATGTCGAGAAGCAACCGGTGAACTAGTCGCTTTCGGTAGCCTGCCTTGAACACCATGATCACACCTTTGTCAAGCGGTCGAGTTACTGACGTGCCGTTGGCAGGCAAGAAGCAAACTTTGATTTGATTAAGATCAGCAGTGCTGTGGTGGGCTGTGCAGTTGTCCAAGAGTGGGCCCACCTTTCTCGTTCCTTTTTTCAACTTCTCGTCCCACTTGCGGAGGAAACCCAAGAATATCTCTCGTCATCCAAGTTTTTCCGTTACAAATGTAGTCCAGTTTCCCCTTTCATTTCCCCATGCTGTGTCATGTCTGTGTCTGTCCACGTCCTGGGATCTGCTTGAGTTTCTTATTTTCAATTGTTTTCTTGAAATTTTGCTTACCTTTAAAAGTGCAAGGGTTGATCTTTTTCCAATTACCAAAGGTGGCAGTTTCTTCGAACTGTCCATGTTCATACAAGAGGACAGTGATAAGAGCCCTACTTCGCTCCCCCATGACACACTCCGCTAGGCTTGGCTGCAGTGGCATTCGAAAGAATAGCCCTGTCTCGTTAAGGTTAAACACACCACATGCTCGTCATACTTTCCAACAAGCGGCCAATGTTGGCTGGGTAGCTTGTTCCTTGTTGACAGACTGGGATTCGCAGCTAATGACTTTATTGGCGATGTCGTGACGCTCCTTTAATCGCTGGAGCCAACCGGCGCTTGCGACAGAGTGGTTGAATTTTATGACTTGAGAAATTGGGAACAACGCGCAAAAAGGACGAGGACAACGGGAGTAGAGCACAGGACAAGCGCTGCCTTGGACGCCACGTGCGACATCATTTTATGTGGCTTCCTCGCTGCTGAGGATTGTGGACGGCATGCTCGGCCCATGTCTTTTGCGACTTGTATTTTCTTCGCACCTGCTGCGACAGCTTGGATAATCAGTTGTTCGAGAAAAAGTGTCCTCTGTTTCCACTTCGAACTGCGGCCACTCGTCTTGCTGAAACCGAGTGACTACTAAAATTGGAAAATGGACGGAGGCGGCGAGCTGAGTCGAGTCGTAACAAAACAATGGCAAAATCCTCTTTTGAAGACCCTCACTTTTTTTCTGTTCTGCGACGAGTGATGTTGCAATTTAGCACTCGGCGCGCAAGATGGCAATGCATGACTAGAGACACAAAGAAGCTGAACTCATTGAGTGCGGAGTTGCATAATTTACTCTCGAGAAAGTTGCTCGGTGCTAAAGCATGCCGCGAGAGAAGTCAGCAAACATGTTTTATTTACTCGTGGGATTCTGGAATGCTATTTTCGAGTAATTTTTGCAAAATAATGATCTCGGTGTTTCGAGGTTTTTTTTTGTTATATCTGCAGCCCCGCCTCCATTTTGTTTGTTAAAAAACGAGAATAAATTACATTAAAAGCCTAGCAGCAGTAGCGTGCAACAAGCATTTGTTTGTTATATTCAATATTTCGCTATACCTTGGTTCGTTTAAGTGGGTTGATCTGTATTTAACAGTTGTGCACATTGCATACTCCATGGGTGGTATATACAAACAAGTTTTGAATCTCTAAAGACAATCAAGATATGCTGAGTGACGAAAACCAAGATGTTGTTACGATTGCAACCTCCGCTGTCTAGATGATGAAGGTTTCTTATTTTAAGATATCCTGCAAGTAAAAAATAAAATGGTATATATGCAATCCATGTGAAGGCATGAAAGAAGGAAGATTAACAGAGTTATTTATTTTGCGACAATATGATTAATACAAATCTTGGCGTACATTCTTCCAGAAGAATGACAATGGGGGGTATGGGTTACAACTCTGTTGCTTCTGTTCCTGTATTGTACAATGCAGTATATTTGTGGTTGGTATCTGCAAAGCCATGTGTTCGCTTGCACACACTGCTGCATCGAGAAGGATTTCTTGGGGTCCTTGAATTACTCAAACTTAAAAATAAAAATAGTTACGTAATACCTATTTGTGCTGCGAAAACTATCCGATATCGAGGTGTATGAACTGAAGCACCTTACCAGCTTTTTCTTTCACAGCTTGCAGCAATATTGATCGTCATCACATCCCCAGGATGAGCATGCTGTCATAGTAAGCTTAATTGAGAAAAAAGGAGTGAGCAGATAAACGCAGCACTGACTGGCAACTGAAAATTTTACTTCTGCTCGAAATGGCAAGTAAACAAGGGACAGGAAAAGATGGGAAGAAACTATTTTGATAAAACACGCCCAGCATGCCGGCACATGCTTATACAAACTTGGCACACCTCTTGATATAATCCACCTCCCCACCTACTAGCAGTGTTGTAGGCGTTGCGGGAAAAAAGTAACAAAATGCATTACTTGTTTTTTTCCAAATAAAAGGAATGTGCTACCAACCTATGTTACCTCAAAACAAAAGGATTGCGTTACCACTACCGAACAAAAGTAATGCATCTTACTATAAAACGTAAAGCACATTACTTTTCTGTTACTTTTTATTTATGAATTGAAATGTTTTACTGTTTTGACGTTACAGGTAAACCAACACCATATTTGAAAAAAAGCATTATGTCCATACAGAAACTTATCATATTCACCTACTTATTTTCTACAATTCCAACATACTATTATTACGGAAAAAAAAATTGTGATTTGGTGCCGAGAAACTCCTAAAAATTGAAGTGTAATACCTTTTTAATTTTGAAGTCCTGGGAAATGGATGTACTGTATTTACACAAATGTAGGTCGACCCATTTTTTAATATTTGAAAATCTGAAGTGGTGGGGGGGGGGGGGGGGGGGGGTCAACTTATAATCAAACCAAACCATTCCACCGCTGGCAAAAACGAAACAATTGTGACGATATTATGAACACCTCGGCTTGTTACGAGTTCAGCTGGTTGTACCTCTAGCACTGCACTACTCTGTGCGCTCATTTTACAAATTAATTGTTTTATTTGTGCGAACGAGTATTATTGATAGCGATTTGCAAATTTACCTGAATATACGTGGTGAACAACACACGGCGCGCCCGACTCCCGGGGGGTGGCGGCACTTCTTGTAAGAGTCTTTCTGGCAACTCCGGAGGCCGCTGGAACATCCTTACGGCTCACTCACCCCGCGGCTTCCCTTCGCAGTTTTTCGCGCAATTCACGGTCGCACATTGTTTGATCGAGTGTCGAAATCATGCTGGAGCGCTAGCTATGTTTATTTTTGTATTGACACGCTTGATCCGGGCAGTTTAGGTTTTCGGTGCTCGTTTATGGCCATTCTTCACTCAGGAGCAACCAAGTGCGCTGGTGGACGCAAGTTCGACACGTCGAAGCGGGTGATGCTCCAGTAGGGTCTGCAGTGGCGCAGAATGTGACGGCAAACAAAAAGGCTTCCGCAGTCCAAAGTCTGGATAGGTGGGGATGCCTTCCGGAGTTGGAGGTCAGGCTTGCAACGTACAGCGCTAAAGTGTGCAATTGGTCCCTACCCGTGACGTCGAACGCGATTGCCGAGCAAGCGCGGAAGATGCGGTTGATCATTTGCGAAGTGCGAGATTTCGTTAGACGACGCCGATGACGTGCTTCGAGAACGTGGCAGTGATGTTGATGGGGCTGACATCACCAGTGCGGATGAGTCATAGTCTAGTCGCGGATGGAGTGAGAACGACATGAGAGCTGCTTCTGTTGTCCCGCCTCCAGCGTGAACTTCCTAATTTCGATAACACCTGGGCATCTTATGCACCTTGCGCGTGCATGTGCAGCCAAAGCACGCCAGAAGGCATCGATTGCGTGTTGGACGCTCGGCATCCGAAACAGATACTTAGCCGTTCTCATGTGCTTGCAGTAAAATGCGCATCTAAAGTTTTTTGTTTTTTTTCTTGATGTGCAATGGGGGGGGGGGGGGGGGGGTCAACTTACAATCGAGTCGACTTACAATCGTGTAAATACAGTAATGCGTAGTGTAACTATGTTACGTGTTACTAGAAATAAGTAACATAAGAATGCTACTGATTACCGTTTTAAAAATGTAACGAATGTGTCCCTTTGTTACCATGAAAAGTAACGTGTTGCCCCCAAGACTGGCCGCCAGTGACAAGTTCTCAACCTGATTCATGTCCATCCCTTGCAATGGCAATGCCTTCACAAGCTGAAGCTCGAATTCACCCTCAACTGCGGCGTCTCACCGCTTGAGGTCACGTTCACATAGTCACACAAGCTTTCATAAAAATCTGACAAAAGCTGAAATGGGATGTAAATACCCATTGCGTCTCATGCTGGCGAAAAAATGTTGGATTTCGAAATATGAAACTAGTGCACACCGCTTACATCGTTACAGAGGTGTGCGCTCACAAAGGCGCCCCCTGAAAAAGAACGCAGTCCCTGACTGCAGGCGTTTTTGTGACTGTTGCCTCTGCTCATCTTGCAATGGGTCGAAGGCCTGCCATTATATTTAGCCTTATTTCATTGGTCAGTCCAAGTCATCACATATTGCCGCATTTGGCAATCCTTTCATTGGTAGGGATTTTTGTATTGCAATGTTTTGTTTTTAGAGACCTACTAGTAGTACATGGCATCGGGGTGTTTTACACTACACAAACACGAATATCTCTTGTACATTGGCACAGTGATGTGATTGCTGTGCCATTTGTGCCAAACTGCACCAAAGTGCTTACCATGCTACATTTCGTCAAAATGTGAGGAATTTGCAGCAATATCGCACAAAAACTTAATTTCACTTTATTAATACTGAAAATATGATAGCACAGGCCCTGCTTTGCTATCACATTGTGCAAATTTTCAGAACTTTTCACGATCGTCTGATGTAACACACTGTTTGGTTTTATTGCTGCATTGAACACTAACAATACTCGGAAGTTTTGTGGTCTGTTTTGGCAGGTCAGTTTTGTTAACTGTGCTTCTCACCGCTTACTGATGTGCCGCAATGAAGCAACAACCGCCGAGTAGGCATTGCAATTTCGCATATCTTGCTTTGCCGCAGTGCGACCTTCGTGCTCAGGAGAAAACATCCCTCCAAGGCAAATAAGCATAATAATAAGACATACCAAAAGCTAGTAAGTGTTGATGTAATAACTATATATACCTTGTGGTAAAAATTTCTAAAAACTGTGGTTAGCGTAAAGAATAGACTATGATACTATGACAATATCATTCAGATTCGAGATTTCACAAAGATTCTTAGGTATTGCGAGATTTATATGGATTGCTCTCTAGGTTTATATTTTATGTCAACTCTCTTGTCTAGGTATAACGTTTATATACAGGGTGTCTGAAATAGCGACCAGGCTGTTTTAATCTACCACAAAAATCGTTTTCCTAACCTATAGCGCTACGATTTTGTGCAGTGTTGCCCACAGGTGGTGCATTTTTTTAATAAAATTTGCAAAAAGCGAAGTTACCTGAGGAAAAAGTAAAAAAAAAAAAAGGCTTAGCTCCTATGGAAATGCAGCGAAACCCCCGGTCTTCAAACAATTGGGCGAAGTTTGGCACGGGAGACGAGTGAGCAAGGCGGAAGCGGTCGCGCCGTCATCTGCTGCCAACAAACGAGCATACGGTGCCGAGAGCCAGCGTCATTACCAGACAATCTTTGACTAAAAAGCGGCACGCACGGTTTGAGGCACAACGAGTGGCATTTTCCAAGTGACACATTTTTGTTGCAAAGACAGTTTGTTTCTTCAATTGAAAATGGCACCATTTCCGGTTTGTCCACTGTTCTTGGCCTCTTGGCCAGCCAGCTGCGGTGAACTTTGCCGTATCGCTGAGAACAGTCTTTCACTGTTTGTTTTACCAATGTCTCTGCATGTGACGGGTGGAACGTCGAACCAGAGACCAAAAAATTGGTCAGCATGGTCACCTTGTTCTTCGTTATCCACTGTCGGTAATGGCAACCTTCAGAAGCAATCAGGCTCAGCATTGTCCTTTGACGTCTTGTACACTAGCTCATACTGGTACCCGGACAGTATAAGAGACCAGCGTTGTAGCCAGCTAGCGGCTACACTTGGGACACTTTTCTTAGGTCCGAAGATAGCCTGTAGGGGTTTGTGGTCCGAAAAACATTGAGAAGCAATCAGGCTCAGCATTGTCCTTTGACGTCTTGTACACTAGCTCATACTGGTACCCGGACAGTATAAGAGACCAGCGTTGTAGCCAGCTAGCGGCTACACTTGGGACACTTTTCTTAGGTCCGAAGATAGCCTGTAGGGGTTTGTGGTCCGAAAAACAGACGGAATGCATATCCATACACAAAAATGAAACTTTTGATTTGAAAAATCAAAGCAAGATACTAAAACTCGGGGTTCTGGAGCTGCCGTGCCATTGGTCGGTTAGTGCCGCATTCAAAAGCTGGCCTCGACGTCAGCAACCTCCTCTCGGCCCCGATGCTCGGTCGTTCTCTCCGAATTGAAGGCGCCTTGTAGGGGATTGTCTTGCATGCGGTAGACGCAGACACTT